>NC_137903.1:47414829-48074108 GCF_963455335.1 Martes martes
GGAAGCAGGCTCCCCTCTGAGCAGAGAGCCCAATGTGGGGCTCAATCCCAGGACCCTGGGATCATGACCCGAGCCGAAGGCAGAGGCTTTAACCCACTGAGCCACCCAGGCACCCCAACAAAGATTTTTTTTTAAAGGCAAGAATGAATTATGTGAGGGGTGCATGGGTGGCTTAGTCAGTGATCCCAGGGTCCTGGGATCAAGCCCTGCATCAGGCTTCCTGCTCGGCGGAAAGCCTGCTCCTCCCTCTCCCTCTGCCTGCTATTCTGCCTACTTGTGCTCACTCTCTCTCTCAAATAAATAAACAAATCTTTTTTAAAAAATGAATTATGTGAGAGTGACTTTTCTTTATTAGTTATTCCCAAACTGGGGTACAGAATGTGCACAATAGACAGGACTCAAAAATCAAACAGAAGAAAATGGGAATAAAAGAAATAATCTTAGGCCTAGGAGACTTATTTATAAACAAGCAGGAATCTGTGAAATTATTAGATACTTGAACACTTGAGCCAATAACTCTTTGACTAAGTTTACTCTTGGAGGGGTTCAAAATGAGCCTCCCCCCAATGTGCCACTTTGGCATGAGGATTACTTTGCCGAAGTCAATCAAGACCCAAAAGACTCAGGAAGAGTTTTTTACCTTCCCCTTAACTGCCTAACAGACTTTAGAAGAGTCTGGTCCAGGAAGAGAACTACTAACAGAGATAACTACAGAGTATAAGCTAAGTGTGGTAAGCTGGGGGAAATCTTGACAGGGCCTGGAGATCAAATTTTTGTCCCATTGTCTCTGCAAGGCATGGCAAACATTAGTTTACCAAACATTTGCTCTTGACACTTTCCTATTAACTGTCTTTCTTCCCTTTGAAGTTTCAGATCTCTACCTCCTTCTCCTTAGCTTAGGACAGCATATACACCTCAACTGCTTGATTGCCTATGGATGTCCTATTCTTATGTGGCTCCCACATGTATGGAATTAAATGGTGTTTTTCTCCTGTTAATCTTATATCAATTTCCCGGCCTAAGAATCTAAAGGGCAGAGGAAAATTTTCTCCTTCTCAACAGTATTTATCTGGATAGAAGCCATACCAGCCTTCCTACGATTCTGCAGTAATAATTAGACGTCTCTCATACATGTCATCGTCCCTGCTCTTAGGTTGAGCTCTCTGCAATTGTTGCTCATGATTTTCTACTCTATTGATGATCTAACTAGACATTTCTTCAGAACACAGGTAGGCCATTGTTAAATGAATAGCCAAGTTTAGTAGTTTAGTCCATGGGTATGGAAAATACCTGGTTCTATTTTATAAGCACCGATTTGTGATGTTAGAATCATCTTCATCAACAATCATTTGTTAAACATCATCTAGCCTCAAAATGCAGTGGAAAGAATGTGGGTTTTGGGTCAAACACACTTGGGTTTGACTCCCAGTCTCACCATTAACTTATCTCTGTCACTCTTTCTCTCTCTCTCTGTACAATCTGCAGTAGGCAGTCTCTAAGATAGCCACCAGTGATGACTTCTGGTATTCATACCTTTGGGTAGTCTCCTCCCTTCATGGGTTGGCTGGACCCAGTGTATTGGTTCTAATGAATAAAATATAGAATGTGGTAAAAGTCATGATATTTTACTTGTAAGATTAGGTTATGGACAATAACTCCCATATTCATTCTCTCTCTCTCTCACTCTCTCTCTCCCTTTCTCCCTCTCTTCTTATCTATGACCATTAGCCAGTGAGGATCTGAGGCCTGCTAATAGCCACGTGAGGTGGAAGCACAATTTACTGGAAGCTTGGCGATGTACCCTTCCCTGGATGATCTGTGAAATGACTGCATTGTTGGCCAACACCTTGAGTCCAGCATGTGAGAGACACTGAAACAGAGGAACCAATTAAGCCATGCCTGCATATCTGACACACATAAGCCATGAGTTAAATAAAGTGTGTTGCTTTTAATCTGTTAAGTTTTGGGGGGCTTTGTTACACAGCAGTAGGTAACTACTACAAATAGAAACAATAACACCTCCATTCCAAAATTACTGTGAGGGTTGAGGTGGTGTATGCTTTGTGTTTGTTACATAGCTTCTCCTTAATAAATGCTACCGCTATTTATGCCTCCTCTATATGGGAAGCTACTCTTTCTTAAATTTTGTGGTGCAACGTGGGTTAAAGGAAAAGGTGGTTCTCTTAACCTCAAATTAAAAGGAATTTGAAAAGAAGAGAATTGAATTGTGTGGATGCTAGTAGAAAGACCAACTGGTAGGTCTTTGGAAAGTATAGACTCGAATGAGGCAATAAAGGAAAATACAGAATTAGGTAACAAGGTGATATGGAGGATGAAAATGTCTAACATGGACTAGGATTTAATGCCTTAAGAGTAACAGCTTCAATTCCCTTCATTGACTTGACCACCCTTCAGGGCACAGTCATTTTCAAAATTTTAATGCAACACTTGAGAATATTAATGATAAAAGAGTTAATAATGTTTTATTTGGGTAATAAAAATTTAAATTTGTAAAAGTGAAACTGAAAAAGAAATAGTAAAAATATAAAGATGGTTCCCCAAAGAGACAGGGTAGCACTGGGGAAAAGTCCCTGAATTCAGAATTAGAAGCTTTGGTTCTGGGATTTGGTTGGTTTTCTTTCTTTCAAAAAATGCATATCAAGTGCCTACTTATGCCGCACCCTTTTCCAACTCTATAGTTGGATGGATATAGTTGCGGGTAAAACAGATACAATCATTGCCTTCTTGGAGCTAAAAGAACATGAAAAAAAATGCATTTAATTGCAATTATAATAAGTACCATACAGAAAAGAACAAGGTATAATTTTAAAATGTAGGAGGGATGTACACTGAATTAGAGAACTTAGGGAAAGTGCTCTCGAGGAAGGGGCATTTAAACTGAAGGTTGTGCATGAGTTATCCGGGTAACTAAGTAACAAAGAGCTAGGGGGAGAATATTTCAATCAGAGAAAACAGCAGGGGGAAGGCTTTAAAGCAGGAACAAGCTTGACATGTCTGAGCAACAGAGAGGTTCATGGGGTTAGAACAGGGCAGGCAAAAGGAGGGTGAGCATTAGAGATAGAAACAGGCCCAGATTGCACAGAGACTTGTGGGCATGTTAGGAAGTAAGTTACCGAGGCAGTAAAAGATTCTAAGTACAATGACGACATTTATTTTATGAAAGCTCACTCTGGTGGGAATACAGAAATAGGATCAAAGGTAAATGGCTTAAAAAAAAAAAAAACTGTAGGAGGACCTGGTGTCCAACTAGCGTGGACACCGTAAAGGTGGATCTGAGGTATATTTTAAAGAGAGAATCCAGAGGAGTTGGTGAGAGGTCGGTGTGGGAGGTAAAAGGAAAGAACCGCATCATCAGGGAATGCTCCTAGGTTTATGGGTTGAGCAACTGTTTAATAAAGTGGGATTTACTGAGTGATAAAAACTGAAGCGGGAAGAAACTGCGGAGGGGGACAAAGAAAGATGAAAGCTTCTGTTTTGCACATTAAGTTTGTGATGTCAACAAGACATTCAAATCGAAACACCAGTGGGCTGTTAGGTATGTGAACCTAGACAGAGCTCAAGCCATTTATCAGTTATGAAACTTCCATTGAGTCATCTTGTCATTCAGAGCCTCAGTTTCTGAAAAATCAGACTCAACAACCTCCTGCCTCAATAGGATGGAGGGAAAGAGAGACGAGGCAGCACCTAGGAAGGGTCTCTCTCAAGTGTAATTTAGTATAAACATGCAGCACGCTTGATTGGTGAAAGACAGCATCTCATGTTGGAGAGGGAAGTGTGATGAGCATATACTAAGTTTTAATATCCCGTGTATCTCTACTGGCAAATATACAGACATTGACGAAGAGAAAGAAAGAGAAAGAAAGGGGAAAAAATGAAGGAAGGAAGGTGATGGGTGGACAGTAGAATAATTCAACTACTAACTTTGGATTTTATCATATAAATTATTTTGAAGAAATAGGTCTTGGGTAGTCTCATAACAAAAATTTTCTAGTTGTTTGGCTATCCTCACTTTGATACCTGTGCTTTCCACCTTTTGATTTCCTCAAACACCCTTCCTACCTGGAGTCTTTCATAAAATACCTCATCAGTCAGCAAGTTGCAAAGCACATATTTTCTTTGGCGTGAAGAAAGACCGGGTCTATATTTCAAGGATAAGTAAACCAACTGACAATTTGTTTCAGTTTGGCTCAGTGTCGATCTTTTGCAATTTATTTCTACCCATTATTCTACCCCTAAGCTGATAAGCGTCTTCAGTTAGTTCTACTGATTGCTAAAATAATAAGTGTTCAGTTATACAGTCTCTCTAGAATAGACATTGAATATTAAGCCCTTATGAACTCAGGAAGTTCTCATGGAAAACTGGTTCAGCTGGTTCTTGCTTTAGGGAGGCACAAAACTCCCCATCATTGCCCTATACACTCCAATGGAAGTTTTTCTGAAATATCCATTTTCTGCTTTCCAGCCTTTCCTAACCAAATTGAGTCTTCTCAATTTTGAGAATTGAGTCTTCTCAATTGAGGCTTCTGGCTTTTTTCCATGGTACTCTCACCAAAGATTTGGCTTTCAGATTCCTGTTTCAGTAAAGTTCCATTTCTTCTTCCTCACTCAACTGCTAGAGTTTGTCCTCAAGGTCTCTCCTTGGCTTCAAGTTGTAGATCCTTGAAAACACGAGCTTTTGCAAGACCACATTTATACCAGAAGGACCCTTCCTCCTTCAACAGAGTATACCTGGGTTCTCACATACTGTGGAGGCAGGAGTTTTCATTATATTCTTATGACCAGTAGAGCTCTCTGAATGACTTGAAGGACATAGAGAAATTGTCCTGGTGTTGATCTTTAGATTGACTACATGAGGAAGGGGAAGGTAAATAGAAAATTTTAATGGAATTGCACGGAAGAAAAAGTATAGAAATGTGGATGGTGCCCTTTGTTAGGATAGAAAACTTCCAAGTGAGAGGTAGAAATGCACTCAAGTTACTCTAAGCTTTTTAAAAAAGCATTATACAGGGTGCCTGGGTGGCTCGGTGGGTTAAAGCCTCTGCCTTCGACTCAGGTCATGATCCCAGGGTCCTGGGATCGAGCCCCGCATCCAGCTCTCTGCTCAGCGGGGAGCCTGCTTCCCTGCCACCCCACCACCTCATCTGCCTCTCTGCCTACTTGTGATCTCTATCTGTCAAATAAATAAAGAAAATCTTTAAAAAAAGCATTATACAGTATGCAACATAATGAGATTCCAATAGAATAAACAAATCAAATTACTTTTGGTTAAAAAATAAAACATTTTAAAGAGCTGCTTGATAGTACTTCAACCTCATCAGTGAAGACAGGTGAGAATCACAAAAGTCAAGCTCAATTCTGCCATCTGCTGCTTGGCAGCAGAAACCATGGTTGGTTGAGACCATCTGTTCCAGTCCCCAGGGTCACTACTAGAGCAGCAACCCCATTTAGAGGAACATGGGATAGAAGCCATTGAGATTATCCCTAAGAGATACTACGAGACTTGCATTAGCAAGCAACAGACACTGGATTCAATTTAACCCAGTGAATAAGCAAGCCAGGGTTTCTAATATATCTATATCTTACATATAACTAATTGTGTTCCAACCCTTTTAAGAGCTTCAACATTACAAGACGAAAAATTCCAATCTATATAATGTCTTTGAAGCTCAGAAACCTGGTGGAAAAACAGTTGTACTTTTTTTTTTAGTTCCGTCAGTATCTCATGGACCCAAAAGAGACAAACGATCCTCCTTCACTCACTCTTTAAAGGAAGCTGGACCTTTAGATATTGGAGACGGGGACTAGGAACAAACATTCCAGGTTTTCTGTGCTCCATTATTCTTGAACTATGTTGTCTTTAAAGGACAAAATATAGAAAACATTATTTGAAAGACTAGGGTTTTGCCTCCTTGAAAAAAATGGCTTCCATAGTAAATTCTTCCTTGAGTCATATTTTGACAACAAAAACTCACAGCATGTTATATTTGTAGTCAACAATAATAGTTCCTCTTAGATGGAATAAAAGGCATGGGGTCACATTTTCTATTCCCATGTCTAGAGTCCTAGTTCTGAAAGTGACAAGGAACACTCATAAACTTTAGCTTAGTAATTCTTCCATGACCCTGTGTTGATGATCTCTTGTCAGTTGCCCAGACTTTAAAGCAAGAAGCAAAGCATTTTTTAAAAGACTAATTGAGGAGTGGTGAAGAGCCTAGCCTTGTGGTCTGGAAAGCATGGGTCTGACTTTTGACTCTGTTGCTCAAGTACTCTAAACCTTGCCAAGCCTCAGTTGCCTTCTCTGTGAAAATCTCCCTTACAGGATTGCTATGAGGGTTAGATGAGATCACATATGTAAGGAACTTAGTGCGCTGCTTCCACAAAACAAAATTTTAATATATAATTTTTTATTTTAATAATTTTTATTTATTAAATTATTTTATTAAATAATTTTAATAAATGATTATTTTTGTTATTGACATGATAATCAGATGGACTTCCACTTTTGATAGCTAATAATATCAAATGGTAACAAATGATAGCTAATAAAATCCAATAATATCAATATCAAATTAAATATCAAATGATAGCAAATAATATCAAGTAATAATGGACTTCCACTTTTGATAAGCATAATCCCAAACCTTTTTGTATGTGATACTTTACAATTTCCAAAAAATTCTGCTTATATTCAGCTCATTTAACTAATTTAATTTAGCTCTTTTAATTCCATAATCCTTTGAGATAAATAGATACAATTATCTCCCCCATTTTGTCGGTAAAACAGTTGAGACCCAAAGAAGTCGAGTGTCTTGCCAAAGAGGGCACAGCTGGCTTTGCAGCTGTAATGAGGCCCTGGAACTGACACCTGGGTCTTCTGATGCCACCGTCCCTGCTCTGAAGAGAAAAGGTCTGACCACCGAAAGGTCTAATCTGGCTCAAGCTGGTATTCCTGAGACACATGCTAAACCTGGTTAGTTTTATCCTGTTCTTCACATATCCTAAGACAAAAGTTTTTAGTTACTAAGAACTTTCTTAATCTCTAAGGAATAATTGGCTTGTGCTAATCCATTGCCCAAATCTACACATCAGTATATGGATCCCTTTCTACATTTAGTTGGTTTATAAGCATTTAATAAACGCTTGGCTTCCTTACATGTAAAATCCAAGATGGCCCCTGGATCTGATGATGCCATTTTCTCTGAAGATTCCTATCTCCAGAACAAAGTCCAAACTGTATAACTTGTACACGGATGCCCTTTGCACAGAAGACCTCTTGCTCCAGCCATCCTCCCCTCACCACTGTGCAGAAGTCCCATGTGCCTTCACACCACACGCATCTGTCCACACTGCCCCTCTGGCTGAAACACCTTCCTCTACCTCTCCTTCCACCATCCACCACATGCTTTAAGACCCTGCTCAGTTATTACCTCCTCTCCAAAACTGGACTCCACCAATCTCCCTTTCAGGATAAATTGCTTTTTCATCAGTGTTTCAGTGGCAGTTTACCATATTCCTCTTTGTCGCTTTTAGATCTTATCTTTAATGCTTGTTTGTGTGTCTAGATTCTCCACTGGACCAAGGACTCCTTGAAGGCAAAAATCATACCATATTCAGCTTCAGAGCTCCAGTGTCTGGAATGCAGGTGTTTGATCTATAGAATACACTGCATTTCAAAGCTGCAGGTGGCATGCTAAAGTTAACTAATATGATACTCCACACATCTATTAAAAACAGACCTTTCCAAGTCTCCATGTGTCAATTTCAGAAGGTTCAACCCAGTTGGCAGGGGCCAATCCAAAGGTTGATCCATAATCAAGGAAAGAGAGATTACACCACACACTGAGTAGGAACTTTAAAAAATGAAAGAATTGATCCACTTATAAATTATATTCCAAAAAAGCAAAACTTTTCCTTTCCAATTTCCAGCAAACAAAAATAGACATTTAAGTAAATCACAGCACATAATGTATTAAATATTTTGTCCTTTGCCATTCACTGTATGGCTTTGAGGGATCCAAAGGAATTAACACATTTTCCTTTTCTCAAATCTCAAACAATTGCTTGTGTCTCTGCCAAATAGAGTTTAGGACTATAAAATCAAATATAGGAGCCTTGTAGTTAGTTGCCATTCTTCATGGCAGAATTTAGAAAGCGTGCTATTCAGTGTTAAAATATGAACTTTCAAGTAAGATAAAAGACTAAAGTCTTTTATGTGTCCTACTTTAGAGGGACCTAGAACTCTTACTTTTACTTTCTCCCAACCATGATGAATGGGTGACTCTTTTTGCCTTTTTTGATTTTGTTTAAATCTCTTAATTTTTTTTTATAAATTCTAAATCTAGTATTCACGAACTCAAATTTCAAAGGATACTTACTCTTATCCTTCAAACCACAAGTCTTTTTCTCCATTGTTTTCTTAAATTTTGTTTTGGATTATCATTAAACTAGGTACTCACAAATTCCTTTGGCATTTACTCCCACATTCTCATGAAGATTTAATTTAAAGCTTTGCAAACATATTGTTTCTCCAAAATACAGTGCACCCATATGTGTTTATTGACTGAGTTGTATTTCTGAAAAAAAAAAAAAGTACATAATTTCATGGCAACTTCCTTGGTTAATTTCCAGTAGTCATCATGAAATGAAAGATGGTTAAAGAGGTGGGGAAAGATGAGCAAGTAGTTGGGGAGAAGAGTCACAGGTTATCACAGATTTGAAAGGAATAATCCTCAAGATTCAGAACCTTCACAACTCTTTTTGTCCTTGTGCTCTCTAGTGAAAACAGTCTGGGTAAAGCAGAAGCCAGTCCACAAAGCTCATGGATAACTTGCATTCTTAGGCTGGAGAGCAGCCAATTACCCTGGGACCAAATTCCTGTTTACTTTGTAGTGAATGTGGGAGACAAGCTGCCTGCCGGTAGCTGTTAAGGCCGTAAAAACACAGCCAGAGGCTGTCACAGGGAGGAAATCACAGAGCAAGTTAATTTGTGATCTTCAAGGACAGAGATT
This sequence comes from Martes martes, assembly GCF_963455335.1. Lineage (NCBI taxonomy): Eukaryota > Metazoa > Chordata > Mammalia > Carnivora > Mustelidae > Martes > Martes martes. Next base: position 47,423,859 of record NC_137903.1, read on the forward strand.
AAACACTGCGTAATGAAGCTCAAATGGTGGCCTTGCCTGAAAGAAGAAACTGGGCTGAGAAGCCCCCGTAGGAGTTTGGTAAAATCTTTGCATCATGAGTGGCATATCATTGTTCCCCTACTTGCTCTTTCTTATAATCAATAGCTTCAAAATTTGCTTCCAAAGAAGCTTTTGAGTCATCATAGGGCAGAAATGAGAATCTGTTTTGTTCTGAATCTCCCATTATCCCTAATATAGCTGGGGCGGAGAGAATTAATACCAAACGAATAGTATTTGGGGTCAAAATCTGAGCAGCCCAGATAGAATCTGGCAACAGGATAGTTTGCTCCACTATCAGGCGACCCTTACACTATAATATGAAGCTTCCATGTGCGGTGTCTCAGGAACTCGAAACTGGTTTGGGGCCTCTTATTTGCATTTTGAACTTGACCGAGGAGGGAAAATGAGACTGGGAAATCCATTAGTTTGCTCATATCCCTAAACAGTGTTCTCTGCTGTTATATACCATAGAGGGAAGAGCTAACTGCTCAAATCCTAGGAATTACCTGGTGACTCCTGGTTCACTAGGACCTCACTGTCATATCCACAGGTCTCGTGTCATGAATTTTACCATTCTTTGGACATAAAGTTTATTAAACACGCACACACACACACACACACACACACACACCATTGAAAGAGTGCCTGGGTGGCTCCATTGGTTAAGCATCTGACTCTTGATTTTGGCTCACATCATGATCTCATGGGTTGTGGGAATGAGCCCCAAGTCTGGTTCCATGCTCGGTGGGGAGCCTGCTTGGGTTTCTCTCCCTCTCTCTGCCTCTTTTCCCCCACCCCCCATGTGCTTGCTCTCTCTCTCTCTCTCTCTCAAGTACATACACACTCTCTCTCTAAAATAAATAAATAAATAGCTTTAAAAACACCACTGGATAGAATGTAGGACGGTATAAAACTGATCTTCAGGGCTACGGTGAGTCACGTTACACTGCAGTTGCAGTGTGTTGGAAAATGGAATGCGTCTACCACACGTCCTATTTTGGAAGACCTTGGTGGTGTTTTTCAATGTTTTATCAGGAAAGATTAAAAAAAAGTCTGCCAGGCCCAGAATCCAGAAGCTTTATCCATTAGCATTTCAAATCTAGTCAAATGGAACGCAGACACAGACGCTGGGAGGCCCGGGTGTCTGGGAAGGAAGAGCATAGGAGTACACTAACAGGACAAACATTCAACCAACTGTAAAGCTTAAGGCCTTACAAGGAAGCAATCTTTTTAGGGCTGTGTTGTTGTTAGCATTTTGCATTTAAATTTACCAGTTCAAATACGTCCCTTTTTTCATCCTTTGGTTCAGATTTTATTTCTCTTCTTTGAGGCATTACTCTAATAAAGAGACCATTCAAGTCTATGCATAGTGCAGATAAATAAGCAATCTTGCAATTTTTCTCAAAAGTATTCTTTTCTTTTTTTTTTTGCATAATTTTCTCTCCATGGTAATTTCAAAGTGTCCTCGGATCACAACGAGAAAAAAAAAAAGTCAATTAAGTTTCCCAATATGGAAGCCCAACACGCTGAGCTGTATTCCAAACTCTTCATTTATTTTTTACTTTTGTCTCTCTCTATACAACACAGTATTTTCCTGGTGGCAGTGATGCCAAAGAAACATGGATGGCCATGGCTGCTCTTGTCATCACTTTCAGAAGTTAGCGGTGTCTTAGTCTCCATTTGGAGCCAATGGCGCATGTTATACATGCATTTATCTTAACCCTTTTGTTTTTGGTAGGCTGTAGTTTTAGCTTGTAACACCTTTTGAGATTATGAGATCTATGTTCCGTGTGAGAGAAAAGTCATTTACAGATAGAGTAAATAGGCAGGGAAAGATCCAGGGCCTGATTTACCATCCTAGGGAGTCAGACTTCCATTTGACCTTGGGACAGGAGACTCTGGGCAGCAGAGGGATACTGTTCTATAATTTTTGGTTCAGTTGCCTTCCCCTTCCAGGGCAGAATCTCTGTCTTTGTATTCTCTGCACCCAGACAGTAGCTACATATAGTAGGTCCACAAGAACTGCATTGTTGAAAAGAAATAGTTGGATGCCTCTCTTAAGGAACTGAGGGGGGACATAAGTGAGTCCGTTTCACTACTTCGTAATTTTGGCATGAGTACAGTACATTTCCCTACTAAATTCCCAATTCCTAAGTTTCCCACAAAGCTCTTAAATATTGATTCCATTTCAGAAGTTACCACTTCATATTTTGCTTTTAAAATATGCTTATTGTTTTAAATATTAATATTAAATATTTCAATATTAAATATTTCAATGCCATAGCATTGAAGATCAGTTTTATGCCATCCTTTTGCTTCAATTAGAAATTGAAGTAGAAATATTTTAGCTGAGAATATAAGAAAATGTAAGGATGGAGTGAATTTATAGAAATAAAGGGCTGAGTGTATGAAATATATCATTTTAATTACTGGATATATTATAGATAGAAGGGAGCAAGGAATGAAGACAGAGAACAGAGGAGGAAGTTGAATAATTTGGAACAGTAGCAGAGTAGGATCCAATGGGGGAAAAGGTTTTATCGCTATCTGTATAGATGCCTAACTTCGGGGAAGTCAGTTAAACTATGGTTTCCAAATTCTTTATCAACAAAATGAGCATAATAATATCTAGTTCACCAGACATACAAATTAGAACAAGGATCAAATCAGACGATGTTCAAGAATTAGTTGATTAGCTTTGCTGCCACATGTTTCTCAAGGGCAAGAACTCTGTTTTCTTTATCTTTGTACCCACAGTCCCTAATACAGTGCCCACCTGGCACATAAAGAAATGGAAGTTGTTTTAATCATTAGGCAATAGATCGTCGAGCAGAGATCAGAGGAGTGCACAAAACAAAGGCAAGTTTTGCCAGGTAAATGAGTGTGAGTGTGTGTGTGTGTGTGTGTGTGTGTACACGCACACCTGTGTAGTAATCTGTGCAGAAGAAAAACAAAGAGGAGGAAATCTGGAAAAGTCTGAGTGGGATGATCAAAGTGTTATCCAAAAGAGACACAGTCACAGAATTTATGACGTTATCATTAAAGACATTGTAATGGAAAAGAGGCATTCTCGCTAAAAAGGAGGAAGATTGGGAAAATGAAGGAAAGGCGCCCCCTCCCTCTCTTCTCACATTTTTTCTTCATTTATCCAGTTTATCTTCTGTTCCATCACGTCCCATCTCTTCCCAAAGACTTTGTTCCACTCTGATTTCTACCTTCTCTCAACTTCTAAATACATTAAAAAAAAATTACTGTTTTAGCACTATTGGCCTCTCCCAAATCTCATGTCAGAGACTGCAGATTGTCCATTAAAATCCATTCACCCTTTCCTCCATGATTCCTAGATTCCTTCGCAGTTATGTAGCTAAATGACTAGGTCCTCTCCAATGGAAAAACGGTGGAAATGGTAAAATGATGAAAAGGGCTAGACTGGCACAACCTCCTGAGCCCTTTGATGCTATCCTCCCTTCCCAAAGGTTGAAGGTGTCAAGGACGAACAGAACAACTAGTTGGAGACGGCAGGGCTTCCGTCAGCTTGGTTTCCTGAAATAATTGCATGGAGTAGAGGCCTTCCACCGTCACAGAACAGCCAACAATAAACAGTTACCTGAGGAAGAAATCAACGTCTATCATTTTTGAGACAGAATACTCTGATCCATCGTGACAGCCCACCATTACTAACCCAGACAGGTACATCTCTTCTCTCCAATTAGATGACATGTGTTAACCATCTCACCCACCCTACTGCTAAGTCCATATTAGTAATAATAAACATCTTATTATTTTTCTTCTTTTTTCAACTCACGAATTTAAAATTAAATTAAATGGAACAGGGGGGAAATATCACCACCACAAATCTGGGATAAAGAGTAGAATTGATAACAAAATGGAGAATGTGGGGAAAGGTATACGTCTCTGAAAAGACAATCTAGGATATTAAAAATATTATTGCTGAGGCGTCTGGGTGGCTCAGTGGGTTAAAGCCTCTGCCTTCAGCTCGGGTCATGATCCCAGGGTCCTGGGATCGAGCCCCGCATCGGGCTCTCTGCTTAGCAGGGAGCCTGCTTCCCTCTCTCTCTGCCTGCCTCTGCCTACTTGTGAGCTCTGTCTGTCAAATAAATAAATAAAATCTTTAAAAAAATTATTGCTGCTGTGGTTTAAATCGCATTCCTGTGCTATCCATAACTGCTCATAGAGATTCCAAAGGTACACAGTTTTCTGTGAAGCCTAAAGTTCCTTTAAGAGAAAAATTATAGTTTCTTCTGTTAAGATATTTCTTACCAGACTCTTGAAATAAAAAAGAAATGTTGGAAACCATAGAGCTGAAGAACTGAATCCAATGAAAACCACTAAGCTAGATCTATTTTAGTACCACTAGGTACGCCAGAGGCTTTTGTGCCTTTTGATTTCTGCTATTATCTTGATGGTCTTCGTTTCTAGTACTCTGTGTGTCAGGGATTTAATCTAGATTTTTACTTCTAAGTGTTATTTAATTAAGAAATGTTATTAAGAACATCTATTCATTCTCAAATCCTCAGAAAAAAATGATTAAGTCTTCTATAAGCAGAAGATAATAACGGCCAGCAAAAGAACTTTAAACATCCACTGAAAAGCAATTGGTAACAACTCCTCCTAAGTTGAAACAGATTTAGTACCCAAATAGATCTTTAGTCTATCTAGCCAAGAATAGAAATGCCCAATATTCCCCAGCCTACTGCCTAGGATTGATATATTGAGAGACCTCTTCTGAAAACAAGTAGCATGGAGAATGCTGAATAGGGACTATAGTGCTTTTGACAATTTATTGGTTCAATATAGGTCCTTATCAGTTTCTCATTGACATTGTACAGCCTGTCCTGGTAATACATTGGTGTGGGTGTCAATAAAGAGGCAACTAAAAACAACCACAACAAAAGTCTGAGGAACAAAGAGGTTTGCTTCCTATCCCTAGTGTGGGCCAAAGGAGGTCTTTAATACAGAGGTAGAAGTGCTCCAAGGTATTTAGAATATTTCCACCAAAAGTTTATAAATGGGAAAAGTTACATTTGTTGACCTGTCACAGTGGAAGGATCCATTTATCCAAGGCACATTCAGAGGGCTGGTATGGCCCCAATACTAATTCACCTAAATCTAGCAAAGCTGACAAACTCATGCGATAGTCGGAGGTGAAATTTTCACCAGCACCACCTTATAAAGACTGTCAGCAGCATAGAGAAAACATTATTACTGACGTTGCAGAATTCTGCAACATTCTTCATTCTTCATCTTCATTCTTCATCATTCTTCATCTTCATCATTCTTCATTCTTCATCCCAGCAATCTGATTTAGGCAATTTCTTGGATGATGCATGTCAAAATTATCTACTATTATATGGAGTTCATATTGGAGCCCTTATGCTGCTATTAGAAAGACAGATCTCATCTGGAGTTAGGACACTTATGCCAGGTTCTATGTGCTCAAGAAAATTTTAAGGGGCAGGGAGCCCAACATGGGACTTGAATTCATGACCCTGAAATCAAGACGTAAGCTGAGATCAAGAGGCAGAAATTTAACCAAGTGAGCCACTCAGATACCCCAAACCCTTCTACTTCTTTTTTTTTTTTTTTTTTAAATGGATCCACATTTTTTTTTTTTTAAAGATTTATTTATTTATTTGACAGAGAGAGATCACAGTAGACAGAGGCAGGCAGAGAGAGAGAGAGGGAAGCAGGCTCCCTGCCGAGCAGAGAGCCCGATGCGGGACTTGATCCCAGGACCCTGAGATCATGACCTGAGCCGAAGGCAGCGGCTTAACCCACTGAGCCACCCAGGCGCCCCACCCTTCTACTTCTTAACTAAATTTGATTTATCCTTTTAGTAGAGCAATAAAATACATCATCAACTCAAACTATGTCATAGCATGGCACAAAGCTTAAGAAACACCTTCCATTGTAAATACCAGGCAAAATAGAAAATATAGGCTGGTAGGCTCTAAAGAACAGTCACTTTAATTCTATAGATTTCAATTCTATAAATTCTGTCCCTCTAGGACTTTTTTCCCCCCACAAGTTTGTTGATAACTACAAAGTTCCTCAATAACTATTTGGGTTTGAATCCCAGCTTGACCTTTAGTAGCTCTGGGACCTCGGGCAATTTATTCAAACTTTCTTTGCCAGAGTTCCCTATCTGTAAAATGAATTAACATATGTGCAATACTGGACACATAATAATAGATCAATAAACCACACCAATGGCTCCCAAAATAGAACTTCTACTCCACACTCCATCCTGTTGAGCCAATTGCTCTAGCTTAATGCCAGGGACACTTCAAAGATTCCATGGACAGCTGAAACTCCACCTGCCCCCAAATCAAACTTTTCAGATTCTTACTGAAAACAAAAAGTGTCCATTTTCTACGTTCTGAATTTGCCATAATTCTAAAATCCAAGGAAATTGGAAGTTCGAGTTGTATCCCCAACTTTGGTTTGGTTGCCACATAATTTTCTAACTCCTTTTCAGAAGGAAGGAGATTAGAGAGATCACAGATCTAAAATCCTGGCACATAATTCCCTGCAAAGAAAAACATAACTGAGTGTCGTGGGGTTGGGGGGTAGGGGTAAAAAAAAAAAAAAGGTGGCTTGTCCTGAACCTATTCCAGAAATTTATTTTTTTCTGTACCCACTATTTATTTCTTAGCAAATAATGTTTACATTCGTTTGTATGTCCCCAAACACAAATAAGTACGTTGCTAAATGATATTATGCCATTAAATTTCTTGTTTAATGCATCTTCCTTTTGCTTCTTGTTAGAAGTTTACAAACTGTGTATGCAATTAAGAAAGAAATAAACATCCAATCCCCCATGAACCACAGAAATAAATCAGTATATCTTAATCTCAGAATGAGAAACAAAGATACTTCTTCCTCAGACCAAACAAAGAAGAGATGTTCAAATTGAAGGAGAGTCATAGAAAAGACTGACTCCCTAAATATGGTGAGCTGAGCATTAATAAAAGATTAGAACCTTATATTCGAAAAAAAGTACCAAAAGTTGTTAGCGTGCCAAGAGAGCCAAGAGAGGCACAGATACCCTTCTCTGTTTTTAGAAAAAATGTGTATGCTCTAGAGGCTAGCCTGGAATTCAACTAAAATGGTGTTTTATTATGAAAATAGAGTATTAATTCATCTTTGACATTCTAGAGGCCACATACACTCCCTCAGATACTGCTCGCATCATAATTCCAGGCAGAGCCAAGGTTTCTTGGAAAACTGCTCTGGTCAGTCAGTCCTAGCCAAGTGTTCAGTAAGGTACTCAAGGACATTCCAAAGTTCAGTACCCTGAGGCAGGAGAGACATCCCTGCCTGAGCGTCAAACTACAACCTAAACATGCCTCCCGCAAGACAATGCAGAGCAAAGTGAACCCTGAGAACCAGTCACCAAATGGAAACCCTATTCTCCCTTCCTCACTGCCTTTCCCACTTCCTACTAAATAACCAAATGAGTTCAGCTGTAGATAGAATCTCCCCTCTGCCTCTTTTTCCTTTGGGGCTAATGAACATTCATGTTTTTTGCTTTTTGTTTTTAAACCATAAATAAATATACTTGTTTCTTAAGGCTCATCTGGAAAAGTCAAAATTTAGCCAAGGCATCAACATATCATAGGAGTTGTTTTCTCAGTTTCCATGGCAGAAGGTCATACAAGGAGAATTGTTATGAGCTGTAACTAATTATTCAGGTACAAGGTTAAAGAAAAGGAAGCTAGATTCATTTTTTTCTCTTTGGACCTCAAGTGCAATTAGTGAGGTAATCCTACTTCTCTGTTGATCACACGCTATGGTCACAGCTTCATGCAAGATCTCATCCTTGTCTAGCATTTATTTATCTTCATCCCCTATTCACATTCCCATTTTCTTCCTTTCCTAGAGGTACCCACTCTATTTTGTTTACTATGTCAGAATTGTATGTATCTCTACAAAAAAAAAAAAAAAATCATTGCTAAGTACTGAATTGTATCACTGTCACTCCCCCCCACAGGCCAAGGGGCAAAGTTGTTTCTGCCACCATTTCAAAGAGTGGGACCATCTTTCCAGTTTTGGCGGGGCCAATATGACCCTGCCCAGTGCCTTAGGGGTCAGAGGTCTTATAAAATATTGAACCAAATGAGTTCAATAGTTACCTTGGTAGGTTTTGGCTTGCTTAGAATCTATCATCCCTTCTTCCTGTCTAATTTCTCCTTTTTGGAATGGGGCTATCTATTCTATGCCTGTCTACCGTTGTATTTTGGAAACACATAACATGTCTGATTTCACCGTTCACAACTGGAGAGGAATTCTGCCTCAGGATGAGTCATACCTCAACTCTCACAATATCTTACCTAGATGATATTTAGATATGACTTTAGACTTTAGACTTAAGAGTTGATGCCAGAATGGGTTAAGATTTGAGGGGCTATTGGGATGGAATAAATGTATTTTTTCTGTAATAAGGACATGAATCTGGTTTGGGAAGCTTGGAGTAAAATGCCATGGACTGAATTGTGTTCCTCCAAAATTCACATGTTAAAGCCCTAAACCCCAATGTACCTAGAGATGGGGTCTTTAGGAGGTAATTACTGTTAAAGGAGGTCATAAGTTTGGGGCACTAACCTAGTAGGACCATAGTCTTATAAGAGGAAAGATCTCTGTCTCGGTCTCTGTCTCTCTCCCATGTAAGAAGGCGCCATTTGCAGCCAGAAAGAAGGCTCACATCAGAACCCAACCATGCTACCATCCTGATCTTGGAACTCCAAAACTGTAAGAAAATACATTTCTGTTGTTTAAGCCATCCAGGCTGTGGTATTTTGTTTGGGCAGTCTAAGTTGACAAATATAGTTATATTATTTTGTGTCCCCAAGATTTTAATCCATTTAATATAAATGGAAGTGTAGCATTGCTTAAATTGTTTCTTTTTTCACTCAGCACTGAGTTTGCAGATGTATCCATGTTGCTGTATCTATATCTAAGTCATTACTTCTGACTACCTTGCAGTGTTCTAATGTATGCTTCCAATGTATCCTTTATCTATTTTCTAGTAACAGACTCTTGGTTGTTGCTACCACAAGTAGGACGGGTTCAGTATTCTAATACATTATCCCTAATAGACTTCTGTAAACACATAGACATATACATTTTGGCTCAAATAATATACACAGATCAAATTTCCCCTCCACCTGCTAGATTGCTTTTTCAAATGGCTACACTGGTATGCACTTTCTTGGAGAGCATTTAGAGTCTCTATTCTTGCCCACATCTGTTACCATACAACCTGCTACTTTTTGCCAATCTGATGTATATAAATTAGGAAGTTTTAAATTGTAATTCTTATTACAATCTAATTACTAATGTAAATCTAATTACTACTGACACCCACATCTCTTCTTATGCATGTTAACCACTGGGGTTTCCTCTTTGGTAACTTGCTAATTCATATCCTTTCCCCCTTTTTCTATTGTGTGTTCTCTTTCTCACCGGTTTGCAGTAATTTCTTACATAATCTAGGTAGTAACCCCTTGTCATTGTTAGACATTGCTATTGTCCCCAGCCACCTATCTCAATTTTGTGGAACAGAAACTCTAATCGTGCTATTGGCAAATTCATATTTTTCCCTTTTTACCTTGTTGAATGAGATATTCCAAGCCAAAGATAGCTTTCTATATTTTCTTTATAAGCTTTAGAGCATTATCTCTCAATTTTTAGGTCCTCAGTCCTTTCAAACTTTATTTTTATATATAGTATGAGTTAGGAATCCAAATTTATTTTTCTCCCCCTACTGAGACTTTAGATCCCTAATACTATCTACTAATAATCCATCCCCTTCACCATATTTCTGAGTTATCAACCTTATCATGCCAATTTCCCATTCATAAGGGAGATGTGCTGAGGTTCCTTTCTCTTTCATTGGTATAATGTATGTTCCTGTGACAGACCTCATTTTTATTATTGATTGCTCATGTATGGTAAAGCATCCGCCTTTTCTTTAATTATAAATTTATCTTTTCATGTACCTTTATCTTTCCACATAATTTTTGACTCAATTGGTCAAAAGCTCTTTACAACTCCTCAGATAATTAAAAATACGTATGAAAATTTTATCTGAAGTGAGAAATAAAATGTGTGATTTTTTAAAAATAAATACATTGAGTACATACCTAATCTAAAGGCAGCTAGCATCTTTAAAATCTTGTATCTCCTCATAGATGAATATGATGTATTCTACTATTTAGCACTATCTTCTTTTGTATCTTTAAATAGTTTTAAAATAGTCTCCATAAAGATCTTGCACATTTTTTTTTTAAGAGAGAGAGAGTGCACAAGCAAGTGGTGGGGGGGTGTTAGAGGGGAGGGGCGGAGGGAGAGGAGAGAGGGAATCTTAAGCTAGCTCCACACCCAGTGCGAGCTCCACAGGGGGCTCTCATGACTCTGGATCATAACCTGAGCCAAAATCAAGAGCTGGTTGCTTAACCCACTGAACTACCAAGGTACCCCAAGATCTTGTACATTCTCTATCTTATCAACTTCTGGATACTTTATAAATCTTTTGCTGATACACCTTATTTGCTTTTACATTACCTAATTATTTCTATTGTAAAGGAACATTATCAGCTCCAATATTTTATCTATTGATGCTATTCGATTTTCTCTATTGATGAGCGTATTATCTGCAATCAATGGTAGTTTCAACTTTTCCATTTAATCTTTATACATTCATTTTATTTTGTCTTAATGCGCTATCCAGGACCCTAATGATAGCTGGATCGGTCTTCATATATCAATTGGTTTGAGATGTTTGGCCATATTAATCAGATCATTTACATTTTGCTTACTTTTATGTGCTTTATTTTCTATTTCTGAGGTGAGTATAGTAAAATCTCTAATTACTGTTGGTGATTTAACTATTTCAAACCACTGTTGCTATTGCTTTCCATATTTTAAGTGTATTTGTTGTTTGGTATGTATCCCTTTCAGTTCAGTATCTTCATTATCTATTGTTCCTCTTATCAAAATATACCTTTTGTCCTTTATGACTTTTTTTCATTTTTATTTATGTGCTAAAATTTTACTATGAAATTCTTTGAATGTTTGGAAGAATTCAGTTTTAAAATGACCTAAATTTATTTGTGGGCATAATTTCATTTCTTCGATATTTATTAAACCATTCAAGTTTTTTATTTCTTTTTAAATTAGTTTCAGTAAGTTATATTTTTATCTAAGAAACTGTCTAATTCAAATAACTTTTCAATTTTTTCCATAAGCTTATTAATATTCTCTAGTACTCTTATAACTTATGTTGTATCTAAATGGTCCCTATTTTTGTTCCTAATACTGCTTTTATTTCTTTCCTCTTCTTTTCTTGATCAAGGACTTCAAAGGCTTATCAATTTTATTGGTCTTTTTGAAGAACCAACTTCTGATTTGTTATTCTTCACTTTTGTTCCTAGTTTTCTATTAGTTATTATCTGCTCTTATTTTTATTATTTCTGTACACCACATTCTCAGGTTTAGTGTGTTCTTTTTCTATGCCAAAAGCCATAGCTCTTTAAAATGCCAAAGCAGGGGTGCCTGGGTGGCTCAGTGGGTTAAAGCCTCCGCTTTCGGCTCAGGTCATGATCCCAGGATCCTGGTATCGAGCCCCGCATCGGGCCTTCTGCTCAGCAGGGAGCCTGCTTCCTTCCCTCTCTGCCTACTTGTGATCTCTGTCTCTGTCAAAATAAATAAATAAATAAATAAAATCTTTGGGGGAAAAAATGCCAAAGCATTTTACACAGAAAAGGAAAATTAGAGGATTTACATTACCCGACTTCAGGACTTACTCTAAAGCTATAATAGTAATAAATAAAGTATGATATTGGTGTTGAGAAACATATACATTTTGATGGAACAAAATTGACACACCTAAAATAGACTCTATAGAACTAATTGAAGCCTGTGTAGTAACTGTCTTTTAAGAAGGGCACAATAGAATCATCACTGGAGAAGGCCATGGAATCAAGGGAGGTTTCTTTTCTTTCTTTTTTCCCCCAGCTTTATCGAGGTATAAATGACTAATAAAATTGTAAGATGTTTAAAGTATACAATGTGATAATTATATACATATATATTTTACATATATACAATATATATGTAATATATATATATATATCTCCTCTCACTATATGTAGTGAAAGGATTACCTTCACTGAGTTAATTAACACATCCATCACCTCACATATCTGCCCTATTTATTTATTTATTAGGGTAGAACATTTAAATCCCACTCTCTTAGCAAATTTCAATTACACAATATAGTGTTACTAACTATGGTCACCATGTTATACATTAGATCATCAGACTTTATTTATCCTACTCATTTTATAACTCAAAGTTTGCATCCTTTTATCAGCCTCTCCTTATTTCCCCACCCCCGGGGCGCTTAGATGGCTCAGTTGGTTGAGCATCTGAGTCTTGATTTCTACTAAGTCATGATCTCAATGTTGTGAGATGGAGCCGGACGTTGGGTTCTCCACTGGGCATGGAGACTGCTTAAGATTCTCTCTACCTTTCGCCAGCCCTCCCTCTCTTCCTCTCTTTAAAAACAAAAACAAACACAAACAAAAAATAGCCGATTTCCTCACTCCCCAGACCCTGGCAACCGTTTTTCTACTCTCCATATCTATACATCCATCTTCTTTTTAAATATATATATATATATATTCCACATATAAGAGATAGTATGGAGTATTTATCTTTCATTTTCTGGTTTGTTTTATTTAGCCTAATGACCTCCAGGTTTATCCATGTTGTCACAAATGACAGGATTTCTTCTTAGTTAAGGTTGAATAATATTCCTCTGTGTGTGTGTGTGTGTGTGTGTGTGTGTGTGTGTGTGTGTATTATGGACACTTAGGTTGTTTCCATACCTTGGCTATTGTGAATAATGCTATGAATGTGGGACTACAGATACCTCTTTGCGTAAAAAATGTCCATGCCCTAATCCCCAAAACCTATTTTACATGGCAAGGAAGAATTAAGGTGGCATATAGAATTAAGGTTGCTAATCAGCTGACCTTAAGATAGAGAGGATTATCCTAGATGACCTAGGTGAGCTCAGTGTAGTCACAAGCATCCTTATAAGTAAAAGAGGAAGGCAGGAGGGTCAGAATCACAGAGAGATTTCAAGATGCTATATTCTTAGTTTTAAAGATGAAAGGGACTACAAGCCAAAGAATGTAGCTGGTCTCCAGAAGTTGGAGAAAAGAACAAATATATCTTCCCCTAGAGCCTCCAGAAAGAATGCAGCCCTACTGACACTTTGCTTTTAGCCCAGCAGTACTCATTTCAGACTTCGGACCCCCACAACGGCAAGATAATGTGTTCCTGTTGTTTTAAGCCACTGGGTTTGTGGTAATTTGCTAGAGCAGCAACAGGTAGCTTAATGTAAAGTGAGGGTTCAGTAGACAGTGGTAAAATGTTAAAATACTGCTTATGAGGATTAGGTGAGGTAACTGATCAAAGCTGGAGGTTTCAGGAGTTAACTAGGTAGACATGGGAGAAAGAATGTTCCAAATAAGAAGATCATGAACAAAATCAGGAAAACAAGAAAGCTCAGCCTACACAAGAATCACAACATGAAACTTAAAATGTTAAGATAGAAGCCTGATACGTGAAATGACAGGTGTATGTATGTGTCTAGACACATACACGTTTCTAACATCCTGATCAATGGCAGAAATGAAAACAAAACTGGGGGCATATTTCAATGAGTTGTTACTTGTAACTTGTAATTTGTAACTTACTTGTAACTCTCCTTTGAAGTATGACCCATCTAGATCTTGTTCCAAAACTGAACAGTAGGTGTTTAAAAAAGAGCTTAAGTCATTCTTTTTGAAATACAAATTCCTTAAAAACTAATGGTTACATGCTCTCCATTTTAATTTCAATTCCACCATTTATAAGATGTATGAGCTTCGGCAAATTATCTCTCAGACCTTCAATATCCTCACCTATAAAATGCAGATAGTGATTACACTTGCTTCAGAGGGGTTTTGTGAGGTTTAAATAAGATGATGCAGGCAAAGGAAGTGTCACAATGCTAGCTACTTTCACTATTGCTATTTTTATTCTTGTGAAGAATTTCTCCTAGAATGTCTCCTAGAACTCAGGCAGTTAGCTGGTTTGGAACGTTTCTGCAGCAATTTTTTCTGCCTCTGCCTTTGAGCAGCAACTGACAATAGACGAATTTGTTTTCATTATACCTTGACAATAACATGAATGGCACCAAAGACTATGCAAGAAATTGTAATTTTCAAAGGCAACCACGAACAGAGTGTGGCATGGGAACAGACTGATTAGCTGCGGGAATGATGTAATATAATTTTGAAGTCTTTCTTCTTTGGTAGGACAATAACATTCTTTATTCTCAGGGACTGTGCCAAACAGAGCTAGTATTTATAATTTATGCAATGACACTGAACTTTATAGGTAAGTATCAGTATGTAGTGAACAAAAGAAACAAATGTCGTGAGACTTGCCACTCGGTGCCAAAGCATTGTAGTTATACTTTCTTGTCTAAGTCCGTAAAAGAACTTCATTCTTTAATAACTCCATCTACAATAACCTGGGCTATATATTCAATACCTTCCCTTATGCATAACTGAGTGAGAAAATATTTCTTGATTTCTATTGTAAAGGGAAGCTAAAGTGTCTGGGCTGGATTTAGCCCTTGAGATAGCTCTGGCACCCATGGGTGCACAAAGGACATACAAATACTGAAATCATCACTGGATAACCCAAAAGTCACAGAGGCACAGGGGAACAGAGGACTTGATAAATTTATACGATTTTATTTATAAATATTTAACATAATTATTGGTAGGATAATGTTTCAGCATTTTTCTGAGACTGAATTTTTGTTGATTGACATGGAAAGGTGTTATGCTTGCGTGTGTGTATACACATTTACACTTAAAAAGACAGAAGAAATGATGTACAATTAAATTTCTTTTCTTGAATTCTGTGGTTTTTAAGAATTCTTCGCTTGTATTTACTATAGACACCATTTGAGTCTTTATGTAATAGGTCATGAAATGGGGTTCAATATTTAATGAGTACAGTTAAGTTAGAACTGTAGAGATTTTACATGAGACACTGTTAGGCTTTCTTCACCAACACTTAAATTAGTAGGCAGTGTGCACCTTGACTCTAGGGAAGATGCCTCCTCAGGTTGGTGTTTCTAGCACCTAGCTTAGTGTCTGGCACCTTGGAGATGGATGAATGGATGCCTGAGCACATGAGCGAATGACTACCCACCTGAATGAAGCGATAAAGACAGGAGTAATTAAACAAGATGTTTGCTTTCTAAGGCTCTAAAGGCTTAAATAAAAACAATGGTTGCAGGTTATTTAATGAGAAATCTGCTTGAAGGTTGGCACTAAGCAGCCCCATAGTTCTGGAGACGATAAGGACTCATGCAAGCCTTCTTATTGGATGCACATCTCTAGATATGTCTTTAAATTAAAGGGAATATAACAGTATTTGGTCAGTTTCATCCTTTCAGTGTATTCATTTCCTGTTTCATTTCTTTCCATGTTTTTTGCTTGACAAGAAAGAAGAATCACCACATGAAAGCCTGCAATTCTCCTCAATCATGGCAAAAATTTGAATTCAGTGTTTGAAGAACAGAAAAAATGAAGAGGAGGAGAATAGTCCAGGATCTTCTGGTCACTAACTGCATTATGTTGGGCTGGTCACAAAAACCATCTGACGGGGCGCCTGGGTGTCTCAGTGGGTTAAAGCCTCTGCCTTCGGCTCAGGTCATGATCTCAGGGTCCTGGGATTGAGCCCCGCATCGGGCTCTCTGCTCAGCGGGGAGCCTGCTTCTCCCTCTCTCTCTGCCTGCCTCTCTGCCTACTTGTGATCTCTGTCTGTCAAATAAATAAATAAAATCTTAAAAAAAAAAAAAAACCAACCATCTGACACTTATTTTTCCTAATGTGTAACTTGAGAACGTAGAATTAGATACTCATTGAATTCCCTTCAAATTTCAAAGTCAGCGATTTTAATTAAATATATGATATTTGGGGGTAAATATAAACAACATGGTAGTCAAGGTCTACCTTTACTTCCTCCTATGCTAATTTAGCAATAACTTTTCTAAAATAAAGACATTTTCTCCCCCCCACCACTTTAATTTGCTAATTTATTGTCATCTGTGCACGTAGTGGGACTGAGAATGATCCACAGGTCCACAATTCACCCCAGTCCTCTGCCAGAAATGAAACAAAGATGAGGAAGAGTGCAGAGGACAAGAGCCTGGCCACCTAACTTCTCCAAGAAAAACAGTAACAACAGAGGACAAACTAAATTTCCATGGGGCTATGCCTGGTGGGGAACATCTTGTATTGAGGAAGATGGAGCTTACGGAAGCATTTAATCAAGAAGGTGACCAGGGAGACATGAAAATGAGGAAGCAGTGGGGATATGGGGAGAGAGAGAGTCCACCAGTGAGTTTCAGAGACCTGGAGAATCAGAGAAGAAAGAAACGGGATTGTAGTCAATTTTGCTGTGAACTATATGCTTAGATTGATTCTTTAAGAAGAAAAGCATATGTTTTATCTCTAAATTTCTTTTTCTTAAAAACAAACTTCTTTTCATGTTAGAATAGTTTTAGGTTTTTAGAACCGTTGCAAAAATAGTACAGAGAGTTGGCATATATCCCACACCCAGTTTCTCCGGTTATCTCAGACAGCTGTGTACATTCATCACAACTAATGAACCAATACTGATACATCATGAATTATTAAAATTTCTGTAGTTTTTCTGAACAGCCTTCACCTGTTTCAGGATCCCATGCAGGATGCATTGCACTTCGTGGTCCTATCTCCTTAGACTCCTCTTGGCTGTGGCAGTTTCCCAGACTTTCCTTGTTTTTGATGACCTCAACAGTGTAGAGGAGTATTGGTCAGGTATGGTATAGAATGTCACACACTTTGGGTTTTTTGTCTGATGTTGCTCTCATTATAAGATTATAAGTTTGGAGAGAAAGAACACAGAGGTGAAGTGTCATTCTTATCACATCATGTCAAGGGTATATGCTGATAGTGTTAACTTGGAGGGCCTGGCTGACGCAGCATTTGCCAGATTTCTCTACTATAAAGTTATTCCTCCTTATTTTTCCTGTATTGTTCGGAATCAAGCTACAAAGTGTGGTCCACACGTGAGGGATGAAGAGTTCTATTCCACGTTCTTGAAAGGGCAGAATCTACTTAAATTATTTGATATTTTTTTAATGGAAGATTTATCTTTTCTCCCACAATTTAATCATTTAAATGAGTGTTGGATCCATTTTTTATTTGGGGTTATAATCCCAAGGTTATGAATTTTGTTGCCTAAATTCCTTTGTGTGGTTGAATTTACTTTCTTGAGCATATCCCCCCTAAGGAACTCATAACTCCTCAAGCTGCCTCAAAGGCTTTTTCTATTAGTCTAAAAGACTGACTTGCGAAAGACTCCTTCTGTGTCCTTGTTACTTCTACACTCAGGCACATATGATATAATATTTGATTCATAATTCAGGGACCAGGATGTTTCCATCATGGTAGTGAACCATTGTTTAGACATTCCATTCAAGGAAATAACATGCAAACGTCATGACCCCTTGACACTAGGAATTTTAGTTGTTAGACCCTACCCTGTAAGGTTTTGATGACCCCAAGGAGAGTGGTTGAGAAAAGGCTTGCAAACATAATCAGGACAGGCTATAACATAATCAGGACACAATCACTGAGTGTATATGTGTGTACTAACCTTCTGTTCCTCTATCTATTATTAATCTGTTTTAAACATAAATTTAAGATTTGATACCATTCCAATGACCCCAAAACTTACATCCTTGCTTCAAAAGACAGTTCTACCCTCATGACCTACTCATTTCCAAAAGGCACCATCTTTAAATACCATCACATTGGGGCTTAGACTTTCAATATATGAATTTGGGAGCTCGAGAAAGATTCAGTCTATTGCATATACTATTGGACAGAGTTTAGACGCAAGACCACACATGGCTATAAATGAAGATGTGAAAGGGGATCCTATCACTTAAAGAGAAATTGATACAAGGGGGTAATTCGTGATAGTATCATATTCTAATGCCTTCCTCTGTTCCCTGTATCCGTCACTGAATATATTCTCCTTTTCTCTACATTTTCTCAAAATCAAAGAGAATACCAGATAATTCATTTCTGCAATGAAACTACTGTATATGATAATCCTGTTATACCATGGTTTCTGGTTTTTTTTCTTTCATTAACTTTCTGTTAGTTAAGGTTCCCCAGAGAAACAGTACCAATAGGAGATAGATAGATAGATTGATTGATTTACTTTAAGAAATTGGCTCCCAGGATTGTGGCAGCTGGCAAGAATAGGCCAACAGGCCAGAGACCAAGGAAGAGCTGATGCTGCAATTCAAGTCTGAAAGCCATCTACTGGCAGAATTTCCTCTTCCTGTGGAGGTCAGTCTTTTGTTTTATTCAAGCCTTCAACTGATTAGATGAGTCCCAGGTGCATTAAGGGGGGCAGTCTACTTTATGAAAAGTCCACCAATTTAGATGTTAATCTTATCCGAAAGCACCCTCACGGAAAGATCTAGGATAATGTCTGAGCACATATCTGGGTACTATGGATGAGCTAAACTCTCAAATAAACAACCATTACAAACAAGATACAGACTTTTTAAGAGAATAGGATGTAAACTTTTAAAAATTAAATCTTGAGAATAAAATCACTGGAACACACTTTAATACAGTATGTAAAATATATAATGACAAAATTGACAAAGAAATTAGAAAATTGAGATCAAAAGACTTTCCAAAATATATATAACAGCAAGTTCCAAATACAAATTAGAATTTCTGGCTGCACACCTGAGAGCTGATTCTTCTTTTCACTTAAACTCATCTCCTCAAACCAATTCTCTGTCTACCATAGCACCATTGCCATGATTTTCAATTTTAGTTGTCAAAAAAAATTATTTTCTCAAATAAAATAAATATTACTCATTAAAATTTGTGTATCTTTCAGCATCTGAAATATTCTGGGTGTTCCAAATTTATGCTTTCATTCCATAATTTAACACTAACTTAGGTAATTTAACACTTATTTTAGGTAAAGTACTTTGCTGTGTTCCATGGGAGGTGAAGCAAGAATGAAGATAAAGCCATGCCCTTCAATAAACAAAAGTTGGAGAGAGAGATAAGACCTTTGCAAAAATACATTTTTTAAAGGTTTTATTTATTGATTTATTTAGTTGGTTAGTTCGTCAGTTAGAGTGTGAGCTGGGGGAGGAGCAGAGGGAAAGGGAAAGACTCTGAAGCCGACTGCACTGAGCATGGAGCCCATCATGGGGAAAATCTCACAACCCGGACGTCATGACCTGAGCCAAAATCAAGAGTCAGATGCTTAACAAATGGAGCCACCCAGGCGCCCCTGCAAAAAAAAAAAAAAATTAATTTTTTAATTAATATATAATGTATTATTAGCCCCAGGGGTACAGGTCTGTGAATCTCCAGGTTTACATACTTCACAGCACTCACCATAGCACGTACCTTCCCCAATGTCCATAACCCCACCACCCTCTCCCGACCCCCTCCCCCCGGCCGCCCTCGGTTTATTTTGTGAGATTAAGAGTCTCTTATGGTTTGTCCCCTCCTGACCCCGTCTTGTTTCATTTATTCCTTTCCTACCGCCCAAAGCCCCCATGTTGCCTCTCAACTTCCTCATATAAGGGAGACCATATGATAATTGTCTTTCTCTGAATGACTTATTTCGCTCAGCATAATGCCCTCTAGTTCCATCCACGTTGTCGCAAATGGCAAGATTTCATTTCTTGGCAGAAAAAAAAAATTAATGTAGCAAACGTGATGTTATAATGTAAGAGAAATTCTTTGGAAGTTCAGAATAAATTCTGAGTATCTTAACATTTTCAACCTTACGTTACTGATGATAATTTTTACATCAAGCTTAGAGTACAAAGGTGATTGTAACTCCTCTATAATACCACTAATTACTTCATTAGCTGAAGACCTATATTTTCCTTTGGGAACCATACTTGCTTTGAACTGTGTAAGTTTCTTTAGGTTTATTCAGTCCAAAGTGGTCAGCCTTACTTCCCGATTCCAAGTGAAGAGAACCAGGAAGTCGAATGAGACCATTAGTGTAACTGCGCAATAGTAGCCACATCACACAGCTACTGTGCATTGGATGCCCAGAGGATACCTGTCCACTTGTAATGATGTCTTTGTTGGTGTCTACTGCACTTTTCTTAGGTCATGATCAAACATTCAGTCACTCCGACTAAAACTTGACCCAAGCAGTTTTCTGGCTTGACCAAAAGTAGTTCCAACATGCAAACCTTGGTGTCAAAACTGAGCTACCAGCTGGGCACATTCCTTAGGAATGCTGGCACATTTCTTCCTGCCAGCAGGCTTCAGTTAGCATCAACTCTGTCTACCGACGGTATTCTAATAACATTGAAACTCTCAAGAGATGGGTCAGGTTCCTGATTCTTCAGTCTCGGAAATCTCCTTTGGCTCTTATGCAAATTTTCCTGCCTCCTCCCCAGATATGAGCTCTGTCTACCAAGATCTATTGTGGGGAGCTGTTTTAATTTAGCTACAAGTTTCATCACACATAGTTATTATTTTCCCTAACATCTGAATCTGTCTTAAAATTATTGTATACTTTTTTGTTTGCTCTCTGGAAGAATTTCAATGTGGTTTTTGAAGTTACACTCTGATATACTACTTAGATTGTTAACTTAGCATAAATGGCCTCCTTAAGACAGGAAGAAAACATTTTAGATCTTGGGTATGACAGTTGCTATGGAATTGATGGGATATACATCTCATTTTAAAGGCACTCAACTAAGCAATTTGCCAAGAAAGGAGAAAAGAAACTCAGAGTAGCTTTTTTTTTTTTTTTTAAAGAAAGGCAAATGAAGCTAGTAAGTCTTTGTATAGTTGAAGGGGAAAATGTGATTGTTCCGTGCTGTTGTCTGGGAGAAGCACATTGTATCTGTAATTTCCATCGACAGCAGCCCTGTGAATCCAAAGAACAATTTTCTACCCTATTTAGGGGGAAGTAAGAGCCTGGGCACCTGGAACTTAGGTAGTGAGAGAACTAGTAGTGCTGAGTGAAAAAGGCTAAAGACAAAAAACTGCACCAATAAGGAAGTTAAAATTTTTTAAAAAGATTTGATTTATTTATTTGACACAGAGAGAGAGAGAGATCCCAAGTAGGCAGAGAGGCAGGCAGAGAGAGAAAGAGGCAGAAGCAGGCTCCCTGCTGAGCAGAGAGCCGGATGTGGGGCTCGATCCCAGGACCCTGAGATCATGACCTGGGCTGAAGGCAGAGGCTTAACCCACTGAGCCACCCTAGGTGCCCCAGGAAGTTAAATTTTATAGTAATAGTAAATGATTACCTAGTGAAGCCATTAAAAAGTCTCAGTATGATGGAAAAGCCCCAAAAAGGGTCTCTGGTCGAGTTGAGGATGAACAGTTTCTTTCCAGATTAGAAAGAGACGGGAGCTGAGGTTTGATTGACAACAGTGAAGGATCATTAACAAAGGTACAGAAATGTACCTAATAAGTCTTTGGGTTTATTTTGTTTTCAATTTGCCATTTATTTTAAAAATAATAGTTGTATTTCATAATTCTGTCCAATGTTTATGCTTTACTGTGTGAGGCAGATTACATTTTAATGCATTCATGTTGAAGTATGCAACTCTACAACATAATCAAGGCACTACCCAGCACTTTGTGGTAACATACTCGAATGAAAAGCAAAGCATCCAGAATAAATGAGCTAATTTTGATGACTGGTCTTTCAAACCCATAATGGGTCCTGTGACGAGGCAGCAAATGTCATGCTGATTAAAGGTGGTAAGAATTCTAAACCCCATCAAAGATTCATGCTATGCTTGCACTGTGAATTTTTTCCCGTTTCTCACATAAATATTGTTACCAGCAGGAAAACAAACACATAAATAATGCATACTTTATTTTTTTAAAATTGATATCTGAGTATTTAGGACTCTGTAACAAGCCCCTATTTTTGAAAAATATATTTATCTGTTTACTGTATTTCATATTCCTGATAAAAACTGCATTTTGTTTTACATTTGAACACTGAATTATCAGACCTTGGTTTGTGACTGTCAGTAATTGTGGGTTGTGTTGACTCAACGGAATCAAAGTATTCAGCATTACTGAGGGATTAATGGCCAGCTAGGACTAGCCATGCTATAATGACCCACAGGAATTATCTGTACCAAGGTTATTATTGTTTTCTAATGCTGAAAATCAGAGCAAGAAAAGCAGATGAAATGAAACAAGAAGGTTTCAATTATTACAAGGGATTATTTTTAGGAAATGAATGTTTGAGACAGATGAGTCAATTTGAATGATCAGTAACATTTTCAATGTTCCTTTTATATGAAAATGTTGTAGTATCAGTTTCTTCCCCACCGAAGTACTTATTTCACTAATTCTCTAGAGAAATAGGAGAGTTGAAATAAAGGAAGTAAAGTACTTTAGTCAAGTACAGTCGTACTTGGGGAATTGGTCAAATCACACGTCTGTACTAAATAGACCTTCCATGCAAACACATCTTTTAATACAATACACATGGGAAAAAATTAGTTATGCCTAAATCTGTGTCTCTTAGGTACTTAACAGTAGTGTTAGGGATCCCATCATTACTTTTAATATTCCAAATAGCTAATTAACACCACATTTTTGTATTTGTTGGAACTATCTGGGATGACCCAAACATCCATTTGTTTATGATTGGAATTCAATCAACTTAGTGTCATAATAGTGGCTAACTTTTAAGAATATTTTTATTCGTAAATATTGAGCAATGATTTGTAAACTATGATTTGTGTCTTAGGTGATGAACTCTCCCATACCATGGGACTCGGGGCAAAGGGAGTAATAAAAAGGGCTCTGGGTGGTGCCTGCTCGGCTTCACTAGGCATTTGAAACCTAGGCCATAAGCTGGGAGAAAAGGCGCAAGTGATTCCCCAGATCCCAGGGAGTCTACCAGTCAACCAGCAAGGCAAAGGCAGGGAAGCAGGGCTTACCCTGGTGTGCACAGGCAACAGATTTCGTATATGGCAAGACCCTTTTAGGCCTGCAGAACCACCTGCAATCTCCTTTTAATGAAATGTGTGCTAGTTTCCAACAGCTTTAAGCCCACAAGTGAGAGCTGGCAAAATCTGTTCTTTTCCAATCGTTTAAAATAGACTTAAATAAATATGATATACTTAAATATGGATGTGTATATCTATGTGTGTGTACATGTATGTATTATATTTTTTACATAGATGTGCATATATACATATATACATATTTCCAACTCAGATGACAGTGGCATAAACTTACAAAGAGGTTTTCACTGTGATTGTACATTAGCGGAGGAATTCATCTTATTACTACCAAAGAAAGTGTTAATGGAATCTTTTTTCCACAAAGTTTTTATTTTATTTTATTTTATTTTATTTATTTATTTGACAGACAGAGATCACAAGTAGGCAGAGAGGTAGGCAGAGAGAGAGAGGGGGAAGCAGGCTCCCCGCGGAGCAGACAGCCCGATGCGGGGCTCGATCCCAGGACCCTGGGGTCATGACCTGAGCCGAAGGCAGAGGCTTTAACCCACCGAGCCACCCAGGTGCCCCTCCGCAAAGTTTTTAAAAGTAACTTATTATATGTCGAAGATCAGAAATCAGAAAATGGGATGCTATCCAAAGCAAGACTATGTCACCCTTGATATCCAATGAACAGTGCTTACCTTCTCCTTTGTTCTTATCTTCCTATCCTCTGCATCTTTTCTTTTCTTTTTTTTTTTTATCTATCTAAAGACTTATTTATTTATTTTAGAGAGAGAGAGAGAGAGAGACAGCAGTGGGGAAGGGAGGAAGAGGGAGAGTCCCAAGCAGACTCTGCATTGAGCATGGTGTTCTAGGAGGAGCTCAATCCCACAACCCCAAGATTAAGACCCCATACACACCAAGAGTCAACACGCAGTCCCTGTATCTTTTCTGTAAACCCATCATAAAAATAGACATTTCAATGCACCTTTCTATCCTATGCTGTGTGATGCTAGTATTGGGGCTCTGCAGATCACGTGCCCCCCCTTTGCCCTCTGACTCCCTATTGGATTCCACCCATCGTGGTTACTCGAGAAAGACGAGAAGGCAGGCTCCTTCCTGCTTCTTACTGTTCCTATCACTGTTGTCTTAGCAATGGCCCTCTAGCCCAGGATGGACAATTGGTCTCAGTCTCCTGCTTTATTTCAGTAATTCTTAGAATTAGAATTCAGTAATTCTTAGAATTACTGAAATTCTTATTTCAGTATGCTTAGAACTGACATGAATGGTTCACTCTTAGAGACACAGGTACCAGCACTATATGGAAAGTCCTCCCAGCATCTGCTGAGTAGCAGCAGAGAGACTGCTTCCCTTTCCCCCACGTACCTTCCCCTACCCCCACCTCAGGCCTGAGTCCCGTCTCCTCTGGGCTAGAAAGAGGATTTTCCAAGGGAGTGGATGTAGGGAAGAGATGAAATGAAGACCAGCTTGAGGTTCTGGTCTGTAGAGGTGGTGGCTTCCTGCCGTTACTCCTTCTTTGTTACTTTGGTGTCACTCTTTGGTTTTTCACTTCTCTGACGCCAGTATAACCACCTCCTTATGTTAAATTCTCAATGTTGAAATGCCCAGCATGTTTCTCTTTTCCTGGCTGGACCCTCACTTATACGTCACTGACCCAGAAAACCATTTTCTTTTGGTGCCTAAAGGAATCCGATGAACCAGCTTTATCCATGTAGACTTAATTATTAACAAGTATTAATTAGGCTCCTTAATATGTAGGCACAAGATATTAGGAAAATGATGAGACATTAAAACCCAGAGGAGGCTGTCTAGAAACTCTCTCCTCATTTGATCACTGAGTTCCAGCCACATGGGTTCCCTCCCCACACATGCGGTTCCTTTGCCTTCCGGATTCTCTCATTCTTGATACTCTTCCTGACATTAATCTGATTCCTATCTATCCCTTTTCCTAATTTAAACTCATTTATTGGGGCGCCTGGGTGGCTCAGTGGGTTAAGCCTCTGCCTCCAGCTCAGGTCATGATCTCAGGGTCCTGGGATCAAGCCCCGCATCGGGCTCTCTGCTCGGCAGGGAGCCTGCTTCCTCCTCTCTCTCTGCCTGCCTCTCTGCCTACTTGTGATCTCTGTCTGTCAAGTAAATAAATTAAATCTTTTTTTAGAAAAATAAAGTTATTTATTGCTTCCTTAGCAGGACCTTCCCAAACCCTCCAGAGGAAGTCAGAAGACGCGCTCATAGCACCCTGCACTTCTTAAAAGAGTAGAATTTAAAGCAATAATAAGTAATCACTTATTAAGGACTAGAATGTGAGATCTATGGGGGCAGAAACCAGTTCTGTAGAATATTGTCTGTTTTGTAACTATTTCTCCAGTTCTTCCAACTACAGAGGAGTTAAGTAACAATCAGAATACAAAAGATAACAAATTATTGGACACCAGCTGTGTGCCAGGCATTGTCTTGAACATGTTCCATGTTAGCCCAACAGCCTCCAAATAAGGGTATCACTACCACATTGACCAGAGAAGGAGCCTAAGGCATAGAAATGTAAGTGTCTTGAACAAGATAGTGCAGCTCACCAGCGACAGAGCCGGAATTTCCAGGCATTCTTACTCCAGAACCTATCCCTGGAATAAATGAGTGAGTGGAAGAAAAAAGCTGATTGTTTAATTGGAAAGACAAAGCTTATGCTTATCAGAAAGGCAGCACAGGTTAAGTTGGAAAGGAAAACAAAACAGTGCAGCTATTCTGTGATGCCGAAACACAGAGAAAGGGCGGATCCCCAAAGCGGGGGTGACGAAGGGTTTCACAGAGTGCCTGGGATTTCAGGGGGACCTTGAAGGGAGGGCTGTACTAGATAAGGAGAAAGAAGAAGGGCCTCTGAGGCAGAGTAAACAGCCCAAGAATATGTCCTTCAACTCCTTCACTTTCAGATAACTTTTCAAAGCAAAGAAAACTATTGGAAAAATAACAAGATTTTTTTTTTTTTTTTTTTTTTTTTTTAGGATCAAGACTTTTAAGACTCATTTCCCAGCAGCCAAAAGTAAGCGCAGTTACCAATTTCTTATAAAGCATGTCTAATTCACAAAGGGCAATCGCAAAGAACACTGGCACACAGGGATGTAAGCCAAGGTGTCGTCGGGCAAGCGGCAGACTGCATCAGAGGGCACCAGAACACGATGCCTACTATTGGCCACTGCAGATAGAGTGGAACAAAGCCACAAAAAGTACTGGCAGAGGAGCATTTGTCCTACAGAGCCAGGGAGGAAATCTGTGTTCCAGAATTGACACTGAGCTGGAACTCAGCATTCTCTGGGTAAAGCCAAGAGTAAAAGGAAGGAGGCAGGACTCAACTGACAAAATCTGCAAAGCCAGAACCCGGAGAACTGGGTCAGGAGGTGGGGTTGGTGCTGGTAGCGTAGCATAGATGGAGGGAAGCTTTGTGGGAGGAACGGCTTATAGAAAATGGGAAAGGATAAGAATCAAAAGACACCTGGAGTCAGGCTGATTTTTTCTTTTTTCACTTAGGAGTAGTAGTAAGTTCAAAATTAACATGGTTCTTTTCCGTGGGCTCATGCTCACATAAACCGAAGTGGATTTTTCTCCACGCAATCCGCCTTGAATTTGAGGCATCCCTTCGCAAATGATAAAATTGGCATACCTTGGGAAAGAAAATATTATCTACTTCTTCTTGGTTTTGTCTTCTTTATTCTCTTTAGAGAAAAAGGAGAATTTTTATTTCATAGAAATTTCTATTTTTCTATTTCATATTATTAAATTTGATAAACAGTTACATTTTGATATTCTATTAAAATACTTCCAGATGTGGACATATGAAATAAATGAATTGAAGGAAAGAAATACACTGATGTATACAGTTCTGCAAAAATGAAATTATACCCTATATGTTGTTTTCAACTCCCCCTCACTCTTTCCACTCAGCAATATGTTTGGACTTCTCTCTATAACAATAAATATAGTTCTTCATCATTTACCATACATTTTCAAAACAGAATATTGAAATCCAGGAGAGTAAAACAACCAGTCAAAATTCCAAAAAGAGATGATTTAGAAAAAGCACTCATTAAACATGAATTTTTATGTAACACAACATAAAAGAACATACAGGTACTTACTGTAAAAGATAAACAGAAAAACCCACAATATTACAAAGCCTAGAAATAATAGAGTCCCAAAATTCTTCTTAAAGTAATTTATAGTCTATAGAGCAGTTTTGCAGGAATCATTTGACTTTTCAAAACCAGTGAATTGTTTAAATCAGCTATTTGATCAATGGCTAATATTGATAAATGTCTCCCTTTCTACTGTATCATCTCCACCTGCATAAAAAATTTCGCTTCATTCCTCTGTTCTTCACTCACAGGAAACCTTATTAACCAGTGGTTCAGAATGTGCTGTCTCTACTTCCTCATTCAAATATCGATTCTTCGTTCCACTACATACATACCCCAACCTTATTACTCTATTGACTTCCGCTTTGCTAAATCCAACAGAGACTCTTCTGTTCTCATCTTTCTAAGCCTTCCAACAGCATTTCATACATGTTATTACCTCCCCAAAACTTTCTTTTCTCTTGGCTTCCATGGTACTACATTCTCCTTGGTTTCCTTCGCAGTTACTGACTGCTTTTTCTCATTTTCTTTTGCCAAAGTCTACCCAAATTCTTAGTGTTTTATGTGCCTTGGGAATTTTTCCTAAGTCATCGGCTCTCCTCTGTACATTTGCCTTAGTTACCTCATCTAATCCAATGGTTTTAAAAGATGCCCGTACGCTGATGACTACCAAAGCTGTGTCTCCAGCCCTAATCCAACCACCCCTCAAGCTCCAGACTCATATTTCCCACTGCCCGCTGGACAACTCCATTTGAATGTCTAATAGAATTTCAAACTTGACAAATCTAAAATAATACAACAACAACAGCAGCAGCAAAATCTAGGTATTCCTCTTGTTTGCATTATATCAGTAAATTTTATCACCACAACCCGTTGCTCAAGCCAAAGCCCCAGAATACTCTTAGATTCTTTCCTGTCCACCAACCTTTCATATCTAGTCTCTCCAAGTCTTAGAGAAATTCTAAGTACGTAATAGTTTCCAGATTTGCCCACTTAACGTCTGTGCCCACTGCTTGCACTCCATTTCAAGAAGTGTTTGAAGGTTAGACTCTGAAGATTCTCCACTTACTAGCTGTATGATCTTGAGCAAGTCACTTCCCTGTGCCTCAGTTTCTTCATCTATAAAATGGTCTACCTTATAAAATCAATAGGGTTGTGAAAAGGAATCAGTCAACTTACATAACTGACTAACAACAGAAACTGGACTTTTTAGGTTATGATCAGAGCTCTTGTTTTATTTTAAGTTGAAAAAAATCAATGCTCTTCTGAAGACCTTGACCGAATCCAGAGTCTACCCAGAATTTCATCCACATGTCCAGGATACAACCCCTCATAATTACTTTATGCGCAAAGAAACAGAAAAATAGGAACCAAATTCAAAAGAAAAAAAACAATTGGGATGCCTGGACAACTCAGTCAGTTAAGCTCTGACTCTTGATTTCAGCTCAGGTCATGATCTCAGGGTCGTGAGATTGAGCCTAAACAGGGGGTTTTGCGCTGATCATGGAGCCTGCTTAAGCTTCTCTCTCTCTTCGGGGCACCTGGGTGGTTCAGTGGGTTAAAGCTTCTGCCTTTGGCTCAGGTCATGATCCCAGCGTCCTGGGATCGAGTCCCACATTAGGCTCTCTGCTCAGCAGGGAGCCTGCTTCCCCCTCACCCCCCCCCCACCCCGCCTCTCTGCCTACTTGTGTTCTCTGTCTGTCAAATAAATAAATAAAATCTTAAAAAAAAAAAAAAAAGAAGATTCTTTCTCTCCTGGGGCACCTGTTGGTTAAGTTGGTTAAGCATCCCTGTCTTGGTTTCAGCTCAGGTCATAATCCTGATTCTCTTCTCCCTCTCTGCTCCTTCTCCCCCAAGAAAGAAGGAAAGAAAGAAAGAATGAACAATCAATGGAGACTAACCCTAAAATGATCCAGATGTTCAAATGAGCAGACAAGGATTTAAAGTAGATATCATAGCTATGCACAATATTACAAAGAAAATATTACAAAAAATTATGAAGAAAATATTACAAAGAAAAATAATGAAAAAATGCAGGAAAATTTGTCAGAGAAACATAAACTATAACAAAGAACCAAAAAAATTATAGAATTGAAAAATACAAAACTGAAATTTAAAAAAATTCACTAGATAAGATTAACAGACTGGAGATGACAGAAAAGTGAATTAGAAGAGATTATTCAACCTGAATAGCAGAAAAGGACTGAAAAAAAATTTACAGACTTAAGGACCTGCGGGATAATATCAATTAGTCTCATAAAATGTCATCACTTTGGGTCCCAAAAGGAGAGAAAAAAGAGATTGGCAAACTCATCGAATAGTCATTTAAATTTGTGCATTTCAAATATGTATGCTTTATGACAAAAGAAAAAAGGAACTATAAAAAATACAGATTCTTAGTTAATTATATTCATGTTGCAATGTTTAGGAGTGAACTGTGCTGATGCTTGTACTTTGAATTGCATCCAAAAAATATGACTTGATGGAGGAATGATTAGAGGGATACATATACAACAAAGCAAGAATAGGAAAAGGTTAATTCTAGAATCTTGGTGGTAGGCATATAGTGTCAAACTTGTTGAAGTTTTCTGGATTTTTATAATAAAATGATGGAAAATTATAAATTGAGTAATATATTTTTAGTGGGTTTTTTGTCTTAAACTCAGACAAAATAAATATATGATTTATGAAAATATGCTTGCAAGAGTATAAGGGTATAGATGCACTATTATTATTTGAACCACTTTATCCTTTCTGGAGAACTGTAATGTCTCTTAGCTAATCTCTCACTTTCTCCCTGATTCTTTCTCCATTCATTAGCCAGAATGCCATTGGATAAATGTAAATCTGAGCCTGATGATTTCCCTGCTTAAAACTCACCTATGGTTTCTCTCACTCTTCAAATGAAATTCAATCTCCATAGAGCCTTCAAGGTCTACTTCCACGGAAGCACATGTTACCAGACCTACCAAACCCTTTCCCATGGGCAGGTTTGCACTTGCTGTCCATTCCTCTTGCTGTCTGTAATGTTTCTCCCCCCAAATCTTTTTTTTTTTTTAAAGATTTTATCCATTTATTTGACAGACAGAGATCACAAGTAGGCAGAGAGGCAGGCAGAGACAGAGAGAGAGGGGAAGCAGGCTCCCCACCGAGCAGAGAGCCCGATTTAGGGCTTGATCCCAGGACCCTGGGATCATGACCTGAGCCGAAGGCAGAGGCTTCAACCCGCTGAGCCACCCAGGCGCCCCTCTCCCCCCAAATCTTGAGCAGCTGATCAATTCTCATTTTTTAGCTACATCTCATCAGCCTTTTTTATTTCCTTCATAGCACTTAGCACAATTTGTGGTTCTCTAGTTTTTTATTTGCTTGTTGTTTGTCTTCCCAGCCAGAGCTTCATAAAGGTAGAGATTTTTTCATTCTTCTTCACTGCTGTTTTCCTGAGGCCCGACATGGGCTCTGATTAGACCTTAAGTATTTTTGCTCAATACTTCAATGTTACTAAATTGCAGAGCTGGTATCCAACCCCAGTTATTCTGTGAGTTCTCTCATGATACCAAACTGGTAGAGAGAAACTACACAGTGTGATTCTATCCTCCCGGACATTCTCATCTAGTAAAGAAAAGATCACATACAGAGTCAGAGCAACAATCAGTTCCAAGCTCTAGAAAAAACCCCACTTCATTCTCGGCACATCTTTTCCACGGAGAATCTGTGTTTCTCGTCAATAAGGATGTATCACATCCCCTGATTTTCCACATAGAGTCTGCCACTAAGTACTGTGCTATTTTACTTCCTGTGTATCTCCATTCTCTCCCTACACCAGCCCAGGCTACCTCGGTCTTTTGTCAAGACTTCTATGACCAAGTGGTCTCCCTTCTTCCAGCCTTGCCTCCTCTCTATGCTGCAGCCAAGAAAATCTGTGAAACAGGAATCTAATCCTGTGGCTTCCCCACTCCAAAACCTCCAACAGAAGTCCAGTCTCATTTTATTTAGGGCATATGACACAACTTTTGCTGTGCTTTTCATAACCCCCAGAATTCTGATTCAGTTTGTCCCCTTAATTGGCGCTCATCAGAGTAAACAGTTTCCAGGATTGATGGCAGCTTTGAGGAGACAGGCAGAGAGCATTGTTGTGATTAACAATTCAATCATTCAAAATAGAAAAGTACAGTACAAACTCCCATTCCTGGAAGAGCTATTGCTGAGTCTTCCCTGCTACGAGAGCAAGGATGAGGAGAGAGCAGGAGGAGGAGGAGGAGGAAAGGGAAGGGAAGGAAGGGAAAAAGAAAGATAATCATAATGCAGGGAGATTCAAGTGCCTGGTTCTTAAAAACATATATTAAACTTGTCACTATTGTGTTCCCAGATGACAAAAATTTCTCTATGAGTGCAAGCTATGGCAATTCCCAAACTTTCATTAAATGTACAGTGATCTCCCTGATGACCTCTTCAAGGACTGGGTTAATGAAAGCAAGATTCCTAATGGAAAACATGGATTTCATATGTACTTTCCAGGGAGTTATAAAGATACCACAAATAAACCTCAATTCTCTCTGTTTGCATAACTGTCAGAGCTCTGAAATTATTAGACTTGTTTTATTTTTAAAATTTTACAGGTATAGCACCAAGTTCTGCTCAAGGGCTAAGGTTCACTGAACAGGTAGTGACTCTCAGTCCAAGAGTATAAGAAATGTAGCTATTTTAAAGTTGCCTTTAATGTTCAAAGAGTACGAGAAAACATCAAGAAGAAAAGTGCCATTAATATTTCAACTACTGTTCTGCCACATTTATTTTATCTATAGGTGAACACGCTGAGTGTTGAGGGAACATGTGTCACATAGCATATTTTCCTGACCGCATCATGTGACGTGATATGACTCAGGGTACAACTTGCTGCCATTGAGATGTGAGAGGCAGAGAGCAAGACCAGCTGAGGACACAAACCACTTGTCTCCTGGAGCATGCATGCCTCGTGCTCGCTGACTGTGTGAGAAGGGAGAGCTGGGGCAGGTAAGAGCTCTATCTGACTGGGTCACATTTACTTGATACCAGTGGTAGAGAATGTCATGTCCACTGGTCAACTCTAATCCCCAGTGTGCTTGATCTGGCACTGGACCTGTTATCCAGCTCTGCCCAAAAAATTTCCCCTACTGGGCTTCTGTGAGAAGAGACTTTAGACCAGCAGTGAGTGCATAGCTAATGGATCATATTTCCAATGATTTATAACTGAACTCCAGGTAAATAGGGTTTGGCAAACAACAACAACAAACAAAAAACCAGTGCACCCACTTGACCCCTCTTCTCATTCCTTTCTACATCTTCTCTTCCTCTTGCTTGACGACTGGGACTTTCACATCCTCTCTTTTTTGTGCCTTCTCCACCTCCTCTCCAGTCTGACCCGTCATTCCTGACTATTAACCTGCATTATTGCATATGTAAGTTTAGGCAAATTTCTCAACCTTGTGGAATCTCCATTTCCTCATCCAAGGAATGGAGATAATAATATCAAGTCACAATGGATTTGTGCTGCAGGGTGATTACTACAGTACTCAGCCAATGGCACAGAGATCAAGTTTTCCCCTCAGCCAGTGTTTCTTCATTGAAGACTGCCCCCAGTCCCGACTTGTAGTTGGAGATTTCAGCTGAGTACGTAAGGACGCCCTGACTGAGCACCAGCCACACGTTTGCGCTGAAAGAAGGAGGGAGAAATCCAAGAATAAAAAAGAATGCACAAAGACATTCTAAATGTGGTACTGCAGATGATGAGGCTGATTCACCCTTGAGACGTTTCATTTTACAGGCTGAGATTACAATAACAAGTGTGTACTGAGTTTCATGCTAAAACCTTATTCATGAACCCACCATTCTGCCATAATGATGGAAGACGAGACTTGTTCCAAATAGAGGGGTGAGCTACAGCCAACTTTTGATTGATGAAGGACAGCTGATCTGATTTGGAGCTCCTCTGGGGCTCCTGCAAAGCCACATTTCTGTCACATGCACCATTTTAATGTCAGCTTTCCTGTTTGGAGGCTGAGCCTGGAAAGGAGCCATAAATTACTTTCAATCATGCATATGCTGTAAGCCGGCTAGAGGAGATGAGATGTCAATCTGCCTCTTTTGGGGGGAGCAAGGGAGACCAGATGTAACCCAAAACATCCCAAGAAACTATCTCAACCATCATCTTCTGCTTGTCTCCTCATTGCTCTTCCTGTCTTGTCTGTATCCTCGGATTAGAGCTGAGAAGCCGGCAGTGGGGTTTGGATGCAATCAAGGTAGCAAAGCTGTAAGTGTAATTAAGCTTCTCCACAGGCCCTGACTCATTCATTCAATCAATCAAGCATTTCATATGCCATCTATTGTGTCTCCACGTATCCAGAAAGCACTATATTCAAACCCATTCTAGGAAACAACCTTCTTTTGGAATAATTCCCAATCATGGCTCTGACTAAATTTCCTGCATTTGCAGGGAGGGGGTTTGGGTGGAAGGGAATACCTATTCCTGGGCCCAACTCTCCAAAGATCTGATTCAGTATTTCTAGAGGGTTCTCAGCATCTGTATTCAGATGTGCAGCTAATTTCCCCTTTTGCCTCTCATCAGTGTTTTCCTCCAGCGATACTCTCTCTGGTCACAATCTTTGTCTATTCGTAGTAATAAACTTAGCTGATCAGATCAACTAAATCAGGACTTCTTTTTGCCCGCAAACAAACAAAAAACTCCATCCATTGGACAAATACAGATAAGCCCTGATTCGTTGCTCAATATATACTACTTGACAATGACCAGCCCTGGTCCTGCCTATTTTAACAATGGTCTTCTGAAAACAATAGTCTCTGCATAAAACACACTAAAGGAGATTTTCAGACCAAGGTAAGATGGTACTTTTGGGAACATTTCCAAAGTCCAGCAGTTTAGCTGCCACTTAATCTGACCCAGAGTAGAGCTGGCCCTACCCCTACACCAGGCTCTCAAGATTCAGAAAACGCTGGGTAGGTGGGTGGGTATTTCTTCCCTCTCCTCTTTAAAAGCAGCAGCCTAGAATTTGGGCCTCTATTTAAGCTTAGAAACCTGAATCCTAGGACAGAATATGACCTCAAGAGACCCTAGAGAATCTGAAAAACAGATCAGCAACTCCTACATAATCAGGAGTTGGCAGAGAGCGTTGGATAAGTTTAGAAAGATGATTAGTTCGTGCTTGACTTAAATGTTCTGTCTAATTTTCATTATATAGTTGACATATTTTTAAGTTTGAGATTACCCATGCCAAAATCTTTTTTTCTCTTAGTCTGGAATTGGATATATTACATTGTCTAAAACATGCAATTCTTTATTATCCAATTCTGGAATGAACTATGGGAGAAAAAAGATCTATGGGACCTTGAGCCCAAGAGGTCTAAGTAAGCAGTGGATTTAAGACCTCCATGAACAAAATGTTTGAAGGTGATATTTTTTCTCCAAGGTACTTCCATTCCTGTGACTCCAGAAACCAATAGAGATGTTGAGTTTGACATGCAGAGGACGAGCAGTAAATAACAGAATTCGATTCTTTAATTCTGATTGAAAAGAAAAAGATGAAAGAGAAACACAAAATCGTACAGGCACATGGATAGAAGATTCCAAGAGTTAGAAAGTAATAACCAAAACAAACACCTGTTATACTAATCGGAACTTAAATGAGTTGGAAAGACTCGAACATGTTATTTTTTGGCTTTTTCCTACCTCCCTACCTTCCCCCAACCATGACAAGGCAGCCATGGAATAACTTGATAAAGTAAATAAGTTTTGTATCACTGGCATATAACACATTTTTGGTTAATGGGTAACTGGCTAGGTAATAAAATCAGAATACTGACATTTTAAAAAGTCAAATGCTTTTGGAAAATAACCTGAGGGTATCTTTCATGATTCCACTTGTACACTTTAAACTTCACCTGTTCCTCTTGTGACTCCGATGCGATGGCATCACGTGGCTTAAGTATGTCATAGGTTGCAACACGGAGTCGGTCACTCAGACTACAGAGCTTAGAATCAGAGTTCAGGAGACAAAGCTCATTTCAAACTTCTGGCATTTTGAATGTCAGAACAATTAGAGACTAAATGGGAGGAAATTTGAGACCAAACAAACAAACAAAAAAAGGAAAGTGAGGTCACAAATACAGAATACCAAATTTTATTTCTTGTACTTATTTGTCTTTTTGCCTCTTTTGGTCTTCCTGCCTTGACTCTTCTGTTTCTCGTACACCCACATATGTAAACATATTTATAAGCACACACACGCACGCACATCGCTGTATTTATTTTCTTCCTTTATTAAAATTGTAAAACCAGTGCTGCTTATGTGGGAAGAGCATGAAACAGGATAAAGTAACAAAATCACATTTTGTTGCAGAAAGACTGTAGTCTGGGGGCATTTATCAGTTGGAGACCAGATATAAGTAGGGAGAAATGCATGGGAGTAATGAGGGAAAGTCTTCCAGGCCACACTCCGTCAAGATTTTTTTTCCCCTTCTCAAATCCAGGTAGCCTATAAAACCACTCTCACTGAAGATGCACAAGACACTTTAACTAAGGAGGGAAGGACACAGACACTTATAAGTATTTCCAATGAACTGGTTAACAGAATATATAACATTGGAGGGGCTTCTTGTGTCTAAAATTGTGTGCATTTTCTCGGATCCATAAATGTGAAAACAGAAGAATAAATAACCACAGTGATGGTAAAACAGCAAACTATGTTTGTGAAGCCAAGCAGAGAGTCTGAGCTTTAAACACCTGCAAACGGAAACATCAAAAGCCTGTCGCTCTACGTACACTCTCATTCTAAGCAATGGCCAGTTTGATGGTGAACCAGCATAGAACAGAATGTGATACAGAAATAGATGAAGCCCAAGTAGAAAAATGAAAACATGAGAATCCCTAGACTAAGGGAGGATAGTTCCTAGCAAAGAGAGACTGGTAAGTCAGAACCAGACCTCCGGCTTGCCCTCCTGAACTTGCTAGTTCACCCATTCAGATATTAGCGTCCTCTGTTACTTCCAGGAGGATCTACCTTCAGCCCCGCGAAACCCACACCTGCCAGCGGCTTCCCAAAGAACACCTGCCTGAGCGGGTGGCAGGCTCCTGTGGAGTGGTGGCAATGGGATACTCTGGAGGCCCAGCTGAGCTGATCAGTTAAACTGATCAGGTCTATTTCTCTTTATAACATTGCCCGAGCAAAGTCAAATTTTGTTTCCATATTTTCCTGTGAACTAGGCTGATCTTTGGGGGGAAAACCACTGTGGTCTTATTCATTCGCATATCCCCAGGGCGTATAGTAGATGTTCAAAAATATTTACTGAATGAACGGATCAACCTGCCACTTAAAGCAAAAGTGGCCTCGCAATAAATTGTTGATGGTCATGTATTCATTCTAAATATATTTTCTCAGTGTTCAGCTATTGTGCTAACTAGCTCGGGATAAAATAAATAAATAAAAGGCAACTCGTTCCCTCCAAAACTTACTTCTCAAGGGGGAGACAAGAACTATGGATAGAATGGGAGCAGGGTGGAAAGAAGAGCGCAGGCTCGAAGGACAGTGTGGAGATCAAACTCATAGGTCTTGGTGCCTGTTTATCACTTAGATGTAATACGTGGAGGATAAGGAAATTAGGAGGAAAAGAGCTCAGAGAAGAGGGAGAGACACGAGAATATCTAGTCTAAGAGGGAAGGCCGTTTGAAAGAAAGGAGGTAGCTGATACAGTGAAACCCTAGAGGTGCCCCTTCCCCCAAAATGAGACTTAAAGTACAAGACAGAGTAGGTAATAAGCTAAATACAGCTCCAATAATCGTGAGCTCTCTGCATCTTCAAGCAGCCTAGCCCATTTTTGGCAACTCTGAGAAACTGAATACCTACTTTGACACATTTTCTTCCCACTGATCCTGGTCCCATCTATGAAAACCACACGGAACAGCTTAAATGCCTCTTCTGGATGACAGCCTTTCAAATGCATGCCCACCTTTTCTTTTAACCAAGGTTCATACAATATGATTTCCAGACTTTTCACCATTTGTGTCATTCTCGTGCTTTTAGATTGACTAACTGGAAAAAAGGAAACGCGAAGAGAACCTAAAAGATAAGAAATCTAAAAATATGGTTGGCAGGACTGGGGGGTAGTAGGTGTGTGGGTAATGGAAGAGGAAAAATTAATCACCTACATGTTAAGAACTAAATCTGGCCCAAGACACCTGGGTGGTACAGTTGATTTAAACATCTGACTCCTGGTTTTGTCTCAGGGGTGATCATATCAGGGTCGTGATCTCAGGGTCATGAGATCCAGGCCCATGCTGGGCTCTGTGCTCAGTGCAGAGCCTGCTTGAGATTCTCTCTCTCCCTCTGTCCCTCCTGCCCGTACTATCAATCAATCAATCAATCAATAAATCTTTTTTTTAGACCCTTTTACTACAAACTCAAATGCCACAGGTTTCTGCATTTAATTCTATGGTGCCTTATTCTCCTCCTCCAGTTCATTTCCCGTCTACTTTCAATACAGCTTTCTCTTCGGCGAGGTCAGTCGTCTTGTTATTAAAATATATTAATTCTGTTTTGTTATTCCTATTTTTCTGCACTAAAATATTTATTAAAATAATGTGTACTGGCAGTAGGATGACATAAGCGTTCCATAGTCTTTTAGAAAAAAAAATCCTTCAATGTGAGGCCCTAGGCAAGGCTGAGCTGGCTCTATCTTTGGACATCTTAAGTCTTCCAAACATGTCCTTTGGAGCAAATTGTAAAGAAAAAAAATAAGTGAACATTTTACTGTGTCATTTGGCTACCGTTATTTATCTACGTTGAAGGTTAAGGAAGGGAGAGGTATAAAATCAATTTTTTTTGTTACATGAAAAATGAGTCTAATAGTTTATAAAATAAGAAAAGAAACTGCTCAATCAAGGATGAACGTGCACAAGCAGGGAGAGGAGCAGGAAGAGGGGGAGGGGAGCCCAAAGCAGGACTCGATTCCAGGACCCTGGGATCATGACCGGCGCTGAAGGCAGACGCTTACGTGACTGAGCCACCCAAACGCCCCTCAAATCATACATCTCTTAAGAAACGTAGTCCTTTTTCATAGGTTGGATAGCTTCAAAAGAGCCTCACTTTCCCCCTTTTCCCTATAAAATCATTCACCTTGCTGTGCAACTTTCACCTCATCTTGTTACACTTTAAGCTCATATTTTATAAACAGAAACCCCAACTTTCAGAATCAAAAGCTACCGTGTCCAAAACAACACCATTTCTTCCCTCCTTGAAATCTTGTTCCACATGTGCACACCTTGAGAAAGAGAAAAGAAAACAAAAAAGAAGAAGAAGAAAGATTTCATTCATTACCGACAGTTTAGGATCTTTTTTCCTTTATAGGGAGCTTTAGTATCACCACGTGCCACATTCCCACTTCTTCCTTATTTATTTATTTATTTATTTATTTAACAGAGAGAGATCACAAGTAGGCAGAGAGGCAGGCAGAGAGAGAGAGAGAAATAGCAGGCTCTCTGCTCCAGACACAGGACTCATGAGACCATGGTCTCATGAGACCATGACCTGAGCCAAAGGCAGAGGCTTAACCCACTGAGCCACCCAGGCGCACCGCACTTCTTCCTTCTTAAAGCATGAACTGGACAAACCCAAAATGGACCTTTCATTTCCTGCAGCCCCTATAGCTTCTAGCAGTGTTGTCTATCACTGGACAATGTATTCAAACATCTGACTGATTATGCTATCATATCTCTTTAGAATTCCATCCCATGAGTTTGTATATAGCAAAGACAAGGTTGTCTGTTTGTTTAATGAAACAATCCTGGACATCCCCCAACCACCCAGTGCATAAGTATATTTTGAGAATATAGTGTGAGCTTGGACTTGTTTCAAAAAAGAAATTTTACTCCCACTCCCATCCTGCCACACCTTTCAATATATTATCCCTCTATATTATGAAATAACACATCAGTTAATGCCTAGCATTTTGCATCTAATGCAGACTTGTGCAATTTTCAGTTGGCTTGTGCATTTTATTGTACACTTTCTTCTACAACAGTACTAGACAAGCTTTGTTTTTATGGTATTTAAAAAAAAAAAAGAGCTACTGTCAAACATTATATAATGACATAGTTTCCTTGACAACCATAACCACATCAAGTTGTTTGAACCTCCTCCTCATTGCATGGCTTGCGTAGTTGCTAAAATACTTCAAAACATCTTGATGCGCTCAGGTACTAAACACCTGGATTTATGAACAAGCTGGAATCAGAGCAGGTAATAAACTATCTGAACAGTTGTAATGTGATAAACACTAATCATTTTTAAGGCTTTGAGTTCAGCCCCATGACATAGTCTTTAAACGGACAAATGATGAAAGCCTGATATTTAAGATCCAAAATAAATGACTACCCCAAGGACACAATTAAAAAAAAAAAAGAGTAGCTAGAAATGCCAAAGAACTGAAAAATATTGCTTAACATAGAAAGTGGCACTTTGGTTTTATTAATTCACGAATAGGTGCCAAATGCTAATTCCATAATAGGAAAGAGATCAGTCTCATGGTTACCAATAGAGCAGCAGAATTTGGTCAAAAGTGCTCCTAAGGCCTAAGGAATAACACAGAGGACATTGGGAGATGGAGAGGAGAAGTGAGTTGGGGGAAATCGGAGGGGGAGACAAACCATGAGCGACTGTAGTCTCTGAGAAATAAACTGAGGGTTTTGGAGGGAAGGAGGATGGGGGAGTTGGGTGAGCCTGGTGGTGAGTATTATGGAGGGCATGTATTGCATGGAGCACTGGATATGGTGCATAAGCAATGAATTTTGGAACACTGAAAAAATTTTTTTAAAAAGTGTTCCTAAGAATATGTCTCTTGGGGGTGCCTGGGTGGTTCAGTGGGTTAAGCCTCTGCCTTTGGCTCAGGTCATGATCTCAGGGTCCTGGGATCAAGCCCCACATCGGGCTCTCTGCTCAGCCGGGAGCCTGCTTCCCTCTCTGTCTCTGCCTGCCTCTCTGCCTGCTTGTGATGCCCCCCCACTCTCTCTGTCAAATAAAAAATAAAATCTTAAAAAAAAAAAGAATATATCTCTTGACAGAATCAGACAGAAAATATAGAGTATCAAAATGGTTACTGAGGATATGTGCTATGAATTGTGTAAGACTGATGAATTGCAGACCTGTACCCCTGAAATAAATAATATGTTCTATGTTAATAAAAAATAAAATAAATTTTAAAAAATGGTTACTGAAAAACCTGTAATGGTAAAGAAAAGGTCTCATAGCTCATAAACTCAAAGGATCTCTATCTCTAAGAACACATCAAATAAAAATATTTTTCCAAGTATCAGTTTTTCATGAATAACGAGGAAATATACAGCTTGCACGGACTATAAAAACATTGGAAATATCAAGAGGACATTGTGTACAATGTGATTAGCATCCCAAGATAAAATTACTAACAAGATCATATAATCCCCAGACTGTTAGATAGAACATGGCATAATAAAAAAACAGTTTTACCCCTGCTAAAGGAAACATTATTAATTTGGGGATGTCTTCAGACTGGCTGATAACAAAGTAATTGGACTAAAATAAATTACAGAGGCAATCACATTTATGTTCATGTGTGTTTATTAAGAAACAATTGTGCAAAAATAAGGGCCTGGAAATTTAATTAAGGAGAGTAGTGGAAACTCTGTGAGGATCTGGAGCTCTGGGTTACCAGACTGGCTGAGCAGCAGGTAGAGAAGACGGGGTTTGGGTTTTACGTAAGAGCTCTAAGAGTCTGTGAATTTAGATATGAATTAAAGTTGGGGGGTTGGGGGTGACAGGAGGGCAGACAGAAAGGAAGAAAAGGAGGGATGGAGGGAAAGGAGAGGGGAGAGAAGAAAGAAAGACAATAGATTGATCTGGTCAAAACAGGCCAAGATGCTCAGTGTTGGGGACCTTTAACAGTATTCTGAGAATGAAAGAAAAAGTTGAAAAGTGAGTTAAGCAGAGATTCCAAGTCCCATTCTGAGGTGATGTTTGGAACGGGGTCAAAAGCGAGCCAAAGAGATATATCTGAAGCCCAGTAGTAAAAGGATCTCAGTTCTCCATGGACCCAGACTCAAATAGAGCTTAACTCTTTTTTGCATACTTAAATTCTTACCATACTGTTCTACAGGTGTAGAATGTGGGGCTCTTCCATTCATCTATGTGCTGGAAGAAGGAACCAGAATTGTAAGGAGAGCATTGGCACCGCAGCGACCACTCCTTGGCCCACCACAAATAAAGGGCCTCTCCAGGGCAACCATGTTTGACTTCTCAACATTTGCCTGAGGAATTCTGTCCCATGAGTTCTGGACGTTAATAGGCCACAAAGCAGAATAAATTCCAGGAAGCATTTGTCAGGCAGAATCTCATCAAACTCATTGCTTTCAATATTTCAAATGCTTATTTGGGAAACATCATTATGGAGAATTGCCTGAAGCATAGAAAATATGGACAGTCTTCTGGATACTTTATCTATCCTTGGAATGATCCAAGCCAGTAGAGATCTTCCTATCTAGAATGTCTCATTTAGTTCTTCCTAGCTTCTGATGACTTTTTAAAATCTTTGTTAAAAAAAATTTATATATATATATATATATGCATATATATATATATATACACACACTTTGTTTTGTAAAATATTTAACATAGGATTTTTTGTTGTATTGAGCTATGAAGTTACACCATTAGCCTGTGAAAAACATTATGGGAAACATTTCTCTGAACTCCTATCAATGTACTATTGAGAATGATATCCATTAATTTCAAAATATCCTTATGAAGACCCACTGAAAAAAATGCCTTCTTGCCTTGGTACAAAGAAGCACTGTGTTTCTCTTCTGTCACTGGCTTCTTATCTCATAGACACTGACTCATGTAACAGACCATGTTTCTCTGTGGGCATAGAACCAATTTATGACCTTTGTCCATCCGAGACCTTCTCAGCATGCATTTTGTAAATTCACTCCTGGATTCATCATTATTTCCCTACCTCTACTTTCTGTGCATTCAAATACTCCCATTTAAAATTTTTTTGGAATAGTTAATGCATATTGTTGACTGAGTAAAAGTACCATGAGTTCAGGGCAGCATCTGTCCTGCCGACAGATGGAGAAAAGCAAGCATACAAAATGAAGCTGGACAAAAATCCTACCAATTTAGATCCAGGAAGAAATTCCTCCTTGTAGGGATAAAGTACTCTATAATCACAGACCACCACCACCTGTCAGACCATCTCATCAATGGGGGTGGGAGTTGGGAAGCAACTTTTAGGGAATGCATTTTGAAGTATCATACAATACCACCCAATTCTCCTGAACATTCATAAAATAAAATACTCAGTACTTTTTTTTTTTCAGTGAAAATAAGAAATGAGAATTCATTATGAGAATGAAACATTTACTTTATCCCTTGTATAAGACAGAAAGAGCCTACCCCCTGCAGTACGGTGCTGGCTTCCACTACGTGCTCTGTAAGTGCCCACACAGGACTGTCCTTTTAGCAGAAGAAACCAAACAGAAAACCCTTAGAGCAGCCATCTCTTCTGAAATTCTTGGAGGAACCATTCCTCATTATCCACCTAGAATGGACCAAGCTTGTCCTAATTTCATTTGGCTCCACACAAAGACTCCCACTCACTGCCTAACACTTTGATTTGGCCATTATCTTCAGTCTCTCAACTCTGCTCTGGCCCTTTCCTTGTTCCACTATTTTTGCTCACTGTCCCCAGGGCTGTCTATTTTGCAACACACGCCTTGCTCAAGTTGCTAAGAGAACCTATCCTTCCCCTGGACTCAGTTACTCCCCTGAGCTAAAGTGAACGATTCAGCCTGATTTTAAAACTGAAAATCTCACATCCCTGAAAACACCTCAGTCCTAGGCAGATGGGCATGGTTTGGTTGGTGGTCGTTCTACTCTCAGCCCACAC
Organism: Martes martes; assembly: GCF_963455335.1. Classification (NCBI taxonomy): domain Eukaryota; kingdom Metazoa; phylum Chordata; class Mammalia; order Carnivora; family Mustelidae; genus Martes; species Martes martes. The sequence goes on from NC_137903.1 coordinate 47,467,152, forward strand.
TGATCATATAGCGAATTGATGGCAGAATCATAATCTTATTAATTGTCTTCTTTAATTAGTATACAACTTTTAAAGAGACAACATTGTGAGCAAATATCACAGAACTAAATTATCTATGTGTCTCTGAAACACATGGTAATATCCATTGTAAAATTTAAGTCTTATTCCCTTCCCCTACCATCCTGCATGTCTCAGAAATGCCTCTGTTGCCTTTTATCACTGTATGTTCAAGTAATATAATTTTTAAGATTGACCTAAAGAAAATGAGATTAAGAAAGTTTATCTGCCATCTAAAATTAAACAATGAATTTTAAGGCCAAATAGAAGTGATTTTAGGATGACCCAATTTTATCAGATCTATAGGTCTCTCCTCCCCCCTTTAGTATAAATAAAGAGAGCTGCCTATGAATCTATCTCAGGAGACAAAAGAAAAAACAAAACTCTCTGTCCAGGGTGTCCAGATTTTACAAACCAAGAGGTGATCAGATTTCCAAAATGTCATCGCTGTAACCACTAACCAACAAGAAGGAGACTCTGGAAGCATGAATGGTCGGTACAAACAGTGTGACTCACACAACACTAATTAGACATTAATCCCTTATGCATTTCTCAAATCCCCCAATCTCAAAATATGTGCGTATGCACAGACTCTTGTTTACCTTCTGGTCTCAGTTGCTAGTTTTTGAGCGACCAACATGGCAACCTATCCACATATGCTCATTAAGGTCCTTTCTATTGAAGAAAATTTTCTTTTGGTGTTTAAGCCAAAAAAAAAAAAAAATTAATGCATTGGCATTTCAAAGCTCTGAACTTTAAGTTTTTGTACTTGATATTTTGAAGAAAAGATATATATAGTGTACATTAGAATTGAGAGTCAGATTAACTCAATGCAACATACATACAGTTGTGCATCTAATTCTGGAGGCAATATAAACATTCTGTCCTTTATGATGGATGCTTGGATAGATTTTAGGATTTTGAAAGTCTCAAATTAAGCTTCCAGTTTATTCCTCTAAATCTTCATGGCTTTAAATAAAAATGATCTCTAATATCTTCTCTCTATATAAGACTCAGGTATAAAACTCTCCAGCAGGAAAACATCCTCAGAGCTAGATACATCTTATAATTGATTTTGTGTCCACACTATCTGAATATAGGAGACCAATGCTGATGCTGCTTTAAAATAACAATAGGAAAATCGATTTCCGCTGAGAAAGCCCTAGAGATGGGAATGCCAATTATTGTAGATATTTGTGATACAAGAGGAAAGCTGGTCATTTTTCTTAAAGGAAAATTAATCAGACACAGCAAGCCTGTTGGCATGGAAAATTAATACTATACCTATTTAAAAGGAAACTTGTATTTTCTAAAATAGACTTGACTTTTTAGAATAGGTTTAAGTTTTTAAAGAAAAAGAGTTCCCAAAAATCTTCTGCCCCTATTTAATCCCTCCTATCATCTCACACCAGAATGATACACTTGTTACCACTGACAAACCTACATTGACACATCAGTATCACCCAAAGTCCATGGTTTATTCTTGATGTTTAAGAGTTTCATTCTTGGTGTTATACATTCTATGGGTTGGACAAATGTACATTGACATGTATCCACCATTATAATATTATCAGGAATAGTTTCTACCCATTTGCCCCTCCCAACCCCTGGTAACCACTGATCCTTTTACTGTTTCCACACTTTTGTCTTTTCCCAGAATGTCATGTAGTTGAAATCATACAGTAGACTTTTCAGACTCACTTCTTTCAATTTGTAATATGTATTTAAATTTCCTCTATGTCTTTTCGTGACTTCATAGGTCATTTAGAACTACACATTATTTTTTTTTAATTTTTTTAAAAAGATTTTATTTATTTATTTGGCAGAGACTGCAAGTAGGCAGAGAGGCAGGCGGGGGGCGGGGGGGCAGACTCCCTGCTGAGCAGAGAGCCCAATGTGGGGCTTGATTCCAGGACCCTGAGATCATGACCTGAGCCGAAGGCAGAGGCTTAACCCCCTGAGCCACCCTGGTGCCCCTAGAACCACACATTATTTTTAATTAACATTTTTCTTTAACTTTAAACAGTGGTTTCCATGCTTAGAGGTAGACTCTGAGTTTTGCAATTCAGTAAACACAACATATTGGAGCAGGTAAGCCCCAAATTTAGGGACAGTAGTCATGGGTTCAAGTTTCACCCTTGTAATTCACTAGAATGAAACCTTGGAGAAGTCACTCAACCACTGACATGAGTGAAGACTGAACACTGAAGAGGCTCATTGTCCATAAGGAAACATGGCTTAAGATTGTGCCCACTATGGGTCTTCCCAAATGGGTGGTGACACACTGACCCTGTCAAACCTTCTCTCTTGAGAAGCAGAACTGTGAAATAAACACACATAAGAAATAGGGAGCAACTACGTATGAGGAGATAAAGAGAAGCCAGATGATAAGGTTGCTTGTGAATCCTAAAATTAAGTTATAGTCATATAGTAGAACAAAATGTAGCCAATAAAAATCATGATTTGGGGTATGGAAGATTTTACAAATAGGGGAGTCATAAGTAATTATAAGTGGGAAAATATAAGATATAAAGATGTACACACATATTAAGTGAATTCTATTGCCCATACATGGGATCATAAATAAAGGCAGGGAAAGAAATACAACATACATCAAAATGCTTATTAGTATTTATCTCTGGGTAGTAATGATCATTTTATTACCTGGGTTTTCAGCAAGATATGAAACTCTTAAACAGTAATTTGAGGAGAGTATATCCAGGGAATATTTGTAAGATAACAGGGGAAGGATGTTACAGGTTACTTGGTAAGGTCAGTAGGGTTTGGGGGAGGGAGTGGTTTCCTGAACCTGTAGAGAGAAAACGAGGTCAAGAGGATGGCTGGACAGGAGCTATGTCCTGTAGTCCAGACACACCACAAGTTGGCAGCAACCTCACAGGGAGGATGCTGGGGAAATAAACAGCCTGACCTCACTCACACTGGCAGAATTCAAGCAAAAGGCAGAAGGTAAGGCAGCCTTTGGGTACTGGTCAACCTCCCAGGCCCTAACCAAGGTAGAGAAACAAGCAGGCTGATTTAATTTGTTTTTTTTTTTTTTCCTTAACTGAATTTTTAATTTTCTTTTCCAGAAAGGTGCGCATAGAACAAACAGTTTTGGTTTTGTTCCCACTGTGGCATACCATTTTTTTCAGTCTTCACAGTGGGTTGGATGAATGATACAATGGGGGTGTGGTAAAAAAACCAAAAGACTGAAAATAAACAGGAAAATCAGAACTTATGGAAAGAATATCATGAAGAGTGATTGGTCCCTCGTATATTCCCATATAAGACACACTTGGGGGCTAAAGAAAATGGGCTCTATGCTGTTCTGTGTCTGAACGATTAAGAGTAATAGAAATAATAGTAATTTCTAAGGGAATTTTTAAAGGGACTTCCCAGGTCTGCTTTGACATACACAATCAGCCCTGAATGAAAACACTATTTTAAAGTAGCGGGCTCTTTTCAGCATTCTGAAGTAGTTTACCTTCCCTTGTGTCTGATCTAAATGCATCTGCTTTCAAACCCCAAATGGTATTTCATTGCAAGTGTGCCAGATCAAGTAGAATCCACATCTAGCTAAGGAAATGTTGAAAAACAAAAATAAAACTGGCGGCACCATGTTACCTGATTTCAAGCTTTACTACAAAGCTGTGATCACCAAGACAGCATGGTACTGGCATAAAAACAGACACATAGACCAGTGGAACAGAGTCGAAAGCCCAGATATGGACCCTCAACTCTATGGTCCAATAATCTTCAACAAAACAGGAAAAAATATACAGTGAAAAAAAGACAGTCTCTTCAATAAATAGTGCTGGGAAAACTGGACAGCTATATGTAGAAGAATGAAACTCGACCATTCTCTTACACCGTACACAAAGATAAACTCGAAATGGATAAAAGACCTCAACGTGAGACAGGAATCCATCAGAATCCTAGAGGAGAACATAGGCAGTAACCTCTTCGATATCAGCCACAGCAACTTCTTTCAAGATATGTCTCCGAAGGCGAAGGAAACAAAAGCGAAAATGAACTTTTGGGACTTTATCAAGATCAAAAGCTTCTGCACAGCAAAGGAAACAGTCAACAAAACAAAGAGGCAACCCACGGAATGGGAGAAGATATTTGAAAATGACAGTACGGACAAAAGGTTGATATCCAGGATCTATAAAGAACTCCTCAAACTCAACACACACAAAACAGATAATCATATCAAAAAATGGGCAGAAGATATGAACAGACACTTCTCCAATGAAGACATACAAATGGCTATCAGACACATGAAAAAATGTTCATCATCACTAGCCATCAGGGAGATTCAAATTAAAACCACATTGAAATACCACCTTACACCAGTTGGAATGGCCAAAATTAGCAAGACAGGAAACAACGTGTGTTGGAAAGGATGTGGAGAAAGGGGAACCCTCTTACACTGTTGGTGGGAATGTAAGTTGGTGCAGCCACTTTGGAGAACAGTGTGGAGATTCCTCAAGAAATTAAAAATAGAGCTTCCCTATGACCCTGCAATTGCACTACTGGGTATTTACCCCAAAGATACAGATGTAGTGAAAAGAAGGGCCATGTGTACCCCAATGTTTATAGCAGCAATGGCCACGGTTGCAAACTGTGGAAAGAACCAAGATGCCCTTCAATGGACCAACGGATAAGATCTTACAGATGGGACTAGTTTCAGTGCAAGCAAATGTCAAGCCAAGCAAACCAGAGTCACTGGCTAATGGCACGCAGTTGGAATCAGAAATGTTTTGTGGTCTCCACTTCCTCAGTGCTTAGTTCTGTAAAGCTAAGGTTGTTGTTAAAAAGTCCGCCCTGTGCATCTAGGACACCTACGCTGATCCAGTAGAGGGCAGCGGTAGATCTAAGAGCCTGGCCCTATGCAAGGACTCCCCCAGTGGAGGCCCAGCTCCACATGGCTTCATGTATGCAAGGCAATCGGGGTCACCTGAGTTCATTTCTCCCCATCCACTTTGCTCCCTCAGCAACCCTGCAGCGGCTGCCACCAGTCACGGGGACACGAATTATGACCTTCGCCTCAAACTGCAACCCTGAAAACAAAAGCTACGGCACCTCCAGCCTCAGCAACATCTAACTTATGGCTGAGTTGCCTGGCTCTCTATTTCAGGTCCAAGGCAGCCCGGAGTGAGGTACGCAGGGGCTGCTCCATTAAAGGGACAGCAGGGGAGCCCATAAGTCCCAAAGCAAATGTCCAAACCTAATCAAGAAGAAATCCAAGGGAGAAGAGACTCAATGCTGGGGTTTGGCAGGCCTGTGGTTCTTTAATTAAACAGACCCCTGACTCAACATTATAGTTACCGAGAGAGAGATGAGCTTGGTTATGGACAAGGAAAAGAATGTTTCAATTGCAAAACATCAAAAAAAACTGTGGAAACTATTAGCATCGATTATCAGCTGGTAAGCACCTCCGGAGATTTCAAGTCTCTAGGAATTTTTTAAATAATTGATTTAACACAATTTGGTGAAGCACGTTGTGCAATAGCTACCGAAGTGAAACTTAACTTTTTTACTATGAAAAACAACTTGAGTAATTTGCATTGCACCATTTATATGCAATCAAGAGTTACTCTTCCTTTTAATGACACATAAAAATAGGAAGCATTATAAATGTTAGAGCTGGAAAAGACTGTAGACATCACTGTTTTTTAATTTAAGCAATAGAAATCTTTTTTTAAAGATAAATCTTATATACGATCCCAAGAGATCTAGAACAGATGATAGAAATATTTTATTGATATAAATTTATTTTATAAGTTCACATCTCTGTTAAAGACTATAAAGTCAGTCACTGAGAATATGGAAGATTTTTTGGATGAATGAGATCAGGATTTACAGATGACTTGCAGACTTACATCAGTTTTAGGATCTCATTTATTTTTGTATTTTCTTTGCAACTACTTTCGAGGGTGATGACAGTGATTCCTACAGATAAATCACTGCACACGGTGATAGATGTTTTTGTAACAGCTTTTCTTGCAACTTTAGGCTATTCTCTAATTTTAATAGAGCAAAATAAGCTTAATTCCGAAGTCTGCACTAAAACAAGTTAAAATTGGCACATCTTAAGAAGTTGTGGTCTCCAAAGATTTAAAAGATTCTTTGAAAAAAAAAATTCTGGTAAAGATAGCTGTGTTTTTAACAAAAAATCAGCTCTTTTTTCCTTTTCCACTCTGGTACACAACTCAACCACAATTTATCCAGCTTTCTTTGTAGCCATTTGTTTGAGATCTAGCCCATGAAATGTGAGCAGAAGTGGCATGCGCCCTTCATAGACCTGCCACACGCACCCCTTCCCCCTTTCCTCAACAGCCCGGGGTCTGGAACAGACTCTGAGGATCCAGACAAGAGGACAGGGCCACGAGATGGAAGAAGCCTGTTCCCAAAAGTCCCTGTAGAAGGCCACCTGCAGACCAGGAATATCCTTAATGGGTTTGGAACAGCAAGAAAACTTTTACTGTGTTCAGCAACTAAGGGTGGCATTCTGTCATGACAGCTAGCATTATTTACCCTTATTAATATACCAGTTATGGCGAATATGGAAATAATATTTGAATCAAATATTTACAAAACCCCCAAAGCACCTATCTGGAAGCCACAATTTGAAAACCAGAGCTTTGATCCAAACTGCTATGGGGAGGCGTGTCTTCCTTGGTGCAGGGCAAAGAGAGCCCTCCCTGAAAGCCACCCAGTAGTCAGTAAAACTTCTAGAAATGGGTGAGAATGCTCGTATGATTAAGAGAACTTATATTTTTATGTGATACTGTGAGAGGCTTAAGGCTCTGTTCCTTCCTACCCAAAGAGATGAAAGACAGCATGATGGTTTCAGGAACTTCACAGTGCTGCTGGAATGTCAAGAAACCCAGCTGAACTAGTAAGCCGAAATCAGATAAAAGACCTTTTACGACTCACTGCTTTTATGTTTTATCAGCTTATTCCTAGCCCCTCAACTTGTTTCATTCCCCCTTAGGCTGGTTGACTTAAGCCAAGAAGCATTTATTCTGATCCTTCTGATGAAGAAGAGTTGCCCCTTAGACCAGTCAACGAGGGCTGGAGGCTCATGATTCTCCAGCCATGAGCCCCCCTCGACCCCGAGGAAGTGGTGCTCTGATTCTGAATCAATGAGGACCAATAGGCAAAGAAATAAACAGGGGCCGGCAGGACATGAGGAAGCCATTCAGACAGAGGAGTCATTCGTCCCACTCCTGGGGGGCTCATCCAGAGCCCCTCAACTAGAGAGCAGTAAAGAACCCGTTCAGCTCTAACCTTTGTTTCTGAGATAACTCTAGCTCAGGAAAAAAAAAGAGCAGAACTAATCCCATATTTCCTATTTCTCAAGCCTTTGTAATACAAAAGGTCCAGAGTCTAGATGTTTAATTTTGGCCGGTGCCTTACTTTCCTATAGAATCTGAAAAATCCTTTCCTGAGAGTTGCACAGATAGGTCAATGGTCATCACAGCAAGAACATCTCCCAACTCGAGGCTCTTCCATGGTCATTTCTCAGAACATCCTCTGTTTTCCCACCACAGGTTCTGCCTTGAAACCTTAAAACAGAAATGACACCCTAAATGTACCTTCCTCCTCCAAATCTTCTCCCTATTTAAGGGTTCCCATCCCCAAAAGGGGGTTTCAGAGGAAAGAAGAGGGCAGAACAATCTAACCACCCACAGACACACAACACCGCTCAATCACGGCAAATTCAGAAATAGAGCACAGCTGAATGAGCTTGCTTCAGAACATCCAAATATTTACTAAAAGGAAATGATTCTGCATATCGTGGGGGAGAAGAAATGCCTGGGAGAACAGAGTCTGATGAGATTCGCTGCTGTGTGCACTGGCAAAAGCAACTTAACCAGACAAATACCGGCCTATAAATAATGGCAATTATTCCCAGGAAAGTGGTGGTTCTGTAGGAGTGGTTTTCTTTATTTGGTGACCATTATTTTCCAAGAGACTTGGTACTACATTTAAAAAAGAAATTAAAAACCAGAATGAGCAGGAACCATTATGGAAATAGCCACTCTGAACCTAGCCTTGCAGACAGGTCCGCAGCATCAGTCAGCTCCCCTGGTTAAAACACCCCCTTCCAGTTAAAAAAAAAAAAATGCTCCATTTTATGCCACAAAAAAAACATGCATCGTGACAAAAACATTAATTAGATGTCTGGTGGGAAAGACGCTCAGTTGTGGAATCATAAAGAAAATGTTAAATGCTCAATGTGTAAATATACTATAAATACAGAAGGAGGTGAGAAGGTGAAATGCACACTTGATGCCATCAGAAAAATAATTTGTAAATATTTATTTTGTGATCAAGTCGATGTTTTTAAAGGTTGTTCTGTGATGGTATAAATAACTAGAAATGCAAAGCAAAGACATCCCCAGAAAACAGACTTTTTAAATGCCAATCAAGAGAGCAATTTGCATGTAACATGCTTGTTAATAATAAAATTAACATTAAGAAGAAAGAAGAGAAAGGATGAGTGAATTAATATGAAAATTTTCATTGACATATTGAGGAGAAAGTCTTTAAATGTAGTTTCTATAAAATACAAATTATATTGAAACACTCTTTCTGATCATTGATGTAGTTTGGGGGTATTTTAAGGAAATACAGCCACATATTTATAGCCAATTTGCTCTTTGGAAAATCTTGATGAAAGAAGAATCACATCCATCCAAAGCCTTACAAACCTGTTTTTACCCCTTCTGATCTTGAATATCACATTTTACAAACTGAAAACAGACTCTATGACTTCCAGAACTTCATTATAAGATTTTCAAACTTTTCCAGGAAATCTAGGAAATCACATTTTCAGGTTAATATCATTATAAATTCAGTGTTAAACTGTTACCCCAAAAGAATATATTACACTTTACCCTGTCTACATACAAATATGCAAAATAAAATTAAGCCCATGATTCCTCGGAGCTGAGATTGCATTCACAATCCATATTCACAGTGAACTCAGGCACACAGGGCGAGTACGCCCAAAACGGTAAACTCAAAGTTGACATACACAAAATCTGTGAGACTTTTCTTGAAAACTTGTATCCGGGAACCCAACACCAGGTATCTCAATTTAAGGCCTAAGGAAATTGAAATTTGGTCAGCAGGTTTTTATATCTCATTGTCCACCAATTAATCTTTTTTTTAAAGATTTTATTTATTTATTTGACAGACAGAGATCACAAGTAGGCAGAGAGGCAGGCAGAGAGAGACCAAGAAGCAGGCTCCCTGCTGAGCAGAGAGCCCCATACGGGACTCGATCCCAGGACCCTGAGATCATGACCTGAGCCAAAGGCAGAGGCTTTAGTCCACTGAGCCACCCAGGCGCCCCAATCATTGTCCTTATAAGTAGCACTGTATTCAACAAATATTTACTAAGCGGTCACTACTTATAAGGTGCTCTTCTAGGCCCTGAAGTTAGGGTAGGAAACAGGGTCCACTATATCCCTTCTCCCGCAGAGCTTACAACCTAAACTGGAGGCAGGACTGAAGAGAGAAGGGGGAAGGGTTTCCTCACTGGCGGCACTACTGGCATTTGAGCCAGACAATTATTTATGGGGTGAGACCATCCTGCACATGACCACTAAAAGCCAAAAGAAATTCTAGTCAACAGTGATAACCAAAAACATCTCTTACATTTCCAGACCTCTTGGGGATAGGAGATGTCTTCAAAGTGCTTGGATGAAGAAAATAAGCTGTCTGTGCAAGATATGAACTCACCCATATGGGAAGGTATCCCAAGTTCAAGACTACCTAAGAATTCAGAAGCAGTCCTAAAGAGGCTGACCCCTAAAAAAAAGGAAGGGTTTTAATACCAAAGTTACTCAGCATTTATTATCATTTCTTACTCATTCTGCCTTTGTGCTTCAACCTAGGAATTGAGAAAAAGGGCAAAAAACACAAAACAAAACAAAACAAAACAAAAAACCTAAAACAAAAAACAATCTCCAGGCTGGGAACTCTGTAAAGTAGTGAAATGGCAGATTAGTCTAACTTCTGCTTGGGATTTGCATTTGCTTGTTTGCTACCTCTGTTTATTTGCACTGATTCTTAGCCGCTCTGTGTAGAACAGTGTAACAGAATGGTGCTTCGGAACGGAAGTAAAAGTTTGAGGATCTAGACTTCTAAACTAATATATTGTAAATCATACTGATTCATTTAATTATGAAGAACTATTTATTATAAATACTGCTGAATTAGAAGTTCTTTTAAAAAATATTTATTTATTTATTTGAGAGAGAGAGAATGAGTGCATGAGTGGGGGGAGGGGCAGAGGGAAAGGGAGAGAGAGAACCTCAAGCCGACTCCTGGCTGAGTGTGGAGCTCGAGGCTGAGCTCAATCCCAGGACCCTCAGATCATGACCTGAGCCAAAATCAAGAGTCGCCACTGAACTGACTGAGCCACTCAGGCACCACCCTCGTGCCACCAATTTTTTTTTGTTTTAACACCACCGACTTTTAATGTGTATGATAGGCAGCTTCTAAAATGGCCCCTAGTGATCCCTACTGCCTAGTACCCATACCCTTATATAATTCATACCCTTGAGGGCAGGCTGGGTCTGGGAACAAACAGAATATGACAAAAGTGATGAGATGTCACTTCAGAGATGAAGTTATGAAAAGGCTGGCTTCCATCTTGCTAACCCTCTCCTGTTCTCTCACTTGTCTACTCTGGTAAAAGCCATCTGCCATGTGTCAGCCACCCGACGGAAAGGAACTGAGGGAGCTCTCCAGCCAACAGCCAGTCAACAACTGAGACCCTCCGTCCAACAGCTCACAAGGAGCTAAATCCTACCAACAATCACACTGGTGGGCCTGGACACAGATTCTCCCACACCCAGCCTCGAGATCACTAGATAACCGCAGTCCTAGTCAGCACTTTGGTTGCAGCTTGACCCCCAAAAGCGTAAGATAATAATGTTTGTTTTTGTTTTGTTTTTTTGTTTTTAAGATTTTATTTATTTGAGAGAGAGAAAGTGAAAGAGCACAAGCAGGGGGAGGGGCAGAGGGAGAGGTAGAAGCAGGCTCCCCACCGAGCAGGGAGCCCGATGCAGGACTCGATCCCAGGACCCCGGGATCATGACCTGAGCCGAAGGCAGATGCTCAACCATCAGAGCCACCCAGGCACCCAATAATGTTTGTTGTTTGAGAGGTTAAATTTGGGAGTAATTTGTTGTGCAGAATGAGATACATAACATAATGTCGAAAAATAATGAGCTTCAAAATCTAAATTGTAAAGTACATGACCATCAAGTGTTTCAAGAACAAACCTAGCACTGTTCGCACAAAGTACTAGACAATATTTGAGTAAAACTTAGGAACACCAAAGCCTGGATCATTAGATGCAAATTTATCCTGGTATAACGTGATTTTTTTTCCCCCCATGGCCATTTCCCCCCAAATTCATCTTTGGTCCTCAAGAAATTGGAATGGGAATATAAACACAGTTACCACAGTCTTAAATGTCCTTTTTAGATATTGGGGTGCTTAGGTGGCTCAGTAGATTAAGCATTTGGTCTTGATCTCAGGCTCCTGGGATGAAGCCCCGCTTCTCTCACTCCTTCTGACCCTCCCCCCTGTTCGTGCTCACTCTCTCTCTTTCTCTCAAATAAATAAAATCTTTTTTAAAAAATAAAACATAAATAAACAGAGACATATCTAGCATGTACATGGCCTCTGAGCGCCTTGCCTGGGTTTTATGAATTCGCTACCTACCACATTAGATAAGCTTTTGTTAGATATGTATGAAAGGTAAATTTGGGAAGCTATTTCTCAACACGATTTGCTTTAAACCCATGTGTCTTAAAAAGGAAAAAGCAGCTGAGTTTTAAGTACTCTCCGAATCAGCACTTCTCTATATGTATTCCACAGAAGACTAATGATACAGGTTGTTTAGGGTGGTATATTTTAAAGGGGTTCCATCATCAAGTAAGTTTGAGAAAAGTTGGGTGAAATAAAACAGGCTTCTTCTTTGCATGACATCTCCCAGAACTTTACAGTGTAAACTGAGTACTTGGAGTCTCCAAGATGAAAGCCATGCTCTGCAGGGTTTTTAAAGCTTGTTGGGGTGAAGGACTGATGTCTCTGTGTGAGCATGCACTGGAATTACAGTCTGGAAAAACTTGAAAATTAAGAACTTCATTGATGACTGATATCTGAAATGTTGTTCCCACCTCTCCCCTCTTAAAAGATCCCATCCTTCAAATGTTGTCAAGTCCTCCTAGAATCTCCCTCATGGATTGTAAGCTACATTAGGTAAGAAACCAGAGGTCCACATTTAAGCAGGGTTAATATCTCTGACCCTGGGGGGGGGGGCGCGGGTTTGAGCTTCCGTCACAGGTGCTCCAGGCAACATTACTAATAATGCACCTGCTTTTAAAAAGGGCTTCATCAGTTACAAGAGTAAACCCACACTAAATGTTAGTTAGTTAGTTAGTTACAGGCACTCTTTTGATGCAATATAATGTGTGCCTACAGATGAAAAGGTTGACACCAAAGGAGGTTAAAGGAACCCCTTATGTTTGAACTGCCACTAATATCTGTGCCCCATACAGACATGGCTTGAGATACTATTGTAAGATGGACATAACCTGCATCTGTTCACCAATTCAATAAAAATTCCATTATGACAGAATGAGCACAAATTAATGTTACCATCTATTAAAATCCAGCTCGATTCAATGCTAAAATTTCCCCTACTGGTTATTATTGTGTAACAACAGAAATATATTGGTATAATATTCTTATGGTAAATTAATATTAATGCAGCAAGAATGATGTAATCAATGCTGAGATTAATAATCCATTGGGTGTCTCTTACAGTCTTTCCAACCAAATCAGCTACAAAATTCACAGTGTTAATCTGAAGCTTTACAATATTAAAGTGAGTTTTTTTTTTTTTTCTGGCAGCTTCTACAAGTCTAGTGAATATACACTGGATTTGTACATAACACCAATCAGTAAGGGCACATTTATAATTGCCTTTTGCTTTTGTTGATGCCTATTAAGTCCACATGTGTTTTGCACAATGAACCTTAATGCTTATAAGATCATATATATTTTTTACAAATAAGCTTTAATTTATTTTTAAGAGGAAAAGGTCTTAACTTCAAAAAATTATTCCACTCAGGGGCATCTGTGTGGCTCAGTCAGTTAAGTGTCCCACTCTTGGTTTCAGCTCAGGTTGTGATTTCAGGGTGGTGAGATCAAGCCCTGCATCAGGCTCCCCACTCAGCACTGGATCTGCTTGAGAGTCTCTCTCCCTCTCCCTCTCCCCCTCCTGCCGGCTCCCCACCTAAAATAAATTTTAAAAAACTTTAAAAAATTTTTTTAAAAATTATTCCACTCAGGAAGCTTTTCTAATTATTAAATTTTTAATTGAATATCATAGTAGAGATTATAACTGATGGCAAGAACAGATCCCATATTCACTGCGTAGGCTAGAAGGGGTCCCATTTATATCTTAAAACTAATAGCCTAGCTTTAAACATATGTTCTATTTTGTGGGTAGGTTCAACAAACAAAACAACAACTGAAACAAACAAGCAAACAAAAAAGCCTGAAAGTAGAATTCCTCTAAAAAAAGACTGTATGAAACCTGCCCTTTGTCATTTAAACATAGAGGTAGTGAAAAGAGCTTGGGTTTTTGAGTTAGCCATGTTCAAATTCCATCTCTAGCTATTTCCCCTTTGATTAGTCATTCAACCTCTCTGAGTTATCTCATCTATGAAATGATAGTAGGAGGAGTAATAATACAAGGGTTAGAAATAACATACATGGGACACCTGGGTGGCTCAGTTGGTTGGACAACTGCCTTCGGCTCAGGTCATGATCCCGGAGTCTCAGAATCGAGTCCCACATCGGGCTCCCAGCTCCACGGGGAGTCTGCTTCTCCCTCTGACCTTCTCCTCACTCGTGCTCTCTCTCACTGTCTCTCTCTCAGATAAATAAATAAAATCTTAAAAAAAAAAAAAAAAGAAATAACATACAAGTATTTAACACAAAGTAAGCATCCAATAAAGTCCTAAAAACACCAATAAAAAGAGCAAATACTGAAAGCCATTTTTCAAAACCTTCTGTGAAACTGAAGACCCAGCTGCGAGTGAGCAGACATCTGGAATCTGCTGGATATGGCACAGTGAGATTTAAGAGGTTACCCCCACCCCCAGTTTAGGGAAAATCTGTTAGCCATTAGGCAGCTAATCCCGAGAGAGAGCAGACAGTAGAAGGGGGAGGAGGGATAACCCCAACTGACTTGAGGTGGGGTAGCCGGACCCGGCTGTAGGTGAGGGAAAGCAACCTGGAGGCGGATTCTTATAAATCCGGTTTACTACAGTGCCTTGTCTGTGTCTGTCTTCCTTGTCGCTTGAGAGCAACTTGAGAAGCTGGAAATGCATTTCCTTTATCTTGTGTGGTCAAAGTGCCCAGCGCAGACTTTGAAACATGGGATTCACTGAGTGCTGGGGGAATGGAAAAGAAAGAATGAGAGGGAGGGAAAGGAACCAGGGAGAAGGAAAATGAGAAGAAAGAAGGAAGAAGAGGACAAGAAGGTGGTTTCTCTCTCAAAGAAGGACCAGAAATTGACGTTCTGTAAAGTTTGTTTCCCTCTAAGTTTTTGTGGCTTTTTTTTTTTTAAATTTTTTCTTTTACTTAATTAATATGCATTCTCTGGCTCACCTGAATGAAGACTAAGAAAGGTTTGCACAGTTGGGAGTAGAATTACTGGTGATGGCGTCAGAACTACACCAGCACCAGAGAGGGGGAGCCGGGGTCGTGTGATGGGTAGCCGGACAGCCAACATACCCCTGTGATGGCTCATCCTTTCTTCTAACTCAAACTGGCCAATCTAATCAAAGCCTGCTAACATCTGGGCATGACCGAATCTTACCCATTTCTCAATGTAATCAATCCTCGGAAAGACTTGTCTAAACTTCAGCCTTTTGGCTTTACCCACCCGTTTCTGAGATCCTGAATTCTATCCTTTCAACCTCATTTAATACATAGCTGTAAAAACTGTCGCTGCCATATTCCCCTCTTCATAACCTTCCTTAAGTCCTTTATCCTGGCTTCCTTACCTGTCACATAAACTTTAAATTGAGTCCATTAGTTTTGATCATAGTGCTGAAGACACTAAGGGCAAAGGTTAAATACCAGAGAAAGCTTATAAATTCCTGGACTCACAAACATTACAGCATGAAAAGAAGCTTAACAATGACTTAGTGCAAACCTCTTATTTTATAGATGAGATCATTAAGGTTCAGAAAGACCAAGTTTGCACAGAAAAAAAACACATCTCTATGTGGCTGCAGAATGACCTTTAATCTTAGGCAATCGTCTTGAAAATTCTTGGTTTTTATTTCCAAAAGTCAGGGAAGAATGTGGATTACATCACATAATCATCACCCTCCTGCAGGCGGCCAGGAAACCTCAAAGCCCTTTTAGGTTCCCTTTCTGTAATTACCAGTACCTTCCTCGCTGAAGTATTTGTCCTAATCCTTAACCCTGACTTGCATTTCTTTATTTTGCCAGCCAAGGAGGAGGAAAACTATGTAAAGATCCCAGCACCAGGGAGAGAGCAGCAGTGAAATGCAAAGATCCTAGAGACAGATGGGGTTCCAGCCCCAACTCTGAGTCATCTCCTAGCTCTCGTACTTGGAGCAAATTGCTTACCCTCTCTTAAGCCTAAATTTTGTAGTGGGAAAAATAGAGTGACCAGGTCCTACCGTATAGACTTGTTGCAAGGGTTAGATGAGCAGTTCTGAACCAGACCTCCAAGAGCATAGAGAGGGGCAGTCATAGTTCGGCCAAATAGAATCCTATTCCATCACCATAATATATCTGTATCTCATGCATTTCCTTCATCTTTATACTGTATCTTATAACACAAACCATAAATATTTGCCTCAACTGCCGATTCAATTGTTATTCTTTTTGTTGACTGCAATGTAAGCATATCCATATTGCTACATAAACAGGTATGGTTGTTACTATACAAACATTCGCATTTCTGAGAAGAGCCAACCACTGGTTCTTCCCAGGGAAAAAAAAAAAATTCTGGTCCAAGCTGACCTGACATCTCCAAAACCAGAAACACATTCTAAATAGCAGTTCATTGTGTAAAGTATGCCAACATTTCTTCTCTTTGGGTAAATCCACCAAAATTATAATAATATTATTTATGTTACTCTAACGTCCTAAGGATTTTTGCGAGTGTTTCTTCATTTATTCCTCATAACCTTAACAGTTAAGTCCTTTATGCTCATTTTTCAAATAATGTAATTGAGGTACAATGGGAATATACATCTCTGTAGACCTCTATTACCTATCTAGGTGTAATGGAATATTATCCACCAAAGGAACATTTGCAACATTACCATTTGCAACAATATGGATATCCAGAGGACATTATGCTTACTGAGATAAATCAGACAGAGAGAGACAAATATTGTATGATATCACTTATATATAAAATCTAAACAAGCTGAACTCATAAAATCAAAGAGTAGAATGGTGGTTGCCAGAAGCTGGGGGTGGAAGAAGAGATATCTCAGTGAACAAACTTACAATTAGTAGATAAGTAAGTTCTAGAGACCTAATACACTCTATACAGAATATAGACATTATTCAAACTTGCTAAGAGACTAGATCTTAGTCACCTACTTATACCACACCCACAACCACCCACCCACACACATAAAGATAATATGTGACATGATAGAGGTATTAACTATCACTATAACAGTAATCATCATTACAATATGAAAATATGTTGTACATCTTAAATTTGCATGAAGTATATGTCAAATATACTTCAATAAAAAAATGGAATACTTTTTCCAAACCAAAAACAAGATAAGCAATACCTATGGGTGTATACATATATATAAATATACAAATCTACATATTTATATGGATATATACATATACATATATATATTCTGAGATTAAAAATCATCTATAAAGATTATCAGAGAATCTATTCCTGATTGTTTGAAATCACAAATGTTTTAAAAAAGTATAGCATTGAAAGTACTTGAACTCTGGACCACTTATCTGGGCAGTTATGAAAGAACACCTCTTCTCTAAGTAAGCCATAGTTCTCGAGAGAAGGAGCTTCCCAGTAGTCAGGAGGACTTTTAGTCGGGGCTACAGACACTGGAGCAGGGGTAGTGCCTCAGGGAGGATGTTGGTTGAGATACCTTATCCAGAAAGCCAGCTGGCGTTTAGTCAGGTGCTACTGAGCTCCTTTGGGGAACTCCGGACACAGGATCCTCTGCACCTGGAGAGTGTGAGCAGTCATAACAGGCAGCTGGATTTGGGAAGAATTTCAGTTCCACCTGAACACCTCCCTTCCCTTGCTCCTATCTGCAACTCCAGTCTTCCCCGGGCTTCAGCCCAGCTTCATCCCTGGCCCCTGTTTCTTGCCTTTGCTTTCTTTGATGAGGCTTACTGCTCAAATCTGTGCCCACCCTTTGATTCTGTGGGCATGTCTTTTATTTTGAGCCAGCTCCATCCCTGATGGAGCTCTACCCTGGCTTTGCCTTTGTTCCCAGCTCTACTCTGTCCCCTGTCTGGTACCCAACCCTCTCCAACCTATCCACCTCCCACTAAACCCACATCCCACTTATTCCTTCTCTGGTCTTTGAGTTCATGCCTGCCCATATCTAACATGAACTCCTGGCTCCTGCCCAGCCACCCATGCTGGTTCAGCTCCCCCACCTCATTATCTGATGGCCAGAGAGTCACCAAGTCCCAAGCTGAGGTCCCAGCAGAGCTAAGGGACCATCCCTCTTTCAAAATACTTCTTTCAAAAATATGTAACAAAGTCCCAATAGCCTTCTCCAGAAAGAAAATTTGCATCTCAAGAGCAAGCCCTCTAAATCCTGTGTCTATACCCAGGGTCCATGAAAGGAAGTACTTTCTTTGGAAATCTATAGACTGAACGTGCATTCCAATTTCAACCACTAATCCTAGAAAGCCATAAAATTTTAATTGTACAGATTCACAATGAACGGAGAGGCTGTGACAATTATATTTAAGTGTCAGATGTGTCATTTCTCCCTTACTGACAACTATTGAAGATTGAGCTACAAATATTTGATTAAAAATTATCCAATAAACAAAACTGGTTTCCAAAAACTTAGTTTTGTTGGAAGTTTAGAAAAACAAAGAGCATGACTTGTCTTGCAACAGCAAAGAATACTAGGAAAGTTTGGAGATTTTTCCCTTCCTTATGAGATTAATAGAAATGAATAGAAAATTTTTTAAAAATGCAATTTTTAAAATTATCCCATCACCATAATACATCAGTATTTCATATATTTATATCATTGTTAGACTATATTTTTGTTTCTTACAACATAAATCATAATTGATTTTATACTCAAATGTGACTTTATTACAATATAAACATTTTTAATGCTAATCTTATACTTATTATGTTAATGGTTATGCAATAGACCAAATGTTTACATGACCATTAGGTAATAAATTGGATATATAGGTTGTTTCTAATTATTTCCTGTTTTTCAAAACTGTTAGTGTAAAATAATAGAAAACATGTATTTATTGGTCTCTGCTCCCAGGTCCTAGAACAGAGCTCTTAAAACCCTTGTAATTGTCTAAGCCATAAGAGCACTAGAAGAATCTTGGTGTTTTAATAGTTGGTCTTTGACCCTGGTTCTTGATACAGAGCTCATAAATCCCTTGGAATTTCCTGGGTGATAAGAATATCTTCTGTTCTAATGAGACAACTCTTGGTAGTCTCCTGGATAGCTTCAAGATGGAGGCTGGTCACCAGAAAGACTAAGCCATGGTTTAAAGCTCAGAATTTTCAGCCCCACACCCTCTCCAAATAATAGGAGAGAGGCTGGAGCCTGAGTTAAAGGTCATCACACCTACATGATGAAGCTTCTCTAAAAATCCCAAAAGTATGGGGCTCAGAGAGTTTCTAGTTGGTGAACACATCGACATGCCAGGGGGTCACGTAACTCAACTCCATGGGGACAGAATTCCTCACCTGGGGACCCTACTGAACCTTGTCCTGTGTATCTCTTCATCTGGTTCTTCATTCCTACCCTTTATTATATCCTCTACAATAAACTAGAAAGCCGTTTCTCTGAGTTTCATGAGCCATTCTAGCAAATTTTCAAACCTAAGGAGGAGGTTATAAGAACCCTGATTTGTAGTGGGTTGGTCAGGAGCCTGGGTGACAACCTGGAACTTGTGATCTGCATCTGAAGTGGGAGCAATCTTGTGGGGCTGAGCCCTTAACTTATGGAATCTGACACGAAATTTAGGTAGACAGTGTCAAGATTGAATTGAATCATAGGACACGCAGCTGGTATAATGCAGAATCACTAGATGTGTGGAAAACCCACAGATCTGGTATCAGCAGGGTTGTGAGTGTAGTAATAGTGTGGGAGTAAGGGAGAAACACGGGAGAATTTTTTTCCAACTCGGACAGTAATACCTTTACTCCATTTTTCTGAATTTAGAATTTAGGCTGAAGTTCCAAAAACAGATAAAAGATAAAGGCTATATACAAAAGGGTAACAACATTTGTATGGCTCTTGACCCATATTGCTAAATTTCTTTCAAAATAGATAACCATATTACAGAAAAAGGCTTGATTTTAATCAACTCATAAAAATTAAACACTGCCATTTAAAAATTATTTTGTTCAATCATTTCATCTTTAGTTTTAACTTGGCTTTCTTTGATTTGTACAGAGAATGAAAAAAATCCTATCTTTATATATTTTTCCATAAAGTTCCCTGAGCTTTATGGGGACAGAAACTATATCTTCTCGTTGTAGTATTTCTCATATAGTGTAGTAGAAAGGGAACAGAATTTGAAGACTGAAAGTCCTGGGTCCAGGTACCTATTTCGCTACTTACTGATTTGTGACCTTGGGCAACTTATCCTCTCAAAGCCTCAATTTTCTCTACTATGAAACGGTATAATCGGTTCTACTTCATGTGGACTCAATGTAAAATGACTGGCATATTCCAGGAACCTAATAAATATTAGTTCTCTTCCCACACATTATATATAAGGGATAAGAAAGCTCATGTCTTTTCCACTTGATGACTGAGTTATTAGTCTTATCAAATTGAGTATATTTTATAATCTTTACTGAATATATTTTTTATTTTCTAATATTTCAGGAAGCCTGGATACTTTGATCCACAAATGTTCCAATTCTGTTTTATGGGGTCAAATCTGTTTTTTTGTTGTTTCTACTGTTAGGGTGGAGACATTTGATGCAGTAAATATTTGAGGCAAGGTCACCGTAAGAAGAAAACACTCAAAGGTATAGGTCTAATTTTGTGTTAGTTGCGCCTCCCAAGGACATCGCCATTGCTGGAAACCTTTTAGAAAAGTCTTCATTGGAATTTCTGCGAAGTACTACCTTTATATAGACACACACACACACACACACACACACACACACACAAAGGTTTTGGAATATGATATTAGAGGCTCAGGTGGGCACCAATATGAAGAACTCCAACTTGAATTAAAAAAAAAAAACTCAATATAAAATAAGAACACTTTTCTTATGTGACTCAGGAAGTAGCTTCTGGAAGCAATTCTAAAGACAAAACTACAAAATTATCTTGACAGATTACAGTCTGATTGATAACATAATCATCCAATAGGACAACTTCAAAGACTGCTGTATATAGATTCTGGATGTTTGCTACTGAAAGCAAGTGGTGCTGTTACTTTATATTTAGTCATAAGTTGTAGGTTCTGAAGCAATAAACCTAGTGTCCAATGAATACCTTTTATAAAACTCAAGAAAAAGGTGACTTTCTTTTGCACTGAAATTTTCTATTAATACATCAATTACACATTTCTAATTTATTGAGTACCTATTAAGCCATCTGGGACATTTTTCAAGAGGTAGGAGATACATATATCCTCCGAAAGTTAATTGTGTCAGTTAATTATCAAAGAACTAATCAGAAAACTTATAATAGACGTAACTATACACTTGCATCTGAGGAAATTCCCCTACAGGTATAAAATAGAGAAGATGTGATATAGCATTGGTATCTGTGAAAAAGAGTAAGATGAGGGTAGAAAACAGAAAAAAATTTCAGCTGACAATATGCTTTGTATGAATTAACAATGTGTCCATCAAAAAGCCAAAAAACAAAACAAAATAACTAAGACCATATTAGCCTACGGTACTAGGAGTATAGTATTGGAAGCGAGTAATTGATAAACACTCCACTCTAGCTTCTCAGACCCTAAGCTACAGCATTCAATTTTGTGCAGAGCTCATTAAAGAGAATTATAAACAAATGGGATTGTGTTCAGCCGTGTGCCAAAAAGATAGTGTAAGGGATTAAAAACTCATGCCACTTTGAGCCTAGATAACAGAAGAGCTGGGAGAGGCAAATGATAGTTGTATTGCAATATTTCAGTCCGTTGTGGGGATGGGAGATTTGACTTCTCTGCTATGGCTCTAGGAAGCTATATATGAACAATATTGGTTATTGATAAGAGATACCAGACCAATAAAGATTTAAGACCAATATAGGTCAATGTTTTCCAAAGATGACTGGGCTGCTCTCCAAGATTGTGAGTGTCCCGTCACTTAGAAGTATTCAAGCACAGACAACAGGCATTCAAGCATTGAAATCACTACTATTAGCTAACTTCTCCTTCCACTGGCTTATGTAGGGTAAGTCAGCGGTTCTCAAATAGTGTGCATCAGTATCCCCTGGATGGTTTGTTAGAGCACAAATTCTAGACCTGACCTCAGAGTTTCTGATTCAACAGATCTAGAGAGAGACTTGAGAATGTGCATTTTAACAAGCTCTCACTTCATGCTGTTGGTCCATAGAATCACTTTGAGAATGACTGAGTTAAACAGACACTTGGCGGGGTGCCTTAAAAATGCTAGCCTGGAACAAGAGTTTGAGTGAGGTGACTTTTCTTCCAGCCCTGCAGTGGTTATAGACATTCAACATCAAACTGTGTGATACAAAGTATAAGGGCTATCGTAAAGGAAAATGAGCAAGTACCTTGAGGAGGGAAGGAATTAAACCAAAGCATGCAAGGAAAGTAGTGCAAAATAGGTGAGAAAGAGGAAGAGCCACTGGATCAGATGTAAAAGGGTTGAAGTTAGGATAGTGAGATACTTTTCTGAATATTAACTGATCATTCTTCCGGCACTGTTTCATCCCCGAACACACTCCACCCCAGCCCCTCCTTCACCGTTTCCCTTGCGCAGTCAGCAGACTGGTCTACATGCATGCCCATGGGAAAGGTATGTAGCAACAGAGAGAAAAATGTCTCCTGTTTTGTGTTTTTTTGTTTTTTTCCAGAAGTTTGGGCTCTTTCTTTTTTTTTTTAAAAGATTTTATTTATTTATTTGACAGAGAGGGATCACAAGTAGACAGAGAGGCAGGCCGGGGTGGGGGGGGGGGAAGCAGGCTCCCTGCTGAGCAGAGAGCCCGATGCGGGACTCGATCCCAGGACCCTGAGATCATGACCTGAGCCGAAGGCAGAGGCTTAACCCACTGAGCCACCCAGGTGCCCCTGGGCTCTTAATAAAAGAGGAAGGACTCCTGCCATGGAGAAAAGGATTAGGGTGAGTGAAAGAAAACTGTCATCATCTGGAGCTAGAAAATGATTCTCCAGGTTTGGGGGAAAGAGGAAGGTGTAGACCTAGCAGACAGAAGACTCCAAGGCAATATGGGCTCTCCACTTGATGCCTTGGCTCACCTTAAGACTCTGGACCTAGATAGAGGAAAATTCTGATTTTAGTGACATTGTTTTCATAACCCCTCAGGATAATGGCTTGAAATGAAGTGAAACTGTTAGAAAACTTGTCACATTAACTTCATACATCGTGCTCTGAGATGTACCTGCTATAGGAGTATAATGGGTTCTTGGAATGAAGAACAAGTTAATCTGGTGGAGGAGAATAATTTGGAAAAAGAATGAGAAATTAGGTGGGTCAAGCAAGGTGACACCTGAATATGATGGACTTTGATGGAGAGGTTTTCAGCTCCTGCACTTAAAGGCAAAGTTATCTGGTCTTGTAGGGTCACCTTGAAGGCCACTCAGATTTCTAGAACCCATTTCTCAACCTTTTTTTCCCACGACTTAAGGACAGGCTATCACTTTTAGCATTTTTCACTGGGATGCTAACAAATCACTGACCCTTTGCTGAAATCTGAACAGAAAAAGAGGTCTCATTCCCTTACAACCAAGGACTTGCTCTCCATTTAACACCTGGTAATAGTTACCTGATGTGTAACAGAATTATTTTAGCCAACTATCACCTATTCATAGTCACAAATGTTAGTTATAAATTTGCCGATGTATTTTTAAGTGGCTGATTGTCTTTTGGTTGATGCCAGATGAATTTTGCAATGGTTGACCTTACTGGAAATAAATAGTCTTATCTTCAAACAAAAAGCATGCATTATTTTTATATTTTCAAGAGAGTTCTCCGAATCATTAACTGGGTAATCCCCTAAACTATCCCAAAGATTTATCTGGATATTGTATGAAAAAAATTCCTATGGCCATTAAATGTCCATTAAAATGGCCATTACCTTAATTTAAAAGGGGGCAAAGGACTGAATGGACATTCCTCCAAAAAAAGAGACACAAATGTCCAGTAAACACATGGAAAGATGTTCAACATCATTAATCATTAGGGAAATGCTTTGGATAGAAACCACCAAAAACATGGAAAATAACAAGTGTTGACAAGGATGTAGAGAAACTGGAACCCGTGTGTGCTTGCAGTGGGAATGTAAAAATGGTGCAGTCACTTTAGAAAACAGTGTAGCAGTTCCTCAAAAAATTAAAAATAGAATTATCATATGATTCAGCAATTCCACTTCCAGCTTACTCAAAATAATTAAAATCAGGGGCTTGAATAGGAATTTGTAGACCCAGGTTCATGGCAGTATTATTCAAGATAGCCAAAAAGTGGAAGCTACTCAGGTATCCATCAGATGAATGCATAAGCAAAATATGATAGATACATACAATGGAATATTACTCAGCTTTAAAAAGGAGGGAAATTCTGACTCATGCTACTTCATAGATGGACCTTGAGGAGATTATCTAAGTGAAATAAGCCAGTCACAGAAACACAAATACTGTATGAGTTCACTCTAATGAAGTACTTAGAGGAGTCAAATTCCTGGAGACAGAAAGTATTCATTGTTTGGGGATGGAGAGAAGATGAAAAGGGCTCTGGAGATGGATGGTGGTGATGGTTGCACAACCAGGTGAAGGTATTTTATGTAACTGAACTGTCTCCTAAAAATGGTTAAGATGTTAAAATACACACACTTTTAATGGCAATTATTTTGTTAGTGAGATTAGTTATGCTTGTAATAATGACTTTAGGGTTGCATTTTTACTGTAGGATTAGTTTCTTTGCTCATTTTTAACATTGTAATTGCC
Organism: Martes martes; assembly: GCF_963455335.1. Lineage (NCBI taxonomy): Eukaryota > Metazoa > Chordata > Mammalia > Carnivora > Mustelidae > Martes > Martes martes. The sequence continues at coordinate 47,491,695 of NC_137903.1, forward strand.
ATTTTGTTATTTTCAAAGGCATGTATATAATAAAGATAAAACCCAATATCATGTTTTCTTTAAAAAGCAATTGCTTAATTTAGACACTGCTGTAGGCAGAGAGATTACTTAAGAATTGCAGACACTTACCACGGATTGCTTCCCCAATTATTAACTAGATCTTACCAAAAGTTCAAATTTAGAATGCTCTTCGGTTTAAAAATCAGAGGTCTAGATCATCCTTCTTGCCACTGGATTTAATTTAGCATTACTTTATAAAATGCTGGCTGATTTTGCAAGTGTTGCTGTTTATACTTCTTTGTAACAACAAGAAAAATATTGATAGATTGGATACACATAGACTTATAACAGTGGGCTTGCCTTATAGGATAGAAGGGATAGAAGGCTTAACAAAAGAGTTAAACACCATTTTCGGATGGAAACTGGGAAAATTCATTTCTAAAATTCTGGCTTCCATTTTGCAGTTTTAAAGAATGTAAAATACTCATGTAGGGGCAGGAAGTGAGAATTAGTGCACGAAGAGGGTAAAGGGAAGGGCAGGAGGTTTTGGCAATATAAATGTAAAGCTAGACAAACTGTAGACCTTCCATGCTCCCGAAATAAATCGCAAGCCAAACCAGAATCTCGACCAGGCACACTGAGCCAAGGCAAGTGTCAAAGCACGCTCAGTGTCCTACACCTCGTGGGCACCTCTTATGAGGCCAGGGCCCAGCGCTCTCCCCCAAATGATCTTAGATTCACAGTGGCAACACATGCAACCTTCTGTCAACAGAGCCATGAAAATAGCATTGGCCTTCACGTCCACTGGCCCATGTCCTCAAAAAAGTCAACGGGGAACTAAAAGCAAACAAGCACTGTGCCAAAAAAATTAAGTAATGGACTTTTGACACACTTAATGACTTTCCACATTCAGCATGTTTTTAAGAAGGAAATCGTAAAAAAAATTATTCGTAAAAAAAATTATTCCCCAACAATAAGAGGTACATTTTTAAAAATGATATGTTTCTTAGAACATTGATGACCTTTAAAATATATAATGATATAAAAATATTTTTAATATCATGTCAAGGATTGTACAAACCAATGAAAACTATTAAATTACATCTTTTTGGCAAAGCGAAGATCATGACTGATATAAAACCACACTTATAAAAGATTTTTATTTATCACATTATCAATTATTATATGAGGGAAGGAGGCAAAGGTCTCAATCAATTCAAAGAAGAAATTAAAGAACCACAAACTTACATGGAAGAAATGAATGTTGAAATAAATTCACAAATGGACACAAAAACTGGCTTTTTCCTGGTGAGGGGTGTCTGGGGTGGAGTATCTTTCCACTGTACAGATGTCATTTCTAAGTCTATAGACAAGAATATTTGCATAACTAATTTGTCAGTTATCCACAAACTATAGAGTTGAAAAAGGGCCTAGTTGAAGGCAAAGGTTCATATCCCTCCAATAGTGTTTCTTGGTCCTTTTTTTACTATTAATTTCCAAAGCAGACTTTTTAGGTATTTTTAACCTCAGCCTTTCCCCACCACCAAATTAAATACTAAAGAACAAGATTTTGTTGAGTAAAGCTGAACTTTGGAAAGCCACAAACCATTCTAATAACTAAGAATTTTTTTTTCCATCCTTAAAGAACCGATTTTTGCCTCCTTTGGGTGATTGATGGTTCATGACAATCCCCAGAGGCTCCAATATTCCTGAAAGGATATCTAGCAATCTCTTTGTGATGTCATTAAAAAAATTATATATATAATAATATAAATTATACATTACATGTGTATATTTTTATACACATATATTAGTATACTATTACATATATGTGGGCTTAAAGGATAGTTTTATACAGAGGTCAGCAAACTATAGCCTGGAAGGCAAATACAAACTGTCCGTTTTTGTAAATAAAGTTTTATTGGCACATAGCCACACACATTGTTTATAGAGTGTCTTGTCTCCTTTGACTATGACTGCTTTCACACACCAACAGCAGAATTCAGGGGTTGCAACAGAGACTGTAAGGCTGGAAAAGCCTCTAATCTTTACTATTTGTCTGTTTACAGAAAAAAGTTTGCCAACCTCTGCTTTATGCTACCCTGTTGATCATTAAGTTTCTCTGGTTAATAGGATAATGAAATACCTTTTAAAAATCTATATTTCCTATAAATGTTTTACTTGCTGATGGCACAAAAGCTTCCAAAAATTATTTACTACACATAAATTGTGTACAAAGCACTTGAGGAATAGAAAAAATAAGACCTGGTTTCTGCCTTTGAAAAAGCTTCTAATCTAATGATTCTGAGGAAAATCCATGTGTTTGCTGTAGGAGGGCTGTTGAATACAGTTACTGAAGTGGGCTAAAAGCAGGAGTAGATAGGGACAGCTAGAGTGGAAAACAGGCAGTATTAGTCAATATCAGTTGAATCAATGTAAATTTTAGGTGAAATTTTGACCTTTGAAGCCTTAAATATTAAAGGAAAAGCAGATTTAATAGTTGGTCATGACTGAAGTATTTACTTCAAATGACTATAAAAATAAAGGAAGAAATGTGCTTGCTATAAGTCTGTGGAAAACATTATCTTTTCCATTCAAATTTTATACTCACTGAAGTCATAAAATTTAAGGTTACCCTAAAAGCCACTGTGAGAAGGTATGTAGTATTTCAAGACCTAAGCTGCCCTGATTCACATAAATCTCTCAACTATTCCTTCCAGGTTTCAAGATATTATAACTTGACAGAGCAATTCAAGTCAATGTGTGGTATTCCATTCAGTTCATCCTCTCCTGATACCAGAAACTTCCTTTTCTGGGGATCCTATCCTTGAAAGTTCTCTTTAATACCTGAATGTTAATATCATAGTTCCCTTAGAGGCTGTTCATCATAATACAAGACACTTGGGTGCCCAAAACCATTAAAACCCAACAAAAGATTTGTCTCAATGCTCAGTTCCAAGAATTTAAGAACAGGGACCCTCCGGTTCCAGTATGTTTCCAGAATAAGGCCTTAACCCTTTTGTAAGATAAATAAGTAAATGGAGCACTGGTTGTGGTATATAAACAATGAATTTTGGAACACTGAAAAAAAATAAAATTAATGAGTCTTTTGGAAGATTAAAAAAAGAAACAACCTTTCTTCGGTTCTACATTTTCCAGGAAGTAACTCCACAGTTACAAACATTAAATTCAAGTCAATTCAACAATCATTTAAACACCTGACCTATCAGCCTTAACCAATCATGTTACCATGATAATATTATTGTGTTCCAATCAATCGTGAGGTGTGTCTCCAGTAATCTGTCACTAATAAAGGTTAAAGTACTGAAGTTTGCAAATTATTTACTTTTTTCAGAAACTTAAACTGATCCAAAGCTATCTCTATAATAACCGTTCCAACTCACCTGCTTTTTAATACATGTTGCTGAGTGGGCCAGAAAGAAGACTGTAAGGCCACAAAGTAGACACTCCCCTAGGAGGTGTCTGGCTTGTGAACAATATCGCTTGTCCTGTGCTGTACAAATGGGTTTTGTTTTGTTTTTTTTTAAGATTTTATTTATTTATTTGACAGAGAGAGATCTCAGGTAGGCAGAGAGGCAGGCAGAGAGAGAGAGAGAGGGAAGCAGGCTCCCTGCTGAGCAGAAAGCCCGATGCGGGGCTCGATTCCAGGACCCTGGGATCATGACCTAAGCCGAAGGCAGTGGCTTAACCCACTGAGCCACCCAGGCGCCCAACAAATGGGTTTTAAACTTGTAGACAAAAGGAGAGAATCAATGGGGAAGGAGGAAAAAGAAGGAGAGGAAGAGGAGGAGGAGGAGGAAATATAAGGGGATTAAGGGCAGTGGTGAAGGAAGGAAAGAAAAACAACTTGAGGAATGAGGAAGGAGGAGAGCCCCAAGGAAACAAAGACTAAACCTGAGAGAGAGTGGCTTAATGGGGATCAACGGAGCGAAGTCTTGAGAAAGGGGCTGAAGTGGGCAGTGTCAATGGCTTCTGAGAAATTAAGTAACACTGGTGATGTGGGGCAATTAAATTTCCCTGGAAGCCTCAGTAGAAGCCGAAGGCTGAAATTCGTACCTGAATTAAAGAGTTAAAAGGAGAGGAAACAGAGCATCTACAAACTCTTCCTTCCTGGGGCTTGGCCTTATGGCGAAAGAGCAGGATAGGATGGTAGCTAGAGAGAACGCCAAGTAGAGACAGGCGTTCGTAAGGATTGGGGAGACTTGAACATGTGTATAGGCTCCGAAAAATGAAGAGGGATAAGTTGAAAGGAACATATAAGGAGGAAATAATCAATAGAATAAGGTTCTATTTCCAGAAAGGACAGAATGGAATAGCATCATGAATAAGGACTGGTCTTGAATAGAGAAAGTCGCACTTTTCCCTCATAAACTGGAGGAGAGGGGGTCACAGTGAGTGCATTTAGAGGTCAACTTGTGGACAAAAAGCCAAGGCGCTCACACTCAATAGAGCTGCTTTCCCCATATAGGAGCCGCACAGTCATCAGTCAGGAGGGAAGGGGCCAGGGTGGAACATGGATGGCTATTGTAGAAAGTAGAAGAGGGGGATGAACAGAAACAGGTAAAATTACTGCTGGGGGGACAGAGTGGGGAGGGAAAACTCGTGAGGCCCCGACTGAGAGAGGAGAGTCAGAAAGAAAGAAGAATCACAAGCACAAGCCTAGGGAATGTGCACATTTTCCAGAAGAAAGGAAGGAGGCACCAGCAAAGACATCCGAGAGAGAAAGAAAATAGTAGTGTGAGTAAAACTACTCTGTTGCTGTAGAAACTATGGTAAGGAACACTCAAAAGAAAGACCAAATGGGGAAAAAATGGAGTTGATCCACAGAATCCAAAACTGCAAAGAGCTTTGGATGATAAATAGAAAAATCCACTAGATTTGGCAACAACAAAGTTATCAATAATAAAGAGCTTTTCTGTTATGGTAAAGATTAAACCCAATTTCAGGGAGTGGTAGCTAAGAGCTGAATACAGCTATGGTAACATTTTTACCTTTCAAGAATTTTAGAAATTAGTAATTTGAGATACAGATATAACGGTCTGAGGAGATGGTAGTGTTTGGGAGAGGAAACTGAACGCGTGAGTGTGTGTGTGTGTTGGGTACTACTATAATTCAACAACTCCGCTACCTTATGGGATTATTATAGGAATTAAATGAAAGCACATTATGAACTTAAAAGTACCATACTAATATTAGGTGTTTTTTTTTTCATTATACAGAAATTCTAACTTTTGGAATGTAAAAAACATCCTTATGTTTCTTGCCATTCAACATTCCATTCTTGTTTTGGATGAATGTAGTCATGAATCAGTGAACTTTATCTTCAGGGTTCTCTCCTTGTAGCTACTAGAATTCTTGACAGCTCTGTAAGATGAAATCCCCAGACAAATTGAAACCAACAGTGGCCATCTCAGAAGTTGAACAGAGAAAAATGGGAAATTATGTTAAGCTGATTTCTGTGGTCCTCACACACCTGCAGGTTATAGGGACAAAATACTGACTCTGGGGATTAACTTGATTTTTCTTTCTGCTTTAGGATCTGTTGTTAATTTACTGAAACACATATTTCTGCCTGGCAAGACCCAGGTAAGGCTTGGGTCAAGTTATAAACCCAAGCCTTTTATCACACTCTGACAGTAGGAAAAACCATGTCTGCAAAATGTCATCATCAGGGAAAAAATTGTGGGTTGTGCCTTAGGGTCTTTGGCTTAAGGTTTTCTTCATATTTTAAAAATCACCAAGGAGCTGAAAAGTTTATAGCTGATGGCTAGGAATTAAATTGTGTATAGGCAAAACTAAATAAAATCCATTAAATAGTGAGATTGCATTACACTCTGTGATTTTGTCCAAATATTTTTGTGAGCACAGATGCTCAAACTCTTGGTCTGGAATCAGTGGAATAATTTTCCGTTTTGCTGCTGTTTTATATATTTGGGAGTAGGTAATCGAACCTATCTGAATCTCAGTTTCTTCATATATAAAATTGAGAGAATAAGAATTATCTTGTCTATCTGAACATTCACACCATTGTTGGACACAGTAGGCAATGGACATTTCACCCTTGTCTTCAGAGTTTTGGATATTCAAAAGGCAGTATTACTGAAAAAGCATTTTATCTCTTAGTCATTGAAAAACTCTGGCACTCAGATTTGAGCTATGGATTTGAAACAGAGCCTCTGTGTAAAATCAACCCTGGCCATGAGAAGATAAGATGGGACATACAACAGACCCGTTGGTCACATTAAGGAAAATTGGTGGCAAGAATAACTTTCAAATTGAAAGATTTGAATGTTATTTTAATATAAGTCATCATCCTGAAAAAACAGTGCATTTTATAAACTTTGGAAGGGTGTTTTCCTAAATATTTTCAAATTAATTTAAACAGCGCATGTGTCTTTACGCCTTTTAGTACAAATTAACATATGGCTTAATAAGTCTGCATTTTAGGAAACATAAACATAACTTTATGGAAACCCATATTAGTTTAAATGAGACAGCTTCCAATTAGAAGACTTACATAAAACTATCAACTATGATATTTGGCTATCCCATATTTTCTCACAACTAGTGAATTTCTTGGGCTGTCACCAAAAGGTCCACTTGGAGTGAAAAGATGCTTAGTAAGGAACACGGACTATCTTTTAGGCCAATCTTACATAAGAAGTACATCGGCAGCCAGTCTCCCCAGCCATCCTTGTCATGTGCTGCCGTCTGCTGAAGACATGAACAGTGCGGTGAGCTCCTGAAGGAGCGATGAGTCACAGGCAATACCTGCCACATGCATTATCCTCAAGGTAAATGCATGTCATGAGACAAGGCCACGGAGACCTAAAATAGTCTGAGCCTGTCACTTAGTACCCCAAAATAATTACTCAAGAAATAGCTCTTTCTAAGGGGACAAATTACCTCATCAGCATAAAACGACACTCTTGTGAAATTGTTAGATAATGTCTTTTTAAAACAAAATTTCCTGGTGCTCACCCTGACATGAAAATTATCAGTTAAAATCACAGCAGAGAAAGGAGGTTGAGAATTGTTTTTCTAAAATCTCTTCTCAGTGCCAGTCTAGGCTTGAAGTCACTCCCCTGGAAGGATCACGGTGGGAACCGGTCAAGAGAATCCATAAGGATCAATTGCCTTAGAAAGACCAGAAAGACTGCAGGGTTTCCGCAGGAAGAAGACAGGAAAAGCAGCCCATAGTCCAGGTCCTCGATGCACGTGCCTTGCTGAAGACACATGTCCTGTCACGGAGCACATGAGAGGGACGACTGAACACAAAATTAAAACACAGGTCAGGACTAACTAAAGCTGAGCTTTGCTGGGTGTATGAGTTTCCTAGAGCTGCCTTAACAAATGACCACAAACAGCAGAAATGTATTACACCACAGAAGCAAACTGGCCATCCATTACCAATACGATCTGGGACCTTGTGGCACAATGTGAGGAATTAGAATGTTAAAAAGTTCAAAGTAACCTTCAAAATCACCAGACTCAACCACTTTACTTTATAGAGGATTAACAGATCTTTTGAAAGTAGCAATTTACAACTAACTATAATTTTGAGACCCAGGGTACAAACAGTTGTGAAGATTGAGAAAAGTGTTACTTTTTTATATTTTAATTGTTTTTTTTTTTTTTTTTTTTTAAGTAGGCTCCATGCCCAGTGTGGAGCTCAATGCAGGGCTTGAAGTCCCAACCCTGAGATCAAGACCTGAGCTGAAATCAAGAGTTGTACATTTAACCGAACAAGCTATCCAGGTAGCCAGAGGCAGTAAACTGTTATTAATTTTAAAAAAGTAGTAAAAATGATTCACTTTTCTTATACACAAGGATAGATGAAAGGTTGTTCCCATAATCATCTCACCCAAATTCACTTGCATTTCTTGTGTAGGAGAGAGGTGGAGGGAGAAGGTACAGATATAGCTAGAAACTCTAGTTTTCCATAACCCACAACCCATCTTATCTCTGCTTCCAAAGAAGTATGTTGAACAGGAGAATGTCCTTCAGATGTATACCCCAGTACAAAGAAATTTGAAGACCTCCATTCTGTACAACTACTTTGCCAGATAAAGATTGTGCAATACACCTGTGTATTTTCCAGTTTCTAGACACACACAGAATTACAGTAGAGGGTTTCAAGTGCAATTTTATCCCACTCTTTTAGCTATCTTTATATATTGTTTTTCCTTTCTTGGATGTAGCAATCTTGAGGCCTGCTCTTAAAAAAAAAAAAAAAAAAAAAACACAGGGAAATGGCGGAAGCAATAGAAAAGGCAGATTTGAGAGAAATATCAAATGGCAGAGTGGAGTACCACCTCAAACCAGGACGCTTAGCCAGGGCAGGCTGGAATGGAGAGCACAGAAAATGTGTAAGAGGCAGAACCGAAGGAAAATCTTTCCCATGCACTACTGGAGACCTATCTAGACACAAAATTATTCCCCTCAGTTTCTTTCCTTCTAGCAGGAGGAAAAGAAAGAAGTATAAGTTAGATAAAGGAGGGAGAGAGGACAAGAGAGACACAAGTATGTATCAGACCAAGACACTTGACAGATATGGAAGACATATCTCACTGTATCTTCACATTCTAAAGCATGGGGTGTTATCCTCATTTCACAGACGAGGAAACTGAGGATCAGAGTATCTGAATACTCTGCCCAGTGTCACAATGCCTGTCCCTGATGGAACGAAAATGAAATCTAGAAATCTCTGATCCGAGGTCGCTCTTCCCAAGAAAAAAAGTGGAAACGAAGAAGGCCAAAGTCTTCCTTTCAGGTGGTTTCTTAGAAACTGAAAATCCACATGCTTTTGGATATAAACATTCTCTTGAGAGCAAAAAAATAGATGAAAAAATGTGATTTGGATACTGCCTTTGATGAAAGTCTTGAATCTCTGTATAAGAAGCCAATAGTATAGCAGCACCTGGGTGGCTCAGTTGATTAAGTGTCTGCCTTTGGCTCAGGTCATGGTCCCAGCATCCTGGCATGGAGCCCTGCATCAGGCTCTCCTCTCAGCAGAGAGTCTGCTTCTCCCTCTCTCTCTCCCTCTGTGCTCTCTCTCTCAAATACACAAACAAAATCTTAAAAAAAAAAAAAAACCCAACAGCATAGAAAAACGGAAACTATCTTCAGATTAGTTTAATAGAGGAGAGAGGCTGAAAAACCATGTACGGCTTCAAGACTAAACAATTTTAAAGTAGCAGAACATAACCAGGTAAGAGACACATTATTTTCACATTTCATCTTTATCCATCTTTAAATCAAGGTTAGAGAGCCCTGATCTCAGCTGGAAGTAGGGGCTGAGCTTTCAAGGGGGCAGGATCATGACGTTGTGTCTTCCACACGGCACAGAGTGAGTGCTTGTCCATTTCAAGCTACAGGATCCACAGTATTTTGCCACAGCATTATCCCCAAAGGAGAGAAGATGGCTTGGAGGATCACTAAAGGTCCAATCTCCAATGTATGGACAACTGTAAACAGAAAAGAAAAACAATACCATTTGTCTTAGAGTGGGTAATCTGATTGGTGATGGATAACTTTGTAGGTACAGTCTGAGTTTACTGAGTATGAAGAAATCTTCCTAAATAAAGCCATTTCTTCTGTTGTGACCATTGTCACAAATGCCCAGTTAGAAAGTAAGATAAGTCTTTTCAAAGTTAGCTTTCTTCAATGGAGTAACTTATTAAGGGTATTCTGAATATTCTCAACCAATGGTAGATGCTGATAATTTGCTTAATGTTGATTTTCCTAAAAGGCCTAAATTGCGAATCTAATCAGTCTCATCAATCCCCTGACCCTAGACCTGACCCTAATAAACTCACCCCATAACAGATGACTAACATGTTCCTAGGCCTGGACACCAATAACACGTTCAGTGTTTCCTTGCCTTCTCTATCATGAAGTTATTTCTCACCTAAATTCATGCAAGTGGCAAATCATCTCCTTTGTCTTCAGTTAATTTCCACTTCAGCGGCCACTTCCATTCTACAGTTACCTACTCATTCATTGCTAATCCTGGATTTTGGACTTCTATTTTAAACTGTCTAGTGGATATCTCTACGAGGTGGTCCCATAAGCATCTCACAGGCAGTAGAGCAGGGTGAGTAGGAGAACATCCCTCAGAGCCAAAACCACCTGGATTCAGGTCCCAGCTCTGTTTATTGCTTATAATGAGACATCAGTTGCTGCCCCCTCTCAAAGCTTCCGTTCTCACAATAGGATGGGAATAATATGGCATCTACTTCATTGAATTGTGAGATTTATAAAATATTTGACCAGTACCTGGCTCATGGGAAGTGCTCCATAAATAAACATTATAAAATATAAAAACCACCCCATCATCTCCACCTATAAGTCTTTGTCCCTCATTCAGTCCCATCCTCCTAAATTTGTTTCTTTCCATGTCTATTATATCCTGTGGGTCACTTAGATCCATTCATTTCTGTTCTTCTATCTTCTTTTTCTTTTTAAGATTTATTTATTTATTTGAAAGAGACAGAGAGAGAAAGTAGGGGCGGGGTAGAGAGAGAAGAAGAGAAGCAGACTCCCTGCTGAGCACAGCACCCACAATGGGCCTCAGTCCCATGACCCTGAGATGGTGATCTGAGCCAAAATCAAGAGTCAGACACTCAACCAACTGAGACACCCAGTGCCCCTTCTTTTCCTTATAAAGAATTTATTTTTCAGGGCAACTGGGTGGTTCATTTGGTTAAGCATCTGCCTTCAGCTCAGGTCATGATCCCATGTCCTGGGATTGAGCACTGAGTCCCCATGGGCTCCTTGGTCCACAGGGAGGCTGCTGCTTCTTCTCCCTCTGCCACTCCTCCTGCTTATGCTCTCTCACATTCTCTCTTCTCTATTACATAAATAAAATCTTTTAAAAAAAGACTTTATTTTTCTAGATCAATTTTATGCACAGCAAAATGAAGAGGGAGGTATAGAGATTTCCCATATACTCCCTGACCCCTACAAGCAGAGCCTGCCTCATTATCAACATTCCCCAGAAAGGTCCATTTGTTACAATTGGTGAACCTATATTGCCATACCATAACCACTCAAGTCCATAGTTGACATCAAGTTTCACTCCTGTTGCTGTACATTCTGTGTTTGGACAAATGTATAATGACATGTATCTATCATTACAGTATCATACAGAATATTTTCACTGCCCTAAAAATCATCTGTGCCTCACCTACTTACCACTTCCCCTAGGAACCATTGATCCTTTTAATGTCTCCATAGTTTTGTCTTTTCCACAATGTCATAAGCTGGACTCGTACAGTATGTGGCCTTTTCAGATTGTCATCTTTCTCTTAGTAATAGGCATTCAAATTTCCTCCACATCTTTTTGTGGATTGATGGCTCATTTCTTTTTCATGCTGAATAATAGTCCATTGTCTGAATGTACCACAGTTTTATCTACCCATTCACTTTTGAAGGACATCTTGGTTACTTTCAAGTTTTAGGTGCTACCACCAACCATGTGCAGGTTTGGTGTGGACATGTTTTTATCTCCTTTGAGTAAATAACAACGAACATAACTGGTGGATCACCTGGTAAGAGTATGTTTAGATTTCTAAGAAACTGTCCGAATTGTCTTCCGAAGTGGTGGTACCATTTTGTATTACTACCAGCGATGAAGGGGACTTCCTGTTCTTCCACACCCTTAGCACTGGGTATTGTCAGGGTTCTAGACTTTGGCCATTCTAACAGATGTGTACAGGTACCTCGTTGCTGCCTTAATTTGCAGTTCCCGGATGACATGTGACATAGAGCATCTTTTCATATGCTTATTGGCCATCTGTAGATCTTCGATGAGGTGTCACTTAAGGTCTCTGGCTTATTTTTTTATGGGTTGTTTTCTTACCGTTTGGTGTTAAGAGTTCTTTGTATATTTTGGATAACAGTTCTTTATCAAAAGAGTCTTTTACAGAATAAATGAAACAAGATGGGATTGGGAGGGAGTCAAACCATAAGAGACTCTTAATCTCACAAAACAAACTGAGGGTTGCTGGGGGGAGGGGGGTAGGGAGAGGGTGGTGGGGTTATGAACATTGGGGAGGGTATGTGCTATGGTGAGTGCTGTGAAGTGTGTAAACCTGGCGATTCACAGACCTGTACCCCTGGGGCTAATAATACATTATATGTTTATAAAAAATGAAAAAATGATTTTTAAAAAGAGTCTTTTACAAATATTCCCTCCCAGTCTGTGATTTGCCTTTTCATTCTGTTGATTTTCTTCTTTTTTTTTAGAATATAGAAAAAAAATTCGTGAAATTACTTTTTTTTTTCCTGAAATAAATTTTGCCAGTTGAATAGTCTAACAGAGGAAAGACCTATTTGTCATAAAAGTTGAAGTAGAAAACAAGATATATTGTCTAAGGATTTAATCACTGTAGTTTGAAGGCTCAAATACAACAAAGTTTAAAAAAAAAAAAAAAACTATGAGAAACATTCTCTCTAATGCCCTAAACATGGCCAGTGCCAAATTGTATAATGCATCATATGGCCTTGGAAGGGGTACTTAGGTAAAGTGTTCTGTGTAAACAGCAGCACTGGGAAAATAAAACCAAACCAAACCATGGGAAAGAGATAAAGAACAATCTGTACCTTTGTTCTGCCCACCTAAGAAGATCCATAGCAAAGTGGCCGAGACATCCATCCATTCTAGGGCCAGTCCTGGCTCAGCCTCAAAGCGGAAAAAGTCACTTTGTTTCTGTGCCTTGGCTTCCCCATCTATAAAATAAGGCCAGTAATAGTAATAAGGGCTGTTTTAAGGATGAAGTTAATAGGTAGAAAGCACTTAGAAGAGCTCCTGGCACACAGTAAACAGTTAATATTAGCAATTATTTTGATACTGCTGTTTGTAAGGATCAAATGAAACATTTGTAATCTTTGAAAGCTATACAAATTGATGTTTTATGTGAATAATAAAGAAGAAAGTGATATTTTCTCTAAATCCGATTATTTGGTACTTGACAAGAATTTATGGGGCTCTTCTAGCATATTTGCTTGAGCTTAAACTCAGCTATAAAAATAAACATGGCTTTTGAAATTCACGGAACAGCATTTTTTTAATGTCTTATATCACTTAACACATTATATTAGTCACGATTTGTGTAGACTCGTTATTTTGGAATCTTGCAGTCTTTCTAAATGTTCTCTAAATTCACCGTATTTGATTTAAAAAACAAATCACATTAGATTGGTAACAAGAATCCAGGATTCAAATTCCAATCAGCTATGAACAAACTGAATGTGTTGAGGCAAATTATTGAGTTTTTCAAAGCCTCATTCTCCTTACACATAAAATTACCAGGTAGGAGCAGATAATCTCTAAGGTCATATCTAATTATAAAATTCCATGAATTATAGGTTAGGATAAACATCACTATCTTTGTTCTTTGTTGGGATAGATTTTAAAGGACTGGCCTTAAGTCATACATTTGGAATTTTAAACAAGCAAAAATACCATTCTCCTGGCTCTCAGACTGGAAGTTTCAGTGCAGCGAATCTCAAACTTTTCAAATCAAAATGCCATAGAACTCCTCTAATATGTAAAAATATTGAAAATAAAGACAACCGAAGAAAAACGAACTCTACAATTCTTAGCAAACTGATACCACCTGAAAATACTTTCAGTTTTCATCTCCCTCAGGCAAAATAATACCTCTACTAGCTTAACAGAAGCAAAAATCAAAAACATTTCCAAAAGTAGAGAAAGCCAAATCCTCCTTTTCATATAGCCTGAGACCAACAAACTACTCATGAGGCTTCCCTGCTCTGGTCTCAGTATTGCCCAGTATTAAGAGAACTGAAGTGACCAGCAGTGCCTGATACCACCTGTGGCCTGCTAGTGTCCTAACATGGCCAAGGACAGCAGGAGGGACAGGTCGTGGGCAGATAAAAGAAAGAAACATAAAACATTTTAAAATCTACTATTTTCTTATTGATTATGCTACTATAAGACAAAATAGACTTCAAGACAAGGATTACCAAAGATGAAGAGGGATACTCCGTAATGCTAAAAAGGTCGATTCATTAAGAACGTATGGTAATCTTAAATGCGTAAGCACCTAATGACAGAGCTGCAAAATAAATGAAGCAAAAACTGACAGAACTGAAGGGAAAAAGAGACAAATCTATAGACAGAGATGGAATATACATTTTTTCCTTCAGTCATTATATTACTGTATCAAATAGAGAAAAAAATCAATAAGGAGAGTGAATTTTTAACCAACACTAAAAACCAAACTGATGTACTTGATATTTACAAAGCACAACCAACAACTACATAAAATACTTTTTCTTCAAATGCACATGGAACAAATACCTAGAAGGACCATATGATAAGGCATTAATCAAATCTCAATATTTTTCAAAGAACTCAATTATACAGGGTACTTCTCTGACTACAACAGAAATAAATTAGAAATCAGTTATCAATAGATATATGAAAAAAAAACCCAGAATCTGGAAATTAACAAACCTATCTCTAAATAATCCCTATGTCAAAGAAATAATTTAAATGTAAGTTAGAAAATATCTCAAGCAAGATGTTAAAGAAGTCAAAATTTGTGGGATATAGCTAAAATTGCGCTTCCAGTGTAGTTTCTAGCTTTGTATTAAAAAGAAGCAACATATTAAAATAATGACCTACACTTCTACATAAAGAAGCTGGAAAAAGATGAGCTAATTAAACTCAAATTAATTAAAAGAAAGAAAACATTTAAAACTGGAAAACAATGAAATGACAAAAAAGCAATAGATGAAATAAAAAAGCCAAAAGCTAAATCTTTGAAAAGATTTTTTAAGTGATTAACTTTGTCAAGACTGATCAAGAAAAAAAAAAAAGAGGAAGAAAGAAAAGTCACAAATTACCAATATCAGGAATGGAATAAAGATATCACTATGGACATTACAGACCTTAAGAGAATAAGGGAGTATCATGAAAAACTTTATGTCAATAAGTTTTCTAACTTAGATCAAATGGAAAAAGTCCGTTAAAAACAAAAATTATGAAAACTGACACAAGAAGTAATAAGAAAAATTCTGAACATTTGTATAACTGTTAAAGATATTTACATTTACGGGAATATTTAAACTTTCCCACAAAGATACCTCAAAACTTAAGTAGTTTCATTAGTCAACTTCTATCAAACACTTAAGGCAGAACTAATACAAATTCTATGCAAACTCAGAAATTAAAGGAGGAAACTTCCCAATGTATTTTATGGGGCCAGGATAAACCTAATAGTAAAACCTGACAAGACCATTTCAAGAAAAGTACATAGCAATAATTCTACTGAATATAAATGCAAAAATTCTTGACAAAATACTAGTAAATCAAATCTAGTAATATATAAAGAGTATTACATATAATTACTAATAGGCTCTTTCCCGGGAATACAAGATAAGCCATTCAGTGTAATTTATTATAATAGTATCTCATTAAAAACATAGACTATGATAAAATTCAAATCTATAAATTGGTAAAACTGGGAATAGAAAGGGAATATCTTAAATCTGATTTAAAAAATCATAAAAAGAAACTATGGTTTTCTTTCCTCTGCTCTCACCAACACTTCCGACATCAAACGTATGGGGTTTTCCCCTACACTACCCCATCTGATAACAGCTAAGTGTCCTACAATTCAATTCTGATACTATCTACCTGGAGTTAGGGTCAAATAACCCAAGTTAAGGGCTCATAGACTTTACCCATTTCAGATGCCAGATGCAACTCTGGACCTCCCATCCCTATACCTGAGCAGCTATTAGCTAGAGGTTCCCATGACCCTCTCTTCAGGATCAATAATTTTCTGGAATGTCTCACAGAACTCAGGGAAATACTTACTTAACATTTGTCAGTTTACATAATAAAGGATATGATAAAGGATACAAATAAACAGCCAGATGAAGAAGTACATAGGGTGAGGTCTAGAAGTGTCCTTAGTTTAAGGAACTTTTGTCCCTGTAGAGTTAAGATGTCCCACCCTCTTACCACATGGCTGCGCTCACCAACTCAGATTCTCCAAGTGCTGAACTTTGGAGATTGTTGTGGAGGCTTCGTCATGTAGGCATAATGAAGATTTAATTAAATCTCTAACTCTTATCCTCTCTTTTGAAGATGGGAGAGGAGGGTTAAAAGTTCCAAGCTATTAACCATGGTTTGGTCTTTCTGGTGACCAGTCCCCCTCTTAAAGTTGTCTGGATAATTATCCAGATGACAATGAGTCCACCAACTATCACCTCATTAGAACAAAAGGGTCTCCTATCACTCCAGAAATTCCAAGGGATTTAGGAACTCAGTGTCAGGAACTGAGGTCAAAGACCAAATATTAGAACATGAGATGCTCTTAGCATCCCTGTCACTCAGGAGATTACAAGTGTTCTTAAACGTTCTGTGAGAGGATTTGGTGGCAGATTATATAATAATATACATCTTATTACTTACCAGGACATCTATAAAAAACACAGCCAACATTATACTTAGCAGTGAAAGACTAACACATTTCTCCTAAGATTAGAAACAATTTCTCCTAGAATGGCTCTTCTATTTAAGTTTGAACTGGGAATCTTAGCCAGTGTAATGAGGTAAAAAATTTTTAAAAAGAACACAAATATTAGAAAAGGAAATGTGTAATTGTCTTTACTTGTTGATGACTTGATTTTATACATAGAACATCCTAAGAAATCCATAAAGAAACAAACGTAATAGATGATTTCAGGTTTCAAGTTATGAAGCCTTATAACAAAATTAAACTACTTATACCAACTGATTTCAAGGTTTACTATAAGCCACAGTAACCAAGATGGTTTAATATTAGTGTGTAGATATTCACTAGATTGGTGGAATTTAATTGGGTCTAATAACAGATCCATTCTAGATGGAAAATTGACTTGACAAAGTTATTAATGCAATTGAGCGGGGGGCAGGGAATGCCTTTTCAACATATGGTGCTGAAAAAGATGTATATCCATATGGGAAACTTCTATCTTACACCATATAAAAAGTTAGCAATTGAGCATAAAACTTAAAACTGTAAAGCCCCTAGAAGAAAAATTCAGAGATCATCTTTATGACCTTGGGATAGGTAAAGATTTTGCAGACAAGACAAAAAAAAAGTGTTAATCGTAAATGAAACATAATCAAGTGAACTTCATCAAAATTAGAAATTTTTGCTCATCAGCAACACATTAAGAAAGTGAATAAACAATCCAGAAACTGAGAATATTTGTTACACATATTTGATAAAGGACTGGTATCCAGAATATATAAACTACTACTATAAATCAATAATAAATGCAATACAATTTTTAAATAGGCACAACTTGAAAATATAATTTTTTTTTCCAGGTCGTAGCCGCGGGGGCTGTGTGAAAATATAATTTAAAAAGGAAACACAAGGGGTGTCTGGGTGGTTCAGTTGGTTGACTGTCTGCCTGCGGCTCAGGTCATGATCTCAGGGTCCTGGGATTGAGCCCTGCATCAGGCTCCCTGTTCTGCGGAGAGCCTTCTTCTCCCTATGCCCTCCACTCCCCCTGCTTGTGCATGCTCTCTCTCTTTCTCTCTGTCTCTCTCTAATAAATAAAGAATATGTCTCTTAAAAAAAAAGAAAGAAGAAACACAAGGCACATAAATGACTAAGAAGCAAGTGAAGAGTGCTCAACATCATTAGTCATCAGGGAAATTCAAATTGGAACCACAAGATACTACTATATACCACTCAAATAACTAGAGCTTAAAAACTTAAAATGTGAATATTGGCACAGATATGAAACATTTGGAAATCTCATATTACAGATCAGAAAGAAAAATGCTATAACCACTTCATAAAATTTTCATTCTATGTAAGTGATACATATCCCTACTTTATGACCCAAGAATTCTACTCGTAGGCAAAAAAAAGACTTTTTTAATAAGAACGTTCATAGCAGCTTTATTCATGGTAACCCAAAACTGGAAACTAAAATATCCACCAATAAAAGAATAGTCAGATTGTGATATAATCATAAAATGGAAAGCCGCACAGTAATAAAAAAAAGAATGAACTACTGATATCCATATCAACATGAATCTCAAATTTCAAAAACATTTTGTTGAGCAAAAGAATCCAAATGCAAGAGTGTATTCTATTTTTAGAAGTTTCAAGAATAGACTAAACTATGATAATAGAGAACAGAACAATTGTTGGGAGAGAGGAGGAGACGGAGGGGACTGACTGCAAAGGCAGGTAAGGCAATTTCACAAGTCGTAGAAACGTTCTACATCTTTATTGGGATGTTGGTCACTTTGGTAGATCCACTGTCAAAACTATCAAAATATACAGTTAAGATCTGTGCACTTTATACATTAACAAATAAAAATCTAGCACCTTCAAAGCAGGTATGCCCTACTTTGAAGAAAAAAAATTTACAAAATAGCTAAATTATGTTATGATTAGTCAGAATGCAAGATGATTTTTGCTCTGGATACTTGTTTGGGAATTCCTCTAAATAATAACATCATTTACTACGCTGAAAAATGATGAACTTTACAAATATATAGTTTAAAATATCTTTCTAGGAACACATATGCTGCATAGAATCAGCTTAAAAATTAGAAAATATCTTAATCATCTTGGTTCCAAAGAATCTCTCAGGCATTTGACTTAATAGTCCCAGAAGTACAGGTAACTTGAGTTCATTTTCCAAAGAAATAGTCCTCATACTAGGCATGTCACAACTGGTGAGCTACCCACGTGAGTGTTCCTAGCACACAGGGAAAACACACGTTTTTGAGGAATAAAAAAGCTGTAAGAAGCTTTTGCACTTACAAGTCAATCTAGCTACATATGACATTTTCCTGCATGGGCAAGGATCTTCAGTTTTATCTTGACATATCTACTGCTATCTTTCTAAAAGCTGATTTTGCACATGAAAAATTGCCATTTCACATACAGCAAAACACTCAAAATCTCCCTCACACATACAAAAAAAAGTCATTTGGCCTCTGGAAAATTGGTTATATTTTTATCATTACTGAGAACTGGTTAAAATTAAGTTTTATAAATTTATATGAGTCTAACGTACCATCTTATTAACTAGCTATGATCTACATATGAGCTATAGTATAACCAAGATGTTTCCAATTACTTGCTTCCTCAATGACCTCACTATGTAAAGTCTAATCATATAATAATTTACAAAAAAATAGAAAACAGAGGGTCAGAAAGATGTAGTCAGGACTGTGCTGCTTGGGATATTGCCTTTTCTCCTCAGTAACAGACAGACACCAATCCAATCTTACCAGTAGCTTCCCTTTCCGGAAATCAGTGAGCTAAGCGGCACTTCTTGGATTCAGTACAACTTACCACTGCCATGGCCAATGTCAGAGTTTGTGGCCAGGGCTGGACAAAAAGGAAAAATAAGCGAACAGATCCGGGAATGTGCCAGTTACGCTGGATTGGGTTTGGTCAAGCAGAAAGATTTGCAGTGCCACTCAGCACCAACTTGATCATTCTCTCCAGACTTGGCTAATACTGAGCAGGTGACAGAGGAAATGATTTAGCCTCCTTGAACTGGGACACTACATTGAAAAATTACTATTGGCTAACGGGTAGATTTGGTATATACCAAATCCATTTGGGGCCATATGCGACTTAGTTACTAAAGAACCTGGAGGTGCTTTGTAAAAAATGTCACTATTAAAAACAGTAACACTGATTTTGCCTAAATTCTAAAAAAGAAGTTATGGAACACTTAGTCCTAGTATATAGTGGCCTCTTAATATATATTTGTTGAGTGAATGAGTGAACAAATGATATAGAGTTCTAGTGTATTGCTGAGCAACTCCAATATTTATGCATAAAGTTAAGCATTACTCATTGGTTTCAATTTGAATAGGTATATTCACATAAAATATTAAGAACAGCTTGTTTTCAAGCATCCACTTCAGAACTGGTGGTGCAGGGATGCTATTTTGGAAATATTATCCTGGTATACCAACCTGGTATCAAGAGCCTTTAACACTTTCTTTGTTTAAAGACCAAAGGAGTTATTATTCAGCTTTAACTGGCGAATTATACTTGTTGGTTCCATTTTTAATTTTGATCCCAGGTTTCGTTAAGAAGGAATGGAAATTTGCTAGACTCCAAAGGCTTTCCTTGAAGTACCAAGAACTAGAGCCTGAAAGACAATGCCAGGAAGTGAAGCCCAAAAGAACTCAGGATATGATAGAACTCTCAACTCAAAGAAGGGAGAATAAAACCTCTTAGTCACTGAGGAATCTGGGAATGAGAGGAGATAGTGAGAGAAACAATGAAGGAGTTCAGACTCGGGCTTGCTGGTTGTCCTTGAAGGGTCAAAACCCTGGGTGGGGATGCAACTGGGAATAGAAACACTCAAATAGGACGAGAGGAATCCAAGTAGGGAGGGACTCATTCCTTATTTCTCCAGAAGCGACAGTGGTTGAGGCCCAGTGTCCAGCATTGCTGTGGACAATACAATGCCCCAGGGGGGTGCCTCCGGTCGGTGAAGCATGTCTGTAGGCGGACTGTGTTGTGGCTTCTGACAAGGACCTCTGGGGCTTGCCTTCCAGCCCTCCTGGAGGTTCTGTGAGCTACTTGATAAATCTATTTCAGTACGTCTCTACTAAAAATAACCCTTTAGTTTCTTAAAACTAGGAATTTGCTTATTTTCTATTGCTGCTGTAATAAGATACCACAAACTTTGTGGCTTAAAAAAAAAAATTCTGGGGCGCCTGGGTGGCTCAGTCAGTTGAGCAGTCAGCTCTTGATTTCGGCTCTGGTCATATCAGGTCCTGGGATCACCCGTATGGGGCTCCCCGCTCAGCAGGGAGTCCGCTTGAAGCATCTTTCTCTCTCTGTGCCCTTCCCCCCTCCTGCTCGTGCTCGTGCACTCCCTCACTCTCTCTATAAAATAATATTTAAGACAAACTTTCTTTTTTAAGATTTTATTTATTTATTTGACAGAGAGAGAGAGAGCACAAGCAGGCAGAGCTGCAGGGAGAAGCAGGCTCTCCACCGAGCAGGGAGCCCGATGTGGGGCTCGATGCCAGGACCCTGGGATCATGACCTGAGCCAAAGGCAGCTGCTTAACCGACTGAGCCACCCAGGCATCCCAATAAGACAAACTTTTAAAAACAAAAGACAATACAAAATTCTATTATACTTTTGGAAGTCAAAAGCCCTAAACTCAGGGTATCAGCAGGGTTGCATTCCTTTCTGGAGTTTCTAGACAATAATCCATTTAATTGCCTTTCTCAGCTTTTACAGGCTTCTTTCTTCCATCTTGAAAGCCAGTAACATTGCAGCTTTCTGACTATTCTTCCCTGTCCCAACTTTCTCTGATACTCCCTCTCTTCTACCTTCCTCTCCCACCTCTAAGAATCCCTGTGATTCTACTGGGTCCACTAGGAGAATCCAGGCTCTCCCTATTTTAAGGTCAGCTGATTAGCGACATTCATTCCATCTGCATTAATTTTTCTTTGCCATGTAACTTAGCACATTCACAAGTTCCAGGGATTAAAATGTGGACATCTTTAGAGGCATGGTTCTGCCCAATCACAGAACGTTAAGTGATACAGGTAACTCTGTCAGGTATGCCTACAGGCAACAGAGGCTTAAGGAAATGAGGGCAGTCTGGAAACTATCACCGGACCTGACTGTGGCTGAATACAATAAAAATCCACTTGGTATTAATGGTGTGGCAAATAAAAGTCTGATTCAAGCCACTACAATAGGAAGCCACTCTCCTCATCCCATTCTCTGATCATTTCATAGACCTGGGAGGAAAAGAAAGGTACCTTTGGGGAAAAAAAATTTGCAGCCATGGAAAAGCAAGTACTGTCCATCTTCCTTCTAGCATTTCCTATGG
Organism: Martes martes; assembly: GCF_963455335.1. Lineage (NCBI taxonomy): Eukaryota > Metazoa > Chordata > Mammalia > Carnivora > Mustelidae > Martes > Martes martes. Next base: position 47,513,592 of record NC_137903.1, read on the forward strand.
AAGATACGGGAAGTATGGCATTTGACAAGACAACTTGTCAAAAAGGGAAATATCCAGTACTTTGAATCTTTATTGATGTGCTATGTACTATTTCCTAGAGACCTATCCTGTGATACAGCATTCATACTTAGGGATTATCCTATCAGAGAAGCCCATCTACTCATAGGTCCAGTGCAACCATAAAGCCATCATGTGATTATATTCCAAGTTGAGTGTATAGTTGGAAGACGTAGACCCAGATGTGGGCAGAATCTACACATTAGTTCCCTGAACTGTGGAATGATGGAAATGGACAATTAAAAACTCTTTGAACTCCCAACCACTAATACAAACACGAGTTCCACCATCAAAGATGAAAAATGCATGGATCATGATTTTTTTTTAATTAATTTATTTGACAGAGAGAGACACAGCGAGGGAGGGAACACAAGCAGGAGGAGTACGAGAGGGAGAAGCAGGCTTTCAGCTGATCAGGGAGCCCAACATGGGGCTCCATCCCAGGACCCTGGGATTACGACCTGAGCCAAAGGCAGACTCTTAATGACTGAGCCCATGGGTCGTGATCTTTATCATGTTTCCATTTACCTTGCCTTTTGATCATTGTAGCAGGAAGATGGGTCTTACAGAATAACAGTGGATTATTATAAATTTAATCAAGTCGCGTCTCTAATTGTATCTGCTCTTCTAGAGGTAGTCACTTTGCTTAAGTAAATCAATATGGTCCTTAGGATCTGATATATAGCTACTAATAAGAAAACTCTTTATTTCTTTTCTTCCATATGCAGACATCAAAATCCCTATCTTCATGTTCCTTCAGTTCAATTTCCTGGATCTGTGCAAAAACCTACTCAATGGCTCCCTTAAAAACACCATCTCATATCTCATTGATCCTCCATATGACAAAAGGGAGCATGTTACACTAGATACCTTGGTAAGACAATGTATATAAAAAGAATGAAGAAAATTCAAGATGATACCAGGATCTGAAACTTCAATAAAGTTTATGGGAGTCCACTGATATGGGACAGGTTGAGATAGCACCCTCAATGTGTAGGTAAAGTTACTAACCTTGTACCCCTTCTCACAGGGAAAAAAAAAAGCAAAAGATTTCATGGACTTCTTCTGGAACCGGAGAAACATTCCCATTAATGTGTTTCTCCGACACATTGACTGAACCTAAAAGCTGCTCACTTTGAGTGGGACACAAATCAGTAGAGAGCTTTCTATCTGGTATGAACCATAGTTCAAGCAGCTCTGCTACTTGGCCTTTATGACTCATCAGATCCAAAGTGTTTAAAATATCAAATGAGAAAATAAGGATGCTGAATAGAGCCAATGGCAAATCCCAATACAAGAGTCATGTGGTGGCCCCTAGGGGTTTGGGTGAAGGTCATGCCCTTTTCTGCAAATCATTATTTCCCTTGAGAGAAACACCTTGCTGTTGAACTCTGACAGAGACTAATTGTCCAGTCACGGGACACCAGATGACCATTGTGACTGGCTTATCTCATCTTCCTCACCATAAACTGAGTTCACCCTGGAGCATATTATCATCAAGTAGAAGTGTTTTTCTATAGGTTTCAAAGGACAAACACATTCTAAAAGCATAAGCTATATGAGCAACTGGTTCATAATTCCAGCATGCCTACCTCTGACCTAATGCCAGTCCTCTTCAGCTCATACTTAGGATTCTGGAGAGTGACCTGTGAATAACTGACTATAGAGGAAAAATCTAGAACCGGGTTTAGAGAAGACTCTGCATGATTTTCAAGCACCAGCTAAAAGGGTTGCTGAAATGTTTCATACCCATTTAGGGGTGCCCCTAAGGGACAGTAAAGAAGGGAAACTTCCCTCTGAGTAGAAACTTGAGATCTCTTTGTCCAGTTTTCTTGTCAATAGCAATGGCCTGAGATTAGGTCTATGCAGATGCACTGGGACCTGCTAATGGTCTGGACAGACATTCAGATATCTGGAGACTGGAGGATTAACGGTGAAGTTCGCAGAAAGGTATGTAAATATCTGAATGGACTCTGATTGTGAGAATATCCATGGACCACATGAATGCTCATCAAGAGACCCCAGGGAGAAATTGGAAAGATGAACAGGCCATATCTCCTTACTGCCTCCCCAGTGTTTGCTGATTAGACTCATGAGCAATGTGGTGATATTGGCAGAAACGAAAAATATACATGGACCCCATGACATGAACGTAACACTTATCAAGGCTACTTGACAACTAAAGAATGAAGTCATCAAAAAGAAAAACAGAGCTGAAAGCTGTGGAGATAGAAGAAAAGCCTTGATGCTTGAAACTAGATCCAACTATACCTGAAGTCTAGATTTTTCAGTTATAGGAGCCAATAAATTCTCTTCTCAGATTTCACTGATTGAATTGGTTTTCCAACACCATATTACCAAAAAGTACTCTTTTATACAAGTCATGATGTTGAATTACTATATTCAGCTAATTTGGGGAACAGAGGTACTACAAAGATGCTGGTGTCTTTTACATTTCAGTGGGACAATATTGATATCTTCCTCTCTCTCAGGAACCATTAACATGTGTTTGTGCAGACCATCACCCAAACTCTGAGATTTCTTGAAGGAAAAAAAAATTAGCAATTCTTTTCTTTGGTACATCAATAATGTATTTTTTTGGTGGGAAAAAAAAACCTAAATAAAAATTAAAAATAAAGACAAAAATAAGAAACAATAATTTATTTTTTAAATTTTTTCTTATACAGTAATTAGTGTTGCTAATATTTTGTCATATATCACTTCAGTCTTTTTCTATTTTTTTTTCAAAACTGGAATCTTAATGTAAGTATATTTTATAAGATTTTTTAAAAACTACTACCTCTTGAACACCATTTCATGTTTCTCCACATCATTTTTTGGAAAGACACCATTCTTTAACTTTTTATGGAAGTAAATTTACAGTAAAATTTCTAATTTGGGGTATAAATTGATGAGATTTGACATATGAATAATGTCATTTAGATGGATTCTATATCTATATCTATATCTGATATAGAATCCATCAGTCATGATATAGAATCCATCATCCAAAAAGTTACCTTCTGCAATCCCTATCAAAATACCATCAATTTTTTTCAAAGAAATAGAACAAATAATCCCAAAATTTATATGGAACCAGAAAAGACCCCAAATAGCCAGAGGATGTTGAAAAAGAAAGCCAAAGCTGGCAGCATCACAATTCCAGACTTCAGGCTCTATTAAAAAGCTGTAATCATTAAGACAGTATGATAGACACATAGATCAATGGAACAGAACAGAAAGCCCAGAAATGGACCTTCAACTCTATAGTCAACTAATCTTTGACAAAGCAGGAAAGAATGTCCAATGGAATAAAGACAGTCTCTTCAACAAGTGGTGTTGGTAACATTGGACAGCCACATGCAGAAGAATGAAACTGCACCATTTCCTTACACCACAGACAAAAATAGACTCAAAATGGGTGAAAGACCTCAAGTAAGACAGGAATCCATCAAGATCCTTAAGGAGAACAAAGGCAGCAACCTCTTCAACCTCAGCTGCAGCAGCTTCTTCCCAGAAACATCACCAATGGCAAAGGAAGCAAGGGCAAAAATGAAGTATTAGGACTTCATCAAGATCAAAAGCTTTTGCACAGCAGAAGAAACAGTCAACAAAACCAAAAGACAACTCACAGAATGGGAGAAGATATCTGCAAATGACATATCAGATAAAGGGCTAGTATCCAAAATCTATAAAGAACTTACCAAAATCAACACCAAAGAACAAATAATCTAATCAAGAAATGGGCAGAACACATGAACAGATATTTCTGCAAAGAAGACATCCAATGGCCATTAGACACATGACAAAGAAGACATCCAAATGGCCAATAGACACATGACACATGACTTGGCATCAGGGAAATACAAATCAAAACCGTAGTGAGATACCACCTCACACCAGTCAGAATGGTGAAAATTAACAAGTCAGGAAACGACAGATGTTGGTGAGGATGCGGTGAAAGGGGAACCTTCCTACACTGTGGGTGGGAATGCAAGGTGGTGCAGCCACTCTGGAAAACAGCATGGAGGTTCCCCAAAAAGTTGAAAATAAAGCTACCCTATGACCCAGCAATTGCACTACTGGGTATTTACCCCAAAGATACAAATGCAGTGATCCAAAGAGCCACGTTGCACCCCGATGTTTATAGCAGCAATGCCCACAATTGCCAAACTATGGAAAGAGCCCAGATGTCCATCAACAGATGAATGGATGAAGATTTGGTATGTATGTGTGTGTGTGTGTGTGTGCGCGCGCATATATATGCACACACATATGGAATGGAATGTGGATGGAATATATATGGAATGGGGTGTAGATATATGGCAATGGAATAGATATACAGAATATTAGGCAGCTATCAAAAAAATGAAATCCTCCTTTTTGCAACAATGTGGATGGAACTAGTGGGTATTATGCTAAGCTAAATAAGTCAATCAGAGAAAAACAATTATCTTATGATCTCACTGAATGATATGTGGAATTTGAAGAACAAGGCAGAGGATCATAGGGGAAGAAAGGAAAAAAATGAAACAAGACAAAGCCAGAGAGGGAGATAAACCATAATAATAATAAAAAGTTACCTTCCCCTTTTCAATCAACTTCTGAACTTTTGCCCATTTCCAAAAATAATTTTCTATTTTTTCTACCTACCTTTTCCTAGGATTCCATATTTCTAGTAATACATGTGTTAGACTGCTTCCTTTTGCCTCACACATCACTGATGCCTTTTTCCTTTTTAACTTTTTTTATACCTTTGCTTCATTTTGGAGAGTTTGTATTGCTGTGTCTTCAAACCAATCTCTTCTTCTACAGTGCCTAATCTGCTGTTAATCTAATCCAGTGTATTTCTCATTTCTAATATTTTATTTCTCATCTCTAAAGTCTGTCTTCTAACTTAAGCTCCTCCCATCATCATGTTCTCCTTACCTCTTTGAACATAACAAATATAATAGCTGTTTTGATGTCCTCTTTCTGCTTGTTCCTGCATCTTTGTAATTTCTGAATTTCTTTCTATTGACTGTTTTTTCTCCAGCTGTGGGTTTGTATATTCCTACTTCTATGCATGACCAATAATTTTTTATTGATTGCCAGGAAGAGTGAAATTTACATCCCTGGCTGTTGGATTCTGTTTTGATGTACAGTTATTTGCAACCAGCTGCAACCTTTTTATTCTTGCTTTTAAGCTCTGTTAGAGAAAGTCCAGAGCAGACTTTAGTCAAGTCCAATTTATCTCTATTATTAAAGTGGTAACCTTCCAAGTATTGTGCTCTGTGAAATCTTTGAGCTCTAGCTAGTAAAAACATGAATATTTGCCAACCCTGTGTGTTCCAAATATTGTTCTACTCATCCTTCTAGCCATTAACTTCCCAGGCCTCAGTATCCTCTCACATGTGCACAGATCACTACTCAAACACTCCAGGGAATCCCTCTAGAGACCTCTGGAGTTCTCTCTTTTTAGAGTTCTTTCCCCTTAGTACTCCACTCTAAAAATTCTGGCAGCCTTGACTTCCCCAAACTCTGATTTCCATCTCTTTAATTCAGCAAGACTAGCAGAGACTTTCCCTGTTCCCCCACTCCATCTCGTTTCCTCTAGATAATAACCTGGTATAATCTTAGTACTCATCTGGTTTATTTCTTTTCTGTCAGTCCTACACTGCTTGTTGTCCGATGCCTAAAAACCATTACTCTGTATAACTTCTCTGGTACTTTTCAGTTAACATAGTAGAGTAAATCCAAACCCATAACACCATCCTGGCTGAAGCAGAAGTCTACAGCATCATTCCCCGCCGCGCCCCACCCCACCCCCCACCCCGCCACCTTCTTTTTTTCTTTTATTTATTTATTTAGATTACTAACATATAATGCATTATTTGTTTCAGGGGTACAGGTATGTGATTCATCAGTCTTACACAATTCACAGTGCTCACCATAGCACATACCCTCCCCAATGTCCATTACCCAGCCAGTGCAAGTGCTGGGTTATAGGGTAGCTCTATTTTCAACTTTTTTGAGGAACCTCCATACTGTTTTCCAGAGTGTAAAGCAACATTCTTAATGAGTGCCTAGAATTCCATGGAATGGATGTATCATCTGGGCTATAGGTATTTGATGGGAAAAACCCTACCTGGTTTCCCACTGTACCCAAAGATTCTGAGGAATGATGGAATTTGGCATATACCAGGACTCAATAATAAATATTGACTGAGTAAATTAATATTGAGACTATTTCTTTTCATTTCTTAGTATTAAAATGCTGAAAGCACATTTTTGTTGCTAAATTCTACCAAAATCTATAGTAATAATTACTTATTTAGGGTACATTTCTCTAAGTATAAATTCTGGTTCAAAGAAAAGGCAGGTTTTAAGGCATTAATGTTTATTTCCAAGTTGACCAAATGGAATCAGTTTATATGCTTACTGGCCAATAAGCTTTTTTGAATACTTATTTTTCTATATTCTTGACAAAATTGGGATATTTCATTTTTAAAAAATCTTTGTTAATTTCATAGGTTTGAAGGTCATCTAATTTTAGTAGTTATTTTTATTTATTTGATTACTATTTAGGTGGGTCATTTTTATGTTTTTGTTTTCATTTGTAATCCTGAGTGTCTATTATGCAAAAGTTTTGTGATTTTTTTTTTTAAACAAAATAGACTGCGGGAATTCTTAATCACTATAACATTCATCCTATATTCAGTGCACTGTCCAAAGTTTAGAGGGATATTTGTTTTTAATCATTGTTTTTCTATCATCATGTTTAAGTCAGTTCAAAACCAGCGAACTCATTTAGTACTCCAAACAATGGACAATATGTTCAAAGGATCCAGAAGTCTGGCAGAATCAAATAGCAAAAAGTCAAAGAAAAGAATTCTAATTAAAAGCACTTTTCACAGGTCAAAGTGTAAGCTCATTAATGTTTTACCATGCAGATGGCATTAATAAGTAACCAAAGATGCATGATCATTATTATTGTCCCCACCATTATTCCTTTGATATAAATGGCTCAGTGGATGTGAAGCACTTACCCAGATGAAGAGGTTCAATAATTAACGTGGTACCTAGTCTCCCTCCTTACAAAAAACTCAGAAGGGTCGATAAAGGAAGACACAAATTATTCAAGAGAGAAAGAAATATTCTCACCTTCTAACAGAGATAATTTATCCCAACATTATTCATAATTGCAATAACATTGGAAATTTCCAATATTATAGTAAATGATTGTCCAAAGGAGTTAGGATGGCAGAGTAGTAGGGAGACCCTGGGCTTGTCTCATCCCTCAAACACAGCTAGATTATAGTAAATAGTTAAGTAAATTATGAGACCACGCCTAACTAAAGAAATATGCTGTCATTAAAAACAAGATGTTTCTAAAAAAAAATTGTTAGTAACATGGGAGAATGCCTTCTATATAATGTTAAATTTTTTTAAAGATAGGCAACTGTACATGCACTAAAATTACAATTATGTAAAATATGTTATTATAAATATATGTAATAAAGGACTAGTAGGAGATATATTAAAATATCCATCTCTGTGTAGTGAGATAACAAATGGCTGATTTTCTTCTTCTTTTGATTTTTACAGTGACAAAATATTACTTTGCTAACCTGATAAAAACAACACCAGAGGCCAGTTTGTAAAGGGAGAGACACATACCAAGCTGATAACAGTAGTCATCTCTAGGAAGAGCAATGAGACTGAGGTAAATTCTTTCTATGTCTCTCTTTTTCCTCAATAAATGAAGAAACTGAAATTTAGAGAAATAACTCGATTTGGGGAAATTTACATGGAAGTAAGATAAAACCTGAGACGTTTGATGTCTCAAACACTGGAAACACCAAACTCACACTAATATATTAGACATAGCATGGCTTTTTTTTTTTTCAGTCTTTTCCTTGAAATATTTTTTTTTAATTTCTTTTCAGTATAACAGAATTCATTGTTTTTGCCCCACACCCAGTGCTCCATGCAATATGTGCCCTCCAATACTCTCCACCTGGCTCCCCCAACCTCCCACCCCCCCACCCCTTCAAAACCCTCAGATTGTTTTTCAGAGTCCATAGTCTCTCATGGTTCACCTCCCCTTCCAATTTCCCTCAACTCCCATCTCCTCTCCATCTCCCTATGTCCTCCATGTTATTTGTTATGTTCCACAAATAAGTGAAACCATATGATACTTGACTCTCTCTGCTTGACTTATTTTGCTCAGCATAATCTCTTCCAGTCCCGTCCATGTTGCTACAAAAGTTGGGTATTCATCCTTTCTGATGGAGGCATAATACTCCATAGTGTATATGGACCAAATCTTCCTTATCCATTCGTCCGTTGAAGGGCATCTTGGTTCTTTCCACAGTTTGGCGACTGTGGCCATTGCTTCTATAAACATTGGGGTACAGATGGCCCTTCTTTTCACTACACCTGTATCTTTGGGGTAAATACCCAGTAGTGCAATTGCAGGGTCATAGGGAAGCTCTATTTTTAATTTCTTAAGGAATCTCCACACTGTTCTCCAAAGTGGCTGCACCAACTTGCATTCCCACCAACAGTGTAAGAGGGTTCCCCTTTCTCCACATCCTCTCCAACACATGTTGTTTCCTGTCTTGCTAATTTTGGCCATTCCAACTGGTGTAAGGTGGTATTTCAATGTGGTTTTAATTTGAATCTCCCTGATGGCTAGTGATGATGAACATTTTTTCATGTGTCTGATAGCCATTTGTATGTCTTCATTGGAGAAGTGTCTGTTCATATCTTCTGCCCATTTTTTGATATGATTATCTGTTTTGTGTGTGTTGAGTTTGAGGAGTTCTTTATAGATTCTGGATATCAATCTTTTGTCTGTACTAGACATAGCATGTCTTATTAAAAGGTCCATAGTGGACATGCAGCTCTCTGCTACTACACTACTGGGCAGACAGTAACTCACTTAAGGAATGGCCAGGCTCATATCCAGAACAAACCAGGGACTATGACCTCTCTTCACATTAACCCCCACCTACCTATTGACACGTGCTTTTATTATTATAGGTGAACTGCCTGAGTTAGAAGCAAAGACTATCCACTCCAGTTTGTGTGCTAGCTCTACTCCTTTTTGACATTGCTCTACAAATCTCATTTCTCACTGCTATATTCTCAGTTCTTTTTCTTTTCTGCCTGATGATTGTCCATCCTGGGGGGAAAATGCTCTTGATTTCACTTTCCTTTCCACCTATCACTTCATTTCTTTTCTCCCTGTTAGAGAAAATCTTAAGAGTTATCTAGGTTTGCTGTCGCCTATTTCTTTCCTCCCATCTGCTCTTAAACCCTTCTATTTTAAACTTTGTACCCACCACTCCCCAAAGACCTCCATGTCACTAAACCCAATGATCAGCTCCAAGTTCTCATCTGACTTGATCTATCAGAAGTATATCAGAGTGGTGCCTGGGTGGCTCAATCAGTTAAGTGTCTGCCTACAGCTCGGGTCATGATCCTGGCATCCTGGGATCAAGCCCCACATCGGGCTCCCTGCTCAGCGGGGAGCCTGCTTTTCCCTCAACCTCTGCTGCTCCCCCTGCTTGTGCTCTCTCTCTCTGTCAAATAAATAAAATCTTTAAAAAAATATCTCCGAGACAGTTGGTTATCTTCTTCCCATTAATAAATATTAATTTGTTCTCTCCCAAGGCACTTTGGTTTTCCTCCTACCACTCCAGCTGCTCCTTCTCAATATCCTTTGCTGCTTCCTTCCTTCTCTTTTAGCCATAATGTGCAGGGCTCAGCCCTTGGATCTTTCCTTTTCCCTATCTACTACCACTCTCCTAGTGATGTTATCTGGTCTCAGATCCTTCATCTGATGACTTCCAAGTGTACGTCTCCAGTTCAAACTCTTTTCTAAACTACAGACTTCAGGATCTTACTCGATACCTCTATTTAGATGTTTAATATACATCTCAAACATAACATTTCTTTTTTTTTTTTTAAGATTTTATCTATTTAGGGGCACCTGGGTGGCTCAGTGGGTTAAGCCTCTGCCTTCAGCTCAGGTCATGATCTCAGGGTCCTGGGATCGAGCCCCGCATGGGGCTCTCTGCTCAGCGGGGAGCCTGCTTCTCCCCCTCTCTCTGCCTGCTTCTCTGCCTATTTGTGATCTCTCTCTCTGTGTTCAAATAAATACATAAAATCTTTAAAAAAAAGGTTTTATGTATTTATTTGAACACAGAGAGAGACACAGCGAGAGAGGGAACACAAGCAGGGGGAGTGGGAGAGGGAGAAGCAGGCTTCCCGTTGAGCAGGGAGCCCAGGGAGCCCGAAGTAGGGCTCGATCCGAGGACCCTGGGATCATGACCTGAGCCGAAGGCAAACATTTAGTGACTGAGCCACCCAGATACCCCCTCAAACGTAACATTTCCAAAGTGGGGCTCCTGATCTTCTGTTCCACTCATAGTCTTCCCAATCTGAGGAACACCAGGTTTATTCTTCAGTTACTTAGCCCCCAAATAACTTAAAATTCATCCTTAACATCTCATTCTCTCACCAAAAAATCTTATAGGCCCTACCTTCAAATTATATCCAGAATCTAACCTTTTCTCATTATGTTTATTACCACTACTCTGGTCCAAACTAAAATCACCTTCGGTTTGGACACAGTACAGTTTTCTGACTGGTCTCCCTGCTTTCACCCATGTACTCAGAACTCAAGTGCATTCTGGAGGGATCGCTCTGGTTGCTGTGTTAAAAAGAGCTGTAGAGGGACAAAGATATCATCTTAAATTTTATAGTTGAGAAAACCAAGGCTTAGACAGGTTGAATTGTTTGTTCAGGATCACATACTAATAAAACGTTAGAGACTGTTTTTTTGTTGTTGTTGTTTTGTTTGTTTGTTTGTTTGTTTTACTTTATACCCTTCACCATTGTGCTATACTTTCTTGATACGTGGGAGGCCCTACTTAACTGCTCTACTTGGGGCAGTCCTGGCTTACACATGTTGTCCTGGCATGATTTAACTGTGCCCTCCTTCAGCGCACAAATATATCCTGTTCTGGGTGAAAACTACATGACATAGATAAATAGACGTATAAATAAGTACATAGACTATGTCTCTTATCTACCTATCTTTATATCTATATAGATAAAGAATATAGATGACATATAGCATGTGTATTTTATCCTGTCAATAAGCAGGAGTGGGACTAGGGGGATACAAATATAGATTATCCTACTGACTTTCATCAACATCAAGTGTTTAGTGTGATGAGTATCAGATTAATAATTATCAGCTCCCTTCAGCTGCCAGAAAATTATTTGACTCTAGGAGATCAATTAGAAATGTCCCAATGAGAAGAACCAGTGATTCGTGGTCAGTGTTTCACTTTAGAATTCCCACATCCTCTTCTCTCACTTACCAGTACTCATACATGTGAGTCTTCAACTCTGCCATTACCTTAGTCTTAGCCCCCGGTTCCTCTCTGCTATCATCTGATGGATATTTTAAATCAGATTCGCTGCCAACATCTTGACATGCCTACAATCAAATATTACCTGACCCTCTAACCAGATCTCCCTTCAGACTTCCTCAGTCCTAGGAATGAAGTCATCTATTACCCAGACTCAGGCTGCAAAGTCTTCTCCCACCTCCTCATTCGCTCTGCCCCACCCCATTAACCTCATCCAGCCAGCTGGGTTTATCAGTCATCAGCAGATGTTATATCTATATCACTAAGGAACTATAAGAGCCTCTGCCTCTGTTCCTGCTCCCTGAAAAAGCTTTATTTGGAAAATCTTCCTCAAGTACTGCTGTAATTACAGCTTTCTTTTTCAAAGCATGCGTTCTCCAGAGTCCAGCCCGACTTATAACTCCTTCAAAGAAACCTTCCACCCACAGAAAGGCATTTCTCCCTCCTTTGGATCTCTATCAAACCTCTTATCTGTACCAATTGCTCAACACTCTTACCACCTGGTACTGTTATCTTTTCTCTTTAATTAGAGTATGGCATTCCTGAGGCCCAGGGTCCTATCTCAGATTTTTTTTTTTAATCTCCCTCAAGTCTAATACATTGCTTGGTGCTGAATGTTTTCCCTGTTTGATGGCAGGAAAGTTGAAGGACAGCCAAAGTAGGTGAAACTCTACACAAGACAGCTTCAATTCAAAAACTAGGATTAGAGTAGACCTCTTGCAACATCTTTCCAATGTTCCTTAGAAGAGTTCTAGAAATAGTTTCAAGATCAGTCATATACTCTCAATCATTTCATCAAACTCCTCTGAGAAAAGAAGGTTCTCTTTAATTAATATATCTGAACAAACAGTTTTGAAAATGAAAATATATGCTTCACTTGCCCTAGGCAACCCTGCTGGACTTTCTGATCGTCTTATGTATATTTTTCATTTATATATATCTTCATTCTGGAAATGCTGAATTTTGATTTCTCAAAAAACAAATGGGGATAAGTTGATTGAGAGAAAATAAATTTTATTTGTGACATTCAATACACCTCCAGAGCACTGTGTCATTTAACTCCTCTTTTTCTCTGAAACAGTCATTTAGAAAGCATTTTGGTAAAGCAGAAAGAGCACTAAATTGGGAAGGATCTGGCCACTTGATATAATGCATCCCACTCTTCTCTAACACTTACCACCATCTACTTGATTCTTCAAGTATGTGTGTTTTGCTTCTTCTGTGTCCCCTTTCAACTAAAATGTGTTCTTCATGAGAGCAGAAACATTGTCTGTCTGCTTCTTCAATAGTCCCTGGGTGGTAAAACTTAAGTAAATCATTTAGCTTCCTTGAGTATTTGTTTCCTCATAGGTAAATTTTAAAGACTAAATTACATAACCTCTAGTTTCTTTTTAATTCAATAGTTTTATTATTATACAACATGAGAAGCATAAAATACAAGGCTAATTAGGGTTTATGGTGGCCAAAAACTCTTCGGTTGATTACGGCAGCTCTTCTAGCCAATTGGATACATGCCATGAAATGTTTACTTTTCCTGCTTAAAGCACAAAGAAACATAGCAACTAGTCTTATCATATAGATTGGTTATTTCTGTTATTGCTTCCAGATTTCTCAAGGCTAAACCAGATTCTCTTAATGCCTGAGACACTTTAAAAGTTGACTATCTCCATAGTGTATATGGACCACATCTTCCTTATCCATTCATCCGTTGAAGGGCATCTTGGTTCTTTCCACAGTTTAGCGACCGTGGCCATTGCTGCTATAAACATTGGGGTACAGATGGCCCTTCTTTTCACTACATCTGTATCTTTGGGGTAAATACCCAGTAGTGCAATTGCAGGGTCATAGGGAAGCTCTATTTTTAACTTCTTGAGGAATCTCCACACTGTTCTCCAAAGTGGCTGCACCAACTTGCATTCCCACCAACAGTGTAAGAGGGTTCCCCTTTCTCCACATCCTCTCCAACACATGTTGTTTCCTGTCTTGCTAATTTTGGCCATTCCAACTGGTGTAAGGTGGTATCTCAATGTGGTTTTGATTTGAATCTCCCTGATGGCTAGTGATGATGAACATTTTTTCATGTGTCTGATAGCCATTTGTATGTCTTCTTTGGAGAAGTGTATGTTCATATCTTCTGCCCATTTTTTAATATGATTGTCTGTTTTGTGTGTGTTGAGTTTGACTTATTTGTGGAGCATAACAAATAATATAGAGGACAAGGGTAGATGGAGAGGAGAAGGGAGTTGAGGGAAATTGGATAGGGAGGTGAACCATGAGAGACTATGGACTCTGAAAAACAACCTGAGGGTTTTGAAGGGGCCGGGGGTGGGAGGTTGGGGGAACCAGGTGGTGGGTATTAGGGAGGGCACAGATTGCATGGAGCACTGGGTGTGGTGAAAAAACAATTAATACTGTTACGCTGAAAATAAATAAAAAAATTTAAAAAAAAAAGTTGACTATCTCTTTAAGCCCACTGAGCTCCAACTTAATAGATCAAGTTAACTTCATTAAATGACCTCCAGTGGTTTATAGTTTTGAACTATCTTCTTTTTTTTTTTTTTACTCTTTCCCATTATCAGTCATTTTCATCATTCTGCCCATTTGCAAAAGTAAAATGTTAGTGTCTATGTGACTAGGAAAATCATATAATTAGAAATTCAAGTTTAGAGATAAATTAGTGAATGATTATTTACATTGCAAAATACTTCTTAATGCTCATCCTCCCAAAACACACTTATTATATAGTTGTCAACTCATGAGCTATCTTAAAATCTTTATGGAAGGATTCCATTCATAAAAAAGAAAGTCAGTTTAAACACAGCCATCAAAAGAAACACGGAGACCATTGTAAACCATACTTCTGCTTCAAGTAAGAAGTTGCAAATGTTCTCTCTTCCTCCATGCTGCCTGCAGTGGTGGTAGCCCTCTCCTACTCAGCATAATGGCCACCCTCAGACCTCTGGTGAAGTTCAAGATTGTTAAAAAGAGAACCAAGAAGTTCATCCAGCACCAGCCCAACCAATATGTCAAAATTAAGTGCAGCTGGTGGAAATCCAGAGGCATTGACAAGAGGGTACACAGAAAATTCAAGGGCCAGATCTTGAGGCCCAGCACTGGTTATGGGAGCAACAAGAAAGCAAAGTACATGGTGCCCAGTGGCTTCCAGAAGTTCCTCGTCCACAATGTCAAGAAGCTTGAAGTGCTGCTGATACGCAACGAATCTTACTATGCAGAGATTGCTCACAATGGCTTCTCTAAGAACCACAAAGCTATTATGGAAAGAGCCACCTGGCTGGCCATCAGAGTCACCAGTCCTGATGCCAGGCTATGCAGGGAAGAAAATGAAGAGATAGCTTATGTGCACATTGTATTTGTGTTAATAAAACCGTAGAACTATAAAAAACCAGAAGTTGCAATGCTGTCCTACACTTATAAAGTGAAAGATATACCATTAGGAAATCAAAAGTATGATTTGTGGGCTCACAGAGAGGGAATAAATGATTAATGGGGGACATTTTGGATTCACAAAGAATACCAACTTAAACTGACTTCATTTTTTGATAGGAGTACCGATGAGACTGATAGATCAGAAGAATATTATAGGCGTGCAAGGATCTGAATTTTAGTATTTCTAGATAACTTTATTGAAAGGATGGTGAAATGTGAGCTGATAATCATACAGTTAGGTTGATTTCAGAACTGGCTGAATGGCCTACCCAAGGATGCCAATCAAAACACTGACATCAACTTAGAGGAGTTTGATACCACTTTCGGTCCACATCCTGTATGATGGAGACTTGAAGGATAAACAACATAAATAAATGAGTGGGTAGCAAAAAGCTAGCTGGAGTACTGAATTCATGGGATTACCAAGTAGTAATCCAAAATGAATTCAATAGAGCTAAATCATGAGATTAATTTTATATGAAACCCACACTGGTAATCAGTCATCAAAAAAATACAAAGTAAAACAATAGTAAAAAAAAATAGTGAGGTAACACTTTATACCTCTTTAAAATGACTAAAACTTAAAGGACTTACAGTAACTAGTGCTGGAAAATATATGGAAAACTGGAATTTTATACATTACTAATGAGAGCATAAACCAGCACTACCACTTGGGGAAACTGTTTGACAGTATGTACTAAGCAAAATAGCTATGTATCCTAGGACCCATCAGTTTTACTCCTAGATATATATATAATCAACAGGTATGAGTACGTATATCTTCCAAAAGACATGTACTGTAATTGTCATGGTAGCTTTATCCAAAAAGCCAAACAGTTGAATAGATAGGTAAATTGTGGTGTAATTTATACTATGGAATGTTACATAACAATAAAAAGAATACTCTTTTGCCTTACTCAGCAATATAAATAAATCTCACAGACACCAGGTGAGAATTGAAGTTGCACAATTCCATTTACATGAAGTTCAACCATGCAAAATTAATTCATGGTAAAAGAAGCGAGAATAGTGATTGCATTTGGGGAGGGGCCGGCTGTGAGAGGACATGAGAGAACCTCCTGGAATTCTGGAAAAATTCCATGTGTTGACCTGGGTGGCAGTTAGATTGACATTTATATCTACAAAAATTCAGATTAGTGCCTGTTATTACATCTAAATTATTCCTCCCTGAAAAGATCATATGTAAGAGCCTGGCGGTGGGTATTAAGGAGGGCATGTATTGCATGGAGCACTGGGTATGGTGCATAAACAATGAATTATGGATCACTGAAAAAAAATTAAATAAATAAACAAACAAATCAATAAATATATGTTATAGGTGCCCCCCCCCAAAAAAAGAACAGGAAATAGCACTTAGATTCAAATAAGCAACTCTACAGGATAGAGAAGAAGCCAGGCCATGCAAATGAAAATGCTAGTGGGTTTTAGTTGTATACACACACAATCTAGGTACATGGCATGGATAAAAGCTAATGAGGTCTTAATATTCCTGAAATCGTGGTGTCAAGAACCAGGCCTTCTCTTCGATGTTTAGACTACACTCAGGGCATTGCGGTCATTTTCTTCTGAATTCTTTTTTTTTTTTTTAAGATTTTATTTATTTATTTGACAGACAGAGATCACAAGTAGGCAGAGAGGCAGGCAGAGAGAGAGGGGGAAGCAGGCTCCCCGCTGAGCAGAGAGCCCGATGCGGGGCTCGATCCCAGGACCCTGGGATCATGACCTGAGCCGAAGGCAGAGGCTTTAACCCACTGAGCCACCCAGGTGCCCCTCTTCTGAATTCTTTAAGGAGCACATCAACCAATTGGTATGTGTCCAGAAAAAAATAACCATATGTTGAACATATGTTGAACATCTGAGGAAAGTCTAAAAGAGCTAAGGCTTTTTAGCCTGGGGAGAAAAAGAAAAGACTTACAGGAAAGCTGGATTTATTCTACATGTCCTCAGAAGGTGGAAATGAAATTAATAGGCAGAAGTTGCAAGTAGGTTGATTTTGTTCTAACGTAAGGAAGAGCTTTCTAAATAGTAGAATTGCTGACAAATTGCCCCAAGAGGTAATAAGCTGATCAGGCAATGACCAGGCATCGGCCCGTACACTAGAGGAAGGGCCTGTCGCAGCCAGTGCATTCAAGAAGATGTCCTCTATGTTCACTCTGTATTCTAGTATCTTTCAAATCAACATTAGTGTCTATCTTGGGAAAATTTGGTAGGACTAAAGAAAATCCACAAGCTGCTTATTCTGCACAGAAAGTCACCAACTGGGGTGCCTGGGTGCTCAGTCAGTTAGGCGTCTGCCTTCAGCTCAAGTCATGATCCCAGGATCCTGGGATGAAGCCCCACATTGGGCTCGTTGCTCCTCGGGGAGCCTGCTTCTCCCTCTCCTCCCTCTGCCTGCAGCTCCCCCTGCTTGTGTGCTCTTGCTCTCTCACTCTCTCTCTGTCTGTCAAATAAATAAATAAAATACTAAAAAAAGAAGGAAGGGAGGGAGGAAGGGAGAAAGAAAGAGAAAGAAAGAAAGAAAGAAAGTCACCAAATGCACCTTTTCACCCTCAACAAGAGAGGCTTCTCTTGTTTGAATGTGAAGTCACATTCAAAGCCTTCATTACTTAGAAAAGCTCTCCTGAGTGGATAAAACACATTTCTGAGGATAGTAAAACAGAAGGGGAATCTCTTGATGACGGCTTTCCTGATTACCCATAATTTAAACTGTAACCATCTTTATATAAATTGCTTTCTATTTTTAGATTATTTCCTCAAGCTATATCCCACAATGTGAGTGATAACCGAGCAAAAGGGCACAAAATCAGTTTTATGGCTCTTACTATAATTGGACAAAATGCACTCCAGAATTACTGAAGCAATTTAAAAGTCACTAGCAACATAGGAATGTATCTCTTCTCCCACACCTCCATTACCATTGGATGTTGCCACCATAACTCATTTTTTAAAATTTAATAAGTAATAGTAGAGCTCAGAGGTGTTTTCATTAATATTTCTTTAATTTTAAGTTAGGCCAGACACTGAAAAGAATTCAAAGACTTTTTGAAGAAAAAAAGAAAAAAAAAAAAGGCCCTAAGCAATCCCACAGCCATCCCACACCGTTTGGTTTGTCAGGTTGCAGTTCAGTCTGTGTGAGCCGAAATGTTCACTGCTCTGACAGGGACCTCCTCTGCTCTCACAAAGCCTAGTGGTTCCATGGGATGGCAAACCGGCGCCATCTTCCCTGGGCGCTAATTGCACATTACACTGTGGTGGTGCCACTTTCTCATTAACCTGCTATACTTCGTTTCAGGAAGAGTTTGTCTCTCTATGGTTCTAGTAACGGTAAATTTTATACACAGACCCACAGCAGACAGGAGCCCCACGAAGAGTTCTTAGAAACCGATGTGCCAGTGGGTTCCACTGAGAAGACTGCTATAAACCAAACAGGTCACTTCTGTGGGGTGAAATTTGGGAGTCACTTTTTTTTTTTTCTTAGCTATTCTGTATTTTTAAATTTTTTCCATGATGCACGTGGAGTGCTTGATTAATTTTTTTAAAAAATCATCCTGATGGAAACAGTGACAAGTAGGAGGCGTATGAATAGAAGGAAAAAAAATATCTCTAAAATGTATTCTCTTTGTTCTTAATTTTTTTAAAAAGAAAAGACTCCCATAATAGGCTCCACTGATACATAACTTGTTAAAAGCCATAGATCAAGATGAAGCAAAGAGTGCAGACATGGAATCCAGCAAAGACTCAAAGATCACTGTAGAGGCACCTGAGTTTCTAAGTCAGGAGTCAGAAAAGAAAAGGAGGGAGATGTCCATATAGACCCGCTTCAAAGCCAATCATACTGGATTCTCTGCAAACACTTTTCTATTTGAGTCCTGAAAGATTCTGAATGCCTAATTCATTGTGCATTACCAGGAAACACTAATAGGTAATCCAACAAAAGGAAGGTAGAGAATCTACAGGCACTTTGGCCTTGTTATAGGCTACTTAATGATCCTTCTGTGTTTACATTTTCATATATAATTAGGCCTCAAGGGAATTTAAACTGGGGTGGGGGAAGATCCAAGAATGGTCAGTGGGGTGTCCTCCCTAAGTTCTAAAAAGTCAATATACTTCCCAAAGCTTGACTCAAGCAAGACTGAAGGCAAGTACTGTTTCTTTCCCTACCCAGCCCATTAAGCCTGCGCTTGTGAAACACGTAGCTTACAGACGATTCCCATTCACTACCTTAATCCTCCGTGCACCTGCAACCAAGCCAGAATCCCACACAAGGCAACTCCAATGAACCTTTGTTTTATACTAACAGAAATACCCATCTTTACTAATGCACACAGGGCTATAATTATTAGGATTTACCTCTTATAAAATTAGAGCTAAAACTACTTTCAACTGTAATTACTTAAATAAAAAGATCTGACACATCTCAATTTCAAGTTCAAAATGTACATTCAAATCTTTTCTGAGCACTTTTTATAAAAATCATTTAACCTTATATATTTTATATATATATATATATATGTATATATATATATATATACACACAGAGAGAGATGGAGAGAAAGAGAGAGAGCACACAATATTCTTTAACAAAAACAGTAGTCTTTATTTTTTTTTTAAAGATTTTTATTTATTTATTTGACAGACCGAGATCACAAGTAGGCAGAGAGGCAGGCAGAGAGAGAGAGGAGGAAGCAGGCTCCCCGCTGAGCAGAGAGCCCGATGCGGGGCTCTATCCCAGGACGCTGGGATCATGACCTGAGCCGAAGGCAGAGGCTTTAACCCACTGAGCCACCCAGGCACCCCAAAAACAGTAGTCTTTAAAGAGAGGTACTAATACATTCGGGAGTTCAGATACTTAGAAAACATATACAGAGTGTAAAAATTTTGAAATAAAACCAATACCTTTTAGAAAAACCTTGAAAAAGAAATCTGATTCATAAAAGTCCACAGATATGACCTTTGCAAAATGACTGAGTTGTATTCTCAAAATTTATTAAAGTTGTAAAATGTATAGCATAGGGGCCCTGGGATTTTACATGAGAGCAAGTTGTCTTCACCTGTTTCAGGTCCCAGGGCTCAAGATGGAAAAGATGACAGGAGGGGCTAGACCAAGCTGTGTCTGGAAGGGGTCGTGAAGTCCTGTAAATAGAGATGAGGTTTGGGGCGCCTGGGTGGCTCAGTGGATTAAAGCCTCTGCCTTCAGCTCAGGTCATGATCCCAGGGTCCTGGGATCGAGCCCCCCATCAGGCTCTCTGCTCAGTGGGGAGCCTGCCTCCCCCCTCTCACTTGCCTGCCTCTCTGCCTACTTGTGATCTATCTCTGTCAAATAAATAAATAAAATCTTAAAAAAAGAGAGAGAGAGAGAGAGATGAGGTTCAACAAAGAAAGGCAGAGGAGAAAGCGGAGGCTTTGCAGGCGCAGAGATCTCAAACAAGCAGAGCAGGCCAGGGAGCTGAAGAGTCATGGGGCGGGGGTGCGGGGGTGAGCACAGCAAGGTCCAAGGGCAAAAGCCAGAGACTGCTAACCACCTGGGGGTTTGTGCAGCTTGAAGAGAAACCACCCCAGCCTGCGGCTGAAGAGATAAGCCTGAGCCCACACCTAAATGGACTTTGCCTTTCCAGAAATCTCAAAGGCAGAGAGAGAGAGAGAGAGAGAGAGAGAAAAACAGGTCCACTGAACCAGTCCAGCCCAGCTCTGGAAGGTTTGGGAGTCAGGACTGAACAGAAAGGAAGAGTTCAGGTATGAAGTGTTATGCAGAGCGGTTTCTAGAACATGCCCTGACTTCCTTACAGCTAAGACAGAGGGGCAAAATTAGCGGCTTCTTCATCGTTAACTGACTCCAAACAAAGGAGAAGAAGGATTGCATGCAACCCGTGCCCTGAAATTTCCTCTTAGTAATTACAAAACGTTTGCACTAAAATTACCTGCCAGAGATGAGCTTTCTGTCTCCCCTATGCACGGTAAACTGTGAGAGGGCGCAGTGCACCCGGGCCTCACGGGGGCCTCGCTATGGGGAGAACGGAGGCTGGTCAGGACGGAAGTCTGTCAGGACGGGGTGGAAGTCTGTCAGGACAGGGAGTGAAAGAAGTGGACTTCCATTCTCAGATGGTCCTTTCTGGAGGCAAATCCCCTCTGGCTCCTCCGCAGAGGGGGGAGTGGCTGAGGAGAAGCAGGACTGAGCAATCCTGCCAGGGAGCGTCTGTTTGGGGCCTGCTCCGGGCAGTCTGCTCAGCACACCTGATGTGGGCCAGCCCCCCAGCATGGCAAGCCCTCCTTTATCATCCCATTTTCAAGTTTTTCAAACCTGTTCCTAAGCATGGCTTCTCTTCAAACAAAACTTCAAAGACGTCTTTTGCATGCTCGACTTCCTTTGACGTCGGCTGCATTGGCACGCCGGTAGAATGTGGGCAGTGGGAACCTCCCCCTACTGTGCTATCCTGTCCTGCTCCTTTCTTGCCTCTGTGCGTTGTTTCCGCTTCTTTTGCTGTCGCTTGGGAATCAGACCTTTGACCGGCTACAAGACCAGAATTAGAAGGGGAACTTTACTCTCCCTCTAGATCCAATACGGCTGGATCTCAAGGCAGCCAGAGTAAACGTCTAAAAACACAAATCAGATCTTCTGAATACTCCTCTATGTAAAAACACTCCCCCATCTTCTTATTACTCCTAGAATAAAACACAAAGTCCTTCTGATGACCTCCAAACCCTGAACAATCTGGTACTTTATAGCTTCCAAACTCCTCTACCACCTCCCCTTTCTCTCTCTCCCTTCCCGTCCACAAAAGGCCTGAAAGAACTGTCATCCAAGAGGTTGGCTTAGAGTCAAAGACCTAATCCTATATTCTTAATTAAATAAATTCTTTTTAAGTCTACACTGTTCCAGAATAATTTAACATAGCTCTAAATCACTGTTTAAGCAGCACCATCAATAAATGTAGACACACAGTTATTTTGACAAGCCCAGATTAAAAATTACTCTTCCAGTTTTGGTTTATGATTACTCTATCCATATATTGTTACCCCTTATTATTCATGTACCTGTCATTTTTACGTGTCTATGATTATGAGGGGAGAGTATTGTCAGAGGTAAGACCAAGAGAATAGACATTAACATTTCCGCAAACATCACTGAGCAAAATGTCTGCCCTTGAAAACCAGGATTACTCCCCACAACAGAACATCATCCCCGTCTTCTAATACCGCACAGCTTTCTTCCCTGCTGAAAGGGACTTGGTCTGCAGAATGGTTTTGTTTTGCTTTTAATTACAGGACTTGTAGTCGGTGACCACTCTTGACTGGGTCTTCAAACAGGCTCATTGCCCATCGTACCAACTTCTGCCTTCTCTCTCTCTCTCTCACAACAGACAAGAGGACACTGCTGGTTCATTGTTCCAGGTGAAAGGGTCAGAAACACAAACTCTGGGAACTTAGGAATCAAGCTTCTTCATGTGATCTCCACATGGACACAGCAAGCTCTTAGTGACTTAATGATGAAGTTGAAGCTTCAACACTAGTGGTGGTTGACCAGGAGCCTAGTGATCTAGGAATGCCCTGTCTGCTCCTTGTGATAGGTGGAAGAGAGACCCCAGCTAAAAGACAAATACCAGCTTTCATCACCACCACCTCTGTAAGATTTGCCGAGAGTAGCAGACATTTCACTTGGGTCTGGTATTGTGAGAGCAAGGGAGGTCACAGTCGAAGCAGGCTTCCCACAGTGCCCAAGCCAGGAACATTTCTGTCCAGGCTTAGAAGCATATTTTGGCTCTTAGAGAGATTAGCCCATTTTCCTGGGCCTCCCTTCAGTCTCTGGGTCATTTCCTCTGAAACCACCAGTTTGTAGAAGCATTAGTAACATGATAGCTATCCCTTCACCTTCACCTTAAACCTGGCTCACTCACCATCCACCATGCCCCAGGCAGCTAATCACCTATCACTTTTGACCTTCTAACTTTGATTTCCCTTCTTATTTCTGTGTCCCACTCCATTCCCCTCTCCCAGCTTCCACCCCTTTGATTTTATCTTCCATTCCTTTTCCTTTCGGCCCCAAGACATCATCATTTCAATCTTGCCATCATGACCTTTGGCCTTCTCTAGAACACAATTTTATGTTCACCGTCTGTTCGCCCTCCTGAGCTAATTATCCAACGTACTCTTGCCCATTGTGGTCTCCAGCCCACCTAACAAGTGGCCCCTGAAAAGAAGTTCAGACTTTAGGACTTCAACAAAAGACATAGCTCCATCAACTCGGAAGGCTAAACCTCCAGTCTTTCCACTCTCCCATTTGCCTTCCCCCCATCTCTGCTTTTTGCACCTGAAAGTCAACATTTTAAAATCAAACATATCCTTCCTCTAAAACTAGATTTCTCCTGGTCTGGATGATTTCTCTTTTCCTGTTCTTAGTACCATCATTTTCTCCCTCATTCACAAATTTCCACATATTGGTTTCCTTTTCACTCCTTTCTCAACTCAAAGACATCACACATTCCCTTTGCCTAGAATACTCTTACCTTCCTTTCACCTGGTCACCTCCCGCTCATCCCTCAGGTCTCACCTCCCCAGGTGCTGAGCAAGCAGAATTTCCTCCCTCACTAAGGCACTTATTACCATTATAATCTGAATGTTTTTACTTGTCAGTCAAACCTGCATTGCCCAGTCCAATAGCTACTGGCATATGAGGCTGTTGAGCACTTAACATGTGGCTCATCCAAAGTGAGATGTGCTTCAAGTATAAAATGCCAAATTTTGAAGACTGAATGCAGTAAAAAGAATGTAAAATATCTCACTATTTTTATATTGATTATATGTTTACATTTGAAGTATATATATTAAATATGTTAAGTGAAATATATTTTAAAAATTGATTTTATCTGCTTCTTTTTGCTTTTTTGTTTTTACATAGCTACCAGAAAATTTTAAGCTACATGTGTGCATGTTATATTTCTATTGGGCACCAGTGCTATAGACCTTAAGCGCCATGAGGTCAAGACCATCTTGTTTATGAGTGTATTCCCAGCTACATTAGCACAGTGCCTGGTATACAGTAACTAGCTTAGTGAATATAGGTTGAAAAAATAAGTTTTTGTAGACAATTGGGATTTAAGCCTAGGATTCTTCTTTGCTGAAAAAGAGGCACCAAAGATAAAGAACTTGATAAGGGAGTTCAGCAGCTCACCACTCCAGTCCTCCATGCTCTCTACCGGCCATGGGCACCAGAGCTTCTCACAACTTTATATTTAGTTATGAGATAGGGTCTAATTTTTTTAATGTATTTATTTGAGAGGGAGAGAATGAGAGAGACAGAGGATGAGAGGGGTGAGGGTCAGAGGGAGAAGCAGACTCCCCAGGGAGCAGGGAACCCAATGCAAGGCTCAATCCCGGGACTCCAGGATCATGACCTGAGCCGAAGGCAGTCGCTTAACCAACTGAGCCACCCAGGCTCCCGAGATAGGGTCTAAATGGTCAGATTAGACAGTTCATCACTGGTTCAAACTGATAGCTTATCAATCTACAACTGGTGAACAAGTAGATAGAGTTTTCAAATTATAAACAGGCTGCCAAAACAGAAGACAATAAAGAAAAAAATCTATATGGCAATAAAGGATTAAAGGGCTATTCATTTGGTTTAAGCCACTTTCACAAATATGATCTCAGGGGTAATCTCTTTCACTTATCTCAATCCTTAATATCAGAAAATTCTTCTTGACTTAACCTGAATTCATTACATGGCCAAACGTTTAACACAAATGTGGGGAAGACGAGAGTGTCTGAGAAGTCTAGTAATGTTGTTAAAGACTGTTTTACTTCCATGCTGCTCCCTCACATTCATGGGCATGACCGTCACTGTGAAGTGACTCAGCGATTCCAAGTATCTGTATTACATTACACCCAGTTCTCCATGGTTGGCATTAACAGCACATTGCTCCAGGAAGGAAGAAGCCAAGCTGTCCTGTGATCCCTAGAGATAATCCAGCAAGAGAAGTGCTGGTTAGTCACGGACGAGAGCACAGGGATTAGACACTGTTCAGCCAGATGTCTCAGGTGACCACTAGAAGAAAGCAGCTGAGTGCTGGAATGCCAAGAAGGCAACCCAACACCACGACTCTTAACGTGAACATCCATTTTTAACTGAGGCATCAAGCACTCATAACTTGGCGGTATCACTGCCTTCTCCAATGAAAACAGGAATGAAAATGATCAGTTTAATGAAGTTTACACACACCCAGGAAGCTACCACTCTCTCCATCTTTCCTCATGTTTCAAAATCCACAGAGCTGACAGACAACCAGATGGCATATCCTCAGAAGTAGCAGAGTCAGCCTTAAGCGTTCTTAAGAACACGGAAATAATACTGGGTTGGAACTAAGAAGCTGGGATTTCTGTCTCTGCTATCATGTATTAATTTCAGAATCATTAAGATGACATGTGTCAGGCCTGTTGCCCAAAGCTGGAATCAAGGCTATATTTGAGACCCTACTCACAGCAAATGATTTAAACAGCAACAACCATATGACCCAGGGCACCCAGCTTCCCTGTGTCCAAGGATCCTTCTACCTGAAGGGAGTCTTGAAAAGCCACAAAACCTAACTGGACACTTGAGCCTCCATGAGACCTTGCCAAACTACATCCACTTCTTCTCATATCCCCAATAAAGTCAGATACACTTTTTTCATTTAATTTTATTTTTTTTAGAGAGTGAGTGGAGGGGAAGAGTAGAGGGAGAGAGAGAATCTCAAGCAGGGTCTGTGCCCAGCACGGCCCCAGGGCTTGACTTCATGACTCTGAGATCATGACCTGAGCCAAAACCAAGAGTCGGACCTTTAACCGACTGAGCCTACTGTTTGGGTATTTTATTTTTAAAGTAAAAATAGAAGAAGGAAAAAATGCAAATAATTTTTTTTTTTAAAAAAAGGAAGGAGACATGTAGAAATGACCCAGTGGTACTAAGCTAGAACAGTTTGAGCAACAAAACAAATAGTAATAGTATTGAATTATGACCCAGAAAAACAAAGTAAATATCCATGAGTCCTTACTCGAATGAATGAATGAATGGATGAATGAATTCAGGCAAAGAGACAGCTTTTTCTTACAGATGAGTTCCATTTAATGAAAGTAGAACAAACAAGGGAAGTAAAAAAAATCACCATTAGAACACCACCGTAATAATTATTAGAGGCAAGATCCACAGATAGATCATAAAATTTGTGGGCAGAAGTTTGAGGAGAAACAGGATATTTCCAACGTCTCAAAATATCCTCCCCCACCAAGATATTTATTAATTACAAAGAAGAAAATAGCAGCTTTGCAGAAGAGACATGCAGCAGATACCACCTTAACCAACTGATCACGGTTCACATCACCAGTAATAAGCAGTAATAAGATATAGTGACATCATGAATCCCATGCTATGCCACGGAGAAGGGCAAAGACATAAAGTCTATTGTATTCTTGCCAAAAACAACCTCAATCTGCTCAAAGAAAAGTCAGACAAACCAGAGGGACATTCTTCAAAATAACTGACCAGTTGTCTTCAAAAGTATCAACATCATGAAAGACAAGGAAAGACTGAGGAACAATGTTAACAGCTCAGGAGAGGTGACTACTCAAAGAGGACTTAGGAGACATGACAGCTAAGTGAGATGACATGCAGGACCCTAAACTCAATTCGGAAGTAGAAACAGAACATTACCAGAAAATGGTGAAATGCAAATAGAGTCAAACGTTTAGTTAATAGCATTTCGCCAATGTTAATGTTTTAGTTTTGACAATTGTGCTATGGTTGAGCAGGGTGTTAATATTTGGAGAAGCGGGTGAAGAGTGTACAGGAATTTTCTATGCTATTTTTGCAACTTTCGTGTAAATCAAAAAGCATTTCGAAATACAAAGTACAAAAATTAGAAATTCAAAGTCTGGAGGAGGGCTGAATACTAAACCCTAAGGTGATAGAGATGATATTAAAAATGTAAAAGATTAACATATTTAAGTAAATAAAATTTCGAAACTTTGATGGTACAAACCTTAGAGATAAAAAAGCAGATGTCTGACAGAAAAATATGAACAAATACAAAAGTCTATGGCTGTTAAATATCTTCATATATAGAGAGAAACTTCTATATAAGTTGATACAGACCGTTAAAATATTAGAAGACCAGTCATTAAATTAAAAAAAGAATAAATGCTGACACTCCACAAAACAAAATTTTAGAAGGAGCAAAAATATGGAACCCATACTCATTAAGGAAAATTAATTAAATTATACTTAAACAATAAGATAATATCATTTTGGTAGGAATAGAAACACCAAATAATGATGAGCACCCAGAAAAAAAAAAAAAAGGACTCATAAATTTCACTGCCAAGAGTGCCTGTTTGACCAAGTTTTTGATTTGCATAGAACTTTTTTTAAAAGTTTTTTCTTTTAAAGTAATCTCTCCACCCAATATGGGGCTCAAACTCACAACCTTGAAATCAAGAGTTGCATGTTCTACCAACTGAGCCAGCCAGACACCCCTGATTTGTATAAGTCTTTTAATTGCCTTCCTGGACATCCCAAGTTCCATCCCAGCCTGACAGAACATACTCCTGGCTCAAACCGTAGTACCTCTGGACAGTTTTTTAAAGCTTTGAAAATACGGTCCCATAAAACAAACAAAAATGTAGCTTCTGTCAAGCCATTTCGTTATTTACTTTCAAATCCATTCATTAATCCTCTAAACATTTTCCAAGTGTTTACTATTTACCAGCATTTTTCTTGATGCCAGGGTTAAGTGAAAACAAAATATTTTTTAAAAGTCTCTCGTTTTATGGAGCTGACATTGCAATAGAATGAGGATGATATGTTTTAATGAATAAATTAATTATATTAGCAATTTGAGAGGAGAAAAGAGTTTTAGAGAAAAATGAAGCAGCAAGCTGCGAGAGGAGATGTCGGGGTAATCAGGGAAGACTTCACTGAAGCAGTGACATTTGAGTAAAGGCCTGAAGGTGGCCGGGGAAGAAGCCTTGGGCATCTGGGAGGAAAGCATTTCAGGCAGAGCAACTAGCTTGTGCAGAGGCCGAAGTGCGGCCAGTGTTTGTGTTTGAAGAACAACAGGCAGGCCAGCTTGACTAAGAACGGAGAGAGAAGGGGGACTCGAGAATGGGAGATGAGGTCAAAGAAAGAACATTCAGGGCAGGTGGAGGAGTTGGCACCAGAATGGTAATCGGTGCACCGCTTCCTTTATTGAGAAAGTCTTGTGAGAACAAAATGACAGGCAAATCAAGCACTGTGTTCAGTGACATCGCTGATTTACATTATGACACAAGCTCCTAATGTCCCCAAGAACTAGTGACAGTTTGCAGACAGACTCAGGCCCATGTCCCATACTTCAGCAGCACTGTTGTAGGCCACTATAAGGTCTTTGGTTTTTAGTTAAGGACACGGGGAGCCCAGTGAAGAGTTCTGAGCCAAAGAACTATCTGGTCTGATAAACTTGAACAGAATCACTCCTGTCTCTTGCGCTGAAAAATGCTGATGACTTGAACCAAAGTCAGAAACAGCAGCGAGGGTGTAAAGTGGTTGGACTCTTGACATAATCTGAAGATAGCGTGAGCAGAATTTCCTGACAGGTTGAATGGGTGAGAGAAAGCGAGCAATCAAGGATGACATCAAAGTTTTGGTCACAGCAATGGGAAAAAGGGACAGAGTCGTCATGGACTGACGTGGAAAGACTAGGTACAGCTTTGAAGAAAAAAAAAATAGGATCTTGGTTTTGAATGTGTTAAGTCTGAAATGCCTTTCATACACCTGAGAAGAGATACCAAATAACCGGTTGGACACAGAGTGTGAAGTTCAGGGACTTAGTCTATCATCCCTCCTTTTTCCCTATCCTCCAGCCTTTGCAGACTAGCCTGACACTTGCCCAAGTCAATATGGCAATAATTTATACACAGGAATTTTTTTTTTTTTTTAGATTTTATTTATATATTTGACAGACAGAGATCACAAGTAGGCAGAGAGGCAGGCAGAGAGAGAGAGGGGAGGAAGCAGGCTCCCCGCTGAGCAGAGAGCCTGATGCGGGGCTCCATCCCAGGACCCTGGGATCGTGACCTGAGCCGAAGGCAGAGGCTTTAACCCACTGAGCCACCCAGGCGCCCCTATACCCAGGAAATTTTTACTGGATGCAGGGCACCTGGGTGGTTCAGTAATTAAGCATCTGCCTTCCACTCAGGTCATGATTCGAGGGTCCTGGGATCAAGCCCCACATCAGGCTCTCTGCTCAGCAGGAAGCCTGCTTCTCCCTCTCCCACTCCCCCTGCTTGTGGTCCCTCTCTCTCTGTATCTCTGTCAAATAAGTAAATAAAATCTTTTTTTTAAATTTTTAAAAAAATAAAAAAAATTCCTGGATGGAAATTACTAGACCTCACTTTACATTGGTTATTTATTTTAATCCTCACAATTAGACTAAAGGTGAGATATCATTATCCCCATTATCTAGTAAGGAAACTGAAGCTTAGGGAAGAAAAATAATTTGCTGAAGATCACACAGCCAGAAAGTAATAGAATAACGATCTAAAAACAACCCTGTCTGTCCCCAAGCTCCTGCTCTTTAAAGTGCCTTGCTGTTCAAATGCTAGATGATCTCCCCTGGGGACGTGGTGATGAGACTCCTACCCACATGGGCAAGCGTGGCCAAATGAGACCTCATGACCCCGAGACACCTCCTAGCTTTATAACTCTAGGTTTCTATAAAATGTATTTTGATATTGGAACGGCTTTTGGAATTTTTCATGTCTTACCTCTGAAAACTCTCAATAGGAAGAAACTAGTTGCTAGTTCAGGAAGGGAACTGGATGCTTCAAAATTATTATGGGAAATGAACAGATTAGGTTCCCCCTTCCCACCCCAGCTCCACTCCAAGGGGCTTTAAAATGAATGTAAACAAAACTCCAGTGATATTATCACCCCAGCCCTTAGTAAATATATTCAACCCCCCCCAACCTCATCATAAAGCAAAGACTCAGAAAATGAACACAGCTCAACTTTGAATAAAAATAATAGTCACTGCAGGCACCTTCACTAATACCACTGTTCCCTTACCGCTGTCCTTCTCCCCCAACCCCTCCCACCAAGCAGCCCTTAATGACCGTTTCACTGCTCTGCCCACCAAAAATGGCTTTTGAGTGTAGGAAAGTATCAGAAGGTCCCCGCTGAGTTGCCAGCTGGGGAAGTGTCACAGGCCACTGAACTCTAAAATGAGCTGTCTCTGTAACAAAAGGTCCCTTTCCCTTGGAAGGACTTCAAGGGGATCACACACTGCAGCCCCCATGGCTCCTTTTGTATTCCAGTTTGATTACACTGGGAATTGTTCTGTGCTCAGGGCTGTTGAGAACACCAGGTGGTGGATTCTAGAGATAAAGGATTATATAGATCCTTTGTTAAAAACAGACGTCCCCATTGTATGCCTTACAACGTTGGAGCACAAATGCTAGGAGATTCCCACAGCTCCTAACGGTTCTGCACGGGAGATAACCAATAAATCCTGCTCCCAACTCTCTCCTGGCAAACAGTTGCAGCTGATGGCTAAATAGCATCTAGCCACTGGCTAAAAATAAGAGAAATTTTAAAATCAATATTTATAATGAAAGACATGAGCCAAAGCAAGGAAGAAAAGAAAAAATGTATATATGGTTGATGTTCACAGAGCCTGGATGTCAGCAAAAAATGAAATTGTTTATCTTCTTGATCGAAATCCTGTATTTCATTCAGCGTTGTTTCCCCAGTGCTGTATACAGTACATCAATCATTGAACACCTTCAAAAACAAATGTAACAATGAGAGCTAATATTTATTATGCACTTTGGTAGCTGTATTAGTTTTGTATTGCTGCGTAACCAATTACGACAAGCTTAGCGGCTAAAAAACAACACCCATCCATTGTCTCACAATTCTGTAGTTCAGAAGTCCAGGCCTGCTTGCCTGGGGTCTCTGCACAGGGTCTCACGAGGCTGAAGTCTACCTATCAGTCATACGAGCTTTTTGGAAGGTTCTGGGAAGAATCGGCTTCTAAGCTCATTCACGTTGTTGGCCAAATTCATTCCCTGCAGCTGTAGGACTGAGGTTCCCATATCCTTGCTGGCTGTCTACCGGGGGTCTCTGTTAGCTCCTCAAAGCTGACCATTTTCCCTCACACCTGGCCCGCTCCATTGTCAAAGCCACCAACGGCACATCACATCTTTCTCACTCTTGGAATCTCTCTGACTTCCTTTTCCACCATCAGCTGGAGAAAGTTCTCTGCTTTTAAAGGGACCTGTGTGATTAGCTGAGGGCCAGGGGTTCATGTCCTTATCTAAGGTCAATGATGCTCACATAACAGGATCATGGCTGTGATATCTCATCGTAGCTCCAGGTTCTGGGGATGAGGGCAGGACATCTTTGAGGACCACTTGAGAAGTGGCCACAGACACTGTCCCAAGGGTTCTACATTTAATAATTCACCCAAATTCACAGCAACCCTAAGAAGTAGGCTCTATTCTCATCCCCCTTTTATAGATGAGGTACAGAGACATTAAGTTATTTGCCAAGGTCACCCAGCTAATAAGTGGCAGGGTCTGGATTTCAACTCAGCTGGCCTGGATTCAGAGTCCCACTTCCTATCCCCTAGTCTACATTGCTACTAGATTTACTATTTCTGGAATGTATGGATACATGAATAATTGTATTAGGCGTGGGATTAGGAGACAATGCTAAGAATAAGTAAATCCCTGGATGTATTTAGAATATTTTGTCCATAAGTTCTTATGCTAATCATTTTGTAAGGAAATCCACAGAGTCTCAGAGATACAAATCTTAGATAACCCCGTTTACCTGTCCCCTCCCTTTTCATGCTTCAACTGAAACACGTGAATTATAAACATGTGAGGCCAATATGAAAATAGCACAACTGCCTTTCGTCAAGAAGGCAGCGTTACAGATAGCCTTTTGGCGCAGTCACTTCCTCCCACACCAGGCATGGCTATGCCCCAGCGTAGATATTGACAGTCGTGCAGGACAGTGCCAACATGCTGATTTGGATTCTGGAAAAACAAGCTTGAGAAGAAAAATCAAAAGGGCCCAAATTTAGAGTTCAAACAGCGCAAGAAGGACAATGACCCCGAACTGAAGTCATTCCTCGTATCTGAAATTGTTTTTACGTGTGTCTGGGTCCTTCTATGCTTCTGTGTCCTGTTATTGTTTAGGTCAGGTGAGGTAGAAACTGCACTGCATTTGAAGTCAGAAACTTACGTGCCAGTCCTGGCTCTGTTTCTTAGGTGAATTTGAACAAATCATTTAATTCCTGAATCTTATTCATCCTATCTAGAAAACAGAAGTAATAACAATCTCCATCTCACAGAATTTTATTTTTTCTTTTCTTTTTAAGTAGGCTCCATGCCCAGTGTGGACCCCAGGACGGGGCTTGAACTCACAACTCTGAGATCAAAACCTGAGCCGAGATCAGGAGTCAGACGCCTAATTAACTGAGCCACCCAGGCACCTCCCCACCCCCACAGAATTTTAGAAAGAATCAAGTAAGATACTGTCTACGTTTATTTGGGATTCCATAACAGAATCCCACATACTGGATCGCTTATAAACCACAGAAATTGATTTCTCACAGTTCGGAAGTCTGGGAAGTCCAAGATTATGGCTCAGGCAGATTCATGTCTGGTGAGAACCTGTTTCCTCATCTTCTCACTGTAACCATACATGGCTGAAGGGGCAAGGGCTCTCTCTGGGGTCTCTTTTATAAAGACAGTAATTCCATTTATGAAAGCTCTCCCTCACGACCTAATTACTTTCCAAAGGCCCCCCTCTCCTCTTAATGCCATCACCTTGGGGGTTAGGATTTCAACACATAAATTTGGTGGGGCTGGGAGAGGACATAAACTTTCAGTCCATCGCAGATACTGAATGAGTCATGTACCCTTGGTAAACTGTAACATGCAATGCAAATGTCGCATGTTCCTGTAACACATATCCAAAGGACTGATGGGAGGAAGAGATGAGATACGCACCGTCACCTTGCAAAGAGGTTACTTCTCCTAGTGTGAAAATCTGAGATGAACACTGGCTTCAGAAGAAAGAAATTGAGACCAAAAGCTCTGTACGATCCACTGAGCCTCTGCTGAGCACGTGTTTTACAAAATGAAATATACATAAGGAGAAAAAAAGTAGTATCGATATCCTCTTTAGAGGGAGAAATGGAGGCAAGGAAAAATCTTTTGTTCAACTGGCAAAACTGAAAGTCCAATTCAGATATGTTCTCAGCACAGCGTTTTAGTCCAGGAAAAGATGGCTTGCTGGTTGACTACAAGAAGAAATTACGTTGTGTGAATAAATACTGAAACTCAATACTATTATATTAAATTAAATGGGATATCACAATGCTCATCCTCTCAAATCTCTGTAGCTACATTTTCCGATACGAATATCAAGTAGTCTTGGATTGCCCTTAAAACGGTCATATAATCTCTAGCTTAGAGAGGAGAAAATATTTCCCATGCACAATCTTTCAGGACATCTTGATTTTATCCTTGTGAGACTCTGAGCACAGAATCCAGTCAAACATGCTCAGACTTCTAACTACAGAACCGCGAGATAATGAACGGGTACTGTTTTAGGCCATGAAATCTGTGGTAATTTGTACACAGCAGTTTGCCTCAACACTTTGTTTTTCACGTAGAAATCAAAAAGCTTAAAGAAAGTCACCTTGAGAGCACATTAACATAAAAGTAATGACCACAATCCATTAATTTCTGGAAGCAGACCATTACCAACCAGTGAGTTCTGGAAACCCAGTGGGTACGTGTATGGCTTAAAGGCAGACAACCCAAAGTTCCCCAGTAACATGCCATCACCAACAATGTGAATATGACTCTAACAACTGCCTTGCAATCAAGCTGATCAGCCATGAAAAAAAAATCAAGCTTATAGACTATCTTCGTTGTGTGATACAAATGCTTATCAGATACAAACCCTTAAAATACATTGCCAGAATAATCTGGGACAGCAAGTACAGCAGCTCAATGGGGTAGCAACTTGGAGTTGACCTAGACAGGGTCCTGATAGTCCTACTTCATGGAGAACTTCATGAGAAATGGTACCTACGTACAACACACACACACACACACACACACACACACACACACGCACACACACACACACACGCTCCTCCCTCCCGAGGTGTTAAAGGCTATGCTTTAACATCTAATAACACTGTAAGATGTTATTGAGATGAACAGTTTGATGATACTTACTGGCCACACATTTATAGCCCATTGGAATGATAAGGTTAAGTATTTCAATAAGAATCCTTAATCCATTCGGGGTGCCTGGGTGGCTCAGTGGGTTAAAGCCTCTGCCTTCGGCTCAGGTCATGATCCCAGGGTCCTGGGATCAAGCCCCGTGTCAGGCTCTCTGCTCAGCGGGGAGCCTGCTTCCTCCTCTCTCTCTCTGCCTGCCTCTCTGCCTACTTGTGATCTCTCTCTCTGTGTCAAAAATAAAAAAAAGAAAAAGAAAAAGAATCCTTAATCCATTAGCTACTCCTACGTAACGTTAACATAATCAACACTAAAATATTTGTTCATTTATTTGAAGCAGTTTAATAGAAAAACTAAATCAGAGAGGTTAAAAAGGAGAAGAGGACTACCAAAAGGAAAGTCACTGGTTGAACTAATTCACAGCATGGAGTGCTTGAGGGCAGAAAGGCTCAGGGTTGACCCTGGGGAAGCCAGACTGGTACCGTGAAATACTCTGGGGCCAGACGGACCTGGTCACAAATTGTTTCTTCACAGCTCGTGAGCAGTATAACCTGAGGCCAATCCTTACCTTCCTGGAACGTGGCCTCTTCTTCTGTACAAGGACAATAATAGTAATTAACTGTGGTGGTGAGAATTTCAGAGAGAGTATATGTGGCAGGGCCTCACACAATGCTGGCACACAGTTGCGGCTCGGTCCACTCCAAGCCTTTCCTCAGGCTTCTCCTTACAAACTAAGAATCCTTCTCCCTCCTTCTGGGCCCCAGCCCCTTTAGCAGTAATAGCAGGAATAAGGAATCTGACGTCCCAAATGAGAAGATCATTCATGGGAAGAAAAAAAAAAAAGATACTTCCTTATACAATCAAGGGCCGGGAGAATGGTAAGTACATGATGCTTGAAAACCTAGCTTCAATCTTTACTAACTGGGTAACCTTGGATGAGTTATTTAACCTATCCGTGCCTCAGTTTCTCCATCTGTAAATTGAGGATGCTGATCGTATTTCTCTTATAGAGCCGATATGAGAATTGAGTGAGTTAATAGATACTTAAGTACTTACAACAGTGCTGGCACAGGGTTAGCACTCAGTAGATAATAGCTATTTGATTACAAAGTGTTATTATTACTCACAACAGCCTTATACATGCAATGCCTTCAGGAGAATAAAGGAAGAAGGCTGATTCGTGGCACGAGGCAGAATTGTACAGAACAGGGCATGGCTGAACAGCAGGCTAGCCTGGAGGGGGTAGGAGCCACTGAATCATGGAAAAATGAGCTGTGAAAAAACAATAAACATCTATATAATGTTCACTGAATGCCAAACACAGTGCTAAGGGTCTCATGCATATTCATTTACTCAATCGTCCTAATGAGCCTTTAAGTCACTGACTCATTTAATCCTCAAAACAAGTTTATACGGCAAAAAACAATTACTATTCTATTTTTAAGATGGAACAGAGAAGTCACTTAACCAAGATCACACAAGAAGTGGCACAAGCAGGGTTCCATCCCAGGTGATCTGGTTCTAACGTCTGTCCGTAGCACTCCACATTAAATCATCAATGTAGACACCTGTTGTAAGGCAGACTCACTGACACACCCACCTTCTAGCCCCTCAGAGGTATGAGACTGCTCTGGAGTTCTTTCATTGTATGAGGTGAGATCTCAAGCCATTTTTAAGAAACAGTGGTCAGAAGCAGCTTGAAGACATTCAAGCTAGGGACGTTGTAGGGAGAAAAAAAATAGATGGACATGGATAGGTTGATGGGAAGATTTTCTGAGCTAGGTCTCTATATTAAAATAAAAAGAGGAATCAAAGAAATAAAATCAAATATAAAAATGAGTATAAAGATTATGTGCTCTAAAATTTTATTTGTGGGCGATAGGGAAGGAAAAAATGAAACAAGATGGGATCAGGAGGGAGACAAACCATAAGAGACTCTTAAATCTCACAAAACAAACTGAGGGTTGCTGGGGTTGGTGAGGGGAGGGATAGGGTGGCTGGGTTATGGACATTGGGGAGGGTATGTGCTATGGTGAGTGCTATGAAATGTGTAAGCCTGATGATTCACAGACCAGTACCCCTGGAATACATTATATGTTAATAAAAAAATTTTATTTAATTTTTATTTAAATTAGTAATGAAGTACATTTAAAACTTGGCTCTCCCAGTTCCCAGCCCAATTTCCTTCCTACCTGAAGCATCAATTAGGGAGGAAAGCTGATTTCAAATATCATCTGCCCCTCAACACACTCACACTGAAATTAGACTTAATCCTAAAAGAAGAAGACAAATCGCCAGCGATATGGACATGGTTAAGAATTTCATATACCGGGCGCCTAGGTGGCTCAGTGGGTTAAGCCTCTGCCTTCGGCTCAGGTCATGATCCCAGGGTCCTGAGATCGAGGCCCACATTGGGCTCTCTGCTCAGCGGGGAGCCTGCTTCCCCCTCTCTCTCCGCCTCACTCTCTGTGTCAAATAAATAAAATCTTAAAAAAAAAAAGAATTTCATATACCAAAAATTCCATTTCTTTTCCATCCCAAGAAAAGAGCCAGCTGACCCCGGGAGAGACTTAACACCCTTAGGCATCAAGCCGAGCCCCCCAAGGCCCTCCCCAGGGAGCCCGTAAATGCACCACCAGCATGAGGAGGTAAGGGCAGTTTCACCTACTAGGGGAACACGGTCAAATTCTTGAAACATATTCCCTTTGTTACACTTTGAATATAAAAGGAAGTGTCACAGAAGAGTCTCTTCATGCCTGTTTTAATAAGCTAGTCAAGTTTGCTTGGAGGAACAGGTTATGAAGAAGGGCCAGGCCATGTCCCAAAGTGAGATTTCCCAAGTCTGCCCATTATTTAGGAAAAACAAACAAACAAACAAAAAAACACTAAATTTTGCGTTGGTAGAAGATAAGTGATCCTGGAACAAATATAGAGAAAGGTTATACCAGTGAAGAATTCCTTCCTACAAACCTTGAGAAGAAATGGGATCAAGGCTTCAGGAAAGAGTGAAGATGGTGAATTAGCTGTTTCTGTCAACTGTCGCAACTTCTTTATACTCCAAACTATTTGCTAGAAGCAGAGACCTAAGCCTCTGTCTAGAGAATACCAAACACAAAGCTGGGATGGGAGTGGGAGACACTCAGCTCCTGCAACAAGTTCCTCACTGGTCTCTGCTCCCAGATCCATGCCCAGCCACCATCCTCCTCCCCATGACCCCCAGTCAGATTTCTAAAAGACGAATTTGCCTCTCTTCCTCCTCTGCTAAAATCCTCCAGATATGTGTCCTCCGCTACAGAAGATGAGTCCAAATCTTCGGCATGGACCGCATGCCCTTCACAACCTAACGGCCTTGGACAGCCCATCTTGCCCCGCCCACAGCGTGCTCCCCGGAAGAAGGAAGGGGATCCTGGCTGTGCTGGCAGAGTCTCTTTACAGATCATGAGACTCTGACTCCCAGTCTTAATCTAGAGGAGTTGGTACAGGGAGTCAAAAGATCCAAGTGGGGATCCACTGAACCGGTAGAAAAAAGCAGAGAGCACATACTAAATCATAAAATGTACATTTATGAAAGTTCTTCTTGAGGTCTCCCAAGTCAGTACCTATCAATTCTCTTGCAAGCACATATTGTAGATGAATGAACACATCCTTTAATATGTAAGCATTTTTTAAAAACTTTTATTTATTCACCTGACAGAGCACAAGCAGGAAGAGTGGCAGGCAGATGGAGAGGGAGAAGCAGACTCCCCACTGAGCAGGGGGCCTGACCGGGGGGGGGGGGGGGTGTGGGGGGGGTAGAGGGTGGGAAGGTGGGAGGGTGGGGATGGGGATGTGGGGGGCGTGGTCCCTGATCCCAAGACCCTGGGACCACAACCTGAGGCGAAGGCAGATGCCCAATAGACTGAGCCACCCAGGTGCCCCAATATGTAAGCATTTTAACTACCTTCTTTTTAAGTTCAGGCCTTTTAAATTTTAAAGTATTTCCCTTTCCTAATTCTGGCAAGACTGGGGGCTGTCTTTTCCCTGATGAAGGCAATCAACGGGGAAAATCCTGATTGAAAACAAACTTTTGGAGAAATATCCACCTTTTTGCTGAGACAAAAGATGACTGACCTGCTCCTGAGCTTTTTATTGTCAATAAAAATCCAGGTCAGAAGAAAATGCTTTTTTTTTTTTTTTTCCTTTTTTTTCAAGAGAGAGAGGCTACGATCATGGGAGGGGCAGAGGGAGAGAGAGACTCTCGAGGAGGCTCCATGTCCAGTGCAGAGCCCAACACTGGGTTCAATCGTCCAACCCCGAGATCATGGCCTGAGCTGAAATTGAATCAGACACTTAACAGACTGAGCCCCTTGGGTGCCCCAGAAAATAGATTTTTTTATCATCATGACGAGTAGGGCTTAGTATAGAAAGTGAATAATCTATTCTGGGTATTAACATTGATATTTAATACATAAGCCTCTAAATGCCTAAGAATGATTTGCTGAAACTAGTTATTTGTGTGATTTAATAGGTAACTCTCTGGGCAAAACAGAATCACTGCAGGTTGTTCCAAGGTACAAACTCCCTGAAAGCTCAGAAGACACTAATGACATTTACAGAATATTAACTAACACAAAGCTTCTCGGAACTATATTTAGCACCGTGGTGAGACCACAGGCACTCCCCGCTACCGCACACGGATCTTCCCTTTGGCTCCTCAGCCTTGGCAGCACAGAGTGTTATAGAGCCGACGA
Organism: Martes martes; assembly: GCF_963455335.1. Taxonomy (NCBI): domain Eukaryota; kingdom Metazoa; phylum Chordata; class Mammalia; order Carnivora; family Mustelidae; genus Martes; species Martes martes. The sequence goes on from NC_137903.1 coordinate 47,552,545, forward strand.
GGGTCTCCCACTCCACCTGAGGAATCTATCAGGAAATTTTATCACAAACCTCGGAAGTGACATTTGCTCCTTCTCCATGTGGCATACAGTCATTTCACACCTGCTAGTGAAAACAGTGCGCCTGTAAGTAACATTTTTCAAGAGAAAACTAGAAATCGACTTCAAAGCACCTGTAAACAACACCCATCTACCAAAATTACTGTACCACCAAATGATACAAAGGTCTCGGACTATACATAAATATAATGAAAATCAAGTAAAAAAAAAAAAAGAAAAATGGGTTATTATAATGAAGTCTCATTAGACACTATTCTTCTAATTAATCCCACTGGAGAGTTCCACTTTTAATTAATATTTTCAAAGGTTTTTAAAGATATAGAAGAAAAAATAAAGTAAGAAATCCTTTATTAAATATCTAGTTCTGGGTACACATTTCATTCATACATGCATGCTTACATTTTAAATTCTAGGAAAATGGGAATTTTTGCCTGTTTTGCTCATAGCTATATCCCCAACTCCCAGAAGAGTCCTGGCATGGAGTAAGACATCCAGAGAAGGAAAATTGAAATAAGATAAAAACAGAGGGAGGCAAACCATAAGAGACTCTTTATTTTATTTTACTTTATTTTATTTTACTTTATTTTATTTTATTTTTTAATCAGTGTTCCAGCACCATAAGAGACTCTTAACTATAGGAAACAAACTGAGGATTGCTGGAGGGGAGGTGGATGGAGGGATGAGGTAACTGGGTGATGGGCATTAAGGTGGGCACTTGATATAAGGAGCACTGGGTGTTTTTATGCAACTGATGAATCACTAAATTCTACCCCTGAAACTAATAATACGGTATATGTTACTTAAATTGAATTTAAAATAAAAGTAAAAAAAAATACCATCATCTAAAAAAAAGGACCTTAATAAATATTTGTTGAATAAATTCATTCACCAAATAGGTATTGAGTACTTACCATGTGCTAGGCCATATGACAGGGCCCAGAGATATACAGATTTGCTCAGAGTCTATAAAGAACACTCTTCTCAGTTCCAAATTCATGTATCCAAATGTTTCCTTGAAATATCTAATAGGCTTCTCAAACTTGACTTGGACAAACCAGAACTTTTTTCCCACAGCTGCCTTCTCTTCCCTTTACCCCGAATTATTCCTACCCTCGCTCTTCCTGTCTCAGTTCATGATACTGCCATCCACTGGATTGTTCAAGCCACAATAACGTAGTCAACTTCTCTTCTACATTCAGTCCCTTCATCTCTCCACCATGATTCAGCCACTGTCACCTCCCCCAGAGACACAGCCTCTACCAGTCTCCCTGCTGCCACACTTGCTACAACCACAATCCAGTCACAGTAATCCCTTTCAAACATGAACCAAATCCATTTACTACTTAATATTCCTTCCATTATACGGAGGTCCACTGACTCCCTACCATGAGCCACTGGCCCTAACGAGCCCTGCCTCCAATCTACCTTCCCCATCTTGCATTATCTCCCCCTTCCCTCCTACCCACTGCATTCCAGCCTCCCATCTTGTGGTTTCTTAATGTCTCCAAATGTGTCCCCACTTGTACATGGTCTTCCCTCACTGGAATGTTCTTCCCCAAAGTGACTGACTCTTTCTCAAGATTTAGGTTTCTCTTCAAACGTCACCCTCTGAGAGAAGTTTTCCATGACCATCTGCCCAAATTTCTGATTCTAAATTACCACTGATGCTATTTAGTCACGGCTAAACAACTAAGAGATCTCCAAACAGAGCCAAGCCCAAACCTCTCTTCCCATCCCTTGCATCCCCAAGAGGTAGAGGAGTTTCTCCACTAGCATCTAACTGAACCCTCTCCCCACTCCTGTGACCTCACTCTCTGCCCAGATACTTTTCTCAACAGCCAAATGAGCCAGACAACTGAAACCCCCTCCACACATGGAAGTCAACCTCACTTTTGCTCTCCTGCTCCAAGATGGAATCAGTTTTGGGATGTGATTCTATGGGTCGTGTTGGGTGTGCTCCTCCTGGTTCTGTCACATCACTGGAGAGGACTTCTCTTTCCAAATAAAAACATGAAGCCCAACAATTCCACTCCTGTGTACATATTCACAGAAATGCATGTACGTGTACCTCAGGAGACAGATGAGAATGTTCCTATCAGCTTTATTCATAATATCCCAAAATTGGAAACTACCCAAATGTTCATCCAAAGTAGAATAGATTCATAAATTTTGGTATATTCATGTAATTGAATTCATATAGCAATGAATACCATACATAATATGGGTGACTTTTACAAATAAATGTTGAACAAAAGAAACTAAACTCACAAAACACGTTTTCACATCTATATATAAAAGGGTCAGAAATGGGCAAAACTCAACTATAGTTAGTATACCCAATACAGTTAGTACAGTTCAAATAATACAGAGGCGGTAGAAACTTGGGAAAACATAAGGAAGCAATTACCATAAAAATTGGGAGAGTATTAATCTTTGGGGTTGAGAAAGGATGTAGGGATTAGGATGGGTAACACTGGATGTATCTGGGGGATATTGACAATACTTTATATCTTGACTTGGATGATGATTACACAGGTGTTCATTTTATAATTCAATAATCTGCGTGTTTGTATTGTGTGGGTGCTTCTTTACATATATTGGGGGAGGGAAGGGGTTAATAAACTAAGGCATGTCCTTGTTGGGTGGAAAAGAACTGCAACAGGACTTCTTGTCAACTTGATGTAAATCAATCCCAATCCATTAAGCACTATATAAGTCTTTCTATATGTACAGCCACAAACAATTCTAACTGATCAAGCATTCAAAGGGTGGACAAAAGAAGAGAGGCAATGAAGGAAACAAATAAAACCAAAAAAAAGTGTTGTTCAAGTTAATAAAAGAACCAGGAAAGCAGATTCGTTGGGAAGGCCAGGGGACTCCCCTCAAATGGTCAAATAGGATGAGAATATAAAGAGGCCATTTTAGCTGGCCATTAGATAGTAAGTTCCAAAAGGAGTGAAAAGAAAAAAACTAGATTAATGTAGGTTCATATTATATCTAAGAAGAGAGTGTATCTATGCTTTATTGACTTACGAAAAAAGAAGCTAGGAGAATGAAAGGAAGGGAGGAAGGGGGGGGGAAGTCTGGAGAGAACAATGCAATGCAATTAGAATTACAATAGAGCAAATACTGAAATGAATACCTTCATCAATGATGGGAAGACTTGAAAGCTCCAAAGAATATAAAATCCTAATATCATTATCTCACCAATTTGTTCAAGTATTGAAACACAATAAAGATACTGACACTCAAAAAAATAAAAATAAAAAGAATTACAATAGATGTAAGCAGAACAACAGAGAGTCAGGGAAGACGTCTCCGTAGACATTGTTTATCTGAGACCTGGTGATAGCAGAATGTGCCAGAAGAGAATGAGAGAGAGCGAGCTCCCGGGCCAGATCAGGAATGACCACGGGAAGTATGTTAAACATGTCAGAATCATTTTAAACATCTCTCCCAAACGGCCTTTCCACCAGTGTATTCCTACTTTACCCGTAACCCACTATTCTGAATTACGGCATAAGCAAATTACTATTGCTAAACTATTCACAACAGCTAAGATTTCCCATTATTATGCAAACTTGATTTGTCCATAATCTGAAACACTGGCGGTCTTCCAGCCATCACTAATTGGATTTCCTAGCAACTTCCTGAGTCCCGGATAATACCACCGTTACTAGAACATACTAGAACAACGTCTGTTCCTGTTGCATCAGGTAGCATCGGTTACTGAGGTGTAACAGCGAACGTAAGAAAGAGCAAACTCTGACGTCACCCAAGCTGCGTATTTGGGTGTGGATGTTCTGCCTCCAGGGAGCACAGGCTGCAGCAGACCACAGCTGGCTTTCGCACAGCACCCACACACTCACTGAGCACCCCTTGATGCTAAGGGGAGCACCTGAAATGGCTTAAATGTAAGAGTAACACCCTTTGTTTGTCTCTAATGTGGAACTAGAAAATGATGAGGGGGAAGAAACTTCCTTTTTCCACATTGCCTTTCCTCTTCCTGTTTAAAAACTGTTAGAGATTATGGGGCGCCTGGGTGGCTCAGCCTGTTAAGCATCGGCCTTGGGTTAAGCGTCTACCTTGAGCTCAGGTCATGATCCCAGGGTCCTGAGATCAAGCCCCACTTTGGGCTCCCTGCTCAGCAGGAAGTCTGCTTCTCCTTCTCCCTCTGCCCCTCCCCTACTCATTCTCTCTCTCTCAAATAAATAAAATCTTTTTAAAGAAATCATTAGAGTTTAGCACAATGTGAAAGCAACCTTTGGTACTCTGAATTCTCAGCCATTTACTTCCTGGTAATAGGTAAAGAAGGTGGGAGTAGGGAAGAAGCTGACCAAGATTTAATTTTTAATCACCCTGTAATCTTGTATAAAAAATTTAAAGGGTCTTCCTCAAATTACCATTGCTAAACTATTCACAATAGCTAAGACTTCCCATCAAATATCCTTATGCCTGGCTAGGAAAACTGATGGGATGTTTTATAAGACATATACAGTTACTAAAGTTTTTATAAACTTTGCATAGGATAGGTCCTCAAATATTCATTAAATGAATTAACCAGTGAAGGAGAATCCACGGTGAAAGGAAGAAAGGGAAGGGAATTCTACTACAAGAATTAGCAAGGTACAAATATGCTGTGAGTATTGGACATTAAAAACAACTTAATTCAAAATCAGCATCCAAATAATTGATGCTCAGGGGATGACAATTATAAAATCAGCTATGGTCTCAATGAAACTGTTAAGAAGGTTAATGACTGGAAACTAGGTGGATAGCCTTCCTTTTTCCTTTTCCTTGCCTTCTCACCCTCTAATCATTTCTCTCCCCGTTCTTCCATCCCATGCTTCCCTAATCCCTGACCCCTAAAATTTTTGCCAGAGTTTCCAGAGAGGCAGAGGCCCTCCACTCCCTTTATCCTGGTGATATTCACACCTTCAGTCCACCTAGTCTGTTCCACTATTCATTCATCACTTAATTCACTCAACAGCAAGTTATTGAGCACAGTGGGGGTCAGACGCTGCCCTTAGACTACAAGCAAACCAAACCAAACCAAAACAAAACAAAAAGTCAAGAAGACATAGTTGGTCCCATCTTCAGGCTGTTTAGAGTCTTTGCAGGAATAGAGGAAACAGCCAATTCCAATACAGAGACATATTTGGGGCTCTGAAGACACATGGCCTACCATAATGGAAATCCAATTGAGGAGAAAGGACATTTGAAATTTTAAAGTTCATGTTGGTTAAGAGTTCAAGAAAACCACTTAATGTAAGTGGTTAGAAGACCACTGGGGAGAGAAAGGAAGGTCTAAGATGGAATATGAAACTGAGCAAGGGTTGGCCATATGGAAAGTTAGGGAATAGGTAAGGTCATGGTTCAAAAGTAGAGGTAACTACCTGTGTGAAGGCCCTGAGATGATGGGTTAAAATTCAGAGTACATCTTTTGGATAGGACCTTTGTTTTATATAAATCAGACAAACTGACCACCTTTCTAAATAGTCACATTGTTCTGTTTCCTCACCAGAGGCCACATGGAAATATCCTTCTCGTCTTGCCCTTTGTCCTACACTTCCTTCAAGGCACAACTTGCCTTAAAATCTGACATTTATATGCTTACTTGTCACATATGTCCCTTATCAATGCTTGTGATACTGTACTGTTTCAAATGTCCCTTCTCCTCAACTAGATTGTAAGTAGTTATGTAGGAAGACCATCCAAGGTCTGTCTCTTCCTTCTAGTACAGTGCTTTACCAGAGCAAATGCTTGCTGTTTATTAACTATTTAAGTACATGGTTTAAGTGAACAAAAAAGAACAAAATTACCACCCGAACTACCTAGTCATCAAGGCTCCTGACTCTTCTCAAGGGAGAAATTGAAAATGCTAGATTTTCTTGGTGTCACTTCCAGGAGAACTATGTAGGGATCTATTCTGATGAGAAATTACCTAGGTGGCTTCTGTTCTATGAACATGATCAATTTGGACTTACGGGTTCAAGAAGTCAGGTCAGCATGATAGTCAAGAATTATTTTATGTCAAGAATTATTCGGGCTTTCAGGGACACCTGGGTGGTTCAGTCAGTTAAGCCTCTGCCTTCGGCTCAGGTCATGATCCCAGGGTCCTGGGATCGAGCCCCCACATAAGGCTCTCTGCTCACTGGGGAGCCTGCTTTCCCCATCTCGCTCTCTGCCTGCCTCTCTGCCTACTTGTGATCTTTCTCTCTCTGTCAAGTAAATAAATAAATAAATCTTAAAAAATAAAAAAGTAATCTTAAAAAAAATAATCTTAAAAAAAAAAGAATAATTCAGACTTTCAGTCTGATATTCATCCTCTTTGCTGAGATGCTGCTGACACCTCAATCTCTAGGACCTCCGAAATTTCCACAGAGAAAAAGTGGAGTCTCTTCAATTACCACTTAAAAAAATGAGACATACTTGAGGCCTGTGGCAGTGAATTTCTGAAAGACTGGTGGCCAGAACTTGGAAGCAAAATGTCTGGTCATAATAAAAGGATACATCTAGCTAACCCCCTTAAATAAGATTTTTGAAACCAAAACAAAACACCAAACAAACAAAAACCAAACAAACAAAAAATCAAGTTTGAACTTTGAGGAAGATTATTTTCCTAGAGGCAACATCAAAGGACTTTGTGCATTTATCCAGTTCACTGGTTTACAAAGTTGTCGATGCACGAAGTTCAAAACAAGCTCCAGTTCCTGGTGCGAGAAGCCCAGTAGTGAAAATATCCTCTCCAAGGCTCTTTTCATTAAGTGGAAAATTCCACCAAAAGTAACAAGGGTTCTACCGTATCAGCGTACTAGGACCGATCAAGTGATAAGCTACAAATGCACTTCCACATCTGAGAACTATCTAGCAGCGCCAAGGAGCAGCAGGTAGTAATTAGCATTTGCCTGATGTGACCAGGTACGGATTTTGCCACTTTAAACTTAAAGCAGACTTAGGTATAGTGGAACCATAGACTGTCCTGTACTGCTCACTATTATTAATACACTGCCTCTGAGAGTTAAAAAAATTTTTTTAAATTAACTCAAGAAAGACTTCTTAAGCACCTACTATGTTCCCAGCTGAGCTGGGGCAGGGGTGACTAAACTCCCCTTGCCATCCAGGACTAACAATCAAGTGATGGAGATAAGTGTATAAAACAGATAATTTTGCTAAGGGGTGATGAGGACTATAATAAACGTGAGAGGAGAGAATAGTGGGTTCAAGAGAAGCACTGAAGAATATTGATCATTCTGGCGAATGTTGGACAGCTAGAAGGGGCATCAGCAGTGCTAACGACAAAGTAACTGAAGTCACCGCAACCATTCTTTAATTGCTTACTTGAAAAAACACATTCGAAAACCACTCATTCTTCCACCAGGAAACATAATGATTGACTCATTCACTGGTCCTAACACCCAAAAATTTAAAAAGAGAGAGAGAGAAGTACAAACTTCACTATCTCCAGGTAATTCACCTACCTCTCCAGGTAAACCTCAGTTTGAGTGTAGAAGGTTCAAACTCCCTGAAACCACCCCAGAAAAGCTCATGTGTCTCCTGGTTGCCTTTCATCAGAAAAGCAAGAGGAGACCAAATCAATCACAAAAGCAACGTAGGACACAACTAGAGTTCTAGGCGCTCCTGAGGCCCTCAAAGTTGACCTCTTACCTAAATTTCTAGCCCAGAGTTACCCAAACAATCTCCCACTCTTTTTTCTTTTTTTTTTTTTTTTAAGATTATATTCACTTATTTATTTGAAAGAGAGATAGAGAGAGAGCACAAGTGGGCAGAGCGGCAGGCAGAAGGAGAGGGAGAAGGGGCGCCTGGGTGGCTCAGTGGGTTAAAGCCTCTGCCTTCGGCTCGGGTCATGATCCCAGGGTTCTGGGATCGAGCCCCACATCAGGCTCTCTGCTCTGCGGGGAGCCTGCTTCCTCCTCTCTCTACCTGTGATCTCTGTCAAATAAATAAATAAAATCTTTATTAAAAAAAAAAAAAAAGAAGGAGAGGGAGAAGCAGGCTCCCCGCCGAGCAGAAAGCCTGATGCAGGACCCAATTCCAGGACCCTGGGATCATGACCTGAGTCAAAGGCAGCTGCCTAACCAACTGAGCCACCCAGGTGCCCTGTAATCTCCCATTCTTTCACGGGTCATCCTCCAGCCAGAGAGTCAACGTTCCCCAACTAGTACCTAACTCACAAGTCAACTAACTTTTATATAGTGTCTAGCCCATAAGAGCTCCCTTGGATTTGTGAATGGAAGACTTTACTACTTCTCTTTATTTTATCAAGTTGTTCCTTTGATGCCAGATGCTGTTTCTAGGTCTCCCCTTTCTTCCTCTCCCTCCATAAATCTCCACCCACCTTTCTCATTATACCATTGGTTAGAGTAATAATTGAAGGAAGATGGTATAGAAGGAAGAACAAGTATCACCTTATTAAGTCACTTAGTATCCGCGGCCTCCGGTTTCTCCTATAAAATGAGAATAATTCCCCGTTATGTAGTGTTCTTGTGAGAGGAAAACTGAGAGATGTATAAAGTTCCCGGTATGCTTTGGTGTCAAGTATCCTGTTAGAATACAACACATGCTTTCCTTTCTTAAAACCCAACTCGAATGTCTGCTGAGAAGCTCTTCTCTTACCCACTTACAAGCCATCTCTATAATAGCACAGCCTTGCTTCCCCAGCCTCTGAAAGCCTCTGGGGGAAGAAAATCTACAGTTAAGAAGTTTAGACTTTATGGGGAAGACAGGATTAGGAAACTGAGGGCAGCATTACACCTGACCTGCTTTGAATTCAGTAAAATGAAACCATAACCCAGCTTGCTAAGTCAAAACAGTATCGATGACATTTAGACCTCTGAAAAGAGCAATTATGATTACTGTAGTAGTACTTTCATTTAGGACTCCGTGTCCATTAGAAAACTTCTAAAGAGTTTCCTGCCCTGTAATTTATAAAGCTGCTCACAAATTCATTTTGCCTTGAGGCAAATAATCTACATACTGCCAGAAGGTGTGTTTTATCTGCATCCAAGTGATCCTATCTGATCTCATGGGTCGGGGCTGTTAACTCCTCAAGTTTCAAGTTCCAACACGGCCTCCTAAACGGAGAAGCACAGACCTGCTTGAGAGGAAAAGCTCTTTAGACAAGCTCTCATAAACCACCGTGCAGGGCCAAAGAGGCATTCTACAATCCTCCTTCCCGGGACTCAGGTCCGTGTGGCTTTCCTGGGTCCGTGAGCAGCTCATGCCCACAGGCTGCTGGACCCTCTGAACCCAAGCCTGCAGTTCCACAGTCTGAAATGGACCTTTCGTCAGCCTCCTCTGTTGGCCTCCCTCGGGCTTCATGAACCATTAAGACTAGTTCTATTCGGCCTTCTCCATAACTCTCTTCCCTAATGCCTTTTTCTGAGGCACGGAACACTGAACTCCTCTGCCTCCAGTTATATACCAGTTATATACTTATATATACTTATAAGTTATATACTTATATACCCTTGGCTACCTCACTTTAAAATCCAAAAACTAACATTTATGGGCCAGGCCCCATCCTAGCCTTAGCGCTTCCAATGTATTAACTCATTTAACATTCAGAACGAAATCAGGAGGCAGCTCCTATTCCTATCCCCATTTTACAGGTGAGGAAATGGAGGCTGGGAAGGTGATAAGAGGGAGAGCCAGGATGCAACCTTGGGCAGTGTGTGGTTCCAGCAGCCAACACTTGCTAAATTTCCACAATTCCTCACTCAAACTGAAACCTCAGCCTACGTGGCATCTATTTTTGGTTTTGTATAAGGAGTATGTTCAGGTGGGGGGCACCTGGGTGGTTCAGTCGGTTGAGCGTCCAACTCTTGGTTTAGGCTCAGGTCTTGATCTCAGGGTCATGAGATCAAGACCCACATCAGGCTCCACACTCAGTGCAGAGTCTGCTTGTCCCTTTTCCTCTGTTCTTGCCCCCTCCCCCCCACACTCTTTCTCTCAAATAAAGGAATTAATTAAACCTTTAAAAATAATAATAATAGGGCGCCTGGGTGGCTCAGTTGGTTAAGCAACTGCCTTCGGCTCAGGTCATGATCCTGGAGTCCTGGGATCAAGTCCCACATTGGGCTCCCTGCTCGGTGGGGAGTCTGCTTCTCCCTCTGACCTCTCTCCTCTCATGCACGCTCTTTCTCTCTCTCTCTCAAATAAATAAATAAAAATATTTAAAATAATAATAATAATAATAAAAGGTGTATGTTCAGGTGAAATAAATCCTTCCAAAATCACTACCTGTTTCCTTCTGCCTCACCCTGTCCCCCTGCACCCAGCCCTTCTCTACTTCTTCCCTCTCCTTCTTTTTCTCTACAGTCTCTGAGGTCAAATAAATGCTGCTTTTATATAATCAGAGTCCCAAGGTGTCCCCGCGACTGGGCAGATTCCCTGATGTAAGAGAAATGCCTGCCTGTCATATCCTAAAGTCTCTCCCTGCCTTACCCCATCTCTAGCTGAGAGACATGCCCTCTTTCTGAGGTCTACAATGAAAATGTGATGCAGAAAACAGACCAAAACAAAACACTATTCTGGATCAGACTGCCAACAACTCTGGACAGTATTCTGCCTTACGACCGGAAAAAACAAGTCATTTTGTAAAAGACATTGACAGCTGCAACCCACAATCCTTACTGCCTCTTAATAAACTTTAATAGATCACTCACAGATATATCATGCCCTTGTGAACCAAGTAATGCTATCAAGGTAGAAAGCCTGTAGATTTTTTTTTTAGAATACCTCTGATGAACTTGAAAAACTCACTTTTAGTGTCAAGATGTCTCCTGTACTTCTGACTCGATTCTATGGCTCACCAAATCAGCCACGTTTACTCCATTCAGTCATTCAACAAGCATTTACTGAGTTCTGGAATACCACAGTGAGTGAGGTAGGTGACATTTCTTCTCTTGGGGGTGCTTCCTGCCAGCATGGAACATAGGCAATAAGCAAACACTTGACTACAGATGATGATGAATGCTATGAAGAAAATCAGACAGGATGAGGTGAGAGAGAGTGAAGTGGGTATAGGGGAAAGCAGTTTAGATTGAGTCATCAAGAAAGGCCTCTCAGGGGAGGTAACATTTAACTAAGACCTGAAGCAAGCATGCACTTTCCAGGAAGAGGAAATAAAAATGCGAAGTCTTCAGGTGGGAACAAAACCAAGGAACCTCTTCCCTTGGACAGCTCACCATTGTGTGTACTTCTTCATGACTTTATAAACTTTATACATAAATCCTGTCAACCTTAATTGTTGTGGACTAAAGAATGCACATCACATCCACAAATGAGTTTCTATCCCTCTTATCATCACAGTTGCCAAATTCCCAGGACTATTGTGTCTTGGTTCTTTCTGGAACACTCTTATCAGGGCCAGCTGCCTGGTAATACCTGTTGATGATTAACACCAACAGCCCACGGAAAACAGATTTTGCAAGTCGGTCAGCCATAAAATTCTTGCTGAATAAGGCTGCAGGAGATTTAGTCCAGTTCCTGGGGAGCTGGGCCATTCATTCCTGTATAACCACCATCTTGCCCAATCCCTCACGCCACCTCACACTGTCCCCGGGACCTGATAGCTGTGTCAAGTGATAACCTTTCTCAACCTATGGGACACCAGTCGTTAACAACTGAGGAATGTCTTTCTCACCACTTTATGTTGAAATACTGCTAAGACCTCAGTAAAAATTCCAAGACTTTACTTGATAAAGAGATAATTTATGAAAAGCTTTACTAGACATTCCTGGTGAGCCTATATCCTAGGATTTACTAGACGTTCCTGATTAGCCTATGTCCTAGGTTTAAAAAGCATCATAAAGTTTAAAATAGACCATTTTCCATATTAGTGATAATTATATCCTCACAGTGGGAATTGACATACTTTCTTTACATTCAATTTATTATTCACATAGATGAATTCATTGGGCCTGAACTGCACCATTGTCTTAGACTATCTCCCCTTTACCCAGTCAAGTCTCCACATACCCAAGGTTTTGGGAAGCTGTATCACCCTTATTAACATTAGGGTGCGATATTCTCCCTCCCTCCCATATTCACTCATTGGTCTACATACCTCTGGAGAATGGTATAATCTCTTCTACTTGTATGTTTGGAGAAAGCCATCTTATTGAAGAATTTTTTTAAAACCCCCCAAATCTGTGTTTCCTTAAATTGATCTAATTTGTTTGTTTCTGTCCTCTAGTTTAGGTTGTTTTCGATCCTAGAAATAGTATACCTCTATAATAATACATTTGAGAGTGGCAAACACAGAAGACCTGAATTCCAGTCCTATTTATTATTCATTCAAGAAATGCTTACTAGATACCTATTATATACCAGACCCTCCATCACTGATAGGTTTTTCACTTTGCCAAGTAACTAGCTTGCTCTATGCCCCAGGTTTTTTTGTTTGTTTTTGTTTTGTTTTGTTTTTTGTAAAGATTTTATTTATTTATTTGACACAGAGAGAAATCACAAGTAGGCAGAGAGGCAGGCAGAGAGAGGAGGGGAAGCAGGCTCCCTGCTGAACAGAGAGTCCGATGCAGGGCTCAATCCCGGGACCCTGAGACCATGACCTGAGCTGAAGGCAGCGGCTTAACCCACTGAGCCACCCAGGTGCCCCCTCCAGTGTTCTTATTTGTACATTTCTCTAAAGAGCACACTACCAGATAATCTTACCTCTTTGTAGTTCTAAATGTCTTTACTTCTAAGTCCAATTCTAACCTCCATATTGTTTCTCAATCACACTTGTTTCTAAGTAAATTGACTTTGGGAAATGTCCTATTAAAATAAAGGCTAGTACTCAGGGCGCCTGGGTGGCTCAGTCAGTTGAGCCTAACTCTTAATTTTGGCTCAGGTCATGATCTCAGGGTTCTGAGACTGAGCCTTATGTAAGGGCTCCCCAGGGAGCCTGCTTGGGATTTATTCCCTCTGACCCTGCCTCCACTCACACACACATTCTCTATCTCTCAAATGAATAAATAAATCTCTAAAATAAAGATTTAAAATAAAGTACTAGTTACATCTAATTCATTAATATAAGTTCATTGAGAGAGAAAAAATACAGTAATCAATATTTCTGGAGTCTAGACGATTATTTGTGAGAATAATCAATAAAGACATTATGCTATATATATTCAGAAACAAGAATCAGAAAAGAGTAATATGGGTGGAGGCTTGGAACCAATTTCCTCAAGAAGAAAAACCAAGTATAAAACCAAGCACTGAACATATAAACAAAAAATGTAAAACCCAAAGCTGGCTAGATAACATAAATAAATACACACACACACACACACACACACACACACACACACACAAACACACACACACTGGTAATACTGTATATGCTTTCTAAAGAATAGTTTGACAATATATAATAAGGATCATACAACTAGTTGTGGAAATTGGCCACATAAATAGTCCTTCTGGGCTCACCCATGTAATTTTCTTTGACCAATGAACTTGCTTTCTTTCCAATCACACCCCTTTGCCATAACCATGAGAATATGCCCAGGTTAGCCTGATGGGTGGATGTATGAGACACATGAGATACAAGATTTTCCAGCTGGGACTGGCAGTGCCCCTGAGCTAAGGAGCTGGAGCTGGGAATCCAGGAATGCTAAAACAGCTAGAATTTTCAAGGAAAAATACCAGAGAACAGAGAGCTGTAGAGATATGCAGTGGGTCTCCCTTGAGTCTTTAGCTACGTAAGAGTCAACATACATGTGTGAGGAAACTATCCACGGTCTGGGAAGCAACCACTCAAAAGGATTAGAAAAAACAGTTCTCAGAGCTCACAAAAAGCTATAAATAGTTCCTGTTCCACCAGCTGGAGTGGGAAAAAGTAATAATTAAAGAAGCATCAGACTGAGTGATCAAAAGCGCTCGGGCCTATGCAGTGGGGCAAAATCTGCCCTAGACAAAATACCGCTCTGCTCCCACCAAGCAATAAAGGCATGACGGAAAGGATCAAACAGCTTCCAAGTAACTTAACTGGATCCCAGGACCAATATCAAGAATATTTCTAGAAACACAAAGTATCTAGTTCCCAGCAAGGTAAAATTCACCATTTCTGCATCTAATTAAAATCTACCAAGTAATTAAGTTTGCGAGGTCTGCGTAACAAAATGCCACAAACTGTGTGACCTAACAGAAATTGGTTGCCTCACAGTTCTGGAGAGTAGAAGTTTGAAATCAAGATGTTGGCAGGGTTAGTTCCTTCAAGGAATGGAGAGATGGGAGGGAAGGATCTGCTCAGGCCTTCCTCCTTGGCTTATAGATGGCCCTGTGTCATGTCACATGGCTAATTCTGTGTGGAAGTCTGCTTCTAAATTTCCCCTATTGATAAGGACACCAGTTATTGGACTAGGGCTTCTCCTAAAGAACTCATTTTAACTTGTTCAACTCTGTATTAGCCCTGTCTCCAAAAAAAGTTCATTCTGAAGTACTGAAGGTTAAGACTTCAATGTATGAGTTTCTAGAGGAACACAATTCAACCCATTACACCAAACATGCAAATAAACAGAAAAATTTGACCCTATTGTGAAAAATCAATCAATCAAAATGATATGGATCATAGAATTAGAATTTGATTACATCAAAAGCTAATGATGTACTATATGTTGGCTAACTGAACATAATAAAAAAGTAAATAATAAAAAATAAATTAATTTAAAAAACAAAACCAGGGGTGCCTGGGTGGCTCAGTGGGTTAAAGACTCTGCCTTCGGCTCAGGTCATGATCCCAGGGTCCTGGGATCGAACCCCACATCGGGCCCTCCGCTCAGCAGGGAGCCTGCTTCCCCTCCTTCTCTCTCTGCCTGCCTCTCTGCCTGCTTGTGATCTCTGTCAAGTAAATAAATAAAAATCTTAAAAACAAAAACAAAAACAAAAAAATACCCCCAAAATTATAATTTGACAAAGACACTAGATCAGTTATTAAAACTGTATGGCACTTGTTCAAGATGTTAGAGGAAAGTGGTATGATTGAGGTTTCATAGTGACTTGGAAGACATAAAAGGACTCAGTGAAAACTTAACAGAGATATAAAAATATAATGTCTGAGATGAAAAATAATAGCAGATTAAGCACTGCAGTAAATAATTAGTAAAGTTGAAAACACGGCAATAGAAATTATCAGAAATGAAACTCAGAGGAAAAAGACTGAAGGAAAAATGAGCAGAGCATCAGTGAGCTATGAGATGATTTCAAGCAGCTTATAGCTAGGTAAATAGAGAATCAAGGGAAAGGTGTGGGACTGAAAAATTATTTGAAGAAATAATAGCTGAAATTTTCCAAAGATGATGAAAATTAAAACTACAGAGCCAAGAAGCATCACAAACTCCAAGTATGAGAAAACATGAATAGAACTCCAGCAAGCCATGTTGTTATCAAACTGCTTGAAACCAATGATAAAGAGAACATCTTAAAAAGAAGACAGGAAAAAAGAAAAGACACATGAAGTACAGAGACCAAAGATAAGAATGACAGCAAACTTCTTGTCATGAAGAACAAAATCAAGAGACAATGGAGCAACATCTTTAAAGTATGAAAAGAAAAAAATGTCAACTTTGAATTCTAAACTCAGTGAAATAGCTTTCAAAATTGAAGGTGAAAGACATATTCAGGCATACAAAAGTTGAAAGAATTTATTAATAGCAAACCTGCCCTACAGGAAATGTTAAGGGAAATCCTTCAAGCAGAAGAAAAATAATACCAAATGGAAATCTAGATCTATCAAAGGAATGAGAGTACCAAAAGTGGTAACTATTCTGGGTCTAGAGAGAAACTTTTCCACTATTTTCTCCCTACCCTCACCACTCAGTCCATGTCCCACTTAGAAATACAACTGAACAAGACTTAATTCCATATGTACAATTTATATACTCATCACCTATAGTAAATTACATCTATCAATAGTCATCAACAAATATGCCTTGAGCCTACTCTACTGGGGTAAACTAACCAAAACAGCC
This sequence comes from Martes martes, assembly GCF_963455335.1. Taxonomy (NCBI): domain Eukaryota; kingdom Metazoa; phylum Chordata; class Mammalia; order Carnivora; family Mustelidae; genus Martes; species Martes martes. Next base: position 47,568,597 of record NC_137903.1, read on the forward strand.
AACTGACACTGGGGATAAACTGACCAAAACAGACAAGCCCCTTTAACAAGCTCATTGAGCTCACATCCCAGCATCTGATTTTCTGATTCATGAACATGAGAACACAGTATGACAGTCACACAGCAACTGGCTGATGTTGTTTTATTTATATGTTATAATTCCCTCCAGACTGCAAAAACTTCAATTTGGTTGTTTCAATTGTCTTCATGATTCAGTAATTCAATACAATAATCCAGTTAATAAAAGGTCACTAAATACTGTCAGAACTGTCAGCTACATAGGCCTACATCATAATGCACTACAAATGAAGCAATTTTGTAATTTTTCATTATGTCATATTTTATCAAGCTGTAATTGGGATAGGAAAAAAGGAGAAACATGGATAAAGAAGCCATGAGGGCTGAAATAAGTTTCTATTTTTTTGTAATCCATATCTTTTACAAAAGGATGTTAAGGTGTCCACCAAAGACATATGTAATAATTTCAATACACAATAATCAAAATGGAAATGTTTCATGGCTTCCACCAAAGCCATGAATACCTAGAAGAAGAAAATATGCTAGCCTCAAGTGCTAATTTAATTACTATAATTATTAATAAACATGACTTGGAGCTTCCTGGCAGCCATAGCAAAAAAGGGAAACACAATTTGTAAGAAATTGTGCTCTGTACCGGGGAAAAAGTTATTAATGCACAAACACTCACTGCCTTCTCCTTCCCTTCCCTAGATGTCTTTAAATATTACTTACCTGAGCCAGGCTTTTGAAAGATATTACAGCTGATGGAGGGGGAAACAAGAATATACATTGTAAGGAATTTCTGGTATTCTATATCACTATCTGAAGGAGGAATCATATATTTTGGAAACAAGCAAGTATTATGAAAGTCATCCTCACCCTAAAAATAGGTTACTCCTTTGAAAGCCTATGTAAATTCTACCCCACCGTTTTATACTGGTTAAATGTACAAATAAGTGCTCTTTGGTGAAACTCAAAATAATTGGGAGTCAAAAATAGTGAAATGCTGAAATCACCATCTTCAAATGAGCAATGGCTATTTTTATGTCAGGTTTTGATTTGAGGAGAAAAAAAAGTATATTCTAATCTACTGCCTAAGAACAGCTGTAATCAGCATATGCATGTAATGACAAAACTCAAGTAATTAAACATCTTCATTTAAAAATCTGTTCAACAGGGGTGCCTGGATGGCTCAGTCGGTTAAGCAGCCGATTCGTGATTTCAGTTCAGGGCATGATCTCAGGGTGGTGAGAGTGATCCCTGCATTGGGCTCCACGCTTAGTGCAGAGTCTGCTTGAGAGTTCCATTCTCTCTCTCTCTCTCTGCCCCTCTCCCCACTCTCTCCTTCTCAAATAAATGAGTAAAATCTTTTTAAAAAAATCTGTTCAACAGCAACAACAAAAAAGGCATCTGTGAATTTTTACTTACCAAACATCTAGAAAATGGCCTATCTCTAAATGGACTGTCATTAATTTTTACAGTGTATATGATTAGGCAAGCAAAAAAAGTGAAAATAAAGGAAGAAAGAAGTATCATTATCTTGATATTGCCTAGCTGTTTGTTTTATGGTATAAATATATAGAAAGAGACAGTACTGTGGATAGATCAGTCTATCTCTTTTGGCTTTTTTTGTGTTATTGTCAAATCTCACAGAAAGCAAGACGGCATTAGCATGCTTGGCTATCTCCCTTGGTTCCATTCTGTTTTCAGAGCCCTAATCCATTATTGGAATTTCATTTACTTCTAAGTTCTCTTGCTGGCTCTTTTGCAAATAGGTAAATAAGTTACTGGGAAAAGTCCCCATCAGCCATTCATTCATTAAACTAATACTGACTGGCTCTCTGATGGGCCAAACAGGATTCTAAACAGTGAACAAAATAGACTAAAATTCCTGCCATTGAGGAGTTTACATTCTAGTGGAGGAAGAGAGATAATAAAACAATTCAAGTAGAGACTATGTCAAATGGTGGTCAAGGTGATAAAGAAAAATGAATCACGGAAAGGGAAGAGGAAGAACTGCTGAGGAGGGGTGGCAGTTTCAAAGAAAGAAAGGGCTCAGTGAGAGAATGACATTTGAACCCAAAGCCCCAAGGTGTGAGAGAAGCAGCCATATAAACCACTGTAGGAAAGAGGATTCCAGATGGAGGGAACAGGCTGGGCAGGTCTGAGAAATAGCCAAGACCATCACCGCCAGAATAGGTGGATGAATCAAGCCCATGACAGAAGGGACAGAGGTAGAGGTCAGATCATGCAGGCCTTGGAAGCCATTGTTAGTATTCTGTTTTTCACTTTGAGACAGATAGGAAGTCATGAGGGATTTGAACTAAGGAAAACCACAAAATGATGGATGTATTTTAAATTCTCATGCTGGCTGTTGTGTTGAGCACAGACTGTAGAGGATCAAGGGGAGAAACCAGTAGAAGCCTCTATCAGAAGCTACTACAGTGTTTCAGGCAAAACAGGGTAGAGGCTCAGTCCAGGGGGCTGTGGCATCCATGGTAAAAAAAAATAAAAAATAAAAAATAAAGAAAAAAAACACCCTGCTGATGGCTGCCCATCAAACAATTTCCAGTCTGGGGCCAGGGGTAACAGTCATATGAACATTTTTTTTAATATTCATTTATCTTTAATAAAGTGTCAGAAAGTTTTGGAAGCCAGTAAGTCAACATTTACACCTGGAGAGTGGTATGAAGAGCTATTGCCAATGAAACTCAAACCACGACAATACCTCTATTTTTAAAGGCTGAGGCTTATTCATTGGAGTTTCTGCTTAGATGACAAATAAGAATTCTCATTTGTTCCTACGCTGGCTATGGAAAATACTTTCTTAATACAATCAGATCACATCCTTGACTGAGTAGATGTTTATACAGTGAACAAAATTAACTTATGTTCTGATGATTGAAGATTTGCATTAGTTCAGTATCCTAATTCTTGCCAATAATTCATATTAAGTGGACATTTGGGTATAGATGTAAATGAAACATGGGATTGGTCTGAATTTATACTGAATCCCAGGGTACATTTCAGAAACTTGATTATTTTTTCAAATGTTTGTGTTTTGTTATCACACTTTTTTCTCCTAAGAGAAGATTACAGATGAACTCTGGCTAATGAATTACGGCTAATCAAGATGTGGTTTCCTGTGATCCCAGCCTTTGAGGGCTACAGTGCACTTCACTTGATGACTCTATAGCTGATTATGATACACACCAAATAATTACTGAAATTCATCATTTTGTTCCTGAAATAAATGTATTACTAACCTCAACCATGTCGTTCGAAATATAGATCAAAATACTCTCTTCCATGATAAGCCTGTACTTTTATAGCCTTCCCTGCTATTCTCTCTCCAGCAACATTTTTCTGGAGTGACAGGACTGTTAATCAGATTTTCAAGCCATGGGTTATTTACATCCTCCAGTACATTTCAGTGAAATTAATTTGAGTTGCCCTCCTCTCTTACCAGCTTCTCAATAAATCTTCCTGGCAGTTTAAATAGAAATATCATCAAGACAGACTGGCTTCTGGCAAAAATCACCACTGTTAAATGTTCTGCCGAGAGCATACACGGTAAAGGGGGAAAATGGAGAAATGAGGAGAGAATTTTTCAATAACTATGAATAAAACAGAAACCGGAAAATATGGGAAATGTCATAGGATATGGATAAGAACAAAATTCCAACGGAATACTGCATACCCACTATATTAGTTTTCTAGGGCTGCGATAACAAAGTGCCATAGACTGGGTGGCTGAAACAACAGAAATTTTATTTCTGACAGTTCGGGAAGCTAAGAAATAAAAGATCAGAAGCATTTAGTTTCTTCGGAGGCCTCCCTTTCTGGTTTGTAGAAAGCCATCTTCATGTTCACATGGCATTCTCCCTCCAGTATGTCTGTGTCCAATCTCCTTTTCTTATAAGGACACAAGTCATATTGGATTACATAATGACGTCATTTTAATTTAATTACCTCTTTAAAGACCACATCACCAAATACAGTCACAATCTGAGGTACTGAATACGTTTTTGGGAGGCACAATTCAGCCCATAACACACACTACTTAGGAAAAGTATGCGGTATAAATCTGCTGTCACCTATTAACTATTTAATGAACCATGATTGTTGCTTCTTTGAACTTCTAGAATGTGCTAAGCATATAGCATTTGACTATTCACTGCCCATGTAGAGAATGACCCCTAGGTCTTTGTGTGATCCATCAGACCCGTGGCAGAGGCACAAAGTGCTCAGAGGCACTGGAGTCTAGTCCACTTTCTGTTCAACATCCAGCTCTGCATTCAGGGAACAGCTACTAGCCAGGCTCAGAGTGTTATGAAGAATCTTTCTTTGTCACATGTCCCAAAGTTGCATAGTTCATGAAGCCAGATAAAAAAGAATTGCTTTGTGTTTCCCGAAAGAAAATTTACCAAAGTGAAAATCATCCCTTTGCTCTTTACATTTTCTAGCTACATTTGTAAAACTGCAGCTTCCCAGTCGGGCCAGAAACATGGTGTCCAAACCCAAATCAAGGCTAGTGTTGGGTAGGTATCCATGGCAGCCATCACTAATTCTTGATTCTCATGAACCTGGACCTGGTTTCAGAATCCTTCTCAATACAGCCACTACCATATAATTGAGATTGACATCATTTAGCATCCCTGGCCCAAATAAAGTCAGCTGCCAGAAGTTACTATTTGGCTCTTTCCAATAAACAGGCCCTTCAGCCAGGGGTTTCTAATTATCAAGCCAGTCTTAATTCTTGACTGGCCAAGCTAGGACTGGTCTCTGTGTTACCAAGAACCTTTTTTTTTTAAAAAGATTTTATTTATTTATCTGACAGATAGAGATCACAAGTAAGCAGAGAGGCAGGCAGAGAGAGAGGAGGAAGCAGGCTCCCTGCTAAGCAGAGAGCCCGATGCGGGGCTTGATCCCAGGACCCTGGGATCATGACCCAAGCCAAAGGCAGAGGTTTTAACCCACTAAGCCACCCAGGCGCCCCCCAAGAACCATTTTTAAAGGGAAGTAATGGATTCCAGTTTTGTGGGGCCTAACGTTCATATAATTTGGAGGTGGAGAATCCCCTTTATGAAAAAAGAGTGCAAAATTATAAATAAAAATTTATAGTCTCTCTGAGGGCCTTGGAAGAGTCCCATTCAACTGAGGGGCCTGATGCTCAAGCATCACTAAATTCAGCTACCCTATCTGCCCCTGGCACAAGAACAGCTGCCTTAAATCAACTTTTCTGTAATGGAAATTCATTCCTTCACTTCCATCCCTCTTCATGCATCCCCTCTTTCAGTTTGTTTCTCTATATTTTGTTCTAAGTATCCTGCTATTGCCTTATTGTCCCCCGGTTGGTTCTGGTTCATGGATGGTAACAGGATGGGCAAGTTAGGAAATGCAAAACTAGGGTTGAGCTTGAGAAGTATCCAGGCCCAGAGAGTACTGCCATCTTGTTTAGAAAGTGGCATGCATTTGGTTACTCTGGTCTGAGATTAAACAGAGGTCACTTTTTGAGTGACTGAGAGACTGGGTTCCAGGATTTAGCAGATAAGGGGAAGTCCCCTCTCTCTCATACCATTGAGAAGTAAGTAGGAAGGTTTCTGGAAATGGATGCATGCAATTTCCATAGAGCCCAAAGTCCTCTCAGGAAAAGGAACCAGGATTACTATGTAGTTCCCCCAATATTTAAAGTTGTAAGAGTCGATGGGATGTACTGAACTGGCTTTGTCCAAGCTTGGATGACAAAAGAAAAAAGGCAGTGAGTTTCCTGAAGGGAAAAGATAACCTAACCCTTAAGTGAGACGGAACCAGATGGCTGGTTCCTGCCCTAAGATGGTCAGAGAGGACATTGGTTCTGAACCTACAAAGTGAATGACACCACCTAGACTCCATAGAAGGAGCACTGGCACTCTCCCTAAAGTAGCAGTGAACAAGCAGGCAAGCTGAGAGACCAGTATTACTACTGAGCTGTAACTTTGGGAACACAGACCTTCTCTAGTGGTGTCCGCAGCTGAACACAAAACTGATGACAGAGGAATATCTTTTTTTTTTAATTCTTTATTTTTTATTAACATATAACATATGTACCCCAGGGGTACAGGTCTGTGAATCGCCAGGTTTACACACTTCACAGCACTCATCATAGCACATACCCTCCCCGATGTCTATAACCCCCTGCCCCCGGCAACCCTCAGTTTGTTTTGTGAGATTAAGAGTCTCTTTTGGATTGTCTCCCTCCCGATCCCATCTTGTTTCATTTATTCCTTTCCTACTCCCCTAACCCCCCCCATATCTTTTAACACATTTGCTTTTCCCTTTGTTCTAGTCCCCTCTGTACACATTTCACTCAGTTTCCATTGTAGTTCCTTGGGCATCGGGAGCCCTTGAATCCAGCTCTTCCCACATGAGGCAGTGGTTTTGGTGGCTGTGGCATGCCTGGGATTCTGCTGCATTCCCAGCATCTGGGAATCCTTTGTGAACCACCCTGTATTAAGCAAGCTCTTTAGTAAGATGGAACAGGTATGGATTTGGGAGTGCGAGACCTAGGTTTGAATCCTAGCTTCATCATATACCAGTTATATGATTTTAAGAAAGTAGACTTAACCCTATGAGCCTCAGTTCCTTCATCCATAACCTAAGTTACTGTGGCCAACGATGGAATGGCTTTGTTTAAAATATGTAGCACAGTCTCTGGCATAGCATGTGCTCAGTAAATATTAGCTCTGTTCCTTTGCACTCTCAAGGATTTCCCTGGCAATGTTTGGCCAATGGGAAGTTTTAAGTTGGAGTATAGAGTTAAGTTGTGATCAAAACAAACTCTCTTATTATTATCATTACTTGTACATCACTATTATAATCCCACTAGAAGCTGTGGTCACATCAATATAAGGATGTATGGAACATAAAAAGGCCATGCCCATTTCAAACCAACCTTAAGTTTGAACATTATATAAACACTGAGAATGAGATCAGAAAAGTGGGCATCAGTCAGCTTGGATTGGATGATTTTTAAAATGTAGCTGTGTTGTTAATGCAAATAAAGAACAACATCCATACGGAATCAAAGGACTGGAACCTGGAGTAACTTGCTTTGGTACAAGAAGAAGAGAAAAGCAAACTGGCCTCCAAAAATTTTCCTGGCAAACCCTACCTCAAACAGATCACTTATTTACTCTAAGTTCTCTCCACCCTTGAATATACAGGCTGGGCTGTTACACCCTCTATGTATCTATATCCACATATCATTTTATGTTTCAGGTTTATCTCCCAAAATTTATTGTCAATTTCACCTGGGAAAAAGTCATAATTTCTATTTCTTTTGTATACCCGCCTTGGGTAGGAACATAAGAAATAAAAAAGAAAGAAAAAAAAAAAAAAGAAGGAAGGAGAAAGGCAGGAGGAATGGAATAAGAAGGAAGCAGACAGGAAGGTCTGCTTCAAAAGAGACTCTGAACTTTGTGGTAAAGAATCCTGTGGTGAAATATCCCCATGCTAGAAACCTAGCCATTTGCAAACTGTTTGCTCTGGGCTGTTCTATCAAAATTGATGCATCCATCTTATAATAAATGCATGTTGGAGAACCCAGCATAAGGAACCATCTGCTTTGTTTGACCTAAATCATCAACAATAAGCAAAGAACTGATTTATAAACAACATTGGTCATTAGTGACGAATTAAATGTGGAAAGCAAATGCAATACTTTCCAGAACAGCTGTTACAGATAAGGACAATGCAGCAGAAATACTTGCACAACTGATTTTACAAAGAGCTTTGTCTTTGAATCTAAATTCAGGTGTTTTCCTATGATGACAGTACCTAAAACAAGGAATAAGTAACACTGGCAAAAGAACTGAGAATAAGCACTACTCAAGTCCCCTTAACCCTATACCACTATGGTAGAGGAGGGACCATTACACCTCTCCAAACATTCTATCTTCTACAGGTAATCTCTCCTGCCTCTCAGAATTCCCTAAGCACTTTATACCACTCATGAGGCTCTTATTATGTAATGCACTGGATTATCATCCTTTGGATTCACGTCTTTTGATTTCTACCAGTTACAGATTCTTTAAGGCAATGACCTTACCACATACAACTTCAAATGAGGTTTTTGAACCTCACATGGGACCAAACTTAGTGCTTTTTACTAAGCCTACAACACAGAAACACTTGTTGTATAAGTTAATAAAATTCTCATTGTCTTTTAGTCTGAATTTTATTCTCTTACCTATTTCTTCATTTGGGCTTGAGCCCCCAAATCCAATAATTATCTATGGACTTTGATAAATACACAGGAGACAGCATGATCTAATAACAGAAGCATCAGTAAAAAAGTCAGGGGACACAAGTCTAATTCTGGTGCTTTTAATAAAATGTAAAAGTGAAGTTTGGTAAGTCACATAGTTTTTCTATACCTCAATTACCTCATCTATAAAATGAGGAAAAAGAATTGCTGGTCTTCAAAGAAACAAGCGAAGAAAGGAGACATGTATTGGGTGACGTTTTTATGCCAGACACTGGGTTATGCGCACACACATGAATTACCTTATACAAGTCTTATAACAACTTTGCATTAGTTTCCCAGCATTACAAATGAGGAATTTGAGACTCAAGGAAAGTAAGTGGCAAAAAGTCACTCGGCTAGTAATTGGCAAAGTGAAAACATACACCCAGAAATTCTAACTCTAAAGCAGTTCAGGTCAAGCCATTTGACATTTAGAGAGAGCGACTGAACTGGCACCATGATGGTTGCCAAGGATGCAGAGGTAAACTAAACAGAAGTTAAGTGTCTACAAAAGCATGAAAACATATAAACAAATAACTGTATCAGAGTATGCATATGGGATTCCTTCCATCCAACACTGCTGCTTTTAATGAGGCTATGAAAAGTAAACTATGTAAAAGTCAAAAGGTATAATTTAAGTCCCTGTGCCAAATAGTACTTATACTAGGAAATATGTTCCAAATATAGTAAGTAACTCTTAGTTTTCTGTCCTTGTGAAGCTTACAGTCTTATTGAAGACAATATTAGTGCTTGAAGTGGCAAACTTCTTTTATATAGAAAATTTACTCACATGGAACAATACATTCTATTAAAATAATAGATAAAATTAATATTGCTAATTTTGCTTTTGAGTCAGCTTATGACAATGGCAATGAAGACAAGTGTCTTTGTGATACAATGAACACAAATGTTGTCACCTATCAGGGGCTATGTCTTTCTGAACATTATGTTAACCAATCAGAATTAATTAATAATCCCCAGGTTTCAGCAGATTTATAATGGGAACTATTCTACCATCCATATTCTAGCTTTGACCATATATTCCTCTATAATTAAAGGTAATTTTGATTAAACAGTGTTTTTAAAATTTAATGATTCTTTTTGCTTAAAACAGCAAAATTAGCATTTGTAAAATCTTCCTCCTCATACACTCGAGAATTATGAATATTATACATGAAATAAAAACACCAAAATACATAAAGAAAATATCAAAAGAATGTCAAGCAAAGGGGTGCCTGGGTGGCTCAGTGAGTTAAGCCTTCGCCTTCGGCTCAGATCATGATCCCAGGGTCCTGGGATTGAGCCCCACATCGGGCTCTCTGCTCAGCAGGGAGCCTGCTTCCCTTTCTCTCTCTGCCTGCCTCTCTGCCTACTTGAGATGTCTGCCAAATAAATAAATAAAATCTTAAAAAAAAAAAAGAATGTCAAGCAAAAAATTAAGGGATCATTAATGTTCCTTCAGTATAGTACACTTTTGTATTACTAGGGGTAATACAATATAAGCAGAATTTTTAAAAATTTCTTATTTTATTGTTGAAGTAGTGTTTTGTTTTTTGTTTTAAATACTTATTTAGGGTGAAAAGATGGCAGAGGAATAGGGGACCCTATTTCAGCTGGTCCCCTGAATTGAGCCGTATATCTACCAGACTGTTCTGAACACCCATGACATCAGCCTGAGATGTAAGAAGATATATCTGGATCTCTACAAAAAAAAAAAATATCTCTGGAGGTTGCTCTCAAGGTATGAAAGGGGGAGCCGTGATTCTGCAGGCAGATATTGGAAGATAAATGGAAGGGGGAGGGAGCGACCGTAAGCGCTGGTGCTGGTAAGGTGAAATAACACAGGAGCACAAAAGTCTCTTGCACTAGGGACCAGGCACAGACTTGCAGACTGGTAGCGGTGGGGAAAGGACTTTAGGGCAGCCCACCAGACTGAAACCTGGAGTTGCCTGGGCATGTGTGTGAACTAGGGAAGCACAAAGGGCAGAGATGTGCCCGGCCCTGGGAGGCAGGGCTGGGAGTGCTGCTGTGGGGCACAGAACCAGGACGCTGTGGTTTTTAGCAGCACACACAGAAATGGAGTCAGTTGGCCTGGAGGGCTTTCTGGAGAACAGACTGTGATCTCTCTGTTCTGAGAGAGAAGTTTGAATATGGTCACTTCTGTTCTGACTCTTGGAAGAGACAAAAGCCACCAGGGAAAGCTGCCAGAGAAAAAAAGCCTCCAAAAAACAGTTTTCACTAGTTATCCCCCCCCCCAACACAGAAGGCAGGGCAACTCAGCCCAAACAGGGTTGCCTGAATAACAGCATGGTAGGTCCCTCCCCCAGAAGACAGGCTGAAAGAACAAGAGGCCAACAACCCTAAGGTCCCTATAAAACAGGTGCACCTTGCTTGGGTTGTGGTCAATAATTTGGACTCTGCACATTCCCTCAACCACCTCTCAACAGAATGACTAAGAGGAGGAACCTCTAACAAAGGAAAGAACCAGAGACTGTGGCCTCTGCCACAGAAGTAACGGATATGGCTATAACCAAGATGTCAGAAATAGACTTCAGAGTAACAATTATCAAGGCAATATCTAGGTTTGAGAAAAATATTAAAGATAATACAGAAATTCTAAGGGCAGAAATGAGATCTAATCAGACCAAACTTAAATATGTTATGAATGAAATGTAGTCTAAACTGGATACTCTGACTGCCAGGGTAAACGGGGCAGAACAAATTAGTGAGCTAGAAGATAAGATGATAGAAAAGAAGGAAACTAAGATAAAGTGGGAAAAAAACAAATTAAAACCCAAGGAATCAAACTGAGAGAGATTAGTGACTCAATGAAACATTCCAATATCGGAATTATTGGGATCCCTGAGGTGGGGGGGAGGGGGGAGAGAGAAAGGGGTCTAGAAAATATATTTGAGCAAGTCATAGCTGAGAACTTCCCTAATCTGGGGAAGGAAACAAGCATTTGTGTCTAAGAGGCAGAGAGGACCCCTCCCAAGATCAATAAGAACAGACCAATGCCATGACATAATAGTGTAATTTGAAAATCTTATATCTAAGGAAACAATCTTGAAAGTGGCAAGGGGAAAGAGATTTCTTACATACAAAGGAAGGAATATCAGAATAATGTCAGACCTGTCCACGGAGATCTAGCAAACCAGAAAGGGCTGGCAAGACATAGTCAAGGTACTAAATGAGAAGACCATGCAGCCAAGGATACTTCATCCTGCAAGGCTGTCATTCAGAATGAATGGAGAGAGACAGAGCTTCCAAGACTGGCAGAAACTGAAAGAATATGTGACCACCAAGCTGGCCCCCCAATAAATATTAATGGGGGTTCTATAAAAGGAGAAAGACCCCAAGAATGATAGAGGACAGAAATTTACAGAGACAATCTATAGAAACAAGGACTTCACAAGCAACATGATGACAATAAAGTCATATCTTTCAATAATCACTCTCAACATGAATGGCCTAAATACTCCCATGAAATGGCACAGGGTTGCAGACTGGATAAAAAGACATGACGCATCCATATGCTGTCTACAAGAGATTCGATTTGAACCTAAAGATACAACCAGACTAAAAGTGAAGGGATGGAGGACCATCTTTCATGCCAGCAGACCTCAAAAGAAAGCTGGGATAGCAATTCTCATATCAGATAAATTAGATTTTAAGCTAAAGACTGTAGTTAGAGATACAAAAGGACACTATATTTTAAGGGTCTGTCCAACAAGAGGATCTAACAATTGTAAATATCTATGCCCCCAACATGGAAGCAGGCAACTACACAAACCAACTGTTAACCAAAATGAAAAGACATATTGATAATAATACATTAATATTAGGAGACCTCAACACTCCACTCTCAGCAGTAGACAACTAATCTGAGCAGAAAATCAACAAAGAAACAAGAGCTCTGAATGACACACTGGAGCAGATGGACCTCGTAAATATATGTGGAACATTACATTTATGTGTGGATATATGTGGAACATTCCACCCTAAAACAACAGAATACTCATTCTCCTTGAATGCACATGGAACTTACTCCAGAATAGAGCACATACTGGGTCACAAGCCAGGTCACAACCAATACCAAAAGATTGAGATTATTCCCTGCATATTCTCAGACTACAATGCTTTGAAACTGGAGCTCAGTCACAAGAAAAAAATTTGGAAGATATTCAAAAACTTGGAAGCTAAAGACCATTCTGCTTAAGAATGTTTGGGTCAACCAGGAAATCAAAGAAGAACTTAAAGGATTCATGGAAACCAATGAGAATGAAAACACATTGGTCCAAAACCTATGGGATACTGCAAAGGTGGTCTTAAGGGGGAAATCCATAGCCATCCAAGTCTCACTCAAAAAACAGAGTAATTCCAAATCCACAAATTAACTTTATACCTTAAAGAACTGGAGAAAGTGGCACCTGGGTGGCTCAGTTGGTTAAGCGTCTGCCTTCAGCTCAGGTCATGATGCCAGGGTCCTGGGACTAAGCCCCACATCTGGCTCCCTGCTTGGCAGGGAGTCTGCTTCTCCCTCTCCCTCTGCCTGCTGCTCTGCCTACTTGTGCTCTCTATCTCTCTGTCAAATAAATAAATGAAATCTTAAAAAAAAAAAAAGAACTGGAGAAAGAACAACAAATAAAGCCAAAGCCACACATGAGAAGAGAAATAATTAAGATTAGAGCAGATATCAACGAATTAGAAACCAGAAACTATACTCTAGTACAGCAGATCAATGAAACTAGAAGCTGGTTCTTTGAAAGAATTAATAAGATCAATAAACCACTGGCCAGACTTATCCAAAAGAAAAGAGAAAGGACCCAAATTAATAAAATTATGAATGAAAGGGGAGAGATCACAACTAACACCAAGGAAATATAAACAATTATTAGAAATTATTATCAACAACTATATGCCAATAAATTAAGCATCCTGGAAGAAATGGATGCCTCCCTAGAAACCTATAAACTACCAAGACTGAATCAGGAATAAATTGACAACCTGAAGAGACCAATAACCAAGAACAAGATTAAACCAGGGATCAAAAACCTTCCAAAATGGAGCACCTGGGTGGTTCAGTGGGTTAAGCTTCTGCCTTTGGCTCAGGTCATGATCTCAGGGTCCTGGGATCGAGCCCCACGTCAGCCTCTCTGCTCAGCAGGGAGCCTGCTTTCCCCTCTCTCTCTGCCTGCCTCTCTGCCTACTTGTGATCTCTCTCTCTGTCAAATAAATAAATAAATAAAATCTTAAAAAAAAAAAAAAAAAACACCTCCCAAAAAACAAGAGTCCTGGACTTGACAGATTCCTTGGGGAATTCTACCAAACATTCAAAGAAGAAATAATGCCTATTCTCCTGAAGCTGTTTCAAAAAATAGAAACAGAAGGAAAACTTCCAAACCCATTCTATGAGGACAGCATTACCTTGATCCCAAAACCAGGCAAAGATCCCATCATAAAGGAGAATTTCAGACCAATATCCCTAATGAATACAGATGCCAAAATTCTCAACAAAATCCTAGCTAATAGGATCCATCAGTACATTAAAAGGATTATCCATGACGACCAGGTGGGATTTATCCCCAGGATGCAAGGGTGGTTCAACATTCGCAAATCAATCAGTGTGATAGAACACATTAACAAGAGAAGAGACAAGAATTATATGGTCCTCTATGAAAAGCCCACAGCAAATATTATTCTCAAAAGGGAAAAGCTGAGAGCCTTTCCCTTAAGATCAAAAACACAACAAGGATGCCCACTCTCCCACTATGGTTCAACATAGTACTAGATGTCCTAGCCACAGCAATCAGACAAAAAAAAAGAAAAGAAAAGAAAAAGAAACAAAAGGTATTCAAATTGGCAAAGAAGAAGTCTAACTCTCTCTCTTCACAAATAACATGATACTTTATGTGGAAAACCCAAATGACTCCACCCGCAAATTACTAGAACTCATATAGCAATACAGTAATATGGCAGGATACAAAATCAATGCACAGAAATCTTTCCTACACACTAACAATGTAACTGTAGAAAGAGAAATTAGGGAATTGATTCCATCTACAATAGCACCGAAAACCATAAGATACCTTGGAATAAACCTAACCAAAGAGGTAAAGGATCTATACCCTAGAAACTACAGAACACTCATGAAAGAAATTGAAGAAGACACAAAATGCTCATGGGTCAGAAGAATAAACATTGTTAAAATGTCTATGCTGCCCAGAGCAATCTATACTTTCAACGCCATCCCAATCAAAATACCATTGGTGTTTGCTGGAACAATCCAAAAATTTGTATGTAACAAAGAAAAGACCACAAATCGCCAAGGAAATGTTGAAAAAGAAAAACAGAGCAAGGGGCATCACATTGCCTGATTTCAAGCTATATTACAAAGCTATGATCACCAAGACAGCATGGTACTGGTACAAAAACAGACACATAGACCAATGAAACAGAACAGAGAGCCTAGATATGGATCTGTAACTCTATGGTCAACTAATCTTTGACAAAGCAGGAAAAAAAATCCAGTGGAAAAAAGACAGTCTCTTCAATTAATGGTGCTAGGAAAACTGGACTGCTATGTATAGAAGAATGAAACTTGACCACGCTCTTACATCATACACAAAGATAAACTCTAAATGGATTAAAGACCTCAATTTGAGACATGAATCCATCAAAATTCTAGAGGAGAACATAGGCAGTAACCTCTTCAACATCTACCACAGCAACTTCTTTCAAGACATGTCTCCAAAGGCAAAGGAAACAAAAGCAAAAATGAA
This sequence comes from Martes martes, assembly GCF_963455335.1. Lineage (NCBI taxonomy): Eukaryota > Metazoa > Chordata > Mammalia > Carnivora > Mustelidae > Martes > Martes martes. The sequence continues at coordinate 47,583,683 of NC_137903.1, forward strand.
CTTTTGGGACTTCATCAAGATCAAAAACTTCTGCACAGCAAAGGAAACAGTCAACAAAACAAAGAGACAACCCATGGGATAGGAGAAGATATTTCAAATGACACTACAGATAAAAGGCTGATATTCAAGATCTATAAAGAACTCCTCAAACTCAACACCCAAAAAACAAATAATCATGTCAAAAAATGGGCAGAAGACATGAAATGACACTTCTCCAAAACAGACATACAAATAGCTAACAAACACATGAAAAAAAAATGTTCAACATCATTAACCGTCAGGAAAATTCAAGTCAAAACCACATTGAGATATCACCTTATACCAGTTAGAATGGCAAAAATTGATGAGGCAAGAAACAACAAATGTGGGAGAGGTTGTGGAGAAAGGGGAACCCTCCTACACTGTTGGTGGGAATGCAAGTTGCTACAGCCACTTTGGAAGACAGTGTGGAGGTTCCTCAAAAAGTTATAAACAGAACTACCCTATGACCTAGCAATTACACTGCGGGGTATTTACCCCAAAGACACAGATATAGTGAAAATAAGGGCCATATGTACCCTCAATGTTTATAGCAGCAATGTCCACAATAGCCAAACTCTGGAAGAAGCCTAGATGCCCTTCAACAGACAAATGGATAAAGAAGATGTGGTCCATATACACAATGGAATATTACTCAGCCATCAGAAAGGATGAATACCCAACATTTGCATCAACATGGATGGAACTGGAGGAGATTATGCTAAGTGAAATAAGTCAAGCAGAGAAAGATAATTATCATATGGTTTCACTTATTTGTGGAACATAAGGAATAGCATAGAGGACGTTAGGAGAAGAAAGGGAATAATGAAGGGGGGAAATCAGGGGGGAAATGAACCATGAGAGACTATGGATTCTGAGAAACAAACTGAAGGTTTTAGAGGGGAGGAGGGTGGGTGGATGTCTGAGCCTGGTGATGGGTATTAAGGAGGGCACATATTGCATGGAGCACTGGGTGTTACACACAAACAATGAATCACGGAACACTACATCAAAAACTAATGATGTACTGTATGGTGACTAATATAATTTTTTTAAATTTAAAAAATAAAATAAAGACTTATTTATATAAGAGAGAGAGACAGAGCACAAACAGGAAGGGCAGAGGGAGAGAGAGAGACTCAAGCAGACTGGGCACTGAGCGTGCAGCCTGACATAGGGCTCCCTGTAGGACTCCATGTGGCTTGATCCTACAACCCTGAGATCACAATCCAAGCTGAAACCAAGAGTCAGACACCCAACTGACTGTGCCACCCAGGCACCCCCTTGAAGTAGTGTTTAAAGCATGTACACATACCCCATAGCTTTAAATTCAGTGGTCCATTCTTATTAGATATTCATTGCATTAAAACTACGGTGCAGTTTCAGAATGCTTCTCCCTATGGTTTATCACAAAGGATTAACTTTCTTATCCTCCAATACAAAATAAGAACTACTAATTACTTCTTAGTTCAAATAAGCATTTGGAGGGAAGAGCCTCATAAAACATTTGGTGGAAACATACATAACAGCACTTTGTAAAAAATTGTTTAACCATATACACCTCTGTCTTCTGAACAGACAGCCACTGAACTAGCATAGTGAGTTCCTATTGAATATTTCACAATTGTCCTACAGAACAAACATTCTCTCTAGAATCAATAGACCCTTAAATCAAGAAGAATTTACATGAGGTCAATACCTTCATATTTGGTGACTGTTAGGAAAGTTCACTGCTTTTGGAAGACATCACAAAAGAATGGGGCTAAGATTTCCAGAGACTAAGTTAGGAAAGGTCAAATGTTAAGAGGACGTGAGGAGCCTAAGGCTCTCCATGTCCTCCCAGTACAGCTATTTGCTTTTGGGCCTCAGAAGCTACCTTCTGCCCACTCATCCATTTTGTTCTAAGCCATTCAGGGATGGGTAGTTTTGTATTCTTTGGGTAAATACCTGATAGTGCTGAATCACTATATTGTACACCTGATACTAATGTTATACTGTATGTTAACCAGAATTTATATAAAAACTATAAAAAAAGAACCCATTAACTCACGGCTACCATGTGTGTCAAAAGAAACTGAATATTTAGAGCAGTAATCTCAAAAAAAGAAAGAAAGAGAGGAAGAAAGAAAGAAAGGAAGGAAGGAAGGAGAAGAAAAAAGAAAAAAGAAAAGAAAAGGAGAGATATTCCTGCCAATAAAGTGGATTGGCCAGCAGCTATGAGTTACTGAACACTTCTCATAAAGGGTGCATGAGCATTGTGTTCTACATACAATAGTCCTCTCCTTATTCATGGGGGATACATTCCAAGACCCCCAGTGGATACCTGAAATAGTACCAAACACTATAGATACTGTTTTTTCTCCACACATACCTACGATAAAAAGTTTAATTTATGAACTAGACACAGTAAGAGATTAATAACAGTAACTATTAAACTAGAACTCTAACAATACACTCTAGTAAAAGTTATGTGAATGTAGTCTCTCTCTCTCAAAATCTCTTATTGTACTGTCCTCAGCCTTCATCTTGTGTTGCTGTGAGGTGACAAAACACCTGTGTGATGAGATGAAGTGAGATGAACGACGCAGCCTTGTGACCCAGCATCAGGCTGCTATTGACCTTCTGAGGATTCCTCAGAATGAGAATGTTTGTTTCCCACCACAGCTGATGGCTGGTAACTGAAACAAAGAAAGTAAAACAGGAAATGGAACTGTGGCTGAGGGGGGACTACTGTGCATCATTTCATCCTCACACCACGCCTATGAAGTAGGTACATCATCACCTCCATCCCACAGATGAGGAAAATTACGCCTAGAGCAATGAAGGGACTTACTCAAGATCACACAGCTGGCAACAACGGGATTCCAGAAACCATGCTTTCCATGTGTGCTGTCCAATACAGGGACCACTCATCACCTGTGACCACTTAAATTTTGATTAAAATTCAATAATGTTAAAAATTCAGTTTCTCAGTTGCACTGGCCGTATTTCAAGTGTTCAGTAGCCACGGATGGCTAGCGACGGCTGTTTCTGGACAGTGCCAACTAGAAAACACTTCAGTCACTGCAGAAAGTTCTATTCAATAGCTATTTTGACTTACACAATTAAAGAAACTACTTGAAAAATACACACACACACACACACACACACACACACGTCCCCTTCACCTTCTATCCAGGAGTTCTCATGAGAGGAGCATCATCTCATCCATGGATGAGAGCAGAGAAACAGAACAAGGGTCAACAGTATCACCACTGGGGTTCAGGAGAAACTTGGAGCAGTGGGAAGTCCTACAAGACACTGAAGAAACTTGTGTGTGGATACTCCAGAGATCTGTAAGATTAAGCCCCCTACTTACTTTCCCATGTTAAAGGAGGGAACCTCTGATGACAAAAGGGATAGACCTTCATGTCACAAATATATAGGGGACCCACTGTGCTCACAAGCCAGGAAGAATCGCATCCCATCGCTTTACAAGTAGCACAGACATGCCGTGTTTGACAAGGGCAGCTCAGGGAGAGTCAGTGCTTCAAAAACATTCTGATTGGTTCTAAAACATCTCTTAGAATAATGCTTGTGCTAACAAATCATAGTTACATATGACCTGAAATTTTTTTTTAATTTTTTTTTAAATTTATTTATTTGTTAGAGAGAGAGCGAGCGAGCACAGGCAGACAGAGTGGTAGGCAGAGGCAGAGGGAGAAGCAGGCTCCCTGTCGAACAAAGAGCCCGATGTGGGACTCGATCCCAGGACACTGGGATCATGACCGAGCCAAAGGCAGCCGCTTAACCAATTGAGCCACCCAGGCATCCCTGACCTGAAATTTTTAAAGAAACTATTTTCTCTTAGTTGTGAAAAGTAATATAATGTTTCAAAATAAAATTCTAATACGCTTGATCCACATGGTTTCTTTGAATAATAAGAGTTCCATACTCTCTTGCTGACCTGAGGGTTCTTTAGAATTTAATGTTTATGCCAAAAGACACATAAAATGCAGCCCTTGTTTGAAAAGCAATCACAAATTACAAGTAAAATTTAATACTTACTATATTTTAAAGATACAATGAACCAGCTAGCTACAGTTATGGATCACAAACACAGGTAGTTGTGCTTTCAGATAATATAATGAAATAGTGGGGCGCCTGGGTGGCTCAGTGGTTTAAGGCCTCTGCCTTCGGCTCGGGTCATGATCTCAGGGTCCTGGGATCGAGCCCCGCATTGGGCTCCCTGCTTGGCGGGGAGCCTGCTTCCTCCTCTCTCCCTCTCTGCCTGCCTCTTTGCCTACTTGTGATCTCTGTCAAATAAATAAATAAAGTCTTTAAAAATATATATATAATGAAATAGTCCCTGATGTGTATTTAAAGAAACAGCAAAATCCTTTTTGTTCCGTGTAAGTTAGCTTCTCTCCTCTCCCATAGTTTTTTCATTATAAATTTCTTTCTTTTAGAAAAACTTTTTTTCTTGTGTCATTTGAAAAGATTATTTTATTTTTTAAATCAACAGATTTCACTGTCCTTCACTAAATCATAAGATATGAACCAGGTAAATTCATGCTGCATAAAAGTTTACATGGTGAAACATCTCCCTGACCTGGCCGTCCAGATGCCTTCTTCCCTGATTTCCTTCCCCAGAGCTAATCACTTTTTCCAGTTTCTGATAAACCATCCCCAAGATATTCTACAGAGTGACATCATAGGTGTCTACATTACTTTTTAAAACACAAATGAAAACATCACAGTAATAACAGTTCAGGCAAAAATCATCAATGGATGCTAAAATTAGTAGAAAAGCAAGCATGATGTCAATAAGATATTTATATAGTCTCAAATTAACTCCCCAAAAGATACTTACTAATTATCAAAGGAAAATATAATAAGGACCATGAAGAACCCAGATACCACCTTAACCACATGATCTAGTTGACGTCTCCAGCAATGAGACATATCAACATCATGCATCTCTTGATATATACTGTGAAGTGCACACTACCTCCATGATATTCTTGCCAAAAAAACTATAATCTGAATCTAACCATGAAAAAACATTAGAAAGACCCAGTCGAGGGACATTCTATAAAATATTTGGTGTGAATACTCTTCAAAATTGTCAAGGTCATAAAAGGCAAAGACTAATGAATTGGAGAAGCTGCCCCAGCTTAAAGTATGCTCAAGGACATTAGTGAGACAATTGAAAAAGAATTTGAAGACAGTGTGTAGATTAATTAGTAAAACTGCCTCAATGTTAATTTCCTAGTTTTGATCATTATATGCTAGCTATGTAAAGTTCTAACTTTTGGGGGAACTGAGTGAAGGTAAACAGGACTGTTTTGTACCATTTTTGCAACTGTTTGTAAGTATAAATTATTTCAAACTGAAAAGTAAAATTTTTTAATTAAAAACACAAATGGTAGTATTCTGTATGTACCATTCTCCATCTTCCATTTCTCACTTAAAAGTATGTCTTGGGGCACCTGGGTGGCTCAGTGGGTTAAAGCCTCTGCCTTCGGCTCGGGTCATGATGCCAGGGTCCTGGGATCGAGCTCCACATTGGACTCTGCTCTGTGGGGAGCCTCCTCTCTCTCTCTGCCTGCCTCTCTGCCTACTTGTGATCTCTGTTTGTCAAGTAAGTAAATAAAATCTTTTAAAAAAAAAAAAAAAGTATGTCTTGCGGCATGAACAGACATTTCTGCAAAGAAGATATCCAGATGGCCAACAGACACATTAAAAAGTGCTCCACATCTCTTGGCATCAGGGAAATACAAATTAAAACCGCAATGAGAAACCACCTCACACCAGTCAGAATGGCGAAAATTAACAAGTCAGGAAATGACAGATGTTGGCGAGGATGCGGAGAAAGGGGGAACCCTCCTACACTATTGGTGGGAATGCAAGCTGGGGCAGCCACCCTGGAAAACAATTTTTTTCCTCAAAAAGTTGAAAATAGAGCTACCCTATGACCTAGCAATCACACTACTGGGTATTTACCCTAAAGATACAAATGTAGTGATCTGAAGGGGCACATGCACCTGAATGTTTACAGCAGCAATGTCCACAATAGCCAAACTATGGAAAGAACCTAGATGTCCATCGACAGATGAATGGATAAAGAAGATGTGGTATATATATATACTATGGAATACTATGCAGCCATCAAAAGAAATGAAATCTTGCCATTTGCAATGACGTGGATGGAACAAGAGAGTATTATACTGAGCGAAAAAAGTCAATCAGAGAATGACAATTATCATATGATCTCCCTGATATGAGAAATTTGAGAGGCAGGGTGGGGGGTTTGGGGGGTAGGGAAGGAAAAAACGAAACAAGATGGGATCAGGAGGGAGACAAACCATAAGAGACTCTTAATCTCACAAAACAAACTGAGGGTTGCTGGGTGGAGAGGGGGTATGGAGAGGGTGGTTGGGTTATGGACATTGGGGAGGGTATGTGATATGGTGAATGCTATGAAATGTGTAAGCCTGACAATTCACAGACCTGTACCCCTGGGGCAAATAATACATTATATGTATTAAATAAATTAAAATAAAATATGTATTATTTGTATGTATTATTATTTGTATTATTATATGTATGTATGAAAATGTATTAAAATAAAATATGTATTAAATAAATTAAAATAATTAATAATAAAAAGTATGTCTTGCAGATCATTCCATATAAGTATAGATACTGAATTTTTAATGGATGTGAAATGTTCCATTTTATGAATTTATAATATAGTTAACCAGTTCCTATTAATAGGCACTCAGACTGTTTCCTAGCACTCAAAGTTAACATTCTTTTATGCAAGACATCTTGTATATGTGGTAAGACCACTCTCAATGTACAATAAACCAATGGCTCCCTTCCTGTGTGAGTTAGAATTCATGCTGTGAGGAGTTCACCCAGAATAATGGATGTGGTCAAGCCATTTATCAAACCCAGATTTGAGACAAAGAACATGTATCATTTGCTGATAGTATAAATTCTCAATGTTGCTGTTAAAATGAACTGACTTTTTAAAGTTGTCTTGTATATTGAATACATATTGTTTGACTTTCTCTTTTTTCCTAAATTGATTTGGGGGTACAAAAAAGCCAAATTATTACAAATTTTACCAATTGAAGTGTTTTTTTTTTTAAAGATAAAATCAATTATCTTATGGTTTCACTTACTTGTGGAGCAAAAGGAATAACACAGAGGACATTGGGAGAAAGAGAGGAGAAGTGAGTTGGGGGAAATCGGAGGGGGAGACAAATCATGAGAGACTGTAGACTCTGAGAAACAAACTGAGGGCTTTGGACAGGAGTGGGGTTGGTGGGTTGGGTGAGCCTGGTGGTGAGTATTAAGGAGGGCATGTATTGCATGGAGCACTGGGTTTGGTACATAAACGATGAATCTTAGAACACTAAAAAAAATAAATTTTAAAAAAAGATGAAATTATATCCTAAATTAGAAATGTAAATTTATCTATCTTCTTTAGGAATTGAGATTAACCAAATCTTTGGGATACAAATTAGCTGTTTCAAATATCTGCATTCTAAAGTGTAGATAAGAATTTATCTACTTGAGGGGCGCCTGGGTGGCTCAGTGGGTTAAAGCCGCTGCCTTCGGCTTGGGTCGTGATCCCAGCGTCCTGGGATCGAGCTCCGCATCGGGCTCTCTGCTCAGCAGGGAGCCTGCTTCCTCCCTTCTCTCTCTGCCTGCCTCTCTGCCTACTTGTGATCTGTCTGTCAAATAAATAAATAAAATCTTAAAAAAAAAAAAAAGAATTTATCTACTTGATAGATAGACTTGATAATTAGAAGGATCTAAGTAAACCCTAAACATAAGAAAATGATAAAGTGCATTTATCTGCAAGAAAGATTGTATTGTTAATCAGAAAACTCTGAATGTCATAGAATGAGAACTGATAGAATACATTATCTCTCTCCTCCTTCCTGTACTAAAAACATAAAGTTTCCTACTTTCCATTTGTGACTTTGAATTACATTAAAAAGCAAGGCATCTTAACCCCAAGCTCAGACTTAATGAAAGAGGAGATATTTTTGTTAAAATTGTTATTCTCATAATTCTTTCTCCTTTGAAGTCTTCCATATTCTTTGCCATTCAAACAGCATCTATAGTGAATTAGGTTGGGTACGTCATGACTAAATGAACAATTTCCTTCTACTGTTTAGCTTATAACAAACCAAAAGCAATTACGATACAGAAAAGCAATAAACATTTGGGTTTTCTCCTGAAGATCAAGTAAATAGAACAGTGGATGGTGTGTGGAAGTGCTATTAGGGACTCTTTATTTTTTCATAGAGTCCTTAATAGAGATAAGATACTAGGAGTCATTTGAAGGGACAGTTGGGAGGCTGTATTAGTTTCCAGTGGCTGCTGTAACAAAGTACCACAGACTCAGCAGTTTAAAACAACAGGCATTTGGGGCACCTCGGTGGCTCAGGGGGTTAAGCCTCTGCCTTCCACTCAGGTTGTGATCCCAGGGTCCTGGGATCGAGCTCCGCATCGGGATCTCTGCTCAGTGGGGAGCCTGCTTTCTCCTCTCTCTCTGCCTGCCTCTCCGCCTACTTGTGATCTCCGTCTGTCAAATAAATAAATTTTTAAAAAAATTAAAACAACGAGCATTTATTACGTCATAGTTCTGGAGGCCGGAAGTCCAAAATTAGTATCACTGGGCCAAAATCTGCCCTAGAGAATCCCCAAGTTTCCAGAGGAAAATAATTTCTTGTCTCTTCCAGCTTCTGGGGGCTGCTGGCATTCATTCCTTGGCATGTGGCCACATCACTCCAATCTGTCTCTGTGCTCACACGGCCTTCTCCTTTTCTGTCTGTATCAGATCTCCCTTAGCCTCTCTCTTGTTAGGATGTCTCTAACTGGCTTTAGGGCCCACCCAGAAAATCCAGCAAAATCTCCCATTTTGATATTTTTTACTTAATCACCTCTGCAAAGACCCTTTTCCCATATATGGTAGCATTCACAGGTTCCAGAGATGAGATCTGCTAACTTTGGGGGCCAACGTCCAGCTTACTCCTCAGGATCTTCCCTTTTCTGAAGAGCCATGTTCAAGAAAGCTTTGATGAAAGGGGTAAGGAGTCTGTCATGGAACAAGAGTGAAGAGCATGTGTTTTTGTTGCCCTTGTTCATCAGAGTACCTAAGACCCTGCTGGGGAATGCACTTACTGAGGTAAAATACAATTGACAGGGGATCTAGAAGACAGAAACAGTGTGGTCACCAAGGGAAGCCCAGGGATGGCAGAAGCCAGGCTCAGCAGAACATTGGGCTAGGAGCTAATACTATTTTTACCTACTTATGGCTTTTGTCAGATCTTAGCTCCCCACCAGGACCCCCAGGACTCTCACACTATCAGAGGGTCTTGCAGAGACCATCATGACCACACACCCCTCCACACCCTCCCCCATCCCCATCCAGTTCTAGTCACCGAATGCCCTTTCTTTCACAACCCTGCCTATCTGTCTCATTCTACGCTTTCCACCAGATGGTCTACTCTTTCCTATTATAGCTCAGAAGGATTTAGATGAAAATAAATCCTCTATAGTCATCACCTAAGTTTTTTTCCCCAAGTCTTAACTTAAATTTCAGTTATTAACATACAGCGCAATATTAGTTTCAGGTATAGAATTCAGTGATTCAACACTTAGATACAACACCCAGTGCTCATCAGAACAAATGCACTCCTTCATCTCCAACACCTATTTTGCCCATCCCCCCACCCACCACCCCTCTGGTAACCCCAGTTTGTTCTCTATAGTTAAGAGTCTGTTTCTTGGTTTGCCTCTTTTCCTCCCCTTTTCATTTGTTTTCTTTCTTAAATTCCACATATGAGTGAAATCATAGAGTATTTGTCTTTCTCTGACTTATTTTGCTTAGCATAATACTCTCTAGCTCCATCCATGTTGTTGCAAATGGCAAGATTTCATTCTCTTTTATAGCTGAGTAATAGTCCATTGTATGTATGTGTGTGTGTGTGTATTTATTTATTTATTTGAGAGAGAGAGAGAGAGCAGGGGAGTGGCTGAGGAAGAGGGAAAGAGAGTTCTAAGCAAACCACACTGAGTGCAAAGCCCAACACCAGGTTCAATCTCAAAACCCTGAGATCACAGCCTGAGCCAAAACCAAGAGTTGGACATTCAACTGACTGCATACCACCCAGGTGCCCTGAGATAATACATGTTTAATGGGTCAACTTGTCTAGGTTCTAGTTCTTAGCTATTCAAGCAAACATTAATCTAAGTGCTGCTTTCAAAACATTTTATAGATATAATTAAAGTCCATAATCAAACTGATTTTCAGAGAAATTATTCTCAGTGATCTGTATGGGCCTGATTCAGTCAGTTGAAAGAACTTAAAGAGTTCATGGCCAAGAGCTCCAACTTGTTCTTAACAACCTAGTCTATGGATCCCCACAACTACATATGCCAATTCCTTGCAATCAACCTCCTGATACATATATCTCCTACTGCTCCTGTGTTTCTGATTGAACACTGATATGACATATAAAGCTGTGGCTTAGAGACTGACATAGTGTAAGGGCTCAGAAAGTCTTTGCAACTATATTTGCTGTTAGTGGTGGTAGTATTGGTATTGTTATATACATAAACTTCTGGAATTTTCCAACATTGTTCCAATATTCTGTCCCACTGATCGCAACAAGCACATTCTTTCTTGTCAGATCATGTCATTCAATGCTTGATTCAAAATATGCAACCACTAAAATACTCTACTTCAGACAAAGCCACATCACATTCCAAATCAGGGCATGCAATTTCCACAGTGCAATAATGAATACACTTTCCAATAGAGATACATTTTTAGTCAACCATTAGCCTAGAGAAATTCTTCACCCCTTGAGTAGTTAGGACAAATTCTATGTTTGCATTTTTTTTAAAACCTAGAAATTACCTTATTCCTTTCAGTTTGTTTTCCTTACACATATATATATTTTAATATTTTATTTATTTATTTGACAGAGAGAGAGAGAGAGAGAGAGACCACAAGTAGGCAGAGGGGCAAGCAGAGGGAGAAGGAGAAGCAGGCTTTATGCCAAGCAGAGAGCCCAACACGGAGCTCGATCCCAGGACCCTGGGATCATGACCTGAGCCAAAGGCAGAGGCCTTAACCCACTGAGCCACCCAGGCACCCCACGCTCTCCTTATATTTTCTGTATTCTTTCATATATATTCATTTTCACATCTTTCTTTCTTCCTCTGCTATTTTCCATTTAAGACGGCAGGATTTCTTAAACTCCATAAAGCTATTTCCTCGGAACAGTCAGGTCTTTACTAATATCTTTATTGTACCTGTAACCACCTCAAGTTTGTACCAGGAGCCATAAAAACAATGCTTAGACCTGACAAAAATCACATTTTCCACTTACCTAAATGTCCCATGCAAATTTGAAATATAATGCAAGATATTTTTCCACTTTTTCTTTCTAATAGTATCTATTCTTTCATTACTACTTTGTCCTCCAGAAGTATGCTTTACTGGTTCATTCAAAAGTCACTTACGGAGCATTGACTTGAGCAAAAAGATGTTTCACGTTTCCTGTTCTCATGAAATTTTTCAGAAGGATGCGAGATAAACTCAAATAACTGTATCACTTAGAAGACTGATAACAGCCACCAGAGTGACTCAATGCTACAGTGATTCTGAGAACAGAAAGGTCACCCTTGCTTGGGATGGGTGATGAAATAAGAAAAGCTTAAAAGATGGCTTCTGAGAAGATTGCTAAAGAATGGCTAGGATTTCAACAGGCTGGCAAGGAATTTCAGAGAACCAGAACAGCTCATGAGCACTGGAAGTGAATCACTTTATATGTGAGGAAAGAGAGTCGGAAAAATGCGCTAGTCAGCGGCAGAAAGAAACGCAAGAGAGTCCAGAAACCTCAAAGGAGCCCAGCCAGCACCTTCTGCCTGCAGTTCCCCATTCCTTCTAGTTGTTTTACAAGATAGAGACCTGAACTGCCGGACCTTTCATGTACAGGCCATCAAGGCTATCAGGTCTTATATCCCCTTCTACTCCACCGCTCTCATTCCTTAACCTCCTATCATTTGTCCATTTGTCTCCCTCCAGTCTGAATCCCATAATCCTATGTCTATCCTTTCCATCCTTCTCTACCTTCTCCCTTACTGGGCCATACAGAACTTCTAGTCTTTACCTTCTCTGAATGATTCCTTCACCCCCTTTCTCTAATTGAAACCTTATTCTTCCTAAGGACACAAGAAAAGTTTGCTGTTTTCTTTATAGCTCATGAACTTGAGAGCCTGGTTATTGTCCCCCAGCTTCCAGTGTGACTTTCAAAGCTTTTATTTGCCTTCTCTTCTTTAAAATATGCAGCTCAGGGGCACCTGGGTGGCTCAATGGGTTAAGCTTCTGCCTTCGGCTCAGGTCATGATCCCAGGGTCCTGGGATCGAGCCCCGCATCGGGCTCTCTGCTCGCTGGGAAACCTGCTTCCCCCCAACCACCCCCCCCCCCGGCCTGCCTCTGCCTACTTGCGATCTCTCTGTCAAATAAATAAATAAAATCTTTTAAAAATTTTTTGAAAAATTTTTAAAAATAAAATATGCAGCTCATTTGGAGCCCATACCATCAGACTACAATTCACTCACTTCTACCTACTTATAGATCATGTAAGTCCACCTCCTGATGACTTTTTCCCTCAGCCTATCACCCTTCATGTCCTCACTACCTTCTATGCCCAGAAAATCACTCATGTGCAAACTCCTTTAATTACTTTCCTTCTCTCTCTCTCCTTCCTGCTCACATGGAAAATCTCCAAACCCGATTAAACTGAATTCCAGACGTATTCTAGTAAGTGAAGTTTGACAAAACCATTTAACACTCCTAACTAGTTCCGCAATAAATTCATAACTCAGAGTCACAGATGGATATCTGACACTTCCTGACAACTACTTACATGTACCCAAAACATCTGTTGTCTCATTCTCATAGATGACCATCCCACACTTTCCGCTCTCCCCTTAAACATCTCTGTCTCACCTTAACCCTTGACCTTACCTTATACTTGCCTGAGAAGTTAGAAGTAGTTTAAAGGGAGTGCCCTTTTCTTTCTGTAAATTAACTTTCTTCTGTACCTATTCATTCTATCATCTTTCCTACAGATACTAAGGAGTTGTGTACCTTCTTCTTAACCGACTGAGCCACCCAGGCGCCCCCAGTGTGTACCTTCTTCTAAAAAGGCCCACCTGCTCCCCTGGGACATCCTGATCTATGTCTTGTTATTACCGTGCAGTGGGGCTCCCTCTCTCCTACATCATGTATTTCTCCCACTCTTCTGAATTGGTCTCAGCTGGTCTAGTTTATTTGATCTTAAAAATCATCTCCCCCTGACCCAAGGTAGTCTATAGTTTTCAACCCATTTCTTTCCTCTCTTTATAGCAAAAACCTCAGAAGAGTAACTATATCTCAACTCTCTTGCCTCATAAGAGGCCATCAAGACTAATCTCTTACACCTGTTTCCCTTTCTAGACAACCACTCTCTGAACTCTGAGACCCTATCACTCATCCATCCATCTCCCTTCGGTCTGGATCCCACAGTTCCACGTTCGTCCTTTCAAACTCCTCTGTGTCCTGATCTCTGCCACTCCAATCAAGCTTCTGATTCTTCCCTTTTCTTGTCTGGGGCCCAAATAAACTAACGTTGCCTAATTCAATGGAAACCTCTGTGCCTTCATCCTACTGAACCGGGTAGCAACATTTAGCATTATTGACCACTCCCTACTTTCTGAAACACTTTCACTCTTGGCCTTAATGTCATCCACTCTCCTAGTTTTCTTACCTCACTGGTCCTTTATCTTTTTTTTTCACTTTAAAGTGAACGGGCTTATCTGTTTTACCTCCACCATCTTGCTCTGAAGCTCCTGAATTTCCTCTTTTTAAAAAAATTTTATTTTTATTCTTTTATTGTGTTATGTTAATCACCATACAGTACGTCATTAGTTCTTGATGTAGTGTTCCATGATTCATCGTTTGCGTGTAACACCCAGTGCTCCATGCGATCGGTGCCCTCCTTAATACCCATCATCATGCTCACCCATCCTCCCAACCCCCTTCTTTCTAAAACACTTCATTTGTTTCCCAGAGTCCCTAGTCTCTCATGGCTTATCTCCCACTCTGATTTCTCCTTCATTTTCCCCTTCTAATGAATTTCCTCTTGCTTCCTCTCCTGAGTCTACTTTCTGTCACAGAATATTCCAGAATGAATCCAACACAACCACCTCTCATTTACCCTGATCCTCTGACTCTGCATCCAGGATTTTTTCCACAATGTCAGGCTGCCCCTCAGTCCCTTACTTATAGATAAGTTTCATTTTATGCTACCCTGTGTACGTCTTTTGCATGAGATTGCTATCCTCCATCTATACCACCCACCCCCCCACCGAAATAATTGAGCATCCACCTGTACGGCTCCATAAAATACTAGCAGGCAATTCACTGTGGCACAGAGAGGTTTATTTTTCCAAACAAGGAAGACAAAAATCTTAGCTTAAAAATAATAAACACATTATACTCATGCATATGACATCAAAAATAAGTATGTGTTTTCAATTGTTTTCCTTTGCAACAATTTCTTACTATGTCATATTTCAAAACAAAAGCTAGTTTCCATAGGAAAGGAAAACAGATTAAGCCAAATAATGAAGAAAGGAGTAATGTTTATAAGGTTTAGATTTGAAATCTTACATAGTTTTTCCAAAGACACTGATGTTTGCTGGCACTTTACTACTTTTAATCCTGAGCATGAAATTCAAACCTCTATGGAGACAAAAACCATATCTATTTAAAAAAAAAATACATTGGTCCCTTCCTGGTGTGACTCTTGGATAAATTTCTTCTGCAACTCTTTCCGGTGTGAGTAAGGTATCTCTTTCTCTAGACTTTTAAAATTGGTTGGATTGCAAACTGTCAGGAAAGAGTCAAGTGACAATTAAAGCAAAATAAGATATGAAGAAAGATACCTTTCTCAAAGCATGTTCCCCTGACAATGCATTGGTTAGTAATGATGTTTATGACAAAGTCTATACTTTTGTTTGGGTTATGAATCATTTATTTATGACCTTTAATAAGAACCAGACATTGCCTCATTACTGTCTCATCTAAGAACTATGTCTTGCAATGAATTTTGGTATGGTCTATTTTTTCCCCATTAGAGTGGCATGTGTGTTAAAAATTAACAGTAGGATTATTAGGTGACCTGTTCAGGCTGGTGTTTCTAGGACCATAAATCTATAGCTAGCAAGTATTAATTTGTTTTTATCAGAAATTTGAACAATCCATAAGAAGAATTACTGAAGCAGTCAGATTCCCGATCTTTACGGACCATCATTAATCCTGGTACATAGGAAGGAATCACAATGCAACTGTATTCCAATGTTGGTTACTTTAACACTCAGAGGGTACAGACACAGATTATCTAATAGCTCATTCATTTGTTACTTGTTCTTGGCATTTAAGGTATATTTTCTTGAACCAAGAGTTCAACTGATTAGTGAACTATTAATAGGGCAGGAATGATCCTGAGTGCCCTAAATATTTTGGGGGCAGGCAGACCTGCATTTCAATCTCAGCTCTACTTTGTACCAGCTATGTGGCTTCAGGCAAATTGATTTATCCCTTAGCTTTAATATCTTCTGAATATTAGAGTGCTAACATGTAACCTTAACAAAACTGTAGTTTGGATTTAATGATATAAATGTAGGTACAGTATCTGGTTCCCAAGAGATGTTCGTTTCTTTCCCTTGAACAATTTTACATTGAGAATCAATGGCTGACTCCATCATATCACAATTGCTAACTGATTAGCTTAGGTATTCCTACAGTATTTGCCTATATGCTGCCTCTAGAGACAAAAAGATTTTTAGAGTTTTGGAGTTCAATATAAAACCCATCTGATGACTTTCATCCAATGGCCAATTTCATGAATAGAACTTGTCACTTACAAATGCTACTGAGCTAAAATTATAAAAATACGAAACCTTTATGAGAGAGAATAATACCTGTGGGCCCCGCTAGATTTTTTTTAAAACTAAATTTAGTCAGTTTGTAATACCCACTGAGTTCACTAAAGTATATGCTTCAGAGCAAAGAGAAGGAAGTAGTTATCTAAACCGAAAAACAAAACAAAACAGCGATGTTGAAAATGCAGAAGAAAATAAGATGAGATCAGAGCAAACAAAAATTCTATCAAAATGTTCCTCTGACTTCACTGATAAGTACATGGTAAATGCCACACTAGTCAAAACAATGATATTTCTGATTCAGGCCCCAAAATAGAGAACTGCAAATTAAACTAGGCTACATTCATACAACAAAGTTGTATGCAACCATCAAAAATGATGTTGAAGAATAATATTCAATATATTTTAGAAGGTTATTTAATAACATGGAAATATATTAATAATTGATGATATAAAAAAGAAAGCTATGAAAGACTATGGGTAGCATTCTATTAAGGAAGGAAAGCATGGAGGGATGGAAGGAAGGAAAGAAGGAGGGAAGGAAACAAGGAAGGAAAGGAGGGAGGAAAGAAAAAGGAAGGAAAAAGAGAAAGAAGGGAACAAAGGAGAATGGAAAAAGGGAGGGAAGGAGAAAACACCAATATATTGATAGTAGTTTACTCTGGATAATGGAAATTTATTTTTTTCTAGCTTTATTGAAATATATTTGACATATTACAGGGTATAAGTTTAAGGTATATAACATAATTTTATATACATTATGAAATGATTAGCACAAAAGGTTAGTTAGCATATCCATCACCTCACATATTCGTGTGTGTGTGTGTGTGTGTGTCGATGAGAATGTTTAAGATTTACTCTCTTACCAATTCTCAAATATACAGTACAGTATTACCTATAGTCATCATAGTTTACATTACAACCTCAGAATTTATTCACCTTATAGATGAAAGTCTGTACCCCAAATCAAACCGGGAAATCACACCCAATTTATTTTATTTCAAAGCCTAACCTCCTAACACTCTCTGTGTAACCTTCAGATATTAGAATAATCATCTCAGCAAGCTGTGCAATAAACTGGCCGTAGATGCAGTACTGTATTTAATTCTACACAATTTAAAATGTATCCAGAGGAAAGTGCAAATCATTCTATACAGTCTATTAACTGAGAAAAACAAGAAAAAGAAAGGCTGGTTTAGGTTGGAGAAGATAAAACTCATAGACACAAAGAGAGGGGTAAATTATCTCCTCTTATTGCTGTCTCATCTGCTCTGGTTCCTCTAGGGAACAAGCTTCCCACCACCACTCATGGAAAGACATCAAGCCTCTCATGCTTATTATTGGATTTATGTTGAACTCTCAGTCCTCATGGTCTTTATCACACAAGAGTCTTCTTGGTCTTTGTAGGCTCACCTAGAACTTCTAGATAACCCCTTCCAAGACCATCTCTGCCTCTGACCACATTACCTTCAGCATGATGTTTTCTTAAGTTCCCTTCCAGGTAACACACCAATGAGACTGAGCTGGCCTCAAACACTTCTCTCTTCTCTCTACAGTGCCATAGTGAGGAAGCTCCTCCATACCACAAACACATTTTCTTACCTGGCCTTGCTTTAGAGATCAACAGCTAAAACTGACAGGATTTAATCATACTTTGGCTTGTTAAAGAGGAGATATTTCTATAATTAGACATGTGAATAAAAGCACTGGCGGGTTGCCTGGGTGGCTCAGTGGGTTAAAACCTCTGCCTTCAGCTCAGGTCATGATCCCAGGAGCCTGGGATCAAGCCCCGCATCAGGCTCCCTGCTCAGCAGAGAGCCTGCTTCCCCCTCTCTCTCTGCCTGCTTCTCTGCCTACTTGTGATCTCTGTCTGTCAAATAAATTTTAAAAATATATATTAAAAAAAAAAGCACTGGCACTTCATTGTATAATGAAGACACATCCCAGGAAACATGGTATGTAGTATGTATAGTGGAATCCTCATTGTGTGGTAACTCAGGTAGCACAAGCTGTTGAAATAAGTACTAAATTTTTAGTAGCTTTAAACAATATAATATGATGTCTCACTCTTGTACTAATCAATGAGAATGTTTCTGGTTGACTGGTAGCCTTCCTGCATGTGGTGATTCAAGGACCCAGCTTCCCTCTATCTTGTGCCTCCACTATCCTCAGAAACATGGAGGTTTGTTTGTTTGTTTGCTTGTTTAATCCAGCCAGAAATGAGAGAAGAAAGAGAAGATGCTTCTTGACCACCTCAGGCAACAAGTTATGTGTGCCAGATTCCAAAAGTGAGAGCTAGTCATACACCGCCACTGAAGTATAAGGGCAATTGGGAAATGCAGTCATTGGCCACTGCCAAGAAGCCACTGCCCAGTAACTACTCCTCACTATGGAAGAGGACGGCAAATCTTTGACAAAGAGCCCATCGGTGCTTCTGCCATTGGATAATAAAATAAATGGGATTTAAGTACTGTTTTAGTTCCAATTTTTATGGCTCTCAACTTTCATAAAGGTTCAGCACAAGAAATATCCACTTGTATTTAACTGCAAAGTCTTCAAGTTTCTAGAGTTTGAACATTTTGATCCTAAGCTCTTCTATTAGGCTCTAAGGACCTGGAGGGCAAGAACTAACTTTTCTGAACTTTGTATGCCCCAAACCTGACACTCTCTCCTGCATGTAAAAGCCATCCAAGAAGTGTTTGTTGAGTAAATGAGTGGGGCATGATGTTATCCAGTGTTCCTTACACAAAATGAACCTGAATTCATCTCCGAACTCAGTGTCAGGTATGTTTGTTTCTCAAGATAAATTTCTATGTCTGTCTGCTCCCACCATATTAAGCTAGTCATGGTTCTGTGAGATATGATACTGTGGTCCTTCACACATTTGCAGACACAGACTTCTCTGCCTGGATTACCCTATCCCCACATTCACCTGGAAAATGACTTCCCCTCCCTCAAAAGTTGGCTCAAGAATAACCACCTCTTCTCCACACCATCTTACCCAATTCTCCCTGCAGACTTAAGTACTTCTTCACCTGTGTATCCATTATACCCATTATAATTCTTATCCACACTTCTGGTAATTATCTGCATATTATCTATCTCTCCATCAGATTATAAGCCATCTAAGGGTAAGAACTATGGCAGTTTATCCTTATGTTATCAACATATTGGGCACTATCTGATATATCAGAGAAGCTCAACTCATATTTTTTTAATTTATAAATTGTCATTGCTTTAATGTATTCCATGTTTAAATAAAAACCATACTGGTACTTGAAAAATGATATGCCTTCCTCTCTCGCTTCCTTTCCCTCAAACACCCAGTGATCTGAGTTGTCGAAACAAATCAGAGTAGACAATGAAAGCAGATAATCCTCAATATCATATTTAATTTGGAAAGCCTCTCATTCTCTTCAAGTTGTAAAACTTGTATCTCTAAACACAATAATGCATTCTTTATTGCATTACATTATAGTTTTATACTGACTGATCCCTAACTGGATATTAACCAGTATTTTGTCCATCTGATATTCACTTCAGCAGAAATGTTTTTCGTATTTTGTATCTGTAATACAATATTTGTAAATTTCAAAGGCTCACTCGCCTTCTAACTGAAATCTTTAACTTCTCAGATATTACATGAGAAGGCAGGGGAAAAAAACTAACATTAACTGAAGTCCTGTGGGGTCCTTGATGCTTTACATATTTTATTCATCAAAATCTTACATCAACCTAGTGAGAGATGACATGATTATCAACATTTAGATATGAACAATATAAGGCTCAGAAAGTATAAAACAACGTTAGAGCCAGGATTCAAATTCAGATGCATCAGGCTCTGTGGTAGGCTGAATAATGATTCCCCAAGATGTTCATAACCGCATCCCCAGAACCTGTGAATATTACCTTATATGGCCAAATCGATTTACCAGATGTGATTAAGGATCTTGAGATAGGGAGATGATTCTGGATTATCTGGGTGGCCCTACGTCTAATCACAGATTCCTTGTAGGAGGGAAGAAGAGAAATTTTGGCTACAGTAATGAAGGCAGTGTGACCATGAAAACAGAGATCAGAGTGATGCGTTCAAGGACTGCGGGGGTACTCTGGAAGAGGAAGAGGTAAGGAACAGACTCTCCCTGGTAATCTTCAGAAAGAACCAGTCTTGTTGACACCTAGATGTTAGCTTCTCAAGACTTCCTTTGGACTTCTGACTTCCAGAATGCAGGAAAATAAATTTACTTTGTTTTACATTTGGGGGATTTTTTGTGGCAGCAACAGAAAACTAATACAGTCTCCAAACTTAAGACCTGTATAAATCAATTCAATGCAACACATACTCAGTGCGTTCCCAAGACCAAGTCTGGCGATACCGCCCCATCAGGAAAAGCCAACAACCGGAGCCATGTCAGACCAGAAAGAGAAGTTCCAAATATGAACCGTCCAAGAACACTTGAGCCATCATTCTGACTATTCCAAAGTAAAATCTGGAATTCTTTAGCCAAGTGCTCCAGGAGGTATTCCCAGCTGAGAGGAAGGAACAGTGTGAGGGCCAGTCTCTCAGGTAGCCAAGCCATAAAACCTGTAGAACTAAATAAAAAAATTGAACTGAACCCACAAGCCTGAGGTGGCCAACACAAACTTCACTAGAACTAGTTGTACTTCCAGTAGCAAAACACTTTTAAACAAGGGCCATATTACATTTCCAACTCTTGGGTCGTAGCCTTGCATATGTCCTACAGTAGCCCAGGACTGGAATTTACCAGAGAATGAGTAACTCAGAAAAAAAGCTTGCAAACTCTGTGCCTAGCCCAGATGGAAAAACAAGCTACTAACTTTGATGCAGTACAAACTCCAGACCTCATGCCAGCAATAGCCTCCTCCAGGATTACATTTGGCATAAAAATGGAATTATAGTAGTTTGAATTACACATACTTTCCAGTGCAAAATAAGCACTGCCATGAACTGAAAGAAAGTGTGTTTATATCTTTTGTTGTTCATTGAGACAATTCTCACTGGCTCTCGAGGCTGCTGTCCAGTGTTACCCTCTCAGGGGAAGTGACTCGAGCAGGAAACCACCACTATGGCCAAGAGAAAAGAGAATCTTCCAAATGAAATTAGCTTTTGTTTTCCTGCCCCCTTTTGATGTTGGTGGATATTTCTGCGTGAAAAATTTTCAGTTTTAGTTTTCTGAAATATTCAAAAAGGTAAAGCTCAGAGGATAAACGATAATGTTGTCTGTGTCGTAAGGGAAGTTATTCTGATTGAGGACAAAACATACATACAATGAGAAATATGATGGAAACCTAAAGGGATTTTAACAGTAAAGATTTAAAGTAGTAAAAATATTTTATAGAAATCCTTAATGAGGGGTGCCTGGGTGGCTCAGTGGGTTAAAGCCTCTGCCTTTAGCTTGGGTCATGATCCCAGGGTCCTGGGATCGAGCCCCGCATCGGGCTCTCTGCTCAGCGGGAAGCCTCCTTCCCCCTCTATCTCTGCCTGCTGCTCTGCCTACTTGTGATCTCTCTCTGTCAAATAAATAAATAAAATCTTTTAAAAAAGAGAAATCCTTAGTGAATAATCTATTCTCAAATTTTAAAATTCTATTTATTTCTTCACCAGTCTCCCTCAATTTCTGACACGGTGAGTATAAGAATTGCCAAGTCCCATGAACTGTACTTCATGCTTTAAAACAATCTTGACTATTTCAGATCAACTCTATCAGCAAATGTCTCCCTAACACTCATTAAAATCAAATCAATAGGTAGTAATTGAATATCAGTGATCCGCGAATTGGTGTGGGAGATATGGCAGTCAAAGTCAGTACCCTCTCAAGGCTACTAAAGAGAAAGAACGTATATAAACTATTAAATGACAAAGTTTTAAATATTGGGTAAAAATAGAAACCCATTACAATGTAGTACATGGGTAGACAACACATGATCCTATAGGCAAAGGCCACCATGAGGGTTTAAGGAGAAGGAAATCATACTGAAACAGCAAGGCTAGGAGACTAGGAAACCAGCTGTTTCTATCATATTATGGTGTGGCTAAAGCACAGTGAGTAACTGGTATGATGGAGAGGGACCCAGGCATTGGAGTCATATGGACCAAGTTTTATACCCTAGCTCCACTACTTGCCAGGTATCAGATCGGGGCAATTACTTAAACACTCTGTAAACTGTGGATCACCTGTACCTCCCAAGATTGTACTGAAGTTAAAGTGATAATGTATATAAAGTTCTCAGCAGATAGTAGATGCTCAAAATATTAAAGCCTTTCCTGTGGCAGGAGTTGTTCAGTCCTCAACAAAAATTTTTCTGAAATTGTCACGACACCCTGTTATTCTCCTAAATATATAGATTTTATCTCAGAAGTCTCCTACACAGGTAGTGTCATGAGCTTTTGTGACTGTCCAATAACGTATCGGTTTACAGATTGTCATCATGGACAGCACACAGAAAGTGACTTTCCCCTCAGAAACTCAACTCCATGGGGGCCTGGCTGGCTCAGTCAGTAGAGCATGTCATCTTGATCTCAGGGTTGGGAGTTTGATCCCCACATTAGGCATGGAGCCTACTTTAAAAAATAAATAAAATAAGGGGCACCTGGGTGGCTCAGTCAGTTGGGCCACCGCCTTCGGCTCAGGTCATGATCTCAGGGTCCTGGGATCAAGTCCCGCATCGGGCTCCTTGTCCAGCCGGGAGCCTGCTTCTCTCTCTGCCTCTGCCTGCCACTCTGCCTGCTTGTGCTCTCTCTCTCTCTGACAAATAAATAAAATCTTAATTAAATAATTAATTAATTAAATCTTTTTTAAAAAAGGAACATTTTAATTCCTGCCATTGCCACAGGACACAGAGCAGCTACATATTTCCTCAATTCTATGACGCACATTTTCTACATATTAATACTTCTGAAATAGGAATGTGGTTTATAAATGACATCCAAGGAAATTTGCCAGGAATAGCCTTTTAAATAAAACATTGCTATTAATATAGCAGTTTGTTTTACAATTAATGGCATCTTGACCTGGAGGAAATACAGTCATGGCATTAGAAAAAATAGAGCTTCCGTGGAAAATAAAGGTGGGCTCAAGTTTAGAGGCAAAAACCACAGACTTAACGTCATAAAGCTGTACGCTTAAAATTTGTCAAAGAATAATTTTTTTGTTTATATATATTACTACAAAAAACAATTTTAAGCCACAGAATATGTAACCATCTCCTGGATTAAGAAGTCACTACTGGGCAATGGAACCAGCACCGTATACAGCATATTAGAAAAGAACAAAGCCTTCCACAGAAACCAACTAGTTATCTGTTCTCCAAGCCTATTCTTTGAAGAAAAGCCAATGCATAGCCCAAGACAACTCTACAATTAGTCACCCATGCTCTATAGCATCATGTGGGAGCAACCACCTGGACAAGAATAAATAAAAACCCAGAGGAGATATGGTGAACACTCATCTCTTAGTCTTACTAATCAAGGTGCACTCAGTGCAGAAGACCTAGAGAATGATATTGGAAGCCCCCCTCCCACCCCCTGGATTCTTCAAAGTGCTCCAGGTGCTTTGTGAATGGTTCTCTGGAGCAGAATCGATCAGGGCAACAAGTAACTTCTCCCAGAAAGACAATTCACTGCATTCACTGAGTCCTGCTGTTGTTTCCAAAAAGTGATACAGATCCTGGTAGTTCAGTACTCCACAATTGGTGTTGCTGGGTCAGAAGAGATCCAAACCGTGGATCATCCCTCCACACCTCACTTGGCATATGTTACCATATGAAATGTCCAAGATTGGGCATTACTTAGAAAACTTGGCTAGTGGGCAAGCCAGTCTTTGAAAGGAAAACTTTGTTGTTGAATGCATGCACAGCCTCCAGCCCTGACTCCTACTTTGTTCACAAAACATTGGACAAGCGCCAGGGAGGAGGCCGAGTGACATCCACAGAACAGCTCACCATGCACACCCTTTTGTGGAGAGTCACAAAAGAGAGGATTCCCCTCCTCCTCCAACCTAATGGGTGACAGCAGAGCCATCTGTAAACCAGAATCAAGCTTTTCCCTTTTGCCTGAATGAAGCCAACACCCCATGAAACCCCTGGTGTGGGTTCTACAAGCATAATGGCAAAACCAATAAAAACAAGGGAAATGCCCAGAAATGGGGGTTGGTTAAATAAAGCAAGGTATAGAGAATGAAATAATATGCATCCATTTTAGATGATGCTATGAATATTCAATAAGTTTTTTTTAGATGAAAAGACTGGTTGCTATAAGATTGTGAACATACATGTTAGGAAACGGTGATTATCTCTGACATGCAAAATTATGAGGTGTTGCTTTTCTTTTTTCTGCTTATTTGCCTATTTTAAATCGCCTACTATGAATATGTATTAGTTTTGTAATATACCTTTAAAATAAAAACATTTGGTAAACAAAACATTGCCAGTCTTCCTGACAACAAGCATGTTGTCAGTACGACTGAAGAGTAATGCTTTGGAGAGTCTAGTAAACAGGTGGGGAAGGCATCTTCTGCAGAAAATTGCTTAAAGTTATTTTTCAAAAGATCCAAGGCATCCAAAAGGGACTTTCTAAATTTCTAGATAACCAAGTCAGTCCTTAATAAAATGTTTAATTCTAGTTGCCAAATAAATTTTGGATACAGTAGAAGTATATCTTTATATCATATCCTCTTCTGTAATCAATATAGATGCTACATTCACATCTATTTTATTAGGATTAAACACATTTACTTATTTGAATACTATATGTTTCCTTTTATAACATACTTTTTAAAGAAGATTTTATTTATTTATTTGACAGAGAGAGAGAGAGAGATCACAAGTAAACAGAGACGCAGGCAGAGAGAGGGGGGAAGCAGGCTCCCCACCGAGCAGAGAGCCAGCTGTGGGGCTCGATCCCAGGACCCCGAGATCATGACCTGAGCTGAAGGCAGAGGCTTTAACCCACTGAGCCACCCAGGTGCCCCTATTACATGCTATTGACCATATCAATGACTCATTTGTTTCAAAGTTCAATTCTAATATTGTTTCTATAGAGAAAATGCAATCTACTCCATATCGATCTACCTTATTATAGTATCTAAAATATGCTACAGAGGAAACTATCCAAATAAAAATATGCAATGTACTTTTCTTGGCTAGAGCCATAGACTCTCCTTTATACTCCTGTATGAGGGTATTATCTGCAATTCTTTTACTGTGCCCAGTTGAGGTGGCCTCTCCAACAAGTTGACAGCCAATACATAGGCCCACATAAATGCATTTACAAAGTTCATCTTTGTCATTTGGGCCAGAGACTAAAAAGAATATGGTGCAGATTCTAAAAAGATTTTCTTCCAAAGCGTTATTTTTGTGTTTGAGCCACAGTCTTAATTATCCCTCACAGATACACATTCAGTTTCTTTGGGGAAGTGTTGGGGTTATGTATTTAGAGAATTGCAACATCAGAAGAAATGACATGCAATTTAGACTAGGGATTTTTTTTCTTCCACATGATTAATGGCTATTTCTCTCCCACCCATGAGTACAGACACTGAGGTTGAAATGGGCATTTTTCACACCCTTCCGTGGGACCACTCCCCATCTAGGGGCCATACATTGACATATATCCCATTCCCATGCCTACAAAGAAGAAGAAGAAGAAGAAGAAGAAGAAGAAGAAGAAGAAGAAGAAGAAAAATTTAAAAAAGAAATGATTATCATTTCAATCAAATGAAACTTTAAGTGAAATGGTATAAAAATAATTACCTAGATAATTTCTTTCCTGTACTATGTAATATTTTATTTGACCCAGAATACAGTGGGATGCAGGTTTCTTTTGTTTCTAGAAGGCTACCTCTAGTTCCATTCATCCATGTGCTATTACCATGCTTCTCCCTCGTAGCATTCTCTATTTATTCACACACAGAACCCTCACTGATTATAGAGACTAACCTACTAGAAACTTCAGGAGGGTCTTCTGCCTCACAAAATCTCCCGCAGTGCTCAGAAATTATATCCTTAGAAGCTCCTTTTGGGGAGTCTTAACGGTTCCTTTTCAGTCTTCAACAATCTCACTGAGAAAAGAATAAATCCTGTTCCCTAAAACTACTTACATCTTGAGAGTGTGGAGATGGGCTGAAGTTTTGGGGGAAGGAGCCCAGGGAAGGAAGGAGAGAGAGAGATTGCGTGGGAGCAGAAATCTCACGGGAGGACAGACTGCCTCTGACTTCACATACAAAAGCATTTCTACAAGCTCCACGGTTTTTCTAGTGCCGTGGAAGACTCCTTTGTGTTCATGTTTAAAACAAAATGATGACAAATAAAAATACCAACGTTGTAAACTACACCACACTATAGTCAGAAGTCAGAGAAACAGGATAAGTTAAACACTTCGGTGGAGGGTGGGGGGCCGGAATGGGTTCTGGCTTACTGAGCTCTGGCCAGGGTGTTTTGTTTTTATTGTTCTCCACACTTCCTTCCCCAGTTGCACCACATCCTTTACGCCTGAGGCAGAAATTTCTGATCAGAATGTTGCAGCACCTAAGAGGCCAAAAGAAGGGCCTCAGAGAAGAGCCATCTCAACCATGGAACCATGAAGCAACCACCACAGCCCTGTGCCCCCAGAACCCAAAGAGGCTCCCATTCTGGGAAGGAGGCACCACCAAGGAAGAAACAACATTCCACCCTTCTTCCCACAAACCAGTCAGAGACTCTTTCCAGGCTGATGTTGGGCAGATCCGGGAAGGAAAGGATCTGATGATCTGTGCCTTTCCATCCCCCTCCTTGACTGTCCCTTTCCCGGACTCTCTCAAAACCCACATCCCACACTCACAGTCCACCAACAGACCTAGTACAGTCTCACTTTACCATGAGATGTTGAACACTGGGGAAACGTGCTAAGAAAACCTCACTCACTGGAGTTGGAAAGCCATGAAGTAAGGGCTCTCACACGCATGGCTCAACACAGCTTGCACGTTTAGCATGAAGAAAGGAGAGTCTCTCTCCGCCCAGCAACAGCAAGCTCCCCTTGCCTGCTCAAGAGAAGCCACAACCACTTCAAACTCTCATTTTCTTCCAATTAACTTTTGTTCAGAACAACCCCTCCCAACTCTTTCCTCCATGGTTCTCTGGACTCGCCTACGGTTCGCCATCCTGTGCTTATCCCAAATTGAGATTCCTCTGCTCTTCCCAGATAAACTCAATTTTCCCGGCTGAATTGCTTACCTTTTTCTTTTAAAGGTTGACAACACTTAAAAAAAAAAAAAGGGTTCAATACTTCCCTACAAATTTGCTAATGATATGATACCTGATCTGTGGAGAAAGATATTTAAGATGGGAGACCTGTTCAAGAGGGTGCCTTCAAAGTACCCGGAGCTTTTGTCGGTCCACTGGCCCTCAAACACCTGGGACCCTGAGGGCCTGGCACTGAGGGCTCTTCCTCTGACCCAGGCTTCACTAGAGAGTGCTTTGAGCACAGTATCTCCTGCTTCAAGATCACCTGAAGACAATTTTACCTGCAGTAGCTGGCTAGGGCTGCCACTACCAAACACCACAGACTGTGTGCCTTAAAGAACAGAAATGTCCTACTGTTCTGGAGGCTGGATCAAGGTCTTGGCAGGTTTGTTTCCTTCTGAGGCCTCTCTCCTTTTGGATGACTGCCTTCTCACTGTCCTCACGTGGTCATATGTCCTAATCTTCTCTTCTTATAAGGACACCGGTCACATTGCATTAGGGCTCACTCATATGACCTCATTTTAACTTAATTATCTACTTAAAGGCTTATATCTAAATACAGTGACGTCCTGAGGTGCCAGGGGTCAGGGCTTCAACATATGCATTTTGGAAGGACACAATTCAACCCATCATGCTATCCTCCCATCTTCGGAAAGGAATTTCGAAAGCCACAAGGGTAAAACCATTGTTTTGTGAGTTAGCTAGAAAAGTTAAATCAGGTCTTCTTCGAAGAGAAAAGGTTCTAGCATCTGAAGTGGGGAAGAGATGTTTCAAAATGGAGAAACCCGTCAGAGATTTTCCCTTTTGAGATTATTAGCTCAGGAGGACATACACAAAGGAAAAGAAACGAACTTGACCGTGAACCTGCCATGACAGTACCCGAAGGAAGCTGAGGGGTCTCCTATGTCATCAACAGGTGGTGCAGGACGGGAAGCATCACTAAGCTGGATGCATTAGACACTTCGGACACCAGGTCATGAGTGAGACCAACTGGGATGACTCAGGTTTGATGACTTGGAAGAGTGACCCAGAAAAAACACATGGCACTGCTTAGGGCTGTTTGTCATCTAAGACAACCACACCATTCTTTTTTTCTTTTCTTTACTTTCAGTAACAGCAATAATACCAGCGATAACGATTACTATGTATTGAACTTCTCCTGCAGAGCTGGCATTGGGTTAATTGCTTTTTATACACTTTCCCGCTTAATTCTCACATTATTATCCCTACTAATGAGGAGAAACTATTAAGGGAAGAGCCATTAAGGGGACTATTAATGAGAAGAAACTTGAGCACAGAGGAGTTAGATTAATTATCTGAGGTGCCACAGCTTGTAAGAGGAAGAGCTGGTACTTGAACCTGAACTCTTGACTCCAGAGCTCTTAGCTTCGTCTCTTCATTGATCCGTCTTCACGAGGCAATACAGTTTGACTAGAACAGTCTAGTGGAGAAACACAGGGGATAGGCTCACAAAAGGCAGTGTTCAAATCCTAGTTCTGCCACCATGGGCAAGTTATTTAATCTCTCTTATGAAATTTATAACTTGTGAAAAAATCCAATCAAAGCAACTCATAAAGACTATCTGTCATTTTTATTATTACTATTATTATTTTCTCCCCAAGCTCTATTCTGTGATTAAATTGGTAATACTATAAACCAATAAAATGGCATTAAAATACAAAATAAAGTCTCAATTGGGGTTGCCAGGGGTTGGAAGTAGGGGAATAGGAAAGATATTGTTTAAGGGTAAAACCTGCAATTAGTAGATAAGTAAGTCCTAGAGATATAATGCACAGTATAGTGATTATAAACAATAAGACTGTATTATTACCATCAAACTTGCTAAGAAACTAGATTTTAATTTTTCCCATCACAAAGAAAGAAATAACTATGAGACATAATAGAGGCATTAGCTAATGTCAACTGTGTCAGTCATACTACAATTTGGAAATGTATCAAATCAACATGTTGTAGACCTTGACCTTATATAATGTCATGTGGCAAATATATCTTATTTTAAAATAAAATAAGAGAATAACATTGAAAATAAAGTACTGTGTTGCATTGCAAGTTCACATTAATTAGTACTACTAATTTAAATTTATCCTTTTAGCTCATTCTTCAGCAAAGGTGAAATTTTAATGGACACTGCTTTTTTACCTCCCTTTTAAAATCACTATGGATTGCTTATTAAATTGCATTTTCATTATCCCTACAGCATCTCAATCTCTTAGGAAGACTCAATGAATAATTTAAAATTTATGTTTAATTTATTATACAGGCTTATAGCAACTCTTTTCATGGACTGATCCTTGTTAAAGTTCTCAAGGCCTGAAGGCACAGGTGGCTCCATTAAAAATGTATTTCTCAGCTTTCTTGAGGGGTTCTCTTTAAAAGTGCTGTAATGGGCACATTCATAGTTAATTGACAGAAGGTTACATGCTACTTTATTCACCACATTTGAGGAAACATTGCTTTTTTTGTCTGATAATTGGTTGTGTGCCAATACTTTCCATTACCTGCTTTTTGGGTTATAATTAAAGCATATGCCATAAGACGATGTGACTAATTCAACTATGTCCTGGGAAATGGCTGAAGGGAGAATTACAGGTGCGATTCAGGAGTGGGAGAAAGAGATACAGAGTGGAAAATCTATTCTTCCAAATAGGGCCTTGGAAAGTTACACAAGAGTGGGACACAGTGGGGAGGCCAGGATCCTACTTGTGCCTCAAGCAGATGCTCTGAATGGAATAATTAAAAAGATGTGAGGCACCTTTCTCTGGTTGTGACCTCCTGTTTGAGGCCAAGATGCACCTCCATTTACATATCTCCCACTTCCTGGAACAAAAATGAAGTCAGGACATGGCATGTTTTTCTGCTGAACCTACTTCCATAATCTATCAAATGGTTTATGTTTTATTTACATTTAGCCTGAGTCTGAAGTCTCTTAAGACCTAAAGTGGGCTTCCTTATATAGGACTATGATGCCTTCTACTAACTGAGTCAAAAGTGTTATTCATTTGTAGAGTTAAGAAAAATATGGATACAACCAAGTATAAATCCAAAATAACATAGTCTGAGAGACATTAATTCTCCCCACATTAGAACATATTAGTATTTTTTTAGAATGTACTGTGTTTTGGGACACCTGGGTGAGTCAGTCAGTTAAGTGTCTGCTTTGGCTCAGGTCATGGCTGGGATCGAGTCCTGTATCAGGTTCCTTGCTCAGAGGAGAGCCTGCTTCTACCTCTGCCTGCCGCTCCCCCCTTCTTGTGCGCTCACTCTCTCTCTGACAAATAAATAAAATCTTAAAAAACAAAAAAAATGTACTGTGTTTAAAGGTTTCCCTTACCTGGTGTTGCTCAATAAGGGTCCAACCAGCCTTGGAAAAACCTCTTTCTCTGGATGAGGGGATCAGGGAAGCCCTAGACTACTAGCCCATGTGATTTTCACTCTACCTGCCTAACAGATGGACTTAGGGTTGGCTCTAGAATTATCTCTCAAAATAACTTTTTTACTCCAAACAGATGAAATTATTTCAGTAATATGAATAATGGCTCGGGATGAAGGACAAAAAAATTAGGCAATCTATTTGTCAACATTCCCTAGGAAAAAAAAATTATGGATACTTTTACTTAGGGCTTATTTAGTGCAGACCATTAAAAGCAGCTGTTGAGCGCCACGACATTGATTTCACTCATCATTACATCTCCAATACCTAGCACAGAGATTTATAGTATGTGTAGATTTATAGTAACACAGTAGATTTATAGTATGTGTTAAATACGCAAAAAAATATGTGTTTAAAAGTGAAGTTTCCAGCATTCTGATTTATCTTGTAGAATACATTCAAATAGAGAATAAATGCATTTATTCTTCAAAGCATCAACTGCCTGTGAGATACTCTTGCCAAGGGGTCAGTTTCCTTTCAGAGAAGAGAAGTCATTAACTTTGAAGAAGACCTTCTTGGATGCAAATTACAAGACAAAACTCTACCCTTGGGAATAGCAGTAGGCCTTTCATTTGCAAACTTCCTGATGCTCCATTTTAAAAAATAAGCTATTTTAAAAATGAGATCCTGGAATTTCAACAGCAGCACCTCATTTTACAGGTGAAGAATGAAAATCCAAAGGCTATAATTATAGCTGACATTAATTGACATTGTGTATTTAATGCTTAAGACCCTAAGCTAAATCTGTGTGTGTGTGATCAGTCCTCACCCTGATCTTGTGAGGAAGGCGGAAATTTAGCACCGTGTGATACTGGAGGAAACTGAGGCCCAGAGAGGCCAAATGACTGACCAGATGTCACATGGCTTCAAGTGATGAAGACAGGATTTGAACTAAGGTCTGTCTGGCTCCAGAGTTCGGGTGTTTAACCACGGTCCTTCATTGTCTCTGTACTCCCTTGTCTTCGGAGAGTCACGAAGGCTTTGGTAATGTCCGTTTCTGGAATTGGCAGTTTCATGATGTAGGCTCTTCTAAGCTCTCAAAGCAAAAATTCTTTAAAGAGTAAAAACAAGGGCTGCCTGGGTGGCTCAGACTGTTAAGCCTCTGACTCTTGATTTCAGCTCAGGTCACAGTCTCAGGGTTGTGAGATCGAGCCCCGCGGCTGGCCCCATGTGCAGTGGGGAAGTCTGCTTGAGATTCTCTCTCTCTCTTCCCCACCCGCCCAGCTTGCATGCTCTCTCTCTCCCTTTCTCTCTCTCAAAAACAAAACAAAACAAAACCACCTTTAAAGAAGATAGAAACTATAATGAAAATGAATGAAAGTGAACCCTTTGAGGCGGGAGCCAGGGTATGTGCAGAGGTTTATTAACCCTCATGTCAAAGTTCTGGTTCTAGGCTTTCAACCCTTGGGCCTCTCGGGCTGCCCCCTGGTTGATTTCCAGATGCTCCCCAACAGGCCTTCTCTATTTTAATCAGGTTGAACTCCTTAAAATTCCTACTATGGCATTTACATTTTCTTGTCTCTATTCCCTTCTTCCCCCTGTCCGCCCCACCTGAAATCCATGCAAGAAATTAAACATGGCCACAGATTTTTTTACAGCAATTTCCATAAAAAGGTGGAAGCTATTTCCCCACTGCCTTGAATCTGGGCTGACTTTGAGACTTGCTTTGACCAACAGGACGTGGCATAAGTGACATCCTATGACTTCCAAGCCTTGGCTTCCAGGAGCCCCAAATCCTCTGCTTTCACACTCTGAACACTGAGGCCATGTGAACAAGCCCATCTGTGAGGATGAGAGACCACAAGGAGAGACCCAGCCATCCAGGCATTATAAGACCCTTTACTGAGGCTCCAGACTGTAAGCAAAGCCCTCCGTGACCAGCTGACCCACCAACAGCTACAAACAAATGCAGAGTGAGATGAGCCATCCTAGCTGAGCTCTGCCCAAATTGCCAAGCCGAAGAACAGTGACAAATGAAGGACCTCTTAAGCCCTTAAGTTTTGGGTAGTTTGTAATGTAGCAGTAGACATGCTAACACATGCTTTTTTATTCCTTTCTTCCTAATATGTCCACCACCTTCTTGTAGCCTGAACTTCAAAGTCATTCCTCCAAGAAATTTCCCCTGATGGAAACCTCCCCTGCAAGCCAGCCTCACTTAGGTTTAAGATAAAAAGTACAAAGACCGGGGCGCCTGGGTGGCTCAGTGGGTTAAAACCTCTGCCTTCGGCTCAGGTCATGATCCAAGGGTCCTGGGATCGATCCCCGCGTCGGGCTCTCTGCTCAGCGGGGAATCTGCTTCCCCCTCTCTCTCTGCCTGCCTCTCTGCCTACCTGTGATCTCTCTGTCAAATAAATAAATACAATCTTTAAAAAAAAAAAAAGGTACAAAGACCTAGCTGCCTCCCTAAGTACTTCCCCCATCCACTGGCTCATGCCTAGAATCTCACCATTAAAGTTTAATTACTTACATAAAAGCATAAATGTCAATTAAATTTTAAGAGTCCCTGGAAGGGATAACAACTTTTGTGCTTTTGATTTTGCTC
Source organism: Martes martes (assembly GCF_963455335.1). Classification (NCBI taxonomy): domain Eukaryota; kingdom Metazoa; phylum Chordata; class Mammalia; order Carnivora; family Mustelidae; genus Martes; species Martes martes. The sequence goes on from NC_137903.1 coordinate 47,616,938, forward strand.
TTATGATAAAAGTGTACAGGAATAGAAAGTGACCCTAAAGTAAGGTCAGTTTCCCAAAGAGAAAAAAAAAAAAATAAGTTTTTACCAGGTGGAATTTAAGCCTTTAAGGGGGGACATCAACAAAACAGTTACGTATCTGATTTCAATGTTTAATTGATTAATTTATTTTTTTATTTTTTTAAAGATTTATTTATTTGACAGACAGAGATCACAAGCAGGCAGAGAGGGGAGGGGAAGCAGGCTCTCTGAGCAGGCTCCCCGCTGAGCTGAGAGCCCAACTCGGAGTTTGATCCCACGACCCTGAGATCATGACCTGAGCTAAAGGCAGAGGCTTTAACCCACTGAGCCACCCAGGTGTCCCTAATTGATTAATTTAATTAAGCATACATATTTAAAATACATATAAAACAACGTTCGACTTAGAAGTATTTCTTTCTTCTACTCGCGCATCCTGTGAAGGTATTTGATTTACATTCGCCATATGCGTCTAGTGGCAAGTACTCTCCATGTCACAAGACACTTTTTGAGCCATCTGACAGTCTTCCAGGTGGAAAACATCACCCTCCCCCACATCTAATTTGTATTTTTTAAATATGAATTTGATGCTGCCATTGAAGTTCTTATGGCGAGCCACAAGTACCCATTCAAAAAACACTAAGATAATGATTTGTCTTATTCATCCTACAAGTGTATATTCATGATCTTCACAGGGGAATCACTTACAGTATCATCATGTAAGGAACTTTCGGAAAGCTGGTTTATGAGGACAGCTAGGCTTGCAGTTTAGGGATCTTATCCCAAAGAACAAATTCATTAAATTCACATTATATTTCTTTTCTCTCTTTTTTTTAACCAAAAGGCCACCATAATCATCCAAAATTTCATGATTTCTTTCTTCGTCCCTTTTTTTTTTTTTTTTTTTCAGAGAGAGAGACAGAGGGGGATGGGAAAGGGCAGAGGGAGAGGGAGAGAGAGAATCTGAAGCACACTCCATGCCTAGCCGGACACAGGGCTTGCTCTCACAATCCTGAGATCATGATCTGAGCCAAAATCAAGAGTTGGACACTTAACTTCCTGGGCCACCCAGGTGCCCCAAAAGTTCATGATTTCTTGATGTCATTTCAAGCTAATGTGTTTTCTCCAACCAGTACTTTGCGGTTCAGAAAAAGTCAGAGAGAACATCCCATAATGTGAAGCACTCTGGAAGAATGAGAATATAAGGCAACTCCCCCTTTTCTGAAGGAAATATTTTGGGAGAAAACCAAATTTCGTTATCTTATATATGTTAATACAGGCTCCTTCTAGGAATTTCAGACAATGCAGAAAATTTGATGGATAAAAATTAAAATAATTGATAATGCTCTAATTAGAGATCATCATTTAAACATTTTGGTTCATTTCCTTCCAGATCTTTCTCCTATGCATGATTATATATTACATTAAAGTCAATCAGCTCAATCTCTACTTAACATTGTAACATAAGCATCTCCCTTATTGGAAACTCTTTGTAAGAAAGATATGTCATCATGCACTCAATCACCCTCCTATTACTGTACATTTACATTATCTGGGGAAGGGACAGCATCTCAAGCAAACAACAGCTCCTTGTACCCTAGTGTACATGGTTTTAGATTCTTTTTTTTTTAAACTTTATTGAGCATCTCCCATGTAAAATATATTAAAAATGAATAAAAGTCAGTTCCTGCCCTCAAAAGAGAGAGACCTGTAAACAATTGTACAGTATCTGACAACAGGGGGACAAGGTTTCATGGAGGAGTCAACATTTGAGATTTGGGGGCTTTTACTGTTTGTTTGTTAACTGCTTATTTTTAGGTCATTAAGACTTAATTTCGCAAATGTTTGCCAAGTCAAGAGACACCCACAGGAATCTTTCCCCAACGAGATTTCCCGAACACGGCACCTGTGCCACGTGGAAACCAGCTGGACCACACCTTTATTATGCACCAACTGCAGGTTTCCAGGACTGGGGAATTTTCCCTGTGAGCAGGTTTGGATGGGGGGGGAAATTGTATGAGGGCACATGGGACAACAAGGAGGCAGGAACAAGTGTGAACTTGGAAGGCCAGAACAAGTTCTGCCAGTACCACGCTCACTGGCACTTTGCTCTGCATTTCCATGTCCCACGTGCACCACACTGACACCCACCTCTGCTCTCTGGTTCTTTAACATAGGCGGGCTTCATCGCCCTCCAGCAAGTTCTGGCGTTCAGTAGAAACAACCATAAGGTCGCTGTACTGAACCCCTGGTCTGGGTGTGAGGCCCAACTCCATCACCGACTGTGGGTGCGGTCCGACCCTGGGGAATTCCCAGCCTCCTTCATGCACACATTTCTACCCAAACAACCAGATTCTCTCTGTGTCTATAGATATGGTCACAGATAAGTGACAGATGCGCCACTGCTGGCCACACCGACCCTACAGATTCTTCACCTCAGATCTGTTTCTCATTTGGACACGGCACCTGGGATGTAACAGTTTCTGACTGCCATGAGCTGACGAGACCCAGAGCTCACCACCACCCACAGAACTCAGTCTGTTTATTTTCTGCGTAGTGTGAATCCCTTTCTGAAATGATCTTTGTTGTTGGTTTACTTGCTTATTGCGTGTCTCCCTACCAAAATCCACTGTGAGAGAAGGAATCTTGCCCAGTGCTAACACAGTGCACAACAGACACTAAAGAGACAGGAGTGTGAACGAATAAATGAACGCAGAATAAATGTGGCTACAGAAGATGGGTAGGAATGACAAAGCATGAGGTATTGGAGAAGGAATATCCCTGACCTCCAAAGCTCACAGTCTAATAAGAAGAGAGAATAAAAAGACAAAAGAATTGCAACACAGGGTGAAAGGCATAATCACAAATGTATACGTAGGAACAGAGATGTACAGAGGAAGGGACCTAGACATTTTGTGAAGGAAGTGATTTCTGAACTTAGTTTCAAAGAATTAGTGGAAATCTGCCAGGTAGGTAATGAGGGAAATCCTTTCAAGAAGGCCCCACAGATCTCTATTCTGACCTAATCATTGACCTCATTTCCCTTCCCCATGGAAACTCGGGGTTAAAAATACCCTTGAAGATCATCCAGTCCAATGGTTCTTAAAGAGGACTTCGCCTTTTTAAAAGATGTCTGTAAATTCTCTGATACTCACCCCTTTAGCGGAGCCTAATTCCCCTCCCCTCAAGTGTGGGCTGTACTTAGTGACTCATTTCTAACGAAGAGAATGTGGCAAAACGGTGGGGTGTGACCTGAGACCAGGTTAGGAAAGGTCATAAAATGTGGCTTGCATTTTACTCTCTCTCTCTTTCTCTTGTGGATCACTCAGTTTAGAGGAAGCCAGTTGTCAAGTTGTGAGGACACACAAGACGAGGTACGGAGGCCTCTTGCCCACCCACAGCCAGTGAGCCTTGCTAGAGACAGATTCTCCAGCCCAGGTGGGCCTTCGAGATGACAGCAACTACGGTCAGCTTCTTGGCGGCAACCTCGTGAGACCCAGAATTCCACACAAAAAGAAACCGCAACATACTCCATGTTTGTTGTTTTAAGGCACTAAATTTGGGGATGATTGGTTACATAGCAATCGATAATAAATAGGAGGCCTCAAACAGTTTGCATTCACGGGAATGATGACTGTTTGTATTTATCCTACTAGAGATTAAAACTGAAGAGTGCTAAAAATATTTGTGTGTTAATTCATTGAAAACAACAGTGATAAATATACACAGTACGTGTTAACACAGATAACATTCTGGTGAAAAATAACAATTTCACAAAACAAAAATTAGTTACAAGAATGGCATCATTTTATGTTTTTACAAAGCTTTTTAATACCCAATTTAACGGGAGATAGCTGGATTCTCATATATATATCTCTCCATTTAATCACTTGGGAAATCACAAATCAGGTAGCGTCTAAAAAACTCTACCATACACTTGTAAGACAGAGTGAAAAAGGTCACAGATCTCATCAAGTCTCCCTACAACAGCCATGACTAGTAGATGCTCAGGTCACATGTGAGAATACCCAGTGACTAGAAATTCACTAGTTCCGCAGAAAGCCTACCACTCCCCCAAAACATCACTGGGATTGGAAAGATCCTTCCTCTGCCATGTTCCCTTTGCTCTCCCATTAGTCTGGTGATTCAGAATAAGTTTAATCATTCCTTTACGGCTAAGATCCTTATAGGGTCTATTTTAAGGGTTATTCATGACTCTACAGTTTACAGCGTACTTTTGCCAATGTTCCCTTAAAAAAAATTCTTTAAGATAATCAACTGAATTCTGAATGAATATCTCAAGAGGATTTACCATGAATAAGGCTCTCCTGATACTCTCAAGGACCTTATGATCTCTTACCAGACACAAATAGCCCTAGTGACTATTTTCAGATATCAGACTGGCAGAACTTAACAGATACATAAGGAATGGGATGGTAACATTAAAAGAACACAGAAAACAATCAGTGCAACTTATCTCTTTATTATTTTTTAAAGATTTTATTTTTAAGCAATCTCTACACCCAACATGGGGCTCAAACCCACAACCCTGAGATCAAGAGTCACACACTCCACAGAAGGAACCAGCCAGGCGCCCCTCAAAACAGTGAGCTTTAAAACAGAGATCTCTCTTTTCTGCTTAAGGCACAGCCTTCTGATCGCATTAGACATCCAAGTCTTGCGTTTTAAGTTCCTCCTATAGCATCCTGAGGGTTTCATGAATGTTTCCATACGCCTCTCATACATATTTTCGGTTTAGCTGTTCACCAAAATTGTCCCCCACGTCCCTGTTTAGAGATGACGTTGGAGATGACGTCTGCTGGTTTGTGAGAATGGAAAGACAAACTTTGTGGCTGGTTCTGAAACATAGAAACAAGCCTGGAAACATTTCTCAAGAAACTATCCAGAATAGAGAATAAAGTTTCTCTTCATGTTAACCCTAAACTCTGAGGAGAAAGGGCAGCGCTCGGCCAGATTTAAAACTTGAGTTTGAAATCCTCTCATATCCACATCAAAATACTTGGCACCCCCCCCCCCACATACACACACAAAAGCACACTGTTGGTAGGTATGTAAATTGGAGCTGCCACTATGGAAAACAGTATAGAGGCTCCTCAAAAAATTAAGAATAAAATTACCGGATGATCCAGTAATCCCACTTCTGGGTATCTATCCAAATGAAATCAGGATTTCAAAGCACTCTGTGTACCCCACATTCATTGCACATTACTCAAAGAGCCAAGACACGGAAACAACATGAATGTCCACTGACAGATGGGTGGCTAGAGAAAATGTGGTATATACATACAATGGAATATTATTCATCCATAAGAATGTAGGAAATCCTGCCCTTTACACGGATGAAACTTGAGGGCATTATGCCAAGTGAAATAAGCCAAACAAAGACAGATACTGCACGATCTCACTGATATGAGGAAGCTAAAAAAAAAAAAAAAAAAGTTGAACTCATAGTTAGAGACTAGAATGGTAGTTACCATGGACTGGAGGGTATGGGAAATGGGGAGATGTTTGTAAAAGGATACAAGCCTTTTAATAAAAGGAGGATGGCTGGATGGGATGCACAGTGATATTAATTTTTTTGGTAAAATGAAGATCAAATAGAAACCCATTTTTATCTCAGCCTTTAATGAAAATATTTCTCAAAAGTGTACAGCTACTCTCCTACCTTAATATCGAACATGAGAAGATTAGGTTGACTCAGTGTTGATGCTGGCACTTAATCTGAAAATCAAAGAAGTTCTTTGATAACATTTTGTTTTTGTTTCCTCCCCAAAATAGATTTCTTTTTTCATGAAAGAAAATGTGTTTCTTGAGTTTTGATTAATTGAGGGTTTGATATTTTTCTTGTAGCTCTTGTTTATATGCTACCACAGAATGAGGTGTGACCATAATATTTAGTCAGTCTGAGTCATGGTGGCTCATGATGTCAGGAACATAAGTCAAGGTTTAATATCTCCAAGTTTCTGTGTAGCTAGTCTACATGAGATCCCAGTGAGGAAACAAATCTTGTAGTCATGTCTTGTTCTACTCTATTGAGAGGAATATGTCAAAAATGGAAAGAATAGCGGCATGCTTCTTTAATCACATTAGGCAACATTTCAAGCAGAGTAATTCTGAAAATAATATAACAGACTCTCAAGTTACTGCGATCCAGATTTTACACAGGATTTGAGGACTTATAAATCCTTAAAAAATTCAGTGTAAAAGGTAAAGATATCTGTCTTTCCCTTTCCTTTCCTTAATAGTCTTTCTTAATCCTAAAAGGTCATTGTTCTGAAGATGGTATACGCAGCACTTAAGCCGTTGCTAGTAAAAATTACTGCAGGCACTCAGTGGCTTAACACAACAACCTGTTATTATTGCTCATGAGTGTACAGGTCAGCTGGGTGGTTCTACTGATATGAAATGGGGTGCGCTGATCTTAGTGAGGCTTGCTCATATGTCTGTGGTCAAATGGCGGGTCAGCAGGGCGCTGGCTTGTTGTGGTAACAGTCTTAATCACGTGTCTGGTGGTTAACTGATTGTAGGCTGAAGCGATTGGATTGGCTGGCCAGCCTAGCTCAGGGTTATTCACAAGGTAACAGAGAGGTTCTAAGAGGGAAAGCGGAATGGAAATGTGTAGGGCCTCTGGCAAAACATTGCTTCCACTGCAATCTGTTGGTGAAAATGAGTGTCAACAAAGACACCAGAATGAAGAGACAGGAAAATAGACTCTGCCTCTTGGTGGAAGCAGTGATAAATATTATAAAGGAGGATGGATTTCTAGGTGGGGAGGAAGATTGTGTCTGTTTCTATGACTTACTACAAAGCATGTATATTTTTTTCATGTATGTGGCTTTACATTTTTAGGTGTGTTTATTTTTATAAGTAATATTTTGTACTAAAAAATTAACACAATGAATATTCTACTCAATATATGGCTTTGCACATTGTTTTTTAAAAAATTCTTAGTGATGTTTTTGAAATGTACTGTTATGTTGAATTTAATGCGTATGATATCACAATTTATCTATACATTCTCCTATTGATGGCCATTGAAACTATTTCCCATTATTTTTTGCAATCACAAGCAAAGCTACAATGAACATGCTTGTATGAAATTTTGTGTGTATGCATTGAGAGTTTCTAAGGTACATTTCTAAAAATGAACCTATTAGGTTGTAGCATACATACATTTTCAGCTTTATTAGATATTGTCAGCTTGTTCTCCAAAGTTGTTAGAACAATTTACATACCCCATCAAGATGTATAAGTTTCACTTCCCCCTACATCTTTATGAATTACACTTCACATTATTAGATTTACTTTTATTTTATGTGGAGCCAGTTAAAGAAGATTATCATTTTAATTACATGTCATTTAGTAAGGTTGAACATATTTCATATGTACACTGGCCAGATACATTTCCTCTTCTGTAAATTAATTGCCTAGTCATATATAAACACTTCAATTTTATTTATTAGAGAGCATGCACAAGCATGGTGGGAGAGGGGCAAAGGGAGGGGGACAGAGAGAATCCCAAGCAGGCTCCATGTCCAGCATGGAGTGGGTTGCAGAGTTGATCTCACGACCCTGAGATCATGATTTGAGCCAAAATCAAGAGTCAGACACTTAACTGACTGGGCCACCCAGATGCGCCTAAATTTTATTTAAGTTCAATTAATTAACATATAGCATATTATTAGTTTCAGAGGTAGAGTTCAGTGATTGGTCAGTTGCATAGAACATCCAGTGCTCATTACATCAAGTGCCTCCTTAATGTCCATCTCCCAGTTACCCCATCTCCCTCCCCACCTTCTCTCCAGCAACTCTCAGTTTGTTGCCTATAGTGAAGAGTCTCTTATGGTTTATTTCCCTGTCTAATTTCGTCTTATTTTATTTTCCCCTCCCTTCCCCTATGATCCTCCGTTTTGTTTCTTAAATTCCACATATGAATAACATCATATGGTATTTTCTTCCTCTGACTGACTTATTTTGCTCAGCATTATACTCTCTAGCTCCATTCATGTCCTTACAAATGGCAAGATTTCATTCTTTTTTATGGCTGAGTAATATTCTATCACGTATATATTTTTAATATTTTTTTAAACATTTTATTTATTTATTTGACAGAGAGAGATCACAAGTAGGCAGAGAGACAGGTGGGGGATAGGGAATCAGGCTCCCTGCTGAGCAGAGAGCCCAATGCAGGGCTTGATCCCAGGACCCTGAGATCATGACCTGAGCCAAAGGCAGAGGCTTAACCCACTGAGCCACCCAGGTGCCCAATTTTTAATATTATTTTTATGGCTTTTTCATATATATATATAATGTCACATATATATATATGTGTGTGTGTGTGTGTGTGTGTGTGTATACACACTATTATCTATCTATCTATACCACTTCTTCACCCATTCATCAACCAATGGACATTTGAGGTGTTTCTATGTCTTGGCTATTATAAATAATGCTGCTACAAACATAGACATGCATGTATCCCTTTGAATTAGTATTCTTTGGGTAAATATGAAGTAGTGCATAGTGACCATAGGGTAGTTCTAATTTTAACTTTTTGAGGAAACTCTGTACTGTTTTCCACTGTGGCTACACAGTTTACATTTCCACCAACAGTGTATGAATATTCCTTTTGTCCACATCCTTGCCAAAACTGTTGTTTCTTGTGGTGTTGATCTTAGCCATTCTGACAGTTGTGAGGTGATATCTCCTTGTAGTTTTGATTTGCATTTCCCTGAATTGAATGATGTTGAGCATCTCTTCATGTGTCTGTTGGCATTCTGTATAATCTTCCTTGGAGAAATGTCTTTTCATGTCTTCTGTCCATCTTTTAATTAGTTTTTTTGTTTGTTTGTTTGTTTAGGTGTTGAGTTGTGTAAGTTCTTTATGTATATTGGATACTAACCCTTTGTTGGGTATGTCATTTGCAAATAACTTCTCCCATTCTGTAGGTTGCCTTTTAGTTTTGTTATGGTTGTGTATGTTTTGTCTTTTTGAGAAAACTTTCCCTACCAAGATGTCATAAATATATTTTCCTATATTTTATTCTAAGTTTATCTTTTTGTGTTTAGCCTCTTAATCACTTTGGATTAATATTTAATACATACATATTAATATATAATTTGTGTATGGTATAAAATAGACTTCTAATTTTATCTTTTTCCAAATAGAAAGCCAATTGTCCTGGCATAAATTATTAAATAATGTTTTCTTTCTCAATGATTTGTGATGCTAAAATGTTATATTCCAAGTTCCTGTGTAGACATGGCTTTATTTCTGGGTCCTTATGCTATTTTTTCCGTCTCTGCACCATTGCTGTACCCTGTTAATTATAGCAGCTTTACAGTAAATTTTATATCTGGTAGGGATAATATCCTTCCTCATTCTTCTTCAAAATTATCTAGGCTCTTCTTTGCCCTTTGCTTTTTCCTATTAAATTTAAGAGCAGCTTATTGAGTTAAAGAGTGGAAAATGCTATGCAATGAGAAAAAGTAGAATAAGGCAAGAGGGATTAAAAGTACAGGAGGGAATCTAAGGTATTAAACATGGTGATGGAAGTAGGCCTCACTGAGAACTAAGACTTGAGGAAAGGCTTGTAGAGATAAAGAAATTAGGCAAACAGTTTCCCGGGGAAGAGTCTTACTGGCAGAAGGGGCGCTCAGTACTGAGGTTCTGAGCCAGGAGTGTTTGAGGCAGAGCAAGGGGGCCAGTGAAACTGAAGCAGAGTGAACAAGGGGAACAGCACTAGGAGTTGTGGTCTTATGGGGACCACAGATGCTCCTGGGGAGTGCATATGGGGACCAGTGAGCCACTGTCAAGATATTGGCTTTTGTTCTGAATGAGACGGGAAACCATTGCAGGGTTTTGTTTTGTTTTGTTTTTAAGATTTTATTTATTTATTTGACAGAGAGAGAGAGATCACAAGTAGGCAGAGAGACAGGTGGCGGATAGGGAATCAGGCTCCCTGCTGAGCAGAGAGCCCCATGCGGGGCTTGATCCCAGGACCCCGAGATCATGACCTGAGACGAAGGCAGAGGCTCAACCCATTGAGCCACCCAGGCACCCCCATTGTAGGGTTTTTTTGAATGGAGTTGTGACACAGTCTGACTTAAAACTTAAAAGAATCACTCGGGCACCTGTGTTGAGGACTGAAAGTAAGGCGGAAGCGCAGGAGCAGGAGAGAAGTAGTGGGGCGATGGCAGGAATCCAGGCGGCAGATGTTGCAGCTTAGACCCAGCTGCCAGCAGTGTCTGCAGGAGAAGCAGCTGGATTCTGGTCGTATTTTACAGGTGGGGCCAATAGGATTTCTTGGTGGATTGGGTGTTGGGGTGTGAAGAAAGAGAGGCGTCAGGATGGCTCCCAGGGTTTTGGCAGGGGCACCTGGAATAAAGAATTGCTATTAACTGGGTAGGATTGTGGGAGGAACAGTTTTAGTGAAAGATCAAAACTCAGTTTGGGGCAGGCTGAGTTTGAGATGCCTATTAGACATCTAAGAGGAGATGAGTCTGGAGTTTAGGGGAGAGGTTCAGGGTGGGGATAGAGATTTGGGAGTCATCAGTATATGTCTGGTATTTAAAATGTGGAGACCAGATGAGATCATCTAGGATGTGAGTGTAAAGAGCAGTGGTCCAAGACTAAGCTCCTGGCTAAGAAAGAAAGGCACGCAAGGGACCTTTTTGGAGTGATGGAAATGCTCCCAAACTGGATTGAGTTAGCATGGTTGTGTGACTTTGAATTTTCCAAAAAATCACTGAATTGGACACTTAAAACGTGTCAAGTTTATGGTATGTAAATTATGCCTCAATTTAACATTAGCTATTTTAAAAATATATTTTAAAAAGGAGTCAAAGAGGAGAACTAGTAAAGGATATTTGAGAAGTGGCCAGGATTAAGGGGAAAATAACGAAGAATCATGGAATTCCAGCAAACGACTCAGTATAATCTTCTTTCTTTTTGTTAGTCCTTCCTGGTATTTTTTCTAGCTAAAGCTGGGTAAGAGAAATGAAAAATTGTTTAACTTGCATTTGCTTGAATATGTTCTTAACCCAGGCTGACATCCTTGTTCTGTGAGCGTTTTTTGGAGTGAGTAAAAAACTTTGAAGTTTTGCTAGATTTTGCTAGACAGATTTCCCTCAGACTAAGAAAAAGACAGATTAATATTGAAGAAGAGTGGTAATGAGAAGAGGTGACTTCACCCAGAAGCCTCTTGGCTAAGATGCTCTCCCACGGGTGCGGAAGGAACAACAGAGGGTAGAGTGATCTGGGTCTGAGACCTAGAGCCCCAGGAGAGCTCCGTAGTGGTGGCAGGCAGTTTCATAAATAGAGAAGCAAAGTTGACAACAATTCAAAATGACATTTAATGTAGCCAATTCCATGGCAATGGTTTTTCCTGTATGTATAGAGAGCCCATGACATGTAGGTCATGCTTTGTGCCTTTGGGAACTGGTACAAGAAGAGGCACCAGCAGATGCCTATCTTCTTTCTAATATAAGGGCTCGGGGAGCATTATGCAAAGCAGCACAGGGTTTTAGTCGGCGCTCCAACGGAAGCCTCCACTTTAAAGGGTGTGGTGTCTCGCAAGATGCATGAAGTCACTTCTTAGAAGTAGACTTAATAAGGGAGGATTAAAGAGACGCAAATACAATTCTCAGGATCAGAATAACCTGTGAGCAAGCACATATTTTAATTGTTCTTTTTTTTTTCCTCCATGCTGAGAAATTGTGTCAAAATCTGAGGCCCAAACGGGGAAACTCAAAAATGAACTGCATATATTTGAACCAAAAATGTTAACAGGTGAAGAAGCGACCATGTGGTAGGTAACCAAGTCAGTCGGAAAAATTCATGCCAACCTTCTGCATCTTTTACTGGGGAATGTGAAGCTGTTTCTTGAGGAGGAACATAAAAGAGATCTAGAAAATAAGGATCTAGAGCAGAACCTGGATAAAATACCTGTGTTTTAAAAGACAGGTGTTGGGAGCATTTCACCTTCCCTGCCACATTGGCATGAAAGAGACTATTCATTTCAGCACATCTCGTCCAGGAACCTCAACACTAGCATGGGGTAGATTACTTGGGTTAGAAAAGCATCTGTTGATTTTTCCATTAGACAACACTGCAAATCACCGAATCCTTTTAAAATTCATTTGAACATATTGCCATTTCCTTTTATCTGAAGAGGACCCGCCATCACAGTGGGTAGGGGAGCCGGCCTGCTGGCCTCCCAGGTAGGGTTTGTCTGCATGGGCGGCGGGCAGGAAGGAGTGGACGGTTGAAAATGCTTCGCGGTGTTTCTAGCAGGGGAGGTAGTCTTTGAAGAGAGGGGGTTCCTTTGGAAGGACGGTGATTTATTCCTATGCGTGCGGTCCAGGGAGGGACAGTTGCACAGTGGAGGGCAGGAACCCTCCCAGAGAAGTGGCTGCTTTGTTTCCTGGGAGAGCAGTCCTTCTGGGGGCACTCAACTCCTAAGTAGATTTCTCCTCTACGCCAAGCCCTGGGGACAATAAACAAGCCCTCCTGCGGCACAAGGCTGCACCTGACCGTGAGTGGGTTGCCTCAGACAGTCAGAGGGGTCAGGCAGCCGTTTGCTCATCCATCCATTGAAAATGCGTTACTGAGTGCCATCCACGCGCCCAGAACGGTATTAGGAGCTACAATATAGTAATGAACCCCAGAGACAGAGATCCTGCCTCCATTACCTTAGTAAACTAATATATGATTGGAACTTGTGCTCAGTTCGATAAAGCCGAAGCGCAGGAGTCCGTGAAAGAGCAGATGGGGTGGGGTAGGGCAGGGCGGGAACCTAGGGAGTGGGGTGGCTGGGGGTAGAAACGGGAAGAAAAAGGCACAGTGAAGGGGCCGTGTGTCCAGGCGGTTATGGTGGCCCTGAGCAATTTCCCAAGCGGTGTTGAGGCCTGCCCTGAAGGAGCAGGAGTCTAAGAGGAAGGGCCACTTTGGCAGTGGAAGCTTGACTGGGTCCTATCACAAGGAGCATGGGGTGGGGTGTCTTGTATTTTCTTATTTTTCATTTGTCTCAAATTCCTATGATACCTCTGGCCCCTGAGTCCTCTCACCCATGCTTCTTCCTTTGTCACTTTTTGAATTTACACATGAGAGTTCGCGACCCACTCCTCCATCCTCCACAGGTGGTTGTGGCGGAGCAGAGGTTTTTGTCAGGACTCCGGGCCTGAGTGGCAGCTCTCCTGATGGGTGGCAGCCTCCTTATGTGGTTCTCTGAAATGCAGGGTGAGGCCCTAGTTTTTCCCATATTTTATTGACAGATAAAGTGATAAAGATTAAATAGTGTTCCCGGGAGCAAACAGTGACTCAATGATAAGTGTTTCTCCAACTACCTATCCATTAGAAGTTGGTCCATTGATAATATTCTTGTATACTGTCTCAAACATTATAAATACTCTTCTAAACACAACTGACAGCTTCATGAAGACCCCAGTGCAGGTTCTTGGGAGGGTTCCCTGCTTCTCTGCCCTCCAGGCCCCCAGAAGCATCCTCTTTCATCTCGACAGGCTCAGATGCTCGACCCGCTCTCCTTTCTGAGCGAGGGGCCTATGACCTACTTCCTCCTCCCCTTCAATAAAAGGTGTATCAGACATTAGAGTTTCCCAAAGATTATTGAGCACTTGATTTGTTCGTGCACACTTTGCTGATGGTCTCTATCATCTCCAATTATACATATTTAGTATCATACGTTTAAGGCCAGTGTCAAGCCGTTGTATGGTATCTCCTGGTTCCCCCTGTTCCATCTTTTAAAATCCCACAGAATATACCTCTGGGTTCACCAGCTCCTATTTTAGATGTCTTGGCTGTTCTGATGGTGCGACCAGCGTGGTTGTATCGAGATGCTGGGTATTTCTGTGTGACCAGACAAGAGTGTGCCTGTGGCGTGAACAGGTCTATTCTCCACCATCCCTGGTTACTTCGTTCCTGTAAACGTTTCGCCCTTTCACTCCGGAAGTTTCATGAGGAATGGTCCCTTCTCTGTTCACGATGCTGGATCTATTTCTGCTGTGTGTCAGTGGAGGTTGTTTTATAAACTTAAAAATAGCCTCCACCTTTTATTCTCATTCTTCCGTTACTCCAGCCCTCTACTCTGTTCATTCTCTTTTCCTCTCTTAGCAAGTTACTGCATTGCTGAAGGATATAGAAGTCCCAGCATGGGGGGCAGTGAGGAGGTGAGACTATAAATTAGAAACACAACAGCAGAATAGAGGGAGGGAAGGACAATGCTTTCTTCTAATTAAAAAACCAAAACTTGAGTGCCTGGGTGGCTCAGTGGGTTAAAGCCTCTACCTTCGGCTCAGGTCATGATCTCAGGGTCCTGGGATTGAGCCCCGCATTGGGCTCTCTGCTTAGCGGGGAGCCTGCTTCTCCCTCTCTCCTCTCTGCCTATTTCTCTGCCTACTTGTGATCTCTCTCTCTGTCAAATAAATACATAAAATCTTAAAAAAAAAAAAAGACCAAAACTGTTTCAAGCTTTCAAAATTGATCGGATAGCCATGCTTATTACTCATTATAATGATACAACTATTAGTTAGCAAAGCACCATGTGCTTTACATGTATTAAATCCTAGATTTAAGATGTGTCCTTCACTTTTTTATCTCCATTTTACAGGTGAGAAAACTGAGTTTAGAGAATTTATATAGCTTGTCCCAGGCCTCACAGCCAATAAAAGGTGCAGCGGGCTTCAGACCCAGATGACGATGGCAGCCAAGCCCATACTGTGCCACTTCTCTGCACTCAGATGTGGTCTGAGAGGTCCAATGGGAAGAATATGTTGCTATAAAATAAAATGTATATAATAAATGCACAAAATCTGTGCAATCTGATATCATGTACAATAAATGTAGATGGAAGCACACAGATGCTTTTAATTAGTATTACTCTGATGCAGTCAAATCACATTTTTGCTGTTTCTTTTTTCATTTTGTTAGTTTTCAAATATCTTTAATCACTGTTAAAATGATTATTTTCCCTGACGCCTGGAAGGTCATTTCAAGGTCTTTTGCATAATAGGCATGTCGTGACAAGTCAAAGGCTTTTTTTTCTGGTGTTGCCAGGCAGTTCCCAGTTCATCCTTTCCAAGATCAAACCGTAAGAAAATCCCCATTCCAATCCAAATGTATTGAAGGTTTATCATGCTACTATATTTTTACACATTTTTACAGAAGCCTCTGCCTTCCGCTCAGGTCATGATCCCAGGGTCCTGGGATCGAGCCCCACATCTGGCTCTCTGCTCAGCAGGGAGCCTGGTTCCCCCTCTCTCTCTGCCTGCCTCTCTGCCTACTTGTGATCTCTGTCTGTCAAATAAAAGAAATCTCTTAAAAAAAATTTTCACACTGTAAGAAGACTGGGAGAAGACCTTATAAAGAATCTATGCAAAACTAGATCTATCCATTGCGTGTCAACTGTACACAAATAAAAAACTAAAATAATAAAAATCTTTACTATTATTAAAAACAAAAACAAAAACCAAACTCGTCCATAAATCCCAAGTCCCTAATGCAACCTGCTGAAAAAGTTCCACTAATCTTTACATGCCAAGAGATTTCTAAGGCGCTAGTGTCCCTGGTTTTGACAGGATCCTTTCACCCTAAACCCCACAATCTAATTAAATGAAGAACCTGGTCTGTACCTAACACGTTGTGTGGAAACTCAGCAAGCAAGGACCAATCTCTCTGCTGCTTAGAGCCAGGAATACAAATACTTCCTTTACGTGGAAAGTAATGGATAGAGTGAAACCAACATCATTACAGATGGCAAGAGATGAGAAAAGGCATTTGTGGCCAAAAGACAAGGTCAAGGGAGGGGATCTGGAAGAGCCTGAGGTGAGACAGACAGACAAAACACAGTAGGAAGTGTACGCTCTGTGGAGAGTCAAGTCACGTATGATCCAGGCCAGGAGAATAAATCGAGGTTACCCGGAGCTAAAAATGAATCAGTTTCATCTATAAACAGAGTTGTAGGACCAACCCTTTCCAACTTACTTATCTATAAATATATTAAATGCACACTTTTCTTTCTGTTTCTTCAACTGTCCGTAAGTGCTTATGAGTCAGTTTGTTATCAGCTTTTTAGGTTTAATTTCTAATTAAGAATGACTATAGAGCTTCAATAGTAAATCTGAAAGGCAATATGGCAGAGGGAACAAAATAGCACAACAACCTATCTCGATATTTGAGAAAACAAAAATCAAATATATGTATCAATAATATTTAAAATGTGAACAGTGCTTATAATGCATTACCTGGCATTATTCTAAGGACTTTATACATATTAACCCACTTGATAATATAATATCTTTGTGAAAACCAATACTACCATCATCCTCATTTTACAGATGTAGAAACTGAAGCACAGATCCTAAGTAGTAAGTGGGAGACCTGAGATTTGATCCCAAGCAGTCTACACTTGTATCTTTTTAACAACCATATTACTCTGCTCTCAAATAGACAAAATAGGCATGTAAGCAATGTGAAAGCAGAAAGGAAAAAAAAAAAAAAAGCTACCAGACAAGGCAAGAGTCTAAGGTTATGTCGTAAACTTTGAAAAGACAAGTCTAAAAAAAAAAAAGTAATAAAAGGAATTGAGTGTGCTACCAGTCCTATTTCTAGTTACCAAAAACAATATTGAATATTCTGAGTCAAGCAAATCCAGAAAATTCTTGCTAACACCTCTCTCCTCTCTCCCCACCCCACCCCGAAAATTTAGAGTCATTTAGAGAACCGAAAGAGTGCGTAGGCTTGGTTAACACTCCAGGCTTTACCATTTTCCAGGACTCCGTGAAGAATTGGGAAATGAACTAATGCCTAAAACGCCTAAAAGAATCTGTCCAAGAATAAAATGCACTCCCAACCAGTTTAACTGATCTTTAATATAGGATATTAGGAAAACCTCAGGTGAGAGAACAGGGCTCAGGTCTTCGGATGTTCTAATCTCATTATGGAGCTCATAAACCGTCCTCTGAATGAAGAGAAACAAATCTCAGATGAGGTGGAAAGTGTCCAGAAGAATGCACCTTACATCAGAGCAAACTAAAGTTCAGTCCACATTGAAAGATAAAAATTCATAGGGCACCTGGGTGGCTCAGTGGGTTAAGCCTCTGCCTTCAGGTCATCATCTCAGGGTCCTGGGATCGAGCCCCACATCGGGCTCTCCCCACATCGGGCCTGCTTCCCCCTCTCTCTTGGCCTGCCTCTCTGCCTACTTGTGATCTCTCTCTCTCTCTCTCTGTCAAATAAATAAATAAATAATCTTTTAAAAAAATTCGTGATTTGGCAATGACAAACACATACACACACAGAGGATCAAAAAATAAAATAAGATTCAAAAATAATTTGTTGAGTTAAGAAAACTAATTGAGCACCAAAACCTCACCACTGGAGTAGAAGTCTACAGACTCTGCCTGCTGGCACAAATCCAGAACACCACTTATTTTTATAAAACTTCATTGGAATAGGTACTGTCTGTGGTTGCATTTATTAGAGTAGGTATTGTCTCAACAGCAGAGTTAAGTAATTACAGCAGAAATCATACAGCCTACCAAGTGTCAAATATTTACCAAGGGGTCCTTTGCAGAAAAAGTTTGCCAACACCTGCATTAGAAAATTAATACATCATGAAAAATCCGGCCCTCCTGTCTGGGGCTCTTCTACCCTACCTCTGGACTTCCGCTTTCTGGTTATACCCTGAAATTAAACGCATCCTAGTGTAAATGCCATATGAGTGGGTGGCTCACACTTGTGGCCTTCAAACCCGGCCCCTGAGAACTACCACATTATTACATGCTTTGAAAAATGTATACTTCGCACCCCCAACTTGAGCCAGGCATCTTTGATAATACACAATTGTAACATCCAACATTTGTTCAGCACTATATACTAGGTACTATTGTGCTTTCATAAAACAGGAAAAAAATGATAAAGGTGGAATACAAATAAAATAAAATGAGGTAATATCGCCTCAGTGGATAATACTCCCTATTGTATAATAATCCTCTTTTATTGACCTATCTAAAAATGAGAAAATGAGGAAGCAGAAAAATTGGGCTCCAAGTTTACAACACTTTATTCTACTTCTTTAAACACATTTTATTGGAAACATATTTGTAGTAAACATTTTAGTGATTCATTTACCTTATTAACATTCAGAAAAAAAAAATCAGCCGAAATTTACAACTTTGAGGAAAATATCGCACTGAACTACCTACTACTACCTCCTTAAACCCCCAATTCAAGCTTTTACAGCTCCCCTGCGTGTTTCTCATTACTGAACGGATCTTAAATTTACTTAGTTGAAAATAATTATAAAGTCTCATATAGAAGGTAATTTTTGTTTAGAAATAAAATGTCTCAACATGCACATACGTCATTGTAATATTGTCACTATTTTGTATATCCTGTATGATCACTGCATTTCAATTTTAATTGCATTCAAGCATCAAAAATATGTCAGAATATACTCAGACGTTGCTAACTAATAAAACATTTCATCATTTATTCTCCAAATATTTATCCAACTCAAACTATGCTCCCCAGGCACTGGGCAAAAGGCTGGAGACTGTAATGAATAAGCCCTGGGATTTCTGGAATTAAAGTCACAACTACAGAGGAGCTCCTCCAAGATGGGGATGTAAAACAGGCGTGGGGGGAAATTTTTCTTCCTATACATGAACTCTGATCATTTGGTGATTTCCTGAACCATTTGCGAGAATTCTAGGATAGCATCAAGGATGAGAGAAAATGGCCAAAATCGATTAGCAGTATCTGCTATTGGGCACGTGCAATTTGGTTCATACTCTCTGTTCACAATTTTGTTTTGTAGGGGGAAAAAAAAGACCAAGTATGGAATACTGGATATCAATATTTATGAGAGGAATGAAAGAAAGAAAAAAAAAAGCAGCAGAAAACTATTCCACAGCAACAGCAACATCATGGAAGCAACATCATAGAAGAGAGTATACGGGAGAACGTAGACGATAGTGTCAAATGTCATATTCCTTGAAGACGGACGTTTGGCAAATTGCAATTCATTAGTGACTTTCCTGAAAGCAGTTTCAGGAGAGTGAAGGAGTAGAAACAAGTACAGAGGCTTAAAAAAATAAGAAAGTGGATGCAATCAACACTTTTCTAGAAATCTCAGATTCCTCAGAATTCATGCTGCTCCTTAATATATAAAAATGCATTATTTGGTTCAGGGATGATTTCTTTATTCACAACTCTCTACTCTGAAATTGCAACATCTAGGCTGTGTTCATCTGGTATATCCAAATCTCCATGATACCATTTTTCTCTATAAACACACAATTCTAGGAGCCTGCCGTACACCATCCTGATGCTCCACTCATACACGTACTTTGCCTTTTTTGCTAATTTTTTTACCTCAACTTCTGCTAAATATCATCTTCTGTTTCAATAATATGATATATGCCATTACTATACAATATTTACAACTCCTAGGATATCAGATTAGCTCTTTCCAAAGAACAGAAGTTCTTTATTGAAGTTCAATACTGAGTTTTGGGTCTCCAATATCTAATTTATTAATCAAAATTTATGTTTTTAAAAATCCTTTTAGAATATATATAAATCCTGAATTTGGCTCAGGAACTGCCTTGTAATTAATTCAGTAAGGAATACTTTAAGTCATACTGCAGTGCATAAGGAGAAATAAACATGATTTCTTGATGTGAATATTCACTAAAATTAGAGAAAATTTTGCACACAATTTATAAGAGTCGCAATGTCAAACATGTAATAGGATGAGTACAGCCAAATCCAACAGCATGTCCTATAGCCAATTTGCCACACCTCAGTGGTGAGAATCTTGAAATACCAGTGTTTCCACTCACACATCAAGGCTTGTTCTAGAGAAAAGACTGAACATGATGTTTCAGATTAATCTAATTTTCCCACACTTTAATACATCTGAAGCAAAAAAAAAAAAAAAAAACCAGGAGTCAGAGAAATTGAAAGAAGCTGAGTTGGGTAGAAATATAAACCATCAACAGAGAGCTCAGAGTTATGACCTAGTCTATACTCTGAAGCTAATGAAAATGACTGACTTGCCTGGATAGTTTTCACATGTGAAACTGTTTTCACATGTGAAAACTGAGGGAGTAGAGTTAGATTATCTCCAAGGTTCTCTCCTGTTCTGATACCCTAGGCATCTGTGAGTCTACAACGATAGGAGAAGTAGAGTAAGATACCAAGAGAAATAACACAGAAGCTCAGCCTCAAACTCCAGCAGCAGGAGATGAGCCCCAGTTTTAAAGATTAGGTTTGTACTTAGGACATTTAGGAAAACTGCATTTAAGCTCACTCAGAAACAAGTACTGGTCAGTCTGTGGGGCCTTTCTTAAGCTGCAGGGCTATTATGAAGGTAAACTATGGTCAGCTAAAATGTGTACAATCAAATCATCCTTGTAAAGTAAGGAAGAAGGAAATGCCAGTCCCTTGCATCATGAGTCATTAAGTGAGTCACTTAAGCTATGTCAATAGCTTGTGTAACAAGAAAAAGAAATCCATTGTTGTTAAATATTAGGGTAAGACTTGTGCCACATAGTTTAAAAGTCAAGAAGGCAACTTTGTTGTGGCACATGCAAACTACGCGCTCTTTACTTCATGATTATACCTTATCGCATTAAAAATATTTTTTCCTTTTATTTTTATGTCTGGTAAATAGTAAGTCTTCATTGGTGGGCAGTTCGTAAACCTACAGCAATCTAAAACAGTCTAGTAAAAAGTTCCATTCTATCAAGCCAGTCATTATTCATTCCCTACCTGAATGTTAAAAGAAATCTTTTAACCTCATTCTCAAAGACCAGTATAAAAAGGTTAATCATTTGACTGACGTAAGGTCAAACCACTTGATGTTTCTAGAATCACCAAGCGAAATCCAGTTCTGAACAGATATATCAAGTTGCAGTTTGCCTTGACCAAAATGTTGGAAGAGTACCTCACCATATTTGCCATTTAAGTAATAATCACTATTTGGTTTTTACTCTGTTTCAATTGCACCAAGCATTGCACACAAACTATCTCATATAATCCTCACAGTAATTTGGGAGGTAAATATCATTATTCTTACTTCACAGATGAAGGGTTGAAAGCTTAAGGTAATAGAATGTCAAAGCGACAAAGCCAGTCTTGAAGTCACTTCTCTTAACCTCTGTGGCAGTAGAAGTGTCACAGACAGGTGAGCAGTTGTTGAATTCAGGGCAATAAAAACTTGCTTGTTCTTGCAAAATCAAGACAAGTGAAATTCCGTTTACCTGGTGGCACTTTGGAATATCCAGCAGGCACTCAATAAATGTGCAGTGATTGACAGCTGATTGATTAAGCCTGGAATTCTATGAGAACATCATCAAAGATGAGGAGAGTTTGTTTGTGATAGCAATTGGGTCAGAGAAGCAGAGAAGGTGTCATGATCCTTATCCTACAAAGGAGCATTTACAAGGTGCCTGGGTGGCTCAGTTGGTTAAACATCTGCCTTCAGCTCAGGTCATAACCCCAGGATCCTGGGATCAAGTCCCACATTGGACTCTCTGTTCAGCTGGGTGTCTGCTTCTCCCTCTGCCTCTGCCTCTCCCCCCAGCTGGTGCTATCTCTCACTCACTCTCTCTCTTTCTCTCAAGTCAATAAGTAAAATCTTAAAAGAAAAAAAAAAAAGCATTTAAAGCACCTCAGAGAGGGTAAATAATTTATAGAAGGGCACACAGCCAGTAAGGAAAGAAGCACAGACATGAACATAGGTCCTCCAAAACCCAGTCCAGTGTTCTTCCCACAGTACCACATAACCTTCCCAAACAGGGTGCTCTAATTCAGTGAGGACTGTTTACCTATTTTAATTTGTTGTTTAGATGTTTTTTAAAGATTTTATCCATTTATTTGACAGAGAGATCACAAGTGAGCAGAGAGGCAGGCAGAGAGAAAGGAGGAAGCAGGCTCCCCGCTGAGCAGAGAGCCCCATGTGGGGCTCGATCCCAGGACCCTGAGATCATGACCTGAGCGGAAGGCAGAGGCCTAACCCACTGAGCCACCCAGGCGCCCCTGTTGCTTAGATTCTTAATGATGTACCAAGACTATCTGGGACTTTATTCCAATTCCAAATATTCTGTTAAGTTATATTTTTGTGACTTTAAACATAGCCATGAACTAGATGTAGCAGCACTCTTGTGCCTGGAGATGAACTAAACCCTCCTACCCACAGAACCTAGAAGTGACAAAGTGCTTGCATATGATGAGGTAGTGATGTTATTAGTGCTTCAATAGGACAGGAGGAGATAATCATTCATGGTGAGGTCTTGGAGTCTTTGCAAGGAACTCTGTAAATGTTTGCTTAATAGGTAATTGAATAAACATAACCATAGTGACCACTTATAATCTAGCCAGTGGTCTCCAGGTTAGGGACTATGAATCCCAAAGGGTATATCATATGATCCAGTAGGTTATGAGAAGCAAATGTTAAAATTTTTACATAAAATATTCATCGTCTTTTTAAAATTTCTATTTTGTATTATAATCTATATGATATTTAACCTGGTGGTACATGTAAATAATTTACAAATAAATAAATAAATGTAAGTATATAAACATTAGTATTACATTATATAAAAGTTTTATTAATGAGGGTACATAATTTTAAAAATTTGGAAACTTCTGGTTAAGATCAGTTCAGCTGCCTTGCCCTCTGTGAGCCTTACAAGGGTTCCAAAATACCTCCTATTCCCAAATTTTAGTGGGCATAAGAATCATTTGGGTTGCTTGGTAAGAATGCAGATTACAGGGTTTCATCCTTATGCTGACTCAATAGATCCGAGGTAGAATCTGCATTTTTAACAAACGACCGGGTAATTCCGTGGCAAGTGGTCTCAGGGGAAACACTACCTCACATGCTGCATGAGAGAGGGGAGTCACCCCCTCCTTCAACCAGCAGCGTTCAGATACTTCGATGTAGTTTTGCAAACCAAGGGTATAAAAGTTCTCCCAGGTAGGAATAAGGGCATACAGGCTGTGAGCTTAATGCCTTGAAAAAAAATTATAATGATAACGGTAATAACAGTAACAATAAAAGAATCAGCTACCACTTACTGAGTTTAGCATAGGGTTATTTCTAATCATCACAATGATCCCACAAGGTTGCAAACAACAGCCTCACTTGACAGAGAGGAAATGGGCATTAACGAGGTTGGGCAATTTACCCAAGATTTTCCTTTACTTTTTCTGAAAGTTTGGAAGCCTAAGAAGAAATTTTATTTATAATTTCCCAATAACCCACTGTCCCACCTGTGTGGGGAACAACTAAGCTTATGATCTTGATCCTTTTCCTGCATTCAAATTCACATAATTCAAAGGTTGCTGAGAACCACATTTCCTGTCTTCATTGCCAGTCTCTGTCTTGTCTGTTCACTGAGAATGATCATCTCCTTCTGTCATATTAACGCACTAATAACATTACTACCGCCTGGTGTGTAAACATTTTGTTATGAGCTTGGAGAGTCCACAGAAGGCTTATCTATACTCTCCTGATTAATCTACCCACAAACAAAGGTTAATTAAAGAAGATGACTCTTCTAAATAAAAACAGTCAAATATTTAATGTAGAATTTCACTTCTCATGCCCTCATCTTTAAAATGAAAGGTCTGGGGCACCTGTGTGACTCAGTGGGTTAAGCCTCTGCCTTCAGCTCTGGTCATGATCTCAGTGTCCTGGGATCGAGCCCCACGTCGGGCTCTCTGCTCAACGGGGAGCCTGCTTCCCCCTTTCTGCCTGCCTCTCTGCCTACCTGCGATCTCTCTGTGTCTAATAAATAAATAAATACATAATTTTAAATGAAAGGTTTGGGCTAAACATATGCTCAAATCCTTCTATCCCAAATGTTAAAAAAAAAGAAAAAGGATAATTTACCACTGCTTTCAGTAACGCCTAACGGTCATTTAGTTAAAAGACTTCTCCTGATCTCAGTGTCATAGCCACCTCCTTCCTTCCGCCTCTTCTAGTGTGGACTCACTTTCTTCCCAAGTTAAAGCAAGTTAGACAGTCACCCTGGGAAAGCCACACTATCGTGGCTGTTAGAGGTGTGAAGCTATGAAGCAACTTATTGGTGTCAAGACTCTCTAAATCTCAAAAGTCCAATTCCAAAAGACATACTGATTACAGTCCTACCTTCTCTCTCAGATTGCCCACTTTGAGGGAAACTGGCTACTTTATCATAAAGACACTCAAGTAGGCCCCCAGACAGGTTGAAGGCAAAACAGAAGGAACTAAGGCCTCCAGCCAATAGCCATGTGAATGAGCCACCTTGAGCCAATGATGCACAATCTTGGAAGAAGATCCTGGAGCCCCCAGTCAAGCCTTCACAGCTCTGGCTGACCCTTGGGCTACAACTTCATGAGAGACTCTAGGACAGAATTACCCAGCTAAGGGACGCCTGGGTGGCTCAGTTGGTTAAGCGGCTGCCTTCGGCTCAGGTCATGATCCCAGCGTCCTGGGATCGAGTCCCACATTGGGCTCCTTGCTCCGCGGGGAGCCTGCTTCTCCCTCTGCCTCTGCCTACCACTCTGTCGACCTGTGCTCGCTCTCTCTCTCTAACAAATAAATAAATTAAAAAGAAAAAAAAGAAAAAGAATTACCCAGCTAAGCCACTCTCAAATTTCTGGCCCTCAGAAATCATGTGCGATAGTAATGTTTGTTATGTTGAGCTTAAACACACACACACAAATACACACACACACACACACACATACACACCAGCAATGACACTACTAGGACTTGCCCCTGAAATAGAATACCCAAACCACTCCCTCAGAGATTTTCCCTGGAAAGAAATCGGACCCTGGAAAGAAATCGGACCTGGACACCAGAACAATATTTTATGATTGTGTCTTGTTGACTCTCATTCTTATTTCATCAACTCCCAAATGGTTATCAAGAGCTAACATATCTCTTCCGTCTCACTGCCCTCCTGGATCTAATCAGGAGGAGAACGGTAAGTGCTGGGGCAGCTATGAGTCTGGTTTTTAACCATAAACTCATTGTTGAGTGTTGGCCTCTCATATCAAATCATTCTGGCCCTATTCCATTCACCAAGCTTATATTAAAGTGGCCGACAGCTACAGGGAATCCACCCACAATAAAGACAGTGTGAACACTGATTTCTAGCCTCTAGGAGACTCTTAGAGGCTGCATGGAATTTAGGTTGGCCTATGTGGTCTGTTAGTGTGACATTCATGCTATTGGGCCATCGTTTCTATCCTGCTCTGTTGAGATTTCTAGGAATTTACACAAACAGGTGCCAAAGATGAACCATGTATTTCATTTTGGCCCAGAAGGAAGCAAGGAGGATTCTAATTATTCAAACAAGGAATCTGTGAATCTTTGGACCTTAATGATAACTCTTTGTGACTGGAAATATGAGCAGTAAGTTCTTTGGCTGGTCCAGAATGCCGGTGTAATAAGATAAAAATCGGTCTTGTTTTCACCTGCTCCATGGGGGCCTGGGGGCATATCCTCACCACAAAGTTCACTCTCAGACTTCAAAGACTTGAAGAAATGATGCCTTTGGAACTGGAGAATGAAACTAAATATATACTTGTCTATAATGATGGTTGCAAAGACTTTTTTTTTAAACTTCCTTGTCTATGTTTTTCAAATCAGAGGTTTTTACTTTGAAATGTGTGCTGCCTACAAGAAATGACCCAGATACAACCTAGTAGCTTTTTCAATAGGGGATTCTCCTATTTAGTGCCCTTCATCTTAAACAATTTGCACTGAGTTTTTCAAAAATATGACCATTTAGTGATTCATTACCATTTAATTTCCTAAACAAAAATCTGACCTGGACACCAAAACAATGTGGGTTTTTTTGTTTGTTTGTTTGTTTGTTTTTTTAAATATTTTATTTATTTGACAGAGAGAGATCACGAGTAGGCAGAGGCAGGCAGAGAGAGGGGGTGGGGAAGCAGGTTCCCCGCTGAGCAGAGAGCCCAATGCGGGGCTCGATCCCAGGACCCTGAGATCATGACCTGAGCTGAAGGCAGAAGCTTAACCCACTGAGCCACCCAGGCGCCCCCAAAACAATGTTTTATAATTGTGTCTTGTTGACTCTCATTCTTATTTCATCAACCCCCAAATGGTTGAAATAACTTTTGTTGTTTTTAGATTTTAATGATTATGTTTCTTTGTGCCACAGAACCTTCTTCATTACTGGCAATGCAACATAGAGGAGCCATGCTGCCCCCACTTATCATGCTACTGGCACCCACCTACACCATTCCAAACAGATCCAGGTTGAACCATTCTGCCACTAACCAGCTATGGAACACTGGGCCTCAATTTCTCCAATATTGGAAGTTTGGGACTACATTGTGTTTAAGTTTCCTTTCCAGGGTAATATTCTGTAACCGCTCCCCCCAAAAATGTTTGTTATTTGTTTAAAGAAAAGTTTGTGAAAAATTAACTCCTTGCAGTTTCAATTATAAAACTTGGGCAAAATATAAATAGTCTAGCCCAAGATACTTCTAGATAATCTTCCAACATGTCTGCATGCTTTCAGAAAACACAGCCTCTTCCTTCCACCTTCTGGACCTCCCACTCTCCAAGGAAGGGCTTTCTCCCCAGTGGGTTCCTTGGTTGAACAAATTTCAAGATGAACAGCTGGGAAAAAAAAAAAAAGGAACACTAGAACACTGCAATCATTTATCACAGTAGTTTCTCATCTGGTCATGGACATCCTATATGAACTGTCAGGAGAACAGAAGTGAACAGTGGGATGTGCTCTGGTTCTATATGTGTGGTCCTTCTCTGTTGGTCAAATATCTTCCCCTCCTTGAAAATCTGACTGTGTGAACCTTATTCTAGCTCCCAGTCCTATTCATCAGAGATCATAAACTGACCACCTACAGACTTTGTTCAGCCTACAAGAGATGTTTCCATTATCCACATTCTAGAAGGACCAACCATCCCAGTTTGTCCAGAACTCTCCTTGTTTGGGCACCAAAAGAACCACTTCCCAGGAGAACTCTCGGTTCCCAACAAACCAGGATGGTTGATCACTTAATTAAACATGTTGGCCCAAGGGGCACCTGGGTGACTCAGTCAGTTGGTTGTCTGACTCTTGATTTCAACTCGGATTATGATTTCAGGGTTGTGGGATCGAGCCTTCCATTGCACTCAATGCTCAGCTTGGAGTCTGCTTGAGATTCTCTTTCTTTCTTCCTTGGCCCCTCCTCCCTCTCTCTCTCTAAACAAACAAATAAAATCTTTTTAAAAAATAAAATTAAAAATAAAAGTGTTTGCTTGAGAAGTGTTTTGTTGTTGTTGTTGTTGTTAAATTAGTTGCCAAGGGGCACCTGGGTGGCTCAGTGGGCTAAGCCTCTGCCTTCGGCTGGGGTCATGGTCTCAGGGTCCTGGGATAGAGCCCCATATGGGGCTCTCTGCTTGGTAGGGGGCCTGCTTCCCCATCTCTCTCTCTGCCTTTCTCTCTGCCTACTTGTGATCTCTCTCTCTCTGTTAAATAAATAAATAAAATATTAAATTAGTTGCCAAGATGTAATTATCAGGTGGTTTCATAGAAAAAAAAAATCTAGATTTCTGACTTCTCTTTAAGAAATGAAATGTCTGGCCCCATTGGGCCCTCTTCCGTGGCAACAATTAGCAGGAGCTGAGTAACTGCTGCCCCTTTAGATAAGTCGTGTATTTCCAGGGTGCCACAGGCCTTGGCACTCCACACTATTTCCCCAGAGGCTGAACACCAGCCATTCATCACTGCCCTGGGCCTATTGTTTTTCTTATGGTAAAGCAGAAAGTGAAACATTCCCTATATCTATATCTCTCTCAGAAGGAGCAAAATGGGAAAGACCTGCAAAGAGGAGAAAACACATTCTTGTGCATGGAAGTGAAGAAAACTCCCACCTGCTGATAGACCTGGCCCTCCACACCCAGTACATGACCAGCTGGACCCTCTAGGCACTGACGTCCTGACATGCGTAATAGGTTCTGCCATTTCTAGTTGATGGCTGGTGAGTTTAGTCCTTTTACTCAGGAATTTGGCAGTTTTCCTGCCAAATGTGCTCAGGCCACTAGCACCCCAGAAACATTATTAAACCATGTCTTAAATACTTGATCCTTTGTGACAGGAACTCAATTTCTGTCATTGCTTTTGTCTCATAAAAATTTTCCTCGTCAGGGATTTCTTGAGTTTCAGCCTCTCTAATTAATTTCTGTGCTTCATTAATCTTGA
Organism: Martes martes; assembly: GCF_963455335.1. NCBI lineage: Eukaryota > Metazoa > Chordata > Mammalia > Carnivora > Mustelidae > Martes > Martes martes. The sequence goes on from NC_137903.1 coordinate 47,645,227, forward strand.
AGTCATCAAGGACTCTAGGCAAACACATATAACCTGGGACTGGCAATCAATTTTAATATTCTTTCACAAGGGAATATTTTATAAAATGGTCATCTCCTCCATAAAACAAAAAAAGGCAATCTTTACATTCCTGTCTGATTTTGCAGGAAGTTAATCCTCATCTATAAATCCTGAATAAGCAACTAACCTAGAGGGAGTAGAGATTCTCGGCTTCACACAGGCAGGGATGGTGCCCCTCTTTGGCTCATCATTTTAATCCCAGCAAACAGCACATGTCTGGCCCATAGCAAGCACTATAGCACATTAACTGAATAAATGAATAAATGCGTGAATAAATAAACAAACTTTGCAGAAGAAGGAGTAAACTTTGAAGTTGGGAGGATATGCAGTCAAATGCCAGTTTGTGATCCCAGCTCTGCCTCTTCATAGCCAGGAGTCTTTGAACAAGCAATTTCTCTGAGCCTCAGTGTCCACATTGGCATAACAGAAATAATATCCACACCTCAAAGAGAAGCCATGGGGATTAAATGAGAAAATGTTCAAGGCCTAGTCCGCAGCATGTACTCAAAAAGAGTAGCTGTTTAAAAAAGTCCTTCACAAGGAAAGTTGGAGAGAAAGGATGGAAAAATTTTTAAGCTATCTTTAAGTGTGAAGTACGTAAAGAGAAGAATTTAAAAGTTGTAGAGAGTTTTAAGTTTCCTACATGTGATAAATAAAATAAAATAAAATAAATGTGATAACGCATATTCAAAAATCTTGCTCAGGTTTTTCTGTATCTCTATTTTTTTTAAAAGATTTTATTTATTTATTTGACAGAGATCACAAGTAGGCAGAGAGGCAGGCAGAGAGAGGCAGGGGAAGCAGGCTCCCAGCTGAGCAGAGAGCCCGATGCGGGACTCAATCCCAGGACTCTGAGAACATGACCTGAGCTGAAGGCAGAGGCTCAACCCACTGAGCCACCCAGCCGCCCCTGTATCTCTATATTTTTTAATTGGGCAAAGGCCCCCCAGTTATCACTTCATACTAATTCTGTTTAGAGTTAGATTTTTAAGTGTGTAAAACAGATAAACCATGTATCATTGCAATTAGGTTTTAAATATTGAAAAGCATGCAGATGTAAAGTTAAGAATAGAAAGAATGTGTGGGTTTTATTCTTCCAATAAAATGAATTAAATAATACATACGTAGCCACTCCATGGTGTGAGATGAATGAGGTACACAATAAATCTTATAAAAATAGATTTATTCAAATAAATAAACTTTTATGGATGTCAAATAATAACAAAGAAATCAAGTAAAGGATTTTTTGCTTAGCCAACATAAAAATTGCCAATCTGAGATTCTATGCAATTTAAGCCTTTTCTAAGACTTAAGTTTAAACCAGTGCTCTTAACTAGAAATAAACGTACATGGTCAGCTATGAAAATCAGTGCTCAGGCTGAGCAATCTCACACGTTTCGAGCTGTAAGGTATAAACTGCTCTGACCTCCAAGAGATCTCAGATCATGGTTTTATGGAGCTTGGTTTGTCTGAGACTGCTGCTTCAGGGCCGTGATGCTATTCGTAGTCACAGACATGCTGCCGCATCATTGGAGAAAAGTAATTATTTCTGAAGTCGTGTAAATACAACCGATCAGTACTACCTACAAGGGACTCTCAATTATTTGACTGTTTTTTTAGTATGAATACGTATTTCCTGGCAGATATAAACTTGAAGATTCATTTACTTTTTTATCACTCGTCTCTCCATCCTGCCATACCACCATACCTGTGTTCTAGGTGGCCCGGGCCTCCGCGTTCGTTCTAACCTCCTTCCAAAGTGCCTTGTTGGGCTGCAGAAACTGGAGAGCGAAAATCCACATCTCCCAGACCTGTCAGCAGCCAGGGTTTTAGTTTTAATTTGTTCCACTAATCAGAAGCCCAAGAGCCAGAAGATCAGGGAAGCTGAAGCACAAGCGTTGGTCTTTTTGCTCTTTCTTTTGGCCAACGCAGAGATGACAGTACCTGGCTTTTCCGGGGCCGTTTCCCGATCTTGACAGCTCCTGACAGTGCTGACCTTCTCGTGCTAACTTCGTGATCTGACAGTCGTGGTTTGGCCTCAGAGCCAGCAGCTGACACTTCAGCTTCCTGGTTCGACAGGAGAGAGGTCTCCTGAATGCTCCCTTGGGGGTTCAGTCAGTGTGTGGCTTTCTAGGTTGTTCTTGAAAGCCCAACCTGGAGGCTGTTTCTTCAGCCCTCTCAGGGATTCTGTAAGCCACATGCTACAGTTAATCCCTTTCTGCTTAAGCTGGCTAAAATGGATTCTATTCTTTGCAACTGAACCCTGACAGACACAACACCCTTAACTTCTAACTACTGAGAATCTCTTCCACGCTGAAATTGCTTAGGAAATAGGTTTTTTCATTCAATCAGCCCACAAACTATCGGCCTGGAACTGTTTTAATTATGGGGCTGCCATGATAAATAAAGCAGATACGGTTGATGGCTCAGAGAGCATCCTTGTAAGAGAGAAAAACAGAAATTCACTATGTAAACAAAGAATAATTCAACCTACATAAAACAAATAATCGCAGAGATAAATGTAATGAAGAAATTAATCACAGTAACATGATACACAGTATCTCTGGCAGGCAGGGAGAGTCCTCAGGGAAGGCTTCTCTGAGCAAGTTACATTTGAGTAGGAACCTGAGTAACAAGCTGGGGTCCACCCCTATGTGATGACGTGTCGATAGGGCTTTCCAGAAGCAGGAACTGAAAGAAAAAGACAGGAAGGTGAGAATGAGTTCAGGATGTACAAGAGACAGAAGAAAGGCTAGTATGACTACAGCTTAATGAGGACGGAGGCATGAGGAAGGAGCCCATTCATTCATTCATTCATTAGATATTTGCTAAGCACTTACTATGTGCCGGGCTCTATTCTGGGCACTCACAGTAGGGAGGTGAACAGACAAAAATCACTGTTCTCATGGAGGTTATATTCTAGCAGTAGGAAAGGGGGGGGAATAAATAGGAAAAACACATATTGTATTAGATCAGCTGTTCTCAACCAGGGATGATTTTTCTCCCCAGGAGACATTTGGCAATGTCTGGAGATATTTTTGGTTGTCACAACTGGGAAGAAGAAAAGAGTTGCTAGTATTTAGTGGGTAAAAAGCCAGGGATGCTTCTAAACATCCTACAAAGCACAGAGTAATCCCTAACAACAAAGAATTATTCTAAAATGTCAATAGTGCCAAGATGGTGGGGCACCTGAATGGTTCAGTTGGTTAAGTGTCTCCTTTCCGCTCAGGTCATGATCCCAGGATTCTGGGATCAGCCCGGAGTCAGGCTCCTTGCTCAGCAGGGAGCCTGCTTCTCCCTCTCCCTCTGCCTTCTCTTCCTCCTGATCATGCTCTCTTTCTCTCTCAAATGAATAAATAAAATCTTTAAAAAATAATAGTGCCAAGGCAGAGAAACCCGGTATTTTGTAGTGACAAGAACTATGGAGAAAAAGGTCAGAAAAAGGTGATAGGAGAAGACAGGGGCAGGGCACCGGGATTTGGGGGCAGGGCAGGGAAGCAGTTCAGGGAAGAATACAATAAGATTATAACATTTGAACAAAAACCTGAGCAAGACAAGGCAGGAGCTTTGAGGATTATCTATGGGAAAAACATCGCAGGGCAGGAAACAGCAAATGCAAAGGCTCAGGGACTGACCTGTCTGGCAAGCTCCAGGGAGAGTGATGTGGCAGGGACTAGTGAGCTGGTGGGGGGACCAGAGATGAAATCGAAAAGGATACCATGGCCTGAGTTGCTGCCTGTGCTCTGAGTGATCAAGAATCAATTACTAACTCAGATAAGTTAAGGAGCTTTGGGCAGACCAGTGACACGATTTCTGACTTCATTTGTAAATGGATTGCACTGGCTGCTGTTTGGAAAATGATTCATAAAAGAATGGGGGCAGAAAGCAGGGAGACCAATGAGGAGACAGTGAGTGAATTGTGAGAGAAGGAGAGGTGGTAAGGATGACATCCAAACCATGGTGTGAACATGTAGAAGGTCTAAGTTGCTCCAACAGTGATGGGGAGACGCAGGCGGGGGGGGGGGGGTTGGGGAGGCAGTGGAGAGGAGGCATTCTATGTTGGACACGTTCAGTCTGAGGTTCCTACTAGAAATTCAAGTGAGGATGTCACTGATGGTAGAATACGAGTCTGGATTTTATCAGAGAAGCCTGGGCTGGATATGTCAATCTACTGGGAATTGATGAAGAGTTGGTACCTAAAGCCGCAGGTATACAAATCCCTGCGGAACTGAGCACGGGGAGCAGTCCGTTGACTGGAGAGCTAAGGAGGTGGCCCAGATTGTGCAGAATATGTATCAAACTGCTAAAAATATATGGTCCAATGTTTTGCTGGAAAAGACAAGTTACAGGGCACCCAGGTGGCTCAGTCAGTTAAGTGATCTACTCTTGATTTCAGCTCAGGTTATGATCTCGGGGTCCTGATATCGAGCTCTGCATCAGGTCCCATGCTCAGCTCGGAGTCTGCTTGAGTCTCTCTCTCTCTCTCCTTCTCTCTTTCTCCCTCTGCCCCTAACCCTGCTCACACTCCTGCTCTCTCTGTCTCTGTCTCTCAAATAAAATAAATTTTAAAAAATCTTTTTTTAAAAAAAGGTAAGTTACGGGGTGCCTGGGTAGCTCAGTGGGTTAAAGCCTCTGCCTTCGGCTCAGGTCATGATCCCAGGGTTCTGGGATCGAGACCCGCATCGGGCTCTCTGCTCCGCAGGGAGCCTGCTTCCCCCTCTCTCTCTGCCTGCCTCTCTGCCTACTTGTGATCTCTCTCTCTGTGTCAAATAAATAAATAAAATTTAAAAAAAAATTAAGTTACAATTTTAAATAGGAAGACTGCTTGTAAAACGCATTACTGCTGTTTAACTTTCATATGTTCAGCTTTCGAATTAATTCTCAAAGGTTAGTTTATCATCATAAATTCCTTAAGAAAAGACTAAAAACAAGACATTTAAAGCAACAGTATCATAGATGGCTGCAATTGTTAGAGAATTCCATATTTAGACTGTAACAACCACCTAATCTGAATCCAAAATATTAGACATGGCAAAACTGAGGCTCCACATGGCCAGATCATAAACTAGCAAGACTTTAGAGTGCCATTTGCCCAAAGTCACATCGTTAATTACAGACACAACCAGAATAGGTAGCTTAATCTATTTCTTATTCCTATGCTCTTCATGAGAAGTCAACTCAAAACAAAGAAGAAACTCTTCTGAAATAATAAATCCAACTAGGGGAGAAATCTGATTTCTTTGAAGACATTTACTACTCACCAAACTCATCCTATAAACAGCCTGTCGCAAAAAGCAATGCACCTCTGTATCTGTAGAAGAGTAAGAATCTAGCTTGTGGACTGAACTCAAGGAGAAAACAGCAACCCTGATCGGGGAAGGCAAAATAAGCCCTTTGGCAATTGGCCCTCCTGCTCTAGCAGCTAGGAGGAAGGTAAGGAAGTGAGTCAACATGGGAATATAAGTTGGTTAGCCTAAGATTTCATTCTTACCCTGCAATAAACAAGCCAACATTGAGAAAGCTGTTTTTATCCTTGATGGACTATCCCATGGGTGTTGTTGGTGCAACAGTAATAGAATTGAAAGTGATTCTGTGCTTTTGCCTACTCTCCTTTCCATTCTTGTTTCGAAAAATACTCACAAATATACACATTTATTTCCATGGAATGAAGTGAAGTGAAAATTGTCCATTATACACAAGGGAACAGAAACATCAGAAGGGGAAGTGAGCTGGCCCAGCCACCTCGTGAGTCAGTGGTGGAAGAGGCAGCATTCTATGCCGTGGCTTAGCCACTGACCATATCCCTCCTCTGCGTTCAGTAAGCAAACCTGAAGAGACACAGAAGATCTGGGTCTGGACTGGCCCAAGGAAGGGGGTGATGAACAAAAGAGCTTATATTCTGGCCATGAGTAACCCATATGGCACATCCAGGGAATGTAAATCAAAAAACCTCAGACTTCAAACTTCTGCCGAGTAAGTATGCCAAGGCTCTCCCTCTTAGATGGCATTTGTATTCCACAGGACAATATCTGGGCTGCTTGCCTTTTTTGTTCCTTTTTTTTAAAAAAAGTTCTGAATAAAAGTACCTTTAAAAATGTCTCCTTTGGATATTTTTTCAAAATAAATATGGTTTAAGGTTGCTTTCTGGAACTCTATTTACTTCCTTTCTTCTATTCAGTTTAAGATCACTCTGGGGAGAGGAAATATGATTTAGTAGGAAACTTCTGTTGAAAAAGAGAACTACTAACATTATCTTTGAAAAATCAAAGGGTGCAATAATATACATTCCCAAAACCAAGTCCTTTGATGGAAAGTTCCTGGTTCTGTCTTCTGGGAAATGAGAGTCCTTAAGCAAGTAACCTGAATTCTACTGCATTATTCTCCCATGTGATAGAATTTTGCTTATTTTCTAGGCCATTTTTGGAAAAGTCCTTCCAAATTTTACCCACACTTTAAAGTTAAGCTCACATGCCATCTCTCCTCTGAAATTTCCCTGATTATTCCTCCCAAAGTGCATCCTGTGCCTAAATTCGTCCACTAGACTGAAATGTCCTTAAAGCCAGAATTTGATTCTATATTATTCAATCCTGTCCTCTCTCTGTAGTATCTAGCATGTGCTTTTGCACAAAAATGGTGAAATCTAGAAGGAAAAGGTTATTTGGCTACCACACTGAAGAGAGTGTTTCTCAAAGATTATAACTACGTGGGGGGAATATGTAAATATGCCTCGAAAGGCTACTACCAAATTGGGTATTTAAGTATATTCCATGTCATGATCGGAGTTCATGCCGAAAGATGATGACTCGTGAGAGACGCTGTAGAGGAGTCCTTAGAGCAGATGGGGAGGTAGATCAGATGACCTTTAAAGCCTTTCCAACCATAGATTTCAAAATGATTTTTAAAAGGTTTCCCTTAACTGAATACTCCTGTTTAACTCTTGCTTCCATGGACACTGCCTCTACAGCAGGCAACTCTTGAAGATTTTCCGAACAGCCTTATTAAAACACCGCAGTTGACAGCTCCTAAGGAATGCATTCAGGAGCCTTCCAACTCTGATATAATCCCAACCTCCTTTCACTTGGTCGTCACAGAGGCCCAGGATTCAGCAAGTCCACAGAGTAGTTGGAAGCTAGACTCCTCGACTCAACCTCAGATTGAGGAATTCAAGTTTATGTGCCGCTTTTGTCCTCACTGGCTCTGTGTGATTGACCTCTGCAAGCATAAGTCAGATCCAGACGAGTGTGTGAGAACGATGATCCCAATATTTACCATTATTGGTCTTTCTTCTCTATCTCATCAGTCAGGAATTTTAAATGGACTTTTGGTTATCACCATTCTTGCCCAGTAAGAAGTGCCAGGTTAACGGCACAGAGGAAAGGTGTCACAAAAGGTGAAAACATGCTCCTCGAATATGCCACACTTCCTGATGATTAGTGGTCCTTAAAGTAGCATCACTGCCCAGAGCACATGCCCAAAACACTGCTGAAAGGGACTATGCCCAGCACTATGACGAAGGGGCATTTCAGGCATCAGCAGGGTTTGGAGACTAAGTTAGCAAGAGTACTTTTTTGCTGTCTGTCCGTTTGTCTAACTATCTATGTTCTAACACAGCATATATCACAATATTGCTAGTCCCTATGTGCTGCAAACGCATATGTATATAATACAAGTGGTCGAAGGGATGCAGGTTAATCAGAACCCAAATAGCAATGTTATAATGCAGCAACCTGTTCCTTTATCTTTCTTTATCTATTCTTTCTAGTTTTTTTACTACTTTGAAAGAAAAAACTGATAAAACAAAAAATACCATAACAGACCTGTCACAGGTTTCTTTTACCAATCTACTTCACAATATAAATCTTTTTGTGAGATTAACACCATTTTCCCAGCTAGAGATTATTCTTGCCGATATAAGAATAAACACCTATATATTAAATTCGGAAGCACCATTATCACAAATTACTTAAGGCCACTTTAGCTAATTGAAAATAAGTTCTCCGTTTAAAAATGATCTCTCAGGATGCCTGGGTGGCGCAGTCAGTTAAGTGTCTGCCTTCGGCTCAGGTCATGATCCCAAGGTCCTGGGGTCAAGTCCCATACCAGTTTCCCTGCTTGGTGGAAGCCTGCTTCTCCCTCTGCCTGCCGCTCCCCCTGCTTGTGCTCTCTCTCTCTCTCCCTCAAATAAATAAATAAATAATCTTTTAAAAAATTCAAAAATTAAAAAAAAATACTGGGCAAGCAATGTTCTACCCAGCTTTAAAAAAAAAAATAAAAAATAAAAAAATAAATAATAAAAATGATCTCTCGTGTTTTCAAGAGCTTCTTTGCCCTCCCTGGGAAATGGAATCTGTCTTGGTATCTGTGGAAGTAGTAACAGTGCAAAGCAATCAAACCACCCCCTATGATAAACAACCCAACAAATGAGAGCAAGACCATTATTGCTTCTAAAAAGACTTCTCCCATTATGTCACTGTCAAGTGCGCAAGATATTATGTTGATGCATTGCTTACATATAAATATATGAAAAAGCATATCCTAAAAGGGTTGTAATGAATATAGCAAAAAGGCTCAAACCCATTTTAGGACTAAACATGTATGTATGTATGTATGTAAGTATGTATGTATGTATGTATATAAGCATTCATTCATTCATTCTTTCTTTCTTTCATTTATTATTTATTTTCTATATATTTCCAAACCCTCCCTGATCCTTGTAAATATCAGCTTTAGCCTTCTGTAGCCTAGCACACGCTGGCTGTTTATTAAATAGTTGCTAGGGTGAATTAAATCAAATATCTACCAAATCTGGTTAATAAACACTACAAATTCACTCTTATCCTGAGCAAAAAAAGGAAGAAGTCAGGCATCTCACCTCAGCTGCTATAAATCTGATGAGTTTATTCTGGGACAAGCGACCAAAATCAGATGAATTATAGGACCCTCAATAATTCATTGCAAGGCTAGAAAGGAAAAATCCCATCCCTTCATTTTCCTGCTGAAAATCACTGACCAGGGCATGGAAAAATCCCAAACTCAGCACCTCTGCTTTCTTTAACCAGTCCTGCTGGCGTCCTGGCAGACCAATTTGGAAACCATGATTAATTCCCTGGTAAACAGAAAATAGGCTCCAGAGCCAAGAGAAGCCAAACCTGAGTCACTCTCTGGAGACTCTACCCTTAGCCAATTTAACTCTACCTCCTCCTCCAGGAGCTGGCTAACTCGCCTGGTGATTTTCAGCAAACAGAAAGGCCTTTCCTTGGTGATAGAGAACCCAAAGAAGCAGAGGCTGAAGCGTCGCTGTGAGTGACCACAAGCTGGTATAACCCACATATAAGCAGGGGCTACCCTGTCCTATATGGTTCAGGTGAAATTGGCTGGAGCCCCAAGCTCCATGAAATGGAAAACTCAGTATCCTTCCCACTTTCTGCAGGGACTGGAGGAAGGAGGACAATGTACCTACATTTGTCTTTGTCACCAATGGCTCCAACTTAATTTGGTCTGCCAACCACTTTGGAACTGCATGAGAGCTACACCGCTGTCGCCTCATGCTAGACATGACCCTGCTTCCTTCACACACATTGTATGTGCCTTCCCAAGGATCACCGACTCAAGGCTCTGGGTACAAAATTTTTTTTTAAGATTTTATTTATTTATTCACAGAGAGAGAGAGAAAGAACGAGCAGGGTGAGCGGGAGAGGGAGAGGGAGAAGCAGACTCCCTGCTGAGCAGGGAGCCCGGTGCAGGGCTTGATCCCCAGAACCTGGGATCATGACCTGAGCCGAAGGCAGTCGTTAACTGACTGAGCCAGCCAGGCGTCCCTGGGTATAACTTTTCATGGAAGATTCAAGGCAATAGTGAAGAATTGCATGGCAGCACCAAAAATAATTTAAAAGTAAAAATTAAATAGCCCTGTTCTTTTTTCTTTTTTTAGCCCTGTTGTTGAGAGTCCTTCAACCGCCCTAGCCCCAAGGGTTTCTTACCTGTTGTACTTTCTCCTCAGGCTCTGCCCTCCCCTGCTCCTACCTTCCCTTCTCTACTTCCTCCCTTCCCCTCTTTCTCCTGCTAACCCCTTCTCCTAAATTCTGTCACTTTATTATGTAAGTGTTACTTTGATTTCCCTATTTGCAGACTATGTCTTCACCTTGCATCCTGAAAACATTTTCCTAAGAGGAACTTTATGACCTGGTATGCAAATACATTGACACACAACGACAGACATGGATGAGCATGTACACACACACACACACCTGATCCTCAGAAAACCCAGGAGAAAAGCTGTAAGTTCCGAGGAGCTATGTCCGTAGGACTAGAACAGGAGACTTGAACCGAAAGAAAGAGAGGTTTTTAAGTTGTGTTTTAATGTTTAGATAGGAGTACGGCTTTTTCCTTACTTTTCTAGGGTGCAGTGCTCACTGGAAATATTAAAAAGATTCTCAGCTGCTGTGTAACTCTGAGGCCAGGTGGGCACCACCAAGCCTAGGTCCCATTACTCAGCACACACACGTTGTGCTTCTGACAGATCACATTATCACCTCCCCAGGTCCACACGCTGCTTCCGCCTGAACACTTCTGCTCATTCACGCTCACTCCCACCACACACACACACACACACACACACACGTCTGGTGCCTCTCAGACTGCTTTTTCACATTTCACCCCTCTGGATCAGATCCATTCTTCAAGGTTTTCTGCATAAAGTCTCCCAGATTGTGGCCTTTGATTCTATTCTTCCTCTGACTATTCAGGCCAATTACGTAGGTATTCCTCCCTCAAAACATGCATTCTCTGAGAGCAAGCACCGTGTCCAGCGTTTTCTACAAAGAACCCCATACTAACTAGGACGGTTCCAGACATGCAATAGATGCTCGCAAATGCCTGCTGGATGGAATGAAACGGGCCACAAGAACCACGGTGTAATGAGCCATAGCAGAATTACCACAAATATTAATACTCCTTGCTGAAGGTAGCTAAGGAAACCCAGATCCCTGCAAACAGCGTTGTACAGATTATGGTAGCTTCTAATTTCAAATCTAATAGCTACCTTTTTGTGTGACCTTGGGCCAGTCATTTAACTTTTGTGGGCATCACTGTTTCCTTAATTGTACAATAAGAAAAATAAAAATACCTGCACTGCACAGCTCACCTAGTAGTTGCAAGGAGTAAATGGGAATACAGTAGTCCCCCCTTCTCTGCAGGGGACACATTCCAAGACCCCCAGGTGGATGCCTGAAACCATGGATAATACCAAATCTTATATAGGATATGTTTTCCTATACATAGTCACACCTATGGTGAAGTTTAATTTATGAATTAGGCACAGTGAGAGATTAACAATAATAATAATAACAAAATAGAACAATTATAACAATAAATGTAATAAAAGTTATGTAAAGTGCTCGCTCTCTCTCTCTCTCTCTCTTAAAATATCTTATTGTACTGTACTCACCCTTTTTGTGATGACAGGAGATGATAAAATGCCTATGGGATGAGAGGAAGCGAAAAGACGTGAATGACGCAGGCGTTATGATGTAAAATTAAGCTACCATTGACCTTCCAATGATTCGTCAGGAAGAGGATCATCTGCTTCCTGACCTCGATTGACAGTGGGTAACGAAACTGTGGAAGCGAAAACGGTGGATGAGGGGGGATTACTATATGTGTGTGCGTATCTGAGAAGCATTATGCACAAGAGAAATGTTATTACAAGTATTACAATGTTCCAGGTATTTTATTTTATTTTAAAGATTTACTTACTTATTTATTTGACAGAGAGAGAGACAGCGAGAGAGGGAACACAAGCATGGGGGAGTGGGACAGGGAGACCCAGGGACACACACCCCTCCCCCACCGAGCAGGGAGCCCGATGCAGGGCTCCATCCCAGGATCCTGGGACCATGACCTGAGCGGAAGGCAGATGCCCAATGACTGAGCCATCCAGGAGCCCCCCCGGTCCATGTATTCGAAAAAAGCTTGAGTATTTTACCAACTAGCATAATTAGAGATAGAAAATCTTCTCATATTTATTCTGAAGCATTTTCCTTAAATAAATGTCACTATTATTTTTCAAGAAAATTTTCTTATCCATAAAGGAAAATTTATTACAGCTCTGTAACTCATGCAAATCTTACCTATAAGCAAAATGTCTCCTGTTGGGTTTTTTTTTTTTTTTCCAACCCAACAGAATTTGTTTCCTTTCCCTGCAGGATTAGCTATCATAGGAAAATCAAGGTATATAAAGGCAATCTTTGATGCCAACATTATGAAAATTATTACACTTAAACACTCAATAGCAAACTGTGTTAGGAAAATGTTTTAGATGTGACAAATTTCACTAGACACAAAAGAATAACTATTTTTAGAATTTTAAAGTCATCGCAAGTACATTTTCTTATTATAAGAATCTAGTGAATTTTTAAGTACTTTATCCTACAGTTCTTCTGATTTTGGTGTGTATTCGCTCCTGTGGCTGCTGGTTAATAAATTACCACAACTTGGTAGCTTGAAACAACAGAAATTTGTCGTCTCACTGTTCTAGGCCCCGAAAGTTTGAAACCCATTTCATCAAGTAGAAATCAACGTGTCTACAAGGCCACCCTACACTCACCCATTCCTTGCCTCTGCCGGCTTCTGTGTAGTTGTGGGCATCCCTTCCCTCCTGGCTGCTTCTGCTTCCTCTGCCTCCCAGGCACAGGACTTCCTCCTCTTCTGTATAATCCACCTGTCTCTCTCTTATGAGGACACTTGTGAGGGCATTTAGGGTCTCCCCAGATAATCCAGGGTAATCTCTTATCTCAAGATTTGTAAATCCCATCCGCAAAGACCCTTTTTCCAAATAAAGTAAAGTGTACAGGTCCCAGGGATTAGAACATGGATCTTTTGGGGTTTTATTTTCAGCCTAGTACGCGGAAGTTCTCAAACTTCAGCACTTGTCAGAATCATCTGGAAGGCTTATTAAAACACATATTGCTGAAACCCACTCCCAAAGTTTCTGTTCTGTAAGTGGGGGATGGGGCCTAAGATTTTGAATTATTCGCAGACTCCCAGGTGATGCTGCTGCTGGCCCCAAGTTCACACTCTGAGAACCACTAGCTTATGGTCATTCAGTGCTTTAAAAACTATCTTGTTTTCTTTTCCCACCTCAAGCTATAGGTCATCGACTTTGTGTAGGCCTTTCGTACGTATTCTAACATCAGACGTGCTGACAATAACAGCACAGCTGACACCTGTTTCTCCTTTATTTACGGCCAAGCTTTCTTCTCACTATTACAGCTCTGCAGGAAGACATATCCAGAGATCAAATTTTTTCCCTCCATGGACTCCTTTGGCGCTCCCATTGGTTTCAGTGAGAGAGAGCATAGGATGTATTAGCATACATTCCTCAGGTCAGAAGTCAAGGGCCACCCTAGTATGACTTTAAATCATTCCTCCAGCTTGCAGCCCGATTCCCTGCAGGTCCCCGAACACTCCGCACACCTCCCCCAAGGAGGAGACTTCCGCATGTAGCTTCAGCTGGATGAAGTATCTGCTCATCACCTGTCCCAAGTTCCAACTATGCTTATCAGAACCTTGACGCTCCATGAAGTCCAAACCAAAGACCTTGTTCAAATCAATAGGGTCTCTCCCTCTGCACAAAGACTTTCTGTAGCACTTCAAGGGCTTTTGCCGACTAACGGTATTCTCCTTTGAATCATGATTACCTATGCATTTTTTAATCCCTCCGTGTGTTATAAACTTTTTAAGGATAAAGTCTATTTCTTGTTCACTTTATTTTGTGGCACCTAGCACGGTGACAAATGTCTGTAAAATTAGCAACAGAATTTTCTTGCTGTTTAGCACTTCATATCTGCTACAATTTCTTTGTAGTGAAAAGGTGCACAGGTGCAGCCGCTGTCTTTTGCTTTGGGGACCCTACACTACACTTCTTTGGGGGAAATGCTCCAACCTCACCCCAACTATGTGGTTCTGATGATGATTGCTAATCACAGTACCCTCTCATATAACCCATACCTCTTCCCTACCTTTCCCACAGACGTGAGCACCTTTCTCAGAATTGTTTAACTAAGGACTAGAGAAATGAGGCTTTTCCTCTTAGATAGAGAAGTCAGGGCTACGTCAGCCCTGTGAGGAAAACAGGCTTGAGAGAATGAGGTTGGCATACAAAGGGATATAAGGATGAATAGAAAGCAGGTGTGAGTCCTTATGCCATCAAATTCCCAGGTTCTGTGGTTCCTGCTTCCTGGCCGTTCCTGCTTCCTGGTGACAATATGGTCGCCATTTTGTCTACTCTGGTTCAAGTTAGATTCTGTCACTCGTAGTCCAGAGTCCTGGCTACTGTGAAAAGTAGGACTCATAACCCTTTCACAATTCTTGTGAGAAAAGCAGCACCTCCATTGTCCTGATGAGAGTCTCTAACTCCCTATGTATATTACATCATGCACTGACCTTGAACATATTAAGGTATAATGGAAAATTATATATAAGTAATTGTCATGAACCCAAGGCAGTAGAAAAATAAAAACAGAAAAGTCCAACTCTTTCCCTTCACAAGACCTTTTCACAGGAATCCTGGTGAGGGAGGCCAATATTGTCAGTTTTACATCTGATCATTTTAAAAGATAAAAGCCAGAGAGGTCCAATAGTCTGATTCTCTCTTTGGAGATGCTTAGATCTAATAGAAGGGGAAGACATGTAAACAAATTAAAAATAAAGTATATGAGTACTGTGCTAGAAGTATGAACAATGTTCACCATGGGGCACAAAGGAGTTGGTATTTCGACTTAGAGGCACTGGAGAGAAAGGACTGACAACTTTATGGAGGTAGCAACGCTTGAATTCAATTCCTCAGGGCAAAGCCTGCCTTACAGTAACAAACTTGTTCTCCGTAGACTTTTACTCATTCACACGAAAGGCATTCATCACTCAGTCAACAAGCATTTATGATACCTATACAGATGAGGTGCAAGTTAAGTAAGACAAGGATCCTTCTCTCAAGAAGCTCTTGGTGGGAACCTGGGTGGCTCAGTGGGTTAAAGCCTCTGCTTTCGGCTCAGGTCATGATCCCAGAGTCCTGGGATCGAGTCCCGCATCGGGCTCTCTGCTCAACAGGGAGCCTGCTTCCTCCTCTCTCTCTGCCTGCCTCTCTGCCTACTTGTGATCTCTGTCTGTCAAATAAATAAATAAAAATCTTAAAAAAAAAAAAAAAAGAAGAAGCTCTTGGTTTAGGGCAACCTGGGTGGCTCAGTCAGTTAAGCATCTGCGTTCAGCTTGGGCCCTGATCCCAGAGTCCAGAGATCGAGTTCCACATCAGGCTCCCTGCTCAGCAGGGAGTCTGCTTCTCCCTTTGCCCTTCACCCTGATTGTGCTCTCTCTCTCTAAAAGATAAATAAAATCTTAAACAAACAAACAAAAAACCTTGTGGTTTAGATGCAGAAAGTCTCAACTTTTTAAAAAAAAATTTAAAAATTAAAAAAAAAAAGAAAATCTCAACTTTTAAAGTACAACCTGATTTGAAGATAAAATGGTATGACGTCTAGGATTTTCTTCCCCCCAGATGGATGGGTGACAGGAAGAGGGTGGAGGAGCTGATGAAACAGAGCTCACCGTGGGATGATAATTGTTGCAATGAGGTGTGGTGGCTTCGCCATGTGTCAGCTTGGCTACACTGAATCTCACTTCCCAGAGCTCTCTTCCCTCTAGGTTTCTGGTTAGGGTGGTCCACCGGAGCCATTCTTGTGTGCAATTTGGGGGGATGGAAGTAAAGCTGCAGCTACTTTTATAGCCATACATTATCTGCTCATCCACCAGCTTGATGAGACAGTGGACAACCCACACCTGTTCCACCTACTCTTGGAACTCTCTTCAGGAAGTTCTTGGAACTTCAGGGCAAGGTGTGTGCCTCTAGCTCTTTGATGAAGGGACCCAAGTTCAGCAGGACACCCACGCTACTAAGGTCAGTGGCAAGACGAGTTTCAGGGTGTCCTCCAAGCTCCCAGCTCCAGCTTGTTCTTGCTCTCCTCCACTTTGTACCCAGCTTCCCCTCCTGATTGCCTGCCCTGGCACTTCAAATCCCAGCATCAGAGGCAAGGACGAGGACAACAGCCTTACAGATACTACGGAACCAGTCCCACAGTTGCAAGATTGTGCAAGCATGCACACACATATAATGTATACAGGTATCCCTACTTTTGAAAGTTCATGTTATGCCACTCGGCTTTGACGAAAACCTACGTTAGTACCTGCTTTGGTTAACCAAGTAAAACCCTAAGAGGATTTTCCCTTTTACCAAAAAAAGGCAAAAAGCAAATATAATGTTCAGGGTTTGTCTTGCGGTGAGCCGTCCCAGAGGCAGTGCATGCCCCAGGCAGCGAGAGTGGCGCCGCCAAGCTCCTTCCCTGGGTTCGACACTCGGCATCTCATCAAGCTGCCAAAGATTTGAACCGTGTCTGTGAGCATCTGTGATTTATCTTAATTTATTTTGGGCATCCTTTGGCAAGATGTGGCTAAAGGTATCAGAAAAACCTGAGAGGGGTTACTTTTTTAGGTCTGGGAACACTCAAAAAATTTTCCATATAAATGAACGGTAATTGCTTTTTTGCTTTTACACCATTTTGGCTTGCGAATGGTTTCAGAGGAATGCTCTACTTTCGGATAGCTAGGGAAACCTATATTTAGACACACACACACCACACACACACACACACATCTGGGTGGTTCTGCTTTATTTCTTGAACTCTTGATATACTGGGCAATTGGTACATTGAGTTCATGATATTAATCTCAATTTTTTGGATACGTTTGAAATTTTCCCCCTTAGTATTTTAAGGGGGTAAATAAGAATATATTTCTGTCTATGGGAGAATTTGGTAATAGAGGGCATACAATATGCTGTGCAAGCACCTGAGCATAGCCATCTCAGGCGCGGAGGAAGGAGAAGGGTCCTTTTCACTAGCCAGTCTCCCTATTTGCTTCACCAGCTCCCCTTTTATGTTCTTCCCCCCAAAATGCAGGTTAGCTTAATCCCCGAGATCCCTCTCTCTAAGCATCCACCCTCAAATTTCAACCAGCCTGCCTGTGGTATAATTCTGAATTCTCCATAAAGATCTCAGTCCTCTTACTGGATTTCCAAACTCTCATTTCCAACTCCATGCTCCATGTCTCCATAGTCAAAGCCAACCAAGTAACATTACCTTTCAGAAGTAAAAGCTAATCCTTCTGAATTCCAGTTTCTCTTGGTCATTCGTTTCCGGTCTCTAAACACCAAATCCAGAGTTGTCTAACATGCCAACTCTCTTCCATACAGTCTTTGTCCATAACCTGCCAATGTACTACTCTAGGCCATCAAAAGTCTCTCTTCTCTTCATTGTCTCCCCGATCTGATCACTCCTTCATTCATTCAACAATGGTTTCCTAAGTACCTACGATGTAGAAAATCTTAAGACAGAGGGAGGAAATATATCCTTATTCTGTATCATTGCTTAAAAACTTCCAGTGTGTCTATTTACTTAGAGGATAAAACCCATGCTCTTGGACTTTAAGACCATCTACAATCTTGCTCTGTCTGTGGGAGGTGTGACTGCTCCTGGTGACCAAACTGCCAAAGAGGCTTTGGGGAAGGATTGTTTCCAGAAGAAGAGCTTCCCTGGAGATCAGGGTGGGAGAATGTTTGTCTTCCTACACCAGTCTGAGTCTGGCTGAGAGTTAAGAGAACACAGCTTTTAATTTCTTCCTCTGTTAAAAAAAAAAACTGATTATATAAATGATTTTTTTTCTACAAAGAAGCAAAAAGAATAAAACAACAATGATCTATCATACCACCACCCAGAAATAACAGTTTTTTTGTATTCTGGTGAGCCTTCTTCAAGAATATTTACAGCTTTTTAATTTATAACTCTTTATAAAAATGTATCCCTTTAATTTGGATAGCACTGTACATACTGTTTTCTACTCTGTATATTTCATTTAACAATTTGTTGTGAGCAATAAATATATTTCTTATCTAACATTTTTTTTCATCTATCATTTTTAAAGGTGGTATGTTATTCTATTGTATGGACATAACAATTTATGCACACACTTAATTTTTGGAGGACATCTAGGTTATTCTTTTTTTTTTTTACAACAAAACATTTTGCAGTAAATATCCTTATAGATGAATCTTCTGCATCCTCACTGTTCTCCTTAGGATAAACTCCTAAAAGTAGAATTTCTGGATCATAGGGAATATATATTTTTAAGGGTTTTGATATAAGACTATGTCTTTTTCTGAGGACCATTTGAAACATTTATATAGAATTTCAGGAACATACCAATGATATGAGGAGTCTGAAAGTGGCAGAACTATACCTAAGATACCCTTAATCACTTGCTGTCTAAGGATATTAGAACTCTGGGGTGCCAATAAATTAATTAATTCTTTGGTACTATATATATTATCCTAATAGTTTGAAAGACAACAGTTTAATTTATATGTAGATAATAAACTCTGTAGGAATTTCACTCATCATTTTATAATATTACTTTAATTTCCTCCAGGGCTTCTTTGAGTAGACATTGGGTTACTACTGTTATTTTTTTTAATAAGTAGGCATTTTCTGTTTTAGCACAATAAGATAGTAATAAGTTTGTGATGAAATGATATGGAAGAAAACCTCCACTCTACCCTATAGTAAGTTCTAAAAGAACAGAACTTACCCACCAATTAAGAGCTATGTATCTCAGCTCTTCACAGCTAGGTATGGCCATGTGACTAGGTTCTGGCCAATGATACGTAAGCTAAACGGATATGTGCCCTCCCCTCTGCCTTTCCCACTGGCTCGAATGCAGATAGGACAGTTGCACAGGCAGCCATATTAGACCACAAGATGAAAACTTCATGTTGAAGATGATGGAGCAACTAAATAGAAAAACACTAGTACCTTGCACCATAAAACTGCCAAATCAGCCCTAGTCTACCCAAGCTTGGCTATTTTGTGAGAAAGAAGCAAATTTCTATTTTGTTTGAGAACATTATTTCGACCTTTGTTTTAGGAACTGACCTGGTATCCTAACTCATAAGGAAAATTTGGGGAGCTCGACTATTTATTTTCAATGGTCATTAAGGAAATAATCCAATTGACAGATCAAATTGTAATAGAGGCCTTTTTAGGTGAAGGAACAAGGAATATTGTTAATAGTCAAGTTAAGTGAACGCCAAAATATTTCACCAGAGAAATATGTGCAAATTCTTTCACCATCTAAGGAGCTTTTTCTTTGAATCAAAAATCCAGTTATGCAAAGGTATTATCTGGCATATTGCCTCTTGGTTTGCTTCTACCTTGCATAAAAAGTTACACTCAATGACTTTGGTTTAATTTTATTCTTGATTTAATTAATTCCTGTTTTAATTTCTGTCATTCTACAGATTTTTTCAATGTCCTTGATATTTGGCGATAGTATAAAGATAAATAAGGTTTCAAATCATAAAAATTAATGACTTAAATTGCATACAAAAATATACAAACATTACTGTTTTATAAATTCTTTTTTTTTTAAAGATTTTATTTATTTACTTGACAGAGAGAGAGATCACAAGTAGGCAGAGAGTCAGGCAGAGAGAGAGGGGGAAGCAGGCTCTCTGCTCAGCAGGGATGCTGAGGGAGATGTGGGGCTTGATCCCAGGACCCTGAGATCATGACCTGAGCCGAAGGCAGCGGCTTAATCCACTGAGGCACACAGGCACCCCACTGTTTTATAAATTCTAACTGAACCTACATATTACCTCTCTAAAATGACCTAGATACCACCAACTCAATGATAATTTTATAGTACCTAGTAAATATATAAAGTTGATGATTTTTATATCACTTTAGAGGTAAGGAACATCAGAAGACAGAAGCAATTAGGTCATAGATGAGTTATCTGTAGACCCTGGAGACTTACTGTAAGTAAGTCCTACACAACATTTTTCCATGTTTAGAGCCATATATATGTTTATAGCCATATATATGTCTCCAACACTCATTTCTAATAGCACCCAGATTTACTTTTGGGGAAGAGAAGTCTCCTGAGTAGTGTTCAGTCCTATAAATCCAATTGCATAACTTTATGGAAGTTGAAAACACCAGATCCTTCCTGGTCCCCCATTCACCCCAGCCAAAGAGCAGGCATATGAGGAATTAGCCAGCAGGTGCTCTCCCCCGGGACTTTTGAAATATTAAGACAGAAGGAAATAGCAATCGCCACAAGAAGTATTGTGACGTACCTGAAATTCCAGGACATTTCCAAGCCTTATTCTTCAATAATCCTATCAATCCTGAGCTCACCATCAATACCACCAAATCCTTTCATTCCAATCAATATTCTTTAGCTTTAGAGTCAGTGTTTGTTAGCAGCAGACAAGGGAATCTCGCCACCACATAATCTCTTACCACCATAGGACGTGAGCTCTCTTTTCCTAGTGAATAATCTAGGCTAAAAACCTAAATGAAGGAAGGAGGGGCACCTGGGTGGCTCAGTTGGTTGAGCATCCGCCTTCAATTCAGGTCATGATCCCAGGACCCTGGGATCAAGCCCCACATTGGGCTCCTTGCTCAGTGGGGAGCCTGCTTTTCCCTCTGCCCCTCCCCTCTGCTCATGCCCTCTCTCTGGCTTGCTCTCTCTCTCCCAAATAAATAGATAGATAAATAAATAAATAAATAAATAAATGGAAATACATATAAAATCATGCTGAAAGTTTTATAAGGGTATAAACATATTTTTTGTTGGCTACAACTTGAGTATTCAGTATGTATTTTATTTATTTTCTTCCTTTTTGTTTTAAGATGTAAATATTTCCTGTTCAAAACATTAAACATATACTTCAAAACTCAGGTAATTTTTTTATCCTTGAATTATTCCTTTTTATACACTAATTTACATCTTGTGAATCAATCTGTGTTCTTTAAAAATAATTAGTAAATATCATGATACAGCTTCCATCTCATATATTTTCCACACAAGGAACCATAAACTAAGTTGGGAGCTAACTTAATTGTTAAAACCAGTAACTCAGCACTCCTAATGGACAGAATTATTTGCCTCTTATTTGCACGACTTTCCATTTTACACATCAGCCAAGCAGAAACCACTGGTTGCTAAGCAACAGCTTTCCTCTCAATGACCAGAAATAGAATACATAGAAGGGCAATTTCTAAAATACAATATACATATATATGTGAAGTTAAAGAGAAACTCAGCCCCATAGTTTGGCTGTTCACCCAGAATGCTTGTCATGAATATTGAATTCACACTGACAGTGTGTGAATTCCGAGTACATTTGATCATGAATTCTTCAGTAACTATATCATCTTGTATTTTCTTCCAGTATCTTTCTTACTACTGAGAAACCATGAAGTAATACAGAAACCAGGTTTTGAAGCAAATTTCCTTAGAAAAATTATTTGTAAACTATACACTTAGATTTTGTTGAACCAAGTCATTGCTAACATAGCATTAACATTCCTGTTGCAATACTGCTTTTTTTGGTTAAAACTACATATTTAGGGGTGCCTGGGTGGCTTATTCGGTTAAGTGTCTGACTCTTTATTTTGACTCAGGTCATGATCTCAAGGTTGTGAGATCAAGTCCCACATCTGGCTCCACACTCAGAGGGTAGCCTGCTAGAGATTCTCTCTCTCTCTCTCTCTCCCTCTCCTTCTGTCACTCCCCCACTCATGCTTTTTCTCTCTCCCACTAAAATAAATAAATAAATCTTTCTTTAAAAAACTACATATTTAGGGGCAACTAAATAGCTCAGTCAGTTAAGCACTGCCTTTGGCTCAGGTCATAATCTCAGGGTTCTGGAATTGAGCTCCACATTGGGCTCCCTGCTCAAAGGGGAATCTGCTTCTCCCTCTCCCTCTGCTGCTCCCCCTGCTTGTGCTCTCTCTCCTCTCTGTCAAATAGATAAATAAAATCTTTTTTTTAAAAAAAAACCTACTTTTTTTATGCTCTGGGAGGATTACCAGTGGGAAATAACCATTTGCTGTTTCTTCTATGTATTCTTTATAATGAAAATAACAATTGCTAGTAGTTGCTGGGTGTTTATGAAATGCTGGGCACTGTTTAAGATCATTCTATGTATTGTTACATTGGTATTCCCCTTTGACAGATACGGAAAGGAGCTCAAAAGTTGCGTAACTTTTTCAAGGTTACGAGTGTAGAGAGCGGTAGAGAGCCAGGATTCTAATTCAGGCAGAGAGACTCCAGATCTTCACCACTTCGCTTATTTGTCCTTGTAAAGGTGGTTCCTGTAATACCTTTTTTTCTTAATTATATTATCTCAGGACACACAGAATTACATCTGGGTGCTCAATTCATTAGCAGCTTTCCACCTACAGCTTCAATCAGTTTCACATCAGTAGGCGTTAAGAGCATAACAAATCTAATAAGTGTACGAGGAGCAACATGTGGGCTGATTTTAGTCAACAGAGAACTGAAATTGTGCCAGTTCAAATGAACCTGAGGCTTCATGCTGTGTTTACTCAAAGTAGATCACACAGTTACAGAACTTTCTAAGGAATCACTTAAAATAAACACTACTTCTGGGAATTGGTTTTCTTCTCAAATATATATACTTAGTAACTTTTAAAAAGATTGACTCAGTAGACCAAAAAAAAGCAAAAATAAAAGACAAATTATTTTTGTTTAGAGTACTTGATAGTAACTACCGGTTTAAGGTGCAGAAAAAGAATTTGACAAAGTGCAACATCCATTCATGATTAAAAAAACCCTCAACAAATAGATTTAGAAGGAACATAACTCAATATAATATATGAAAAACCCACAGATATGTCATACCCAATGGTGAAAAACTGAGAGCTTTTCCTTTAAGGTTAAGAAGGAGACAAGGAAGTCCACTCTCACTACTTTTATTTAACATAATACTGGAGGTCCTGGCCACAGCAATCAGACAAGAAAAAGAAATAAAAGGCATCCAGATTGGTAAAGAAGAGACAAACTTTCACTATTTGCAGATGACATGATACTCTATATAGAAAACCCTAATGGGGCACCTGGGTGGCTCAGTGGGTTAAAGTCTCTGCCTTCAACTCAGGTCATGATCTCAGGGTCCTGGGATCGAGCCCCGCATCGGGCTCTCTGCTCAGTGGGGAGCCTGCTTCCCTTCCTCTCTCTCTGCCTGCCTCTCTGACTGCTTGTGATCTCTCTCTGTCATATAAATAAATAAAAATCTTTTTTAAAAAAATTTTTTTAAAAGAAAGAAAAGAAAACTCTAAAGACTCCACCAAAAAACTACAAGAACTGATAAAGGAATTCAGTAAGGTCGCAGGTTACAAAATCAATATAGAGAAATCCATCACATTTCTATAAACTAATAGTAGAGTAGCAGAAAGAGAAATTAAGAAAACAATCCTATTTACAGTTGCACCAAAAATAATAAAATACCTAGGAACAAACTTAGCCAAGAGGTGAAAGACCTGTACTCTGAAAACTATAAAACACTGATGAAAGAAATTGAAGAAGACACAAAGAAATGGAGAGACATCCCATGCTCATGGCTAGAAGAACATTGTTAAAATGTCCATACTAACTAGAGCAATCTACAGATTTAATACAATCCCTAATAAAACATGAATGGCATTCTTCACAGAACTAGAAAAAATAATCCTAAAATTTGTATGAAACCACAAGAGACCCCAAATACCCAGAGGAATCTTGAAAAAGAAGAACATAACTGAAGGTATCACCATCCCAGATTTTGAGATCTACTACAAAGCTGTTGTAATCAAAACAGTGTGGTACTAGCACAGTAATAGACACATAGATCAACAGAACAGAACAGAGCCCAGAAACAAACCATGATTATAATGATCAATTGATCTTCAATAAAGGAGGAATAAATACATAATGAGAAAAAGATAATCTCTTCAACAAATGGTGCTGGGAAAACTGGAGAGCTACATGCAAAAGAATGAAACTGGACCACTTTCTTATAAACTCAAAAATAAAAATAAACTCAAAACGCATTAAGGACCTACACATGAGGCCTGAAAACATGAAAATCCTAGAGGAGAACACAGGCAGTAATTTCTCTGACATCAGCCATAGCAAGATTTTTCTAGACATGTCTCCTGAGGCAAGGAAAACAAAAGCACACACAAAAAATAAACTATTAGGACTACATCAAAATAAAAAGCTTCTGCACAGCAAAGGAAACCACCAACAAAACAAAACAAAAACAATCTACTGAATGGAAGAGGATATTTACAAACAACGTGCCACTAGGGGTTAGTACCCAAAATACATAAAGACTTATACCAAAAAAAATAAATAATCCAATTTAAAAATGGGCAGAAAACATGAACAAACATTTCTCCGAAGAAGGCATACAGATGGCCAACAGACTGATGAAAAGACGCTCAACATCACTAATCATCAGGGAAATTCAAATCAAAACCAAGCTGAGATGTCATCTCATACCTGTCAGAATTGTTAAAATAAAAAACATAAGAAACAAAAAGTGTTGGTGAAGAGGTGGAGAAAAAGAAACACTCCTGTGCTGTTGTTGGGAAAGCAAAATGGTGCAGCCATTATAAAAAACAGTATGGAGGTTACTCAAAAAATGAAACATAGAATTACCATATGTTCCAGTAATTCCACTATTGGGTATTTACCCAAAGAATGCAAAAACACTAATTTGAAAGGATATAGGCACCCCTATGTTAATTGCAGCATTATTTACAATAGCTAAATTATGGAAACAGCCAAGTGTCCATAGATAGATGAATGGATAAAGAAGATATATATATAGAGAGAGATAGATACATACATACATATAGATACAGATATAGATATACATATATTTTTCCCCAGCCATAAAAAAGAATGAGATCTTGTCATTTCCAACATAGATAGATCTAGAGGGTATAATGCTAAGTGAAATACGCCAGTCAAAGAAAGACAAATACTGTATGATTTCACTCATATGTGGAATTTAAGGAATAAAGCAAATGAACAAATTTTTCAAAAGAGACAAACCCTGAAACAGACTCTTAGTTGTTGCGAACAAAGAGATGTTACCAGGGGTGCCTGGGTGGCTCAGTTGGTTAAGCGCCTGCCTTCAGCTCAGGTCATGATCCTGGAGTCCCAGAATCGAGTCCCACATCAGGCTCCCCGCTCAGCAGGGAGTCTGCTTCTCCCTCTGACCCTCCCCCTTCTCATGCTCTCTCTCTCTCTCTTTCTCTCTCTCTCTCATTTTCTCTATCTCTCTCTCAAGTAAATAAATAAGATCTTTAAAAAAAAGAAAAAGAAAAGAAAAGAAAGAGATGGTTACCAGAGCGGAAGTGGGGGAGAAGTGAAATAGGCGAAGGGGATTAAGAGTGCACTTACCAAGATGAGCACCGAGTAATGTATAGAATTGTTGAATCATGATATTTTACACCTGAAACTAATGTAACTGTATATTAACTATACTGGGGCTAAAATTTTTAAAAATACAAATAAATAAATGGGTAAATAAAATACTAGTGGCTTGGAAAATAAATAAATATCCTTTCAAAGTAATTTCACCCTCTCTTTATTCTGTCATTTGAATTTCTAAAATAGTATATACTGATAGAAAGCGATGTTTTGGTGTATAAGTTTCTCTTTTTCTTCCTCACTTTTGAGCTCAGTGCAGCAAAGGTGAGTATTTACCAGCAATCAGCAGAAATTATTTTCTCCTTCCGTTACTCCCACCTTGAGGAGGTAAATAAGGTATTTAAAGTAAAGAAAAATATAAAAAAGACCAGGAAGGAACCACTGAAAATTTTGCTTACTAAAACTGCTTTAGGGAAAAAAGAAAACCCCAAGTGTATTGTTTGATATTTGTTAAGACTTTTTCTTTATCCATTTATCCATTCACTTGTTCAGTGTGGACACATGACACTGAATGCTAGGGATGCAGAAATGAAATGCCCAATCTAATGTTTACCTGCAAGGACAGGACACAGATACATAAACCTGAAATCATAGTTTAGTAGGCAAATGCTATTATGGAGGTAGGAAGAGGACGGCAGGAGTCCATGGAGTTGAACACCTAAGAAACTCGGAGTCCAGAAGGCTTCCGTCCAAGGGTACATGGATCTGGGTCTTGAAGTAGGAGCAGGAATTTGCCAGAAAGGAAAGCAGTTGGATTTCCAGAGTTAGAATTAATCAGTATGCAAGGTCCTGGCAAGATAAAAGGTCATAGTGTAATAAAAACAGTGAGAACCCTGAACTGCAGATTAGGCTAGGGAGATACGATGGGCCATGTGGTTAAGGATTTTATTTATGGAAGAGAATTTATAAGGAATATGGTTGAGAACTTTATCCTGAGAGCACCCAGAACCTGATAGAGCTGCTAGAAGACAAGGAAGCTTGTGATAAATATGAATGCTATAAACTATGGCAATATAAAAATAAAAACATAACTAAGGAAAAGTGGGAGGAAAAGAGTAGAACAGTGGATACGTATGCTAATTTCCTCAACTTTCATAGCTACGAGTCAACAGACACATCTAAACATCAGTCAGAAAATAGAGACCATCTATATTATTCAGTCATTAAAGGCAACCTGTAGAACTGAACATATTACGGGGGTAAAAAATACGAGGAGGCAAAAGATGGTAATTTAGATAGAAGTTTCCATGAGAATTCTTTCCATTCTTTAGAGCAAGTAGTCAGTACCTATTGCCTAGAACTGATACATCAAGAATAGAAATTAGCAGCAGAGCTTAAAATAGTTGCCTCTGCAGAAGGAAACTTGGGTGGAAAATACTCTGTGTTGGTTTTAATACCTGGAATTCCCTGTATTTTGTGTCAAATATAAAAGGAGCATACATGCTCTTTCTTTCTCTTTCATCACTTTCTCCAACAGGTTATTTATTCCTGCATTACCTTTATGATACAGCCTCTTACCTCCTCTCTTAGGAGAAAGTCTCCAAAGGGATGTTTATTGCTTTTCTAGGTACAGTCAGGCTTCATTCTTATAATGAGGAAAATAGTCTTTAGCCCATGCACTAGTGATAAAATACTGACTCCAAAGATTTCAATGTGCTTAAAGTGATCAGTACCGATATTGCTTCTCTAGATACAGAAAACATAAGGAACAAGAAATGTGAAGACTTTCATCAGAAGTTAATTGAGAAAAGACTGTAAGTCATACCATAGGTGTTAAATTAGCATTTTTTTTTTATTTCTTCACTGTTTCTCATGCATGTTAAAGAAGGTTCAAACCTTACTAAAACTGTCTTAATTACTTAAATGGAAAAATGTCGCAAGGGTTTTAACACTCCCTTAGGAATAACATCTTTATGACAAAATTCAAGCTAATTTTTTAAAAACCACATTTGAAAATGCAACAACCACTACCAGAAGATTATGCTAAAAAGAGCCAATATCCCTAAAAAAGAAAATGTCCATGTCACCAACCTTCTGACAAAAAGAATGGCACCCAGTATACTATATGGAAAAACAATTTTTTTAAATATTTCTCATGGTAGGGGGGGTCATCTACACAAACATCAAGGCATAACCAATACGACTTTCCTCTTCTCAGGCAAAAAATTATATATATTTATGAGGTTATACTCTATAATACTCAGAAATACAGGGGCTAACTCTGCAAGACCTAGACTAGAAACTCAACCCTGACACTACCTGGGTGACGGTGGACAAATCATTTGATCTAAGTCTTGGTTTCCTAACAGTACTTATCCCCAGGGGTTGTGATGAGAGATTACCCAGAACAATGGATACAAAGTGCTTAGGAGTGAAAAATCACCTTTTGATGATGCTGCTGATGATGATGATAATATAATACCAGGCTGTCAGGTAACTTAAAATAAACAAAAAATCAGAATTTTGTTTAGTTAGATAATATTGATCTGATAAGGTATACCCAAACAGTATCCTAGGAAAAAAAAATCTAGAACTTACAAGGCAGCACATGACATCAGCCAGCCCTTCAATGGCAGCACAATCTTCATTCAGGCCATCTCCTGCTGGAGGTGAATCTCTTCCAAGGAATGGCTTTTCATTGAGAAGCTGTTTTCCTAGGAGCCAGAAAAAATTTGGTTATTGTCTATCTACTGGAGTGAGAAGACTGGTTATGTGACCAAGGCTAACTCCTACAAAACACTTAATAAATCCAAATGACAAATGCCAACAGGATTTTCTTCTGACAGTTTTATCCAAACATGTTGATGGTTTCAAGGTCAGGCAGTCTTCTCTGGGCAAAGAATGAGGTGGTGGGGCAGAGGAGGCACTGAAAATATGCACACATACAGAGAAGATAAGTAATCTGCAAAGTCAAAAATATTACTATCTGTCTCTATATGGAAAAAATTTGCTGACCCCTGCTATAGAGCCTAAACACGGACCTTTGAGAACTTAAAGATTTCAAACTCTAGAGACAATCGGATCAAAATCTTGGTTTTGCATAACTAATGATGTGACCACATTCTTCTAGTCATGGTTCTGGAACATGGAATAGAAAAGGATATTTTCCCTCCTCTGTATTTTTGCTTGAATTATTATAGATGAAATCATTCACTATTAGATAATTGGTTTATTGGATGACACTGAATTGTCATTTGATCAGAGTCACATGTCATTTGTTCTAACACTGGCATTGCAACGGAGAAGGAACAGAACCTTTCCTGAGGCCAACAGCCCTCTGGCCATGCAGCCTACAGTGTTACCACCAGCAACAACAAATAATACCCCTAAGCCAGAAGAACATCTTGAAAGTTCTGAAAACCAAGTTTTTTCCATGCTTTTGGCATCAAAGCTCACTTCTGTGGAATAACTCGAATGGAATGGATGTAGACTATTTGTTGTCTTTATCCTACCAAGTGTGACTAGTCGTCCTATAGCTGACCCTTGACCAATGAGGGTTAGGAATACCAATCCCTGCACAGTGAAAAATCCATGTAAACTTTTCACTCCCCCACCCCCAAATTTAACTACTAATAGCCTACTGTTGATTTAGCCTTACCAATAATATAAATAGTCGATTAACACATTTTGTATGTCACATGCATTATATACTGTATTTTTACAATTAATCAAACTGAAGAAAAGAAAATGTTATTAAGAAAATCATAAGGTAGAGAAAATACATTTATGGTACTGGACTGTAATTATCAAAAAAAAATCCACATATACATGGATCCATGTAGTTCAAACCCATGTTGTTCCAGAGTCAACTGTACTTTTTTCTGCAGAAGTGTTGACATGGTGGAGTGTGAGGCCCTGCCCCAAAGCCTGCTGTGTATTTAGTGAATGAGCACATTCTACCTTCTGAAACCTGGGGGGGGGGGGCCGCGCAAGGAGGGAGGGGTTGGAGGTGGGACATGAATCCTGAAACCAGCCTGTCCTAAAGGTTTTGAGCAAAGAACTGTGGACCTACATTCCATTTGGTTGTGATGGCACGTGCCACTACTTTGAAGCCAACAAACTTCTTTTATCACCATGTTCCCACATAAAATGCTCCTCCAGTATTTTAGTGTTTGCAAACAGTATGAGGTTAACATTTGTTCCAGCAAAGAAGAAAATACATTGTACTAAGAGTTCCTCTTTTAAGGATTGTGTACAAAGCAGTAATGACCCCGTTAGGAACATTATGAATACAAATGTAACTATTCTTAAAGTGGCACACCCTATTCTCTCTTCACTGCTATCAAACCCAGTTTAAATAACGAATTTAGGGGCATCTGGGTGGCTCAGTGGGTTAAGCCTCTGCCTTTGGCTCAGGTCATGATCACAGGGTCTTCAGATCAAGCCCTACATTCGGCTCTCTGCTCAGCAGGGAGCCTGCTTCCCTCTCTCTCTCTCTCTCTCTCTCTCTCTGCCTGCCTCTCTGCCTACTTGTGATCTCTCTGTCAAATAAATAAATAAAATCTTTTCCAAAAAAGCCATTAATTTAAATAAATAAATAAATAATGACTTTAATTCAGGAAACCATTTTTTGAGACTCTGCCATGTGCCACCCAATAAGGTGGGTACACTGGTAAATAGAACTGGTATCTTCTCCTCTAAGAAAACAACAATTTGATAGGACACCTGGGTGGCTCAGTGTCTGCGGTTGGCTCAGATCATGATCCAAGGGTCCTGGGATCGAATCCCACATGTGGCTCCTTGTTCAGCAGGGAGCCTGCTTCTCCCTCTGCCTCTGCTGCTCCCCTGCTTATATTCTATATCTCTCTGTCAAATAAATAATTAAAATCTTAAAAACAAAACAAAACAAAAAAAGATTTTAAAAAGATTTTAAAAGAGATTTAAAGAAAAAAAAACCAATTTGAAAGTGGATATATAAGAGGTATCTATTGACTCATTCATTTATTCCACAAATAAATTTGTTGAGCACCTACTACAAACTAAACACTATACTAAGGGCTGGGATTTTAGCAGTGAAAAAAAATCCCTATCATCTTAAAATTTACATGCTAGTGGAGAGAGACGTATAATAAGCAACATAAATAAGTAAAATAAATTAACATAAAACAGAGAATAAATAGAGAATGACAGAATAGGAGATGCCATTTTAAATAAGGTGACCACAGAAGGCCTCATTGACAATGTATCATTTGAGAAATGAAAGCGTGTCAAGTAAATATTGCAGCGTGGGAGGTGTTCCAAGTGGAGGGAAGAGCAAATGCAAAGGTGCTGGGGCAGGAGGGTACCTGGCCAACCTGGAGGAATAATAATGAAGCCAGTTTGTCTGGAGCAGGATATAAATAAGGAGTATGGGTAGTAGAAGGTCGTAGAAGTCCAGGGACGCGGGAAGAGAGATCATATTGGATAGCATAAGCCACTGCAAAGACTTTGGATTTTAGTCTGAATGAAATGAAGAGTCTTTGAAGGATTCTGAGCAGCTGAGAGACGAACCAATATTTTTAAATGTTGGTTCTGCTATGAAAGTGTTAAGTGTGGAAGACCATCTAGCAAAGGGATGCACCTAGGTAAAAAGTCAGTGAAGGCCTCCTGAACAAATGGCATTTGAGCCTGAAGAATTGGTTTACTGTGGGGAGTTAGCACTAGGGAAAAGGGAGGAGCTCTCTTCAGACAAGAGGACCAGCTGATGAGAGAAAAGAGCAAGTTGGAGGCTTTTAATGCCACAGTGAGCATCTTCTACTTTCTCTTAAGGCTAATTATTGAAAGATTTTAAGCAAGGGAGTGACACAATCTGTTCGATGTTTTATAACAACTGTCAGATTGTTATTTGCAAAATGGAATCAGTAGTCGTTTTTTAAACCACAGGTCATGACTCATCAATTCAGGAGATGACCAAATTGCAACTTTTTAAAAATGAAACAGAATAGAAAACATCATAGCACCCCTCAGGTTTTAAGGGTAAGGATAGTGGCAGGGAACTTTTGATTCTGTGTATACATATATTCCTGCGTATATTTGTGTGTGTTTGTCATTGTCCAAAGTTTGAAAGTCACTTCATTAGCAGGAAAGACGTAAAAAGAGGGAAAACAGTAGAGGGAATACGCTGGAATCTTTTAAAGGTATCACTGGTCACCTAGACGAGAGAGAGAAACAGACCCACCTAAAGGGTTCCAGGGGCAAATGAATGGTCCAGGACAGTTCAGCAACTGGATGGACAGCTGAAATTGAGATTATGGGTAGGGAAGATAACGAGCTTAGATTTCAACATACTACCTGCAAGCCATC
Source organism: Martes martes (assembly GCF_963455335.1). Taxonomy (NCBI): domain Eukaryota; kingdom Metazoa; phylum Chordata; class Mammalia; order Carnivora; family Mustelidae; genus Martes; species Martes martes. Next base: position 47,676,964 of record NC_137903.1, read on the forward strand.
ACAGTGGAGATACTTAGTTAAGAGCACATGATAAGACTAGACACTGAGATTTGGAACTGGTCAGCACTGATAGATTTAAAAAAAATGTTAAGGGGCACCTGGGTGGCTCAGTGGGTTAAAGCCTCTGCCTTCGGCTCAGGTCATGATCCCAGGGTTCTGGGATCGAGCCCCACATCGGGCTCTCTGCTCAGCGGGGAGCCTGCTTCCTCCTCTCTCTCTGCCTGCTTCTCTGCCTACTTGTGATCTCTGTCTGTCAAAGAAATAAATAAAATCTTTTTAAAAAATTGTTAAAAGTAATCCCATCACCTTATAGTGATCCCATACAATATCTGAGGGCAAAATATACTACATCTTTTGGGACACAACAGTTACCAAAAAAAAAAAAAAAAAAAGTCATTTTGCTTCTCTGGAATTCACATTTAACAGGATCTTCTGTATTTTATCTGGTGATTCTAATCACTGTTCAAGTTCCCTGAAAACAGAAGTGGACATACCAGTCAGGACCCAATGACAACAACCCAGGCAAAGAGGTGAGGAGCCCTAAAGTTAGTGTTTCAGGAGGATTCTTTGCTTGACTAGTATAAATGCAAATTTGAAATGTAAAACTGAATCATTAACCACTGAATTAATTATAAGCACAATGATGTCCTGCAGAGATCCTCCTCCCTTGGGCTCAGGATATGTACCTGCGTGGCTGGTGTTTCTGATGCTCCCCACTGTCGGCTGCGGCTCAGCTAGGGGCTAGCTCCAGGATCTCACAGAGCAGCACGTGGCCCTAAAGAGGAAGCTAAGAGCTAACACCTAGTTGCACTGTCCTAAAGAGACTTATCTTTAGGGATAAACAGCTGGGAGTAAAGTTCTGTCTGCATTTTCACTTGCATAGAACTTGTTGATAGTGTCGAACTCGACACAAAACCAAAAACTGAAAGGCTACTATTGTGGATATAGCTTTCCTTCAGGAAAGAAATTATTTTTTTTAAGTATACACATTTTCAATATATTGAAATGGTTCGAGTGATCTGGCTTTTTAAAAAGCCAAAGAAAAATGACATAAATATAAATCCAACATGTCAAAACTATTTCAAATTACATAATATTTTCTTCTCTCGGGCAGCTGTGCTCCTACCATCCTGAGGTTTCACACACTATACACTATAAACTGAATTCCTTGGCCTTGATCTATCAGCAAACACTGAAGATCCCATTGTCCCTGAGCTCTGACCCCAAAGGGCTCCACAGAAGGGAAGGAGCAAGCAATTATATACACACATACATGTTCTCAAAGTGTATTGGCAGAGCCCACACCGACAGCTGCTTGGTTTTTTGCAGGCCTGGGTTCCATAATCATATATACCTACAATTGCAGAGGCATTCTGAAAAACCTGTAAGGAGATGCGTCATAGAAATATAACTAGAGAAACATGAGTGACATCTGCCACTTAACCATATATATTTCAGCACTGAGATTCTTTAAAAAAAAAAAAAAAAGATTATTTAAGAGAGACAGAGTGAGAGAGAGCAGGAGTAGGGGCAGAGGAAGAGGGAGAGAGGGAATCCCAAGCTGACTACCCACTAAGCATGGAGCCCGACTCAGGGCTCAATCTCTCAACCCTAAGATCATGACCTGAGCTGAAATCAAGAGGCAGATGCTTAACGCACTGAGCCACCCAGGTGCCCCTCAACACCCAGATTCTAATGTAATTTCAGTGAGGGCAGGAATCCTAGTCTGTGCGTTGTTTGCCAATGTGGTTTGCAAAAAGCGGGCAAGATTGGGGCACCTGGATGGCTCAGTGGGTTAAAGCCTCTGCCTTCGGCTCAGGTCATGATCCCAGGGTCCTGGGATAGAGCCCCACATTGGGCTCTCTGCTCAGCAGGGAGCCTGCTTCCTCCTCTCTCTCTCTCTCTGCCTGCCTCTCTGCTCAAGGAGGCACTGTTGGAAAATGGATTACAACACAAGTGAGGAGTGAGGTACTATCTTCACGACCGTGCCCATCTCAAGAGCCACAAGGCCACAGAAATATCTGAAACCATGAGGTAGCCAGGGAGACCACAGGTCAAATCGCTTGTGTGACAAACCTTGGAGACTTCCTGCAGCCGGTGGGAGGGGTCAGGAGGGACTCCCTGTATTTCCTCCAATCTGCAGGATCAGCATCTCATTGCCTTTCTTGGGAGCCGGCGGTGTGGTCTGGGGAGAGCAGGGAACTCTAAATAAAATGTCTAGAAGTCACTAAATATGAAATCCCTTTCTTCACTGTCTCTACCTTAGCCTGCCCCTCTTCCCAATTAAAAATAAGACAAAACTAAGGCGCTCAAGGAAGCTGAATTGTCCAAAATTCTGAGTTCTCCTAATTTCAAGTCTAGAATTTAAGCCACAGACCAGACACTACTGGAAACCAACTGTCTTGGAAGGACATAACTTTGTATTTTCCTCAAGTTGTTTTTTATGTCATTTGGCTAAGAAACAAAATTGGCTTCAGTTTGGCCAGGAAGCTGGGTAAGAAGTTGTCACTGCCCTGACTCACCAGGTGCGTCACCCATATTAGGTAGCAGCGTATCCACCAACAGAATGAGCCCCACCGAGAGATGTGCACTGGGATTTGTTTGGATACAACATGATCAACAAGGACACAGCACTTTTCTTCTTCATTCTCACTGAAGTATCCCTCAATTTGACAGTGTCACCCATTGGAGGGACTTTGGGATCTCTGTAAATAACAGAGGCCCCATTTGCTAAAGGAAAGAAACTTCCTTCCTCTTTATACTTAGAATTCCATTAAAGATTCACAGTGCCAGGGACACCTGGGTGGCTCAGTTGGTTAAGGCCTCTGCCTTTGGCTCAGGTCATGATCCCAGGGTCCTGGGATCGAGTCCCACATCAGGCTCCTTGCTCAGCAGGGAGCCTGCTTCTGCCTCTGCCAGCTGTTCTCCCCACTTGTGTGCTCTCTCTCTCTCTGTCAAATAAATAAATAAAATTAAAAAAAAAAAAAGATTTACAGTGCCAAGTGGCAAAATAGATAATGAACATGCATTTGATGTACTCACAGAAAAGATCAACTATGTGGTCTCCCCACAGAAATTCTCATAGTTTACTAAATTTGAAGACTGATACTTTGTGTGTTAAAAGAGATTTGTAGACTTCTTTGTCAAGGACCTCTGACTATGGGGTTGGGTGTTGTACCATATTTCTGAAAAGCTCACATTTCTAACCCAAATCGGTGTAATATGTTTCCCTTTTAGACTGATATAGTTATATATACTGGGTGATTTGACAAGGTCTTCTCATCATTTTTAAAATATTTTATTTATTTATTTGAGAGAGAGAGACAGAGATAGCGAGAGAGAGCACGAGTGGGAAGGAGAGAGAGAAACAGGCTCCCTGAGCAGGGAGCCAGACATGGGACTCAATCCCAGGACCCCAGGATCATGACCTGAGCTGAAGGCAGGTGCTTAACTGACTGAGCCACCCAGGTGCCCCATGAATCATTTTTCAAGAACCTATACTTCCTAAATAGTTGTTTCTGACCCAATCCAGCTCACCAGCTCCCTATGTGACTTAACATACCTCCAAATATAACTTAAAAGGGGGACAGTAACCACAGGGATGGGGAGCTTCACTCTCTCTCTCCCCGTACAAGGCAGATATCGTTCACCAACTGTCACACTTATTCCACTATATTGAGACTTGGTCTTGATTCTTCACAGCCCAACACTGCAAACAACACTATCAACTAATTGGTCTTGACATCGAAATTGAAATCTATTTGCAATACCAGGATTAAATTAAATTACTAGAAAATCTAATTATTCCCAAGAGGTTTTTTTGAACACCCCAAATTTTATCTCTGGCTACCTAATGTCACATTCCTAGTGGTAATGTTCTTTAGATGACTCAAAAGTTCCATCTCTGTTTTTACACATTAGAATTCTAACTCCCATTCTGAGTTTTGAGTTGCATTAGGAAATAATTTCAGGGGTGCCTGGGTGGCTCAGTGGGTTAAAGCCTTTGCCTTTGGCTCAGGTCATGATCCCAGGGTCCTGGGATCAAGCCCCGCATCAGTCTCTCTGCTCGGCAGGGAGCCTGCTTCCCTTCCTCTCTTTCTGCCTGTCTCTCTGCCTACTTGTGATCTCTGTCTGTTAAATAAATAAATAAAATCTTAAAAAAAAAAAGGAAATAATTTCAGGTGGGGAGATAAGGAACAGATTATCTATTCCCTATTTTATTTCTTTGAAATGAGTAGAGCTATGGTTTCCCAGATTGTCTACTAAGTTGACCCTTAGGATTCTAATTTGATTTGTATTTGAGGCCAACATATATGTTCATATTTTACCTGACTTATTCACCCTTAAAATAAGGACCCTGAAAACTAATCATTGCCTGGTTATTATTTAATATTGGCAGACTTGGGGTTCCCAGGTGACTCAGTTGGTTGAGCATCTGCCTTCAACTCAGGTTATGATCCCAGGGTCCTGGGATTTAGCCCCATCCACATCAGGCTTCCTGCTCAGTGGGGAGCCTGCTTCTCCTTCTGCCCCTTCCCCTGTTTGTGCTCTCTCTCTCTCTCTCAAATAAATAAGTAAAAAAAAAAAAAAAAAAAAGAACTTTAGTGAGTATACAAAATCACAGTAATATGAATAATTTCCAATTTTGTCCAAAAAATTAATTCTCCCAACAATTACATTGCAAAGAATTCTCAAAGATGTAAACCACTTTGACTGTATTATATTTCCTTTTAAATCTCTTTATTAGGGGTGCCTGGGTGGCTCAGTGGGGTAAAGCCTCTGCCTTAAGCTCGGGTCATGATACCAGGGTCTTGAGATCGAGCCCTGTGTCGGGCTCTCTGCTCAGCAGGGAGCCTGCTTCCTCCTCTCTCTCTGCCTACTTGTGATCTCTGTCTGTCAAATGAATAAATAAAATATTTGAAAAAAAAACCTCTTTATTAGAAGAATGTCTCAGGCACTAGGGAGAATACAATTCTTTGCATGTTAAAGAATTTTAGTTTGCTTAAAAAGTTTTGGTAATTCAGGGTTAATTATATACTTTATACCAGAACATGAAAGATTAGTAACCTAAAGATATATAGATAGTTTCTCTAAAGATTAATAAAAATGATGAATAAAATGAATATAAGCCTTCCTTGTTGAATTATTATGGGAAATGAATAAGAAAATTTCTTCAGCCATACATAAAACAGTAAAATTCAGAATCACAAACTATGCATCCAAATAAAACATTAGTGTATTTTTCAAAATAATTACTAATAGTAGTTCTTCTTATGTGCCCCGTGGCCAGAAGAATCCCAGAGCAGGACAATAATAGGTCCTTTTAATTATCATCATTTCCTGGAAAAAGTCCATCTTGAGAAAATATGCAAGGGACATACCAGTTCTGATGACAATGCACAGGCAAAGATTTAAGTTGATAAATGGCATAACAACCAGCCCTATTGGGCCGTAAGTGATGAAAAGCCAAATCACTTGGCTTATGGGGGGGAGGGGTGGATTAACTGACTCATACAAAAAGTGCAGGCATTGACTTCAGGCATGGCTGGATCCAGTGCAACATCACTGCACTTTGGTCTCTTTCCATCTCTCACATCTACTTTCCTGTTTATTGCTTTCACTCTGAGGCAAGTTCTCTCCCTGTGACAGCTAGAACAGCACTAGGCATCTATCTTCCATTCCTATGCAGGCAATACCCAAGTACTTGTTCTAATTGCACTAGATTTGGTCACACACCCATTCATGAACATTCACTGCAGCCAAAGGATGCTGGTCCAAGCAGAAAAAAGAGTGAATGCTACACAGCCAGAACCAGTAGCTTTCTATCCTAATAAGGCATAACCAATTTTATATTGCTTTTGAGCTATGTAAATGCCTAGGTTCCTGTTTCCTAAAATTTGGACATCTTGAATTCATGGAGCCATCTGCTCATATCACATGATTACCTCAAATTCAAATGTTCTTTTTGGAACAGAGCACACCAGTTTGTGAGAAGGTTCTTATCTACTCAGTGTGTTGCCTCTATATGGTAGCTGAAGTCCCAAAGCTGAGAATAATAAGAGACAATTCCACCACCACCACCACCCCCAGCCCCATTCTAAAGAGAGTGCCTGAAACATACACGCCAGACTTAATGAAAGAAAACAAATCAGGGGCGCCTGGGTGGCTCAGTCAGTTGAGCGTTCAACTAGATTTCAGCTCAGGTCATGTTCGCTTGGGTCGTAGGACTGAGTTTCGCATGGGCTCTGCGCTCAGTGGGGAGTCTGCTTGGGATTCTCTCTCCCTCTCCCTTGGCCCCTCCCCCAACACACACACTCTCTCTCTCTCTCTCTCTCAAATAAATAAATAAATCTTAAAAAACAAAACAAAGCAAAACAAATCAGTCCAGTATCTGTGAAGCCCTCACTTCCAGCTTTCTTAGGACATGGCCAACCTGTGAAAGGTCATGGAAGAAGGTCAAGGAGAGCAGGAAATTCAAAGGAGTGGAGAGTGTTTGAGCTCTTTTTCCTTCTCTCCTCACACATTTCTCCTCACAGAGAAAGGTATGTTACCTCCCAACCTCCCCCATAAAGATGGAAGGAATCTGCAGAAGGGGAGACGGGCGCCTTGCTTCTTAGCAGACAACTTATCAGATGATGAGATGAGAAAAATAAAGCAGAGTAAGTGGCGGGTGTGGCTGTGTGTTGCTTGAGATGGGAGTGATCCGGGGAGACCTCACTGATAAAAGGACACTGGGGCCAAGGCCTAAAAGTGAGGGGGAAAGCCATGCAGAGAGAACAGAAAACCCAAAGGTCCTTAGCAGGAACATGTTTAGTAGTTTCTGGAGAGGAAAGGAGTCAACAGGACTGGAGAAAAGTGAGCAAGAGGGAATGTCGAAGGGATAAAGGGCAGAGGTTGGAATGGCGTTGCATTTACTACAATGGTGGAGAGTAATGGAAGAGTGTACAAGACACACACCACCCCCTGCATAATGTACGTGCCTGAGCTTTCGCTCAGGCCTGGACGGGGGGCTGGAGGAGGTCAGGGAAACTTTGAATTGTATGTGAGATTAGATGTAATTAGATTAGAAAATTAGGTATTAGGCTTGGATTTAGACTGAACTGCACTTGTCTTTTAATACCTGAAGGTAAGGCTTACTTTTCAGGTATTAAAGTGGCTGGAAAGCCCTGAGATCTATATGAAGAGTTATCTCCAGGGCAGGAATGAGTAGGTAAGGGCATGTTTGAGGGTCAGGGAAAAATAAAGCCGTTCCCTATGTGTACCTCACAGAGTTTACTTTATTCAATAAACTGATTAATTTCTAAAAAAATCAAAACCCTTACAATCCATCTGTGAATTCACCATATTCAACACAATGTTTTACACACTATTATGTGCAAACCCAGTACACATTTGCTAAGTATGGAGTAGTATAATATGCTCTTTGGGGGGGAAATGATGTGGCACTAGATAATGGTCAGATCAGGGAAAACTGAAGGAGGGCTTAACTTCCTAAATAGTATAATTCAAAACTTGAGATTATTTGTAGGGTTTACATGTGGATTCCTGACCTTTAATCAGAGTTACTGACAAAGGTCTCACTGTGAACTTGTTAGAGAGGATCAATACCCAAACAGCCTATGATACAGAAATGATATTTGCTGCTTGCTAGTTTTAATGTGCAGTGTAGGGTCGAGGAAGTAGAAACAGCTGCAGGATTGTAAGATGAAATAAATTGAACAGAAACAGAATAACACAGAGTAGTGACACTTTTTTAAATGACAGAAATCACTAAATTGGCTATTTCCACTTCCATTTTGGGCTAAACAAGATGACAATTTGTTACCCTTTCATAGAGAAGAAATTCAGAATTTGGCAGTCCAGGCAGAAATGGCAGCTCCAAGGTCAGCAGAAGCCGGATTCTTCCTACGGCACTGCTTTGGTCAGTCCTGGGCCTATCACCTCCTGATTCACAATGGCTACTTGATTTCAACCCATCACATCTGCTTCCCAGCCAGGCAGAAAAAAGAAAGAAGAGGACTCCTCTTTCCTTTGAAGGGATACTCCCATGAAGTCCCCACACAATTCAGTTTACCAAAACTAGCTGCAATGGAGGTTAGGAACCGTGACATTTCGTATTGTGTTTCTAAGGAAGAAAAGGAGAATGGATGGAAGACAGAGTCAACTAGCCATTTCTGCCTCATCTTGTTTCTCTTAAAGACCTGTGGGTGAAGTTAGATTGGATGCTTTGTATCAAGAACAGTTACTCCCTTTCTTAGGTCTGCCTGTCAGTTTAGTGTGTTCACAGCTCTATTTACTGGTTCTATTGTGCTTCTGATCTTTAATAGCTAATTCCACTAGTTCCAAAGGCAAAAGTTCAGTTATATAACCTATCCATGTCCTCCCTGTCCAACCCTCCACCAATGAATTGACTGTGCCTGATGATTCATCTGCCTCCTATGGAAATCATTAATAAATTGAGTCAGGAAACATATAAGGCAAGGCAGAGTATGGTGGTGGAACAGGGGTGGGCTTCAGATGAGACTCCCCTGGACTGAACTCCTGCCCCCATCATTCACGTAACGTGACTTTGGATAAATTTCCAGCATCTCAAAATTCCCATTTCCTTCTCCATAAGACAAGGATGTAATAAATACCTCTTGAAGCTGCTATGAGGAATGAATTAAATAGCATGTGAAGTGACCCTATGCCCCTCTAGCATTCAAAGTTTTTCTTCTCTAATTCATTCATTGTTCTCAGAGCCCCTGCAATGTGCTAGACACCACGCTGGATGCTGTGGTTGTTGAAGCCTGAAGAAGACACACAGGAAGCTTGTGATGTAATACAGGAGCTTAAGACACACAGAAACAGGCTCTGCAGAGTAGGAAAGGTTTTACACACGTGCAACATTGGAATGACACCTCTCTTGACCGATATCAAAATGGTAGATACATTATCTTCCAGAAAATGGGATGATTCAATCTGTTAAGAATCCGTGTGCTTGATCTGCTGTTTGGTAACAGGCACTTACGTGTGGGCCACCCCACGTACATAAATAGGGTCACATGAAATGCTTTCAGTGGCCCCACTGGTACATTTTTCTGAAAAGTGACAGAGAAGTACCTGCATGATACTCTCTTGACTACTTCGTGAACATCGCCTATTACTTTAGGTTAGAATGTGAAAACTAAAACAAACTGATCATCACACTACAAAAATTCAGCCAGAAGTCCCTTTTTCTTTTTTTTTTTTAAAGATTTTATTTATTTATTTGGCAGACAAAGATCACAAGTAGACCGAGAGGCAGGCAGAGAGAGAGGAAGGGAAGCAGGCTCCCTGCTGAGCAGAGAGGCCAATGCGGGGCTCTATCCCAGAACCCTGGGATCATGACCTGAGCTGAAGGCAGAGGCTTTAACCCACTGAGCCACCCAGGCGCCCCCATAAGTCCCTTTTTCACATCGATATGTCTTCAAAGCTTATGGAAATAGTAATGATGCACTCTCTAGTCCCCACTTCCTTTGTAGAGATGTGTTGAAGATCTCTACGTGCCTGGCCCAGGGTGGGCACTGCGGTTGTGAAGATGAACAAGATGGCATCTGTCCTCCCAGAATGTGGCACACAGAAGGGGCACAGAGAAGTGGAATTTTCATTACTGTGTGATTAACGCTACGGAGAGAAGAGATATGCTGGAGCGCTAGGTAAGTTCATAGGAGGGGACAGCCCATCTAGCTTTGGCCAGTGAGGGAATGTTGCCTGGAGCAAGCGAGTTCTACACTGAGGCCTAGGAAATGAGTAGAAATTAACCAAGCGAAGGGTGCTTCAATCAGTGCAAAGGGCAGGTCCAAAGGGCATGGTATATTAAGGACGGGAGGGATTCAGTGTGGCTGAAGAGGAATGTGAAAGATGAGATTTGCTAGGTCCAGACATTGTATCCTGGCACAGACACATATCATGAAGAATCTTGATCCCCGCTGTGATGATTCGGTTCATAGGCTTCTCTTAATTTTCTAGGACATGCAGAGAAATAACAAGCAAACAAACAAAAGAGGATTCATTTTGTTATGGCAGAAAATAATTTTATGTAAAATCTGAGAAACAGCTACATAGTATCACTTTTCCACGTAGAAGAAACACAGGAAAAGCAGTATACTGTTACTGTACATATATTCTAAACAGCTTGTCAATTCATTACAAGTGCTCAAGCTTTCAGTAACTTGGGTTTAATTCTTTATACCACTTCAAAAATAACATGGTAGGGGCACCTGGATGGCTCCGTCAATTAAGTGTCTACCTTCGGCTCAGGTCATGATCTCAGGGTCCTGGCTCCCTGCTCAGTTGGGAGTCTGCTTCTCTCTCTGTTTCTCCCTCTGCCCCTCCCCTCTGCTTGTGCGCGCTCTCTCTCTCACGCTCTCTCTCTAATAAATAAATAAAATCTTTAAGAAAAAAATAACACAGTAAAGAAATGATCATGATTCTGCGGTGTCTTTGAAAAATTTTTAAACCTATATTTAACTTGTTTCCTTGATGTAGACCCTCAAAGAAGTTCAGGCTAATTATAAGGTATGTCTATATTACTATCCCTTTGGGTGAGAGAGTCCATCACATTTCATAAACTTAATGGAACGAATAAGAATTTATGCAACACTAAAAGATTAACCAGAAATTTCCACATAGTGACACTGTGGCCAATTAATGAAGCTAATTTCTCAGTAGGCAATCTCGTACCTTTAAAAAATGCATAAAACTAAAGGATTTTTCTCTTTCATTTGTGGTTACCATGCAAATTGAATATCCATAAATTAATTCTAGATAGAGGTAAAAGCAATAAAATTTTCATGATTTGGCAGGCTTTAAATCATTTACAACACTATAAGTTATTGAAGAAAGAGGCTTATAAAGTGACAGAATCCCCTTAAGAGCAAAGAAAATGTTAGTACTTTGTAGAGAAAAAAAAAAAGCAGAATTTCCTATTTAACTGACACAAAGAAAACAATTTCCAAAAGTTTAATAGATATTTTTAGAAGACAAAAATCATTCACAAAAATACTAGGTTAGGTGCTATGATCAGATTAAAAAAAAAAATGAACCACGGTCCTTATCCCCACAGAGCACAAAGTGGAACAGATTACCCTCTCCTCCCAACAGTATGGATTTTCAGGTTCCCACAACTAATGGAATAGAACATACCTTGAATCTGGACCACGAGAAATCAAGATGAAGGAGTAGAGTTGACAATCCTACATCCCCTTCAGCATATCTGAGACCTCTTTGAGAAGGGGAAGGGATATTAGGTAAGGAGATCTAATGTCCTTGTTCTAAGTCATTTGAAGTACCTTTACTCCCTCTGTTATGGGATATGCCTCAATTACCACTCCCTTTCTAATTTTCCTATTCCTCCATCACAGCCTCGCCCTCCATTACTTACCTTCATTATTTGGAAACATCCATTTGACAGAAAGAGCCATGAAAGGCACATGTGATTCTGACATTCATTCTCCCAACACTTCAAAGATGCCTGAGGGCAGAGGAGAAACTGACTTAAGAGCCCGAGTTGCTGTTATGAATTCAAATATTCAACTCACTCATCTCTTAGATCTGCAAGTATAAAAGTATCCTGTGGCGAATTAAGTGAGTGTTACATGCGATGTGCCCAGGCTCAGGAAGACAGAAGAAAAATTATGTATTCTGGAGTAACTGGGGGAGGCATTTAAATAAATTTATATATACATATTTACTTATCACCCACTATGCGCCAAGTATATAATTCTGTGAAACAGGTATTATTGTTCCCATTTTAAGGATTAGAAAACACAATCATTAAGACAAGAGATTTTCCTTAAATGGTTAAGGAACAGAGACAAGATATGGGCCTAGACCTCCCAGTCCAGCACTCTTCCTATAACACTAGCCCACTTCTTGGAAGTAGCAAGGTGCTAACTGGGTCTTGAAAGATATAGATCGGAGCAAGGTATTGAGAAGAGACAACTACATAAGGAAGAGAAGTGTGTCTCAGGCCTGGACATCCTTAAGGGTATTGGGGGAACACATTGCCACTAGATTTCCTTTCACATTTTTCTCTCTAGTAAGACATTAGAGAAGAGACGACTGGAACAGAAAACCTCTTACTTCACAATTCTTTTCCTGAGGGTACCAATTTAGGAAGACCATAGCCTTGAGGGATCACTATCAAGGGTGGGGGAACCCTTAGATAACAAGTTTATGACTTTCTGTCTTCAGTAATTTAGAAAGCCTAAATCATTAGACTCTTGTAAAATTTCAGTATTATCTCATTGTCCTTCATTCCAGTCTCCTCCAGAAAGCAGGACACATTACAGGAAAAGGGAGAACCGATGTTTCAACCCCTCTGCTCTACCTTTTCTGTTTCTTTCTCTAAAGACTTCATTTATCAGGTGATCAGTTTACACTAGCAACAGTTGGCTGCTAGTCCAACTGAACTATAGTGTGTAACTTCCATCCATTTAGGGATCAAGTTCTGGATGTGAACACAATAAAAGATCTCTCCTGGATTGAACTGTATAGATTTGCACTTATGTTACCACAGTGTTGTTTATACATTTGATTACAATGTTGACATTAAAAACTCAGCTTAGTATGGTGACTAACATAACATTAAAAAAAAAAAACTCAGTTGCTTATTCCATGTGTTGCTTATTTTCAACAATTAAGTTAAATTTTTTTTTAAACAAAAGGTGTTCTGGATGAAGGCTTAGTAAAGCTTAGGTTACACATTAGAATTCAAGAGCTGAATATACAGTTGTTGGCCGCATAGTCTGAAAAGGTAGCAGGCTTGAAGGTCATATAATGTCACTAGAAGAACGTCTGAATGACATGAGAAGTTTTAATTCCTAAGGAATCGTTAAAGAGAAAGAAACTATTAGGGGTTTTGGTTACTGGAAGAGGGGGCTAGAGTTCTTAAAATTTTATCAGTGATGACTTTAGAAAACCAACAAAAGGTCATTAGTAAAACAGTTGGCTTAGATAATATAAGAGCGAGGCTAATGCAGGATCAAAATATTCAGATTATATAATCTGTTCTGATGCAAACTCTCTATGGAAGTCTTACCAGGAAAATGGAAGATTCTAAAAGGGAATACTTAAAACAATTTTTAGAAAGGTAGCAAGTTCTCTGTTTGTTATATACTGTGATACATAACAGTTTCCAAAGACCTACTTTAATGGAGTTTTAGGATTTTTCCCTGTGTTTCTTGTGCCTTTTATGACACTACCATTTTCTTGTTTGTGCTCTTAAGCCACCACTAATGTATGACAAAAATATTTTCAAATGCCAAAAGAGACCCAAAAAAAGAAAAAAAGGGAGGAACAGCAAGCATAGACTACAAGGGATGAGAGCAATATATGAAAGAGACAAGTCAGTCGGTCACTCAGAGTACAACAGAAATCAGTGGACAAGAGAAGGCAAAGCATTGACTTGTCAAACCATAAATTTGCAATGGTTTTTTCATTTAACAAAGGACATCCAGAATATGAAGACAGTTGACCAAAAACAAGGTAATGTGGTATAGAAGTGTTAAAATGTAAACACGTTTCCAATTTATGGGGCACACGGGTGGCTCGGTGGGTTTAGCCTCTGCCTTCGGCTCAGGTCATGATCTCGGGGTCCTGGGATCGAGCCCTGCATCGGGCTCTCTGCTCGGCGGGGAGCCTCCTTCCTCCCTCTCTCTCTGCCTGCCTCTCTGCCTACTTGTTGATCTCTCTCTCTGTCAAATAAATAAATAAAATCTTAAAAAAAAAAAGATGTTAGGGTGAGATGAGTAAACTGTGTGAATTGCTAAGTAGTATTATTTACTTAGATTAACTTATAGTTCGCATGGCTAATCAAGAAGAGGTGTGACTAATATCTGGAACAAAATGGTTCATGTTCACATGCCTAGAAAAGGCTTTTATATCTGTGGTGGTCTCCAAACTTTAGTATGGATACAGGTTTTTGGGATGCATATCAAAATGTAGATTTCCAGGCCCCTTTCCCAGATTCTGATCTAGCAGATCTAGAGTAGGGTTTACAAATCTTGGCACTATTAATATATTAAGAGATGATTTTCTTGCTGTGGGGACTACCCTGTGCCTTGTAGGTGGTTGAGCAGCATTCCAGGTCCACTAGATACCATAGCATCTTTCCCCTGGGCCTATTTCCAGATGTTGCTAAATGTGCCCTGGGGGCAAAAATCACTCTCCTCCTTTGGGAATCACTTGTTAGGGTGAAGCCTATGGACTGCATTTCTAATAAGAATATCCAAGTGGTTTTGGTCAGTGAACCAAAATTGAGAAACACTGGACTAATGTGCTGAATTATGTTCCCTCTAAAATTCATATGTTAAAGTCCTAACCCTCAATACCTCAAAATGTGATCCTATTTGGAAATAGTCACTGCAGATTTAATTAAGATGAGATCATACTCAGTTAGAATGGGCCACTAATCCAGTATGACTGGCATCCTTATAAAAAGGGAAAATTTGGACCCAAGAGATAAGCACACAAGGAAAATGACATGCAAGCCAAAGAACTACCAGACGCCAGGAGAAAGGGCTGGGACAGAGTCTTCCTTAGCTCCCACAGGTGGAGCATGGCCCTGCAGACACCTTGACCTCATACTTCTGGCCTCCGGAACTGTGAGACAATAAATTTCTGTTGTTTAAACCATCCAGTTTGTGGTACTTTGTTAGAGAAGCCCTAGCAAACTCGTATATAATGAATAAAACACAAGTCCGAGTTTAGCACTGGGACAACATTTGAAGCAGGATCAGAGAGAAAAATGGAGAGATTACAGATGGGCACCAATTCCCAATTTATCTTTCTCAGTGCCTAACATAAAACAGAAGTTGAGTTTTTATTTTTATTAAGCACTCTCTACGTATATCTTGCCTAAGTTAAATATTAAGAATAACATCTAATTTGTTACTTTATAAAGTTGAAATTGCCAGTGTTCCATTTTCAAGTTTTCCTCTAGATTACACAGTACTTGGATAGGCTTGAGTCTGGAGTTGACTAGAGGACAAATGGAACTAATTAATTATGCCATTATCTACAGAAAATGTAACATGTAAATGTGAGATTCCATACAAGGCAAAAATGTACTGACTGATCACACTGTAGCTTTAAGAAAAGTGTTGACTGTTTCAGGTCACAAAGGCACTATTTAGAGTACAGCAAGTGGGACCATGTGTCCAGCAGGCCACACAGTCATGTGCCTCTCTAAAGTAGGCAATTCATACTCTCCTACTGAAAGAATGAACCCCATGATATTTTAAAAAACCTGAAGAGGCATGTACTCTGATAGTTTCATTTGCAGTAAAAGTGAACACTGCTGTGGCTTATTAATTATCAGGAGGCAAAAACAAGAGCCCAGTGGCAAATGGCAGTCTTTTTATCCTCAAGATATGAGAGTCATACTAATAGATATCTCAGTTCCTGTTTCCTCCCACAATTGAACAGGGGTGAGAAAACAAGCCGCCTTGACTCGAGATTTTAGAAAGAAAAGTTGTAAAGCTTCTATTGCAGATGAAGGGCCCCAACATTTATTTTTCCTGCTCCCATAAGCATAAATTCGTGATAAAGAATGGGAGGCTCCTAGAAACGTCTACAAATTAACTTGAGTGTCCAAATGCAAAGTTGGGCGCACGCCGCGTAAGTGCCCTCCCTAAATCAGGATAAACTAACAGGACGTTAGCCTGGAAGCCTCTGCCAAACTCTAAACAACGTTACCTCTGTAAATCCCCTCACCTTTAATCTAGGAATCTTTCCAGCATGCCCTCAGTCACATGAAGTTACCGTCAGAGCCCAGGATACCGCCGGTCCCCGGGACAGGTTTGACTCTTGGGGGCAAAGTGGCAGGGTGGATAACTAAGTTTGGCATGTGGTCTAAAAGGCCCCGTTAGATTAGGATAAGGACTGTCGATTCTCCAGGTTTTTTTTTTTTTTTTTCTTCTTCTTCTTTTTCCAAAAGACGGCAAGACCAGCAAAGAACGGACTGTCTCCGAAAGGAGAGCCGTGCTCAGACAAAACAGAAATCCGGGGGACCAAAAGCAGAAGTAAACAGGTTTTTATAGCAACACTAATATAACAGAAGGCCTTCTCTGACGGCGCCAATAGTTTTTTTTCCGGCTACTGAACCCTTTCACCCCTTCCCCCAGCGTGCCTCTCTTCTCACTCACAATCCCCACGCCCCATGCCCCCCTCCCTCCAACAAAGGTGAGGGCCCACGCCAACCGCAGACTCTAAGGTCCAGGGCGGCCAACTCCAGTCTAGGGCAGTCGCCTAGATGTAAATTTGACGTCGAGACATCTAATCTCCCCCGTCTGATCTCCGGCTATTGTGCCTCGAGGGGGAGGCAGAACAGGTGAGGGCGGCTGGAGGGAACCAGTTCCGGCACAGTCCGAAAGGGCGAAGCGAGGGTGCGAGGGCGCGAGGCTAGGGAAGGAGACCACAGTGCGATAAATAAAAGGAGGGGAGCCCCAAACACTGTCTCTCTCCGGGAGATCACCTTGCCTTGACCTAGTTGAGCCGAGCAGGAAGGAACCCAAGAGGGCGAAGGAGAGGCTGGGCGAGCGGTGGGCGGGGCCGCGAGCGGGAGCTTCCTCGTGCTCGCTTGTGATTCGCTGACGGATTTGGGCCGGAAGCTGCCGGGAGACATTGGCGGCGGCGGCGACGGCGGCGGCGCACGTGGTGACGTGCGAGGGGGTGCGGCGCGAGCGGGGCGGCGGCGGCGGCAGTGTCTCCGGGACGCGCGTGGAGGTCGGTCGCTCAGAGCTGAGCTGCACAGTCTCTCCGCCTGCTGCTCCGGCGCGGCAGTGCCAGCGAGCGAGCGAGTCCCCGCCAACCCTCGGTGGCGCGGCCCCCTCCCCGCAGCCTCTGCGGCTGACCGCTGCTCTTCCCGCTCGACCGCTCCCCCTTTCCGCGGCCTCGAGGCGCTTTCCGTTGGGCCGATTCCCGCCCGCTTCCTCCTGCTCCCCATCGAAGCTCCAGACATGAGTTTTTCCATCTCTTCAGAGATGAACCAGGTAATACGCGCAGGTTCCAGACGGTGGAGGAGGAGGAGGGCGCGACCGGAGTCCGAGCAGAGGGATGGCGCGGGCGGCTGGGGAGACGGTGCGAGGCGCGGAGCAGCGTCCTGGTCCCGGGGGAGGACGCTCCAAGCCGCTGCTGCCGCTTTCTGGGGGCGAGGAGCTGGCGCCGCGCGGGCCCCGCGCTCCCGGCGCTGCCATGGTTGCCGAGTCGCGTTGGCGGCCGAGGCGGCTGCGGGCCGCCTCGGAGGGAGCTCGGGCAGAGGAAGTAGGGCGGGAGTTTTTGCCCATGGGATTCTCGGGGGCCTGGGTCAGGGCGACACGCGGCAGGGATGACTGCCGGAAGGAGAACGCGGGAATCTCCTTTCCCGCTGTCAGGAACCGACTCCAGGTGTCTGGGTCTCACGAGGTCTGGACTCTTCCCTGGGACCTCCCAGGACTCGGCGCGTGTGGGCGGGGAGCCGGCCCCGGGCTGCATCGGTGCCTCGGGCCTGGAGTGGGGTGGCACCGCGTCCCGGATCGCCGTGGGCCGCGGGGTCCTTTGTTCCCGCTCCACGTTGCCCGCTTTTCTTGCCAAGCGCGGGGAGAAGGGGGCGGGAGGAGGGAGGGAGCGGCTGCCCTGACGTGTCGGCGCTGAATGACTGCGTGGCCGGCCAATCCCAGCCGGGGGTGTGCGGGCGCTGGGCGCCCTGCCTTCCAGCCTTGGGAGTGGGCGCCCTCCCGGCCTCGCTGGAAGGAAGGCCTGGGGCTACCCGGCTCTTCCGTCACTCTGAGGCGATCACCACTTTACTTGTTTAAAAAAAAAAAAAAATCGGCGGAGAGGTCTGCTCTTTTTCCATTCTTGCACGCATCTTGCAAAAACGGTGTTTGGTTGTAAGTTCTTGGTGGTAGGAAAGTATCAGACAATATCAGATTGAGAGTTGAATGTAAGAAGACTTGGACGACAAATATTTTAGAAATAGATTTACTGTTTCTCAATACATAGTAGATAGATCCATTGTTTGAAACAGCTGACGTTTCAAAACCTGTAGCAAGTAAAAATGGGCCTAAAGAGCGTGGTTTTGTTTCCTAATGTCTATTGCCAGTGGTGGAGGATTAGAATACTCTGGTATCAAACTTCTTTGAGGACTTTGCGTGGTGATCTTCCGTCTAGTGGTAAGTAACAACTTTGGAAGCGTGGTACTTAACTACTCTTAACAGTTGAACAAGTACAGCGTGGACCAGACTACCAGAATCCGTGTTTTCCTTTAATAACTCTGGCACTGGCAGTTGATTTTAGGATAACAAAATACTGATGAATAGTTAGTTATAGGCATAATCGGGCTGAAATCTTCCTCTTAAGATGCTAAGGAGAGCAGTTGTATATCTGGAGATGAGACAAACACTGTTTAGAATTGGATTAACAATAGTATCATTAAGCTAGCTGGCAGGCTTCTCAGATGTCTGTAGTTCTGTAGTTGGTGGTAAAACCGGACTAGAACACACTGACCTAAAAGAGACCTGGTATGGTTTTCCTCTGAATTTTTCTAATATGTGAAATCTCTATAGTTAGTTAATAGATATTAATTTTACCTTTTATCTTAATTTGTGCTGTTTGTCTACCCCCCCCCCCAAAAAAAAACCCAGAGGATCCCAGGTTTGGTTTTAGTTTTAAATTGGTATCTTTTGGGCTACTTACTTTGGAGTGGGGTTTTTTCCTTGGTTGAGGTATATTTGTGATGCCAATTGAATGTAGTTTTGCAAATGTGGTTTTTAATGTAAAATGTTCTTTTATTAGGGAAATGTCTTAATTACTGATACCGAGATAAAGTACTCCTAAAGGTAATTTCATTGACTTTTCTTTTTTTAAAAGATCTTATTTATTTATGTGACAGAGAGAGACACAGCAGTATGATTTTACAGTCAATCTCCATGGAGGAATTCTAAAAGGTTGGAGATCCTCCCACCTTAGGCTAGAGAGTGTAAATGGAGGAATTGTGAACAAGGGAGTGATCTCTGGGTTCTTGTTAGAAGCACAGAAAATACATGCTTATGTTCACTTGTAAACTTGAATTACCACCTCGTAAGTGATTTCTAAACCTATCAGTATTTTCCTACTTATCAGATCAGTATTTTAACACATTTGGTATCAAGGTGGATACCGAGCAAGTAATCTCAGCATTACAATGTACCACAGCAAATTCCTCTTCTTCTAACTAACTTTGAGCTAGTAGCAAACTACAAATAACTGTTACACTTTTTGGAATTCTAATTTTGGTACTGATTTTGATAATAATGCCACACATATCCAAGCTAAAATAATAGGATAAGCAAGGGTATATAATATCTTAATGTCCCTGCTTCTATATTTTATATGTTTCTCTAGACCATCCCCCACAGTTATGCTAGAGTGTTCTTACTATAATCCTTTTCTGCTCTCCAGCATTGTTTAAACCTTAGTATTGATCTTTCTTACTTCCTCTCCCACTATTTACCATCTGCATCCTGCAGACTATAATCCATTGAAACAGAAATAGCTGCAGTTTCTGGAATATGTATGTCATACCCCTTTCCTCTTTTGTTTGAACTATTTTCACTGCTTGGTATCTGCCTTTCTGGTTGGTCTGTGAAGTGTTCAGTGCTGGGGAATGGAGTTAACTCCATTGGTATTATAAGCATCCCATTCCAGATTGTCCCTGCCATATGTTTGGTGCCATAAATGGGGATATAAGAATTGCAGAACAGTGAGGATGGAGGAATTGAGTGAGTTTGACTTTTGAGATCGTAGTTTGAAAGGTGACGTGGAATGTATAACTTCTGGTTTTACGAAGATTGAATTTGTAATTATAAAATCTGCCCTTTAAAAATAGAGTTCATTGCTATTTTGTGAATTGGCTGCCCTCAAAAGACTGCCTTGAAACTTAAATAATAAAATTGTTACTTGCCTTGAGGTTTTAAGAATGCTTTGAAAGTTTAATGATAACTTTTATCTTTTAAAACTGATAACATTTTGTTCTTGGGCTTACTGAAGGCCCAAGAAGAATTTGGAGGGCAGGCCATAGTGTGCCTACCTTTTTTACAACTATTGGGTAAGACCTGAATTGTATTTCAGTTAAGCTAATCTTTTTGGGGCCTGCGGTAACATAACATGTGAACTTCTGGGTGTTACTGAAGCAGTTTAATTACTCATTTATGAGTCTTCTGTCTCCATTTTCTTGCACTGGCCATACTAAGGAATGAAGGTGTATTTACCAGAATATATTTTATTTGACACCAATTTTAATTTTTAAAGTGGATTAGTCGATTGTATATTTTAAGTAGCAAAGAAATTTTTTTTTAGATTTTAATTCCAGTGTAGTCAACATACAGTGTTAGTAGTTTGAGGTGTACAATATTGTGATTTAACAGTTCCATGTATTACCCAGTGCACATTAAGACAAGTGTACTCTTAATCCCCTTCACCTAGTTCACTCATTGCTCTACCCACCTCCCCTCTAGTAACCAACTCTGTTCTCTATAGTTACGAGTCTTTTTTTCGGTTTGTCTCTTTTTTTCTTTTCATTTGGTTCTTAAATTTCACATATGAGTGAAATCATGTGGTATTTGTCTTTCTCTGGTATATTCTGCCTAGCATTATACTCTCTAGATCCATCCATGTTGTTGCAGATGGCAAGATTTCATTCTTTTTTATGGCTGAGTAATACCCCGTTGTATGTATGTATATATATGCTACATTTTCTTTATCCATTCATCTATGGATGGATACTTGGCCTGCTTCCATAGTTTGACTCTTGTAAATAATGCTGCAGTAAACATAGGGTGGATATATCGCTTTAGGTTAGTGTTTGTGTATTCTTTAAATGACAAAGAAAATTTTAAATTTTATACTTTTATGTAACTAGGGTGTTGGGGCTTTTGGTTTGGCTTTTCAAGGAAAAAAAAATTCTGCATATTTTTATTCCACCAGTTATTGAGTTTGAGTCTCACAAACCAAAATAAGATGAACTAAATTTTTTAGCATCTTTTGAAACTCAATTTGCCCAATGCTTACTTGAGTGAAGTGACTGTGAACTTACAAAGACATGGTTTTGCAAGCAAGAGCTGATATGACCTCCTCCAACTTGGCGGAGGTGGGGGTGCTAGTAGGGACCTACAGCATATGAGGACAATAATTGAGTAAAAATGTCAAGTGGACTTGAGCTAGCTCTTAAAATCGAGTAGGGTTGTACTGATCATTAAAGACATTAAAGAGATGATGTTCATATTAAGACCCTGATAAACTGGAAAGTCTTCCAAGTTCTAAATGTAGAAGAACTCATTTTATTGCAAACTAATAATATTGTACAAAGTTGTATATCTAGAGTTGCTCCCAAAATTTTCCAGTTTTTTCTTCCAATGGACTGAGTGATTTTAACCACCCCCCCCGCCCCCCAAAATTTAAGGTAGAACTTAGATGTCATTTTTATTCTTGGTTAGATCAAGACTAGTTTATAGAAAAACACTGAATAATGAATAAAACTGGTCAATATTTAAAATGTTTATAAATCTCCATATCGTAAGTTTATGGTTTTTCAAAAAGCACATTTTAATGATACCAACATAATTTGCATGGAGGGATTCCCCCCCTCTTTACCCTTCTTGTAAGAGCAGCTTATGACGGGGCGCCTGGGTGGCTCAGTGGGTTAAAGCCTCTGCCTTCGGCTTGGGTCATGATCTCAGGGTCCTGGGATAGAGCCCTGCGTGGGGCTCTCTGCTCAGCAGGGAGCCTGCTTCCTCCCCCTCTCTCTGCCTGCCTCTCTGCCTACTTGTAATCTCTGTCAAATAAATAAATAAAATCTTTTTTTTTTAAAAAAAGAGCAGCTTATGAAACTGAAGTGAGGAGTTACCAACTATGTCTATGGATTGGCCACCCCCAAGTATATATCATATATACAAAGATTTTCTTAATTTGAACTAGATCTTGGCTGAAAATGTCTGAACGTTTCCTTAGGATTGTGTGTCTCTCTGTGTACATAGAATTGTGTGGTACTTGGAAATCATTTGTTAGAACTGATTTCTTAAAAGCTGAACTTATTTAGATGCAGCTATAAAGTAGAGGAAATCAGTATTACATACTAGTATAATACAGTTTTGTTGCAGGGGAAAGCATTGACCACAACCCCAGCCTAAGGCAGAATTACTCGGGATGTCCTTGAAGTAGAACTTACATTATAGAGAAACCAGTTAGGGCATGTGGGATCCAGCTCCATTACAGAGTATGCATGTGTTGACAGTTTGTTCAGTTGGAGCTGGACCAGCCTTCAGTGGGTTCTAGGTTAAGTGATTATTCATTAACCTGAACATAATTGTTAGAATTCTGGGTTTGATAGATGTAGAAGGAAAATCCAGGTAATTTTAAGATGTCCATTTTTAAAAGTATGCACATCTTTCAAAGTATTTAGTTCTGATTTCCTAAATTATACTGACAGTGGTGTCATAGCAGTTCAGGTGATTAAAAAATAATTGCTGTCTGAATTTGACACTTGCAGTTGATGGCACGTGAAAATGAGGGGGGAAATGGCGGTAGGAGGACTGAATATGATTACTTTTAAGATGTGGATTGAACTAGAACTAATTCCATTGGTAGTTTATTACGGTATGTAAGTACAAGGACCATATAAAAAACAGGCATCGGTATTTTCCCTTTTGTTTATTTAGTTCACTTCAACAAGTACTCATATTTAAGTTTCTAGGCTAGTTGTTTTGGTCGTGGGGAGATGGGATGGATACAAAGATGAGCAAGACAGAGGCTCTGCCTTCCAGAGCCTTGAATCAAGGAAGATAAGAAGGTCCACAGAAGCCCAGCTCAGAACAGACCAGTTGGAAGATTACACATGCCTTTCAGACGGTGTTCAGAATGTAAAGATAGGGAGAAACTTCTCTCAACGGGGGGGATTTGGCAGGAGCTCTTTGGAGGTAAGACTTCATCTGGCCGAGGTTGCATTAACGGTATTCCAAAAAGAGAGAACAATTTGAACAAAGGTGCAGAGGCTGAGTAGAGCAGACCACATTTGGGGGAACAGTGTATCCAATTTGACTGTAACATTGTATACGTGTCTGGGAAAAATGCCCAAAGGTTGCTTGCTAGCTGGTGAAAATGGAGAGATCATATGTTTGTATGTTAGTTGTAATCTAAGGGTAAAGAATCTCAGACTTAACCAGTATTTATATTTGTTCTCTAGTCTTGTGCTTGTATATCTCACTTAAATTATATATATATTAGGTCCTATCTTCCAGGGAAGGTGTTTTTTGTTTGTTTGTTTAATCTGAATGCAACCTGAATAGTTGCAGGTTAAAAGAAAAATGTTTATGTATAGCTGCATTTGTGTTAGTTATTTTCTGTATTTATGTCCATTTACATCAAGATTTCTTCAAGAGGGCCGAATGGGTGGCTCAGTCGTTAAGCGTCTGCCTTTGGCTCAGGTCATGATCGGGGTCCTGGGATCTAGCCCTGCATCAGGGTCCCTGCTGGGTAGGAAGCCCGCTTCTCCCTCTCCCACTCCGTGTGTTTGTGTTCCCTCTCTCACTGTGTCTCTCTCTGTCAAACATATAACTAAAAATCTTTAAAAAAAAAAAAAAAAGATTCCTTGAAGATAAGGACTTTGTTTGATTTAATCCACTTAGATCAATGACAGTTTTTGATCATCCTGAGTAACTGATATTTGTCATTATTACAGATTATGATGCATGATTATCACAGAAGAAAT
Organism: Martes martes; assembly: GCF_963455335.1. Classification (NCBI taxonomy): domain Eukaryota; kingdom Metazoa; phylum Chordata; class Mammalia; order Carnivora; family Mustelidae; genus Martes; species Martes martes. Next base: position 47,700,707 of record NC_137903.1, read on the forward strand.
TCATGTCTATAGCTTTTAAGGACTTGATTACATCATTTCAAGCCTGATAGTTTTGGAATCACCATTTAGAGCTTAAGACACCTCTGCCTTCACTTCAACCACCTGTCTTCATACCTTGAGGAAGTTGCTGAGTTTTAACACTCCTTTGTCCTTGGATTATCTAAGACTTCCCAGAAATCCATTTCTCACCAGTTCAGTAGGTAAGTGAATATTCAGTGCCCAATGCAACATTAAGACACATTGTTTTTCTGAAGACTATGCCCGGAATACTAACAGCCTTTCATAATTTTCTTAAAGGGAACGTCAGCAATCATGGGTAGGAAAAAAACCACTTTTCTGGGTTTTTTCTTTCTGTAACTATTTTGAATTTAAATAAATCAGCTCAAACTGAAATCTATTACTGCCTTTTAATGGTGGATTTTGTATAGCCATTAGTCAATTCTTCACAAGTAAAGGTGAAATGGACATTTTTTTAAAGAGGCTTAAAACTTTTTTAAAGTTTCTAGCATGTATTCTTAGGAGATAAGTGATCCCTAATACCTGAATCTTGCAAAGGGAACAGAATTTACATTTGTCTTACTTATCTTTCATTTGGGAGTCAGCAATGACAGCAGCCCAAAAGATGGAAACCTGTAAGTGATGACTGCTTTACATCCTTCCAGGCTTCTTAGGTTACTCTATGTATGGGTTTGGGCCAAGCTCAGGTGACGTTTCTTTCCCCCTCGGAAAGAATGTGCATGGAAACCTAGACCAAAAGCATTGATAACTCACCGCTGTATGAATCCTCAAAAAGACTTAGGACCTGGGGTACTGAAACTTGGACATTCAGTGCCAGTGTTTCCACAGTGTTTTCGTGTAATAAAGTTTTTGTGTTGATATGATGGAATTTTGAAAATAAAGATACCATGTTACTCTTTAAGGTATAATTATAAAATTCCTCATTCACAAGTGAAGTAACTCAGCTTTCTTTCTGCCCTTTAGCCAAATTTATAAGGAAAAATGATTCCCAACGGATATTTAATGTTTGAAGACGAAAATTTTATTGAGTCTTCTGTTGCCAAATTAAATGCCCTGAGGAAAAGTGGCCAGTTCTGTGATGTTCGACTTCAGGTATAAAAATTGATATTTTATTACTAAAAGCAGTAAATTAAGCAGATTTGCTTAATTTCTTTTTCATGGTAGGCATTTCGTGAAATAACTTTAAAAAACAATGATTTACTTATAAATATTAGATAAAAAATCTGATGTGGTAATTAGCTAGAGAAATACATAGTCCACAGTACTTCTGATTTTAATTCCTCATAATTTCAGGTCTGTGGCCATGAGATGTTAGCACACAGAGCAGTCCTGGCTTGCTGCAGTCCCTATTTATTTGAAATCTTTAATAGTGATAGTGATCCTCATGGAATTTCTCATGTTAAATTTGATGATCTCAATCCAGAAGCTGTTGAAGTCTTACTGAATTACGCCTACACTGCTCAGTAAGTACTTTATAAATTGTATAATTAGGGGATGTCATCAGGAAATTCCAAGTCTCTCTAAATTTATTTCAATTAAGTATCTGTGTTTTAAGGCCTTAGTATCCTAAATGATAAAGAACTTTTTTTTAATAGGTTGAAAGCCGATAAAGAATTGGTAAAAGATGTTTATTCTGCAGCAAAAAAGCTGAAGATGGACCGAGTAAAGCAGGTAGAGTACAAGAAGTTAATATATAAGGAGGACTATTACTAGCAAGTCTGCTTTTACATGGTTAGAGGGCATAATTTGTCATAAGCCATTTCTTAGTTTCAAGAACTTGAATAATGGCTCCCTTTTTCTCATAGAGAACTAAATGTTAGTTTAACCATTTATTAACCATTTAGTTATAGTTATATAGCAAGGTCATACTTCTCTCAGATAATTTGAGCTAAACCCTTGCTCTTCCAGTAGTCTTCTCGGCTGGGTAGCTGTATCAGTCACTGATAGCAGGGTGTAAAATACTTGTTTTTCCTCAAGAGTTAATCATATAGCTTATATTCTCAGTTCTTTTGTTCTTCTACATGCTGGAGTTCCTCTTTAAAAGGACTCCTTCTAGAATTTAACGCCATTGAGAACTGCTTAATAATTCATAGGGTAAAGGGCATTTAAGTCTTGTGGTGACTGGGTGGCTCAGTTGGTAAAGCGTCTGTCTTCAGCTCAGGTCATGGTCCCTGCTTCCTCTCTTCTGCATTCAGCAGCATCTCTCGTGTAGAACCCAGTTCAGATACTGCCTTCATAATGAAGTCTTTTCTAATTATGCTAGTTGGAAATATTTATTTGAACATTTCATATGCATTATCACAGCATTTCAGTTTGTGGCATCTTTCCTTAAACAACTTAGACATTTGTATGCCATTCTTTGATGTTTATTGTTTGTATACATATGTTCTTCCCAATGTTAAAATTGTTTGATTAGGGCAGTGATTCTTAATTCATCTTTCTATCTTCACGTAATGCTTACACACTGAGTATTAAATATTCATCAAGTAAAATATATGTAAGTATTGGTACTTGTGTGTTTCTTCTCCAAGGTTTGTGGTGATTATTTGCTATCTAGAATGGATGTTACCAGCTGCATCTCTTACCGAAATTTTGCAAGTTGTATGGGAGACTCCCGTTTGTTGAATAAGGTTGATGCTTATATTCAGGAGCATTTGTTACAAATTTCAGAAGAGGAGGAGTTTCTTAAACTTCCACGGCTAAAGGTGAGTAAAAAATCTATAAAGAGATATATCCTACTTAGTTCCAGGCAGGGAATCTTTGTCCATGTTTCAAGCATGTAAGTAATGGTTAGGAAAAAAATAGTACATTCAAATGATACTTTTAATTTTGGCAGTGTAACAGTTTTCTGCCTACCTGTTTGTGTATTTTTTTTTTTTGGCTACTGATTTTCTTTCTTTCTTTTTTTCTTTTTTCTTTTTTTAAAGATTTTATTTATTTATTTGACAGAAAGAGATCACAAATAGGCAGAGAGGCAGGCAGAGAAAGAGGAAGGGAAGCAGGCTTCCTGCTGAGCAGAGAGCCTGATGTGGGGCTCGATCCCGGGATGCTGGGATCATGACCTGAGCCAAAGGCAGAGGCTTTAACCCACTGAGCCACCCAGGCACCCTAGCTACTGATTTTCTTACAAATTAGAGTAAATATGTGGAATGTGATTGGGCATCTGTGAGCATTTTATTATGAAATTGAGCCTTAAGCTGAGAATTACAGGCTCAACACTGATCTATGTGTCACTGTTTTTTCCTAATTCTAGTTGGAGGTAATGCTTGAAGATAATGTCTGCTTGCCCAGCAATGGCAAATTGTACACAAAGGTAATCAACTGGGTGCAGCGTAGCATCTGGGAGAATGGAGACAGTCTGGAAGAGCTGATGGAAGAGGTTAGTTTTAAAGTAAATGGGTTTCAGCAATTCTTAAAAATTATTTTGCTATAACATGAAGGATTCCCTTTCACTTTTATTTTATAACCATCACCCTAAAGAATTTAAATTTTGCTATAGGTACCCCTAAGCTGAGAAACAGGGGGGGTGTCCAGGTGAGCTGAATGAACCGTTCAGTTTGGTCTTCTGCTTTTCTTTTTTTATTTCTTTGCTTATTATGTGCTGTTAACTTCCTTTAAAGTAGCATGTAATTTGCTTTAGAAATGGGAGGTGATACTGAAATTTTCTGTAGATTCTTAATTTTTCTTCACAGGTTTTTGCTTTAAATTTGAAAGTAGGTAAAAGCTTCTAATGGTTGTTCCTCCCCATTGATTTATCTCCCCATAGGTTTATTAACAAAACTAGGATACCCAAGACTGAAGAAACAAGAAGAAACCTCCAGTGTATTGACACGTAAAGAAGCAGCAGTCCTGCCCCAGTTCTCCTAAGAAAAATCCGCTGTGGGCAGAGAGCGATGATGATTTAATGGTGTTTACTCCTTTACAGGATTCTCTCTTTAAAGCTTTGTGTTTTTCAATGGTGTTGTTCATACATATAGTCACTCACTTCCCTTGGGCTACTTTTTAAAAATAACACAAGAAAGATTTGATGGAGAAATGGTGGGAATTAAACATATGGCGACAGAGCAGTAGAGTGACCCTGCATCTGTCATTCCACTTAAGCCTTTCAGAGACTCACTAAAGGCTTACCAGATCTGTTAGGCCTTGAAACATACTGTTATCATTATGTTCTAAGAAGGCTAACAGGTGATCCCTAAGTTTTATATCCTTTCCCACTTGAAAATCAGGTGCATTAACCAGTGTTTGCATCTGCTAAGGGAGTTATCTCTGTCTCTACAGCTTGTTTGCGTTTTGCATTTGCTTTTTATCTGTTTTTCTTGAAATTGCCTTCAGGACAGAAATATGTTAATGCAAATCAGACCACTTCAAAGGTGTAAGCCATATTCCATATTTTATTGTAAATATGTATATTCTTTAAGAGGCTATATATATTGTACTAGTGCTTTTTTTCTTAATGCTATATAATAGAAGCTATGAGAAAATGAAGATTTCTTTCAAGCCAGTCAAGCCAAGGACTCTTCGGCCAGTATTAGAAGATTCTGTATTTGATTTTTGTTTTTTAAATTTTTACAACCATGACCTGTATTTTCTTTACTTCGGGATCCTGCCAGAGCAAGATGTCAAGTTCAGGAAGCACACTGGAGGTTACCTTGAGGCGTTTGTGTGAGCTGCATACTAGTGGAGTAGCCATGGAGACGGTAGCCACATGGGTGTTCTGTTGCTGTTTTGCAGGTTCAAACCTTGTACTACTCAGCTGATCACAAGCTGCTTGATGGGAACCTACTAGATGGACAGGCTGAGGTGTTTGGCAGTGATGATGACCACATTCAGTTTGTGCAGGTACACATTGCACATCTGAGGTAACCTCAGGTTAAAATGTGATTAGAGCATTTTGTAGCATACTGAAATTTTCCTTTAATAAAGGAAAGTGGAAGAATTTCATTGGTATAACTGAACAGAAACATTTTTGGGACAAAACAAGCCTATCTTTCTTAACAGTTACTACTGTTTTGGGCACATAAAAAGAAATGAATTCAACACATTTAGATTTTTTTCTCAATGAAATAGGATTTACAGGTAGTAAGAAAGGCCGATAAGATGAAACAAAGTAGAAATTGAGTTTTTGGGGTTAGATTACAAAAAAATAGTTTGCAATAGGAATGAGTGTTGTTAGACCCTGGGGTTTTTTTTGTTTTGTTTTGTTTTGTTCGGTTCCTCTTTTTTTTTTTTTTTTTTTAATCTTAGGTATAAACTTTTTTAGTCTAGAGACAAAAAATTTAAAGTACACAGATCATAAATGTCAAATAGTGAACCCACTAATTTAAACACTACTTGGGTCAAGAAGAGATTTCTGCTTCCTGGAAACCTCTTATCCCTTCACAGCCCCCCAGATGAAACCATTATTCTAACTTCTGAAACAACAGACTACTTTGCCTGTGTTTAGAGTGGACGTAAATGGTCATGTAGTATGCATTCTTTCTTTTTGGCCTTCAGCTCAACATTGTATTTGTGAGGCATTAACTGTAGAATAGGCTGAGTTAACCCAGTTTTAAGGAATGGTTTTCTTTAATAGAAAGTGAAATAAAAAAAAACATGACCCGTGAAGTTCTCAGTTATGCTGTGGCAGTAGTCACCAAATATCTTTATTTTCACAAAAGTGTCAGGGTGTGAGTTAGTTGAGAACTTTATTCGTAGTTGTGCGTTTTGAACATTTAGAATATTTTTCCTCGTGACTCTAAAGATGTATTTTTTTTAAAGTTATACTTTCAACAATTAAAGTTTGCGTGCCCGATAAGTGGCAGGCCATGATGTTAACGTGTATGAGGGATAGTTTCTGGTTGTAGGACCTTACAGCAGTAGACTGAAACGGTACACTCTTACAGGAGGTATCTACAAAAGGCATACAGGGAAGGGCATGGTGGAGCAGGAGAGAAACTAGGGGAATTTTACAGAGGAGGAAACATTTGAGCAGCCCTAGGATCGAGAAGAGTTTGCATAGCATATAGAGGGAGGTATGTTGGTTACATAGGGGGATTGGTTAAATTACTGTACTTTTATACAGCAAAAATCTATACATTAGTCATATTTTAGACATGTGGTTAACTATCAGATGGGCAGTCTCTAGTCATGGGACTCCAGCTGATCTGTGGTTTATTTCCTTTTGTTTTTCTTACTCCTGTAAAGGATGGCATTAAACCCTTCAGTTTTTATGACCCAAGCACAGAGGGTAAAACTTGTAAGACCAATTTACAGCCTATTACAAGAAGTCATTTAAAAAAAAATGACAAGGGCATGGAGGAGGAAGAGTGTACTCTAGCCATTTAGTTTCAAAGGTTGAAAGAGTCCTTAGTGATCATTTAGAATAAGGAAATTAAGCAAATGGAAAAGGGAGAATTTGAGATAACGGATTCTGACATATGTGACTCCTTAGAAGGTGGTTCCCTAGATATAAAGATCATGAAGTTAAACCGGATGAGGTGACACATTAGGCTTGAGGAATAGAAAAAGAGTTTGACAAGAAGCCATTAGAAAGGAAGGAAGAAATTAGAATCAAAATATATTAAAAGCTAGCTAACATAGGTGGAGATAATTTTGAAGGAGAATAATAAATTATTAATTGAGTCAAATCATTCTTTGGGAGGTCATGTAAAAGAAGGTTATAGATACCATCTCTTCTGCATTAATTGTGGGAGGCCACTCGGTAATCTTTAGTGGATGTAAGTTCCAAAGAGTATTAAGGTCAAGAATCCGTTAGCTTGAGAAGTAATAATGGTTGAAAAAGAAACCGCCACCAGAGATAACCCTCTGGTGAGTAAGAGGCAAAGAAAGCAGAGCCAGTGGGTGGCTGGGTGAGAGCTGATACAGGAAAGTTTGAAGATAAAGGAGAGGGAAGGATGGGTTTAGAAATGTTCCAGAAGGAATATAAAGGAGTTATCCAGCACTTCTGTATAACTTGTTTAAAAAAAAAAAAAAAAGTCTTTGCTGTTACCCTGCTTTCCTTTTACATTCATTTTTTTTCTCAGTTATAGTCCATACGTTAGAACAGTTTTCTTACTGCGATAAAAGCTCTTAATGTAAGCATTATCAATTTGTGATACTTTGGATCCCTTCTTGCCACAGGTTGGGATGGGGTTTTATGTACCTTGTAATTCTAGTAGCAGAAGACACAAGTCTGGCATAGTATAAAAAGAGTGGCTTTATACTCAGAATTTCTAATCTTTCTTTTAGTTGTATTGCATTAGGCAATGCATATCTTCTCTGAGTATTGTTACCTATGAAATGGATTGGCAGTACTGCCCATAACTGGATCAAAAGAGATGATGTGAATAAAGTTCCTAATAATACCTAGGTATATAGTAAATGTCTAAGTAGAACTTAATGGTAACCGTTAACCTGGTACATGCTCTACCTGTTTTCAAAATAGCCTGCATACGCTGTAACCACAATTGTTGAATGGCCCAGACCAAACTTCACGGCTTCAAGTAGCTACCAAAATCTTTTCCTCTAAGAGTTGTTACTTGACTTTTTGCTTCCACAAGAAACAAATTTCTACTGTAAATCTTACCTACCGTGTGGCTCTGGCCCTGGGGACCAAACTAAGTGGATAAGCAGACTTTATCAAGTACTGAGGGTGGTACCTGTTTATTTGGTAGTGCCATGTAGGGGGTCTTTGACTCCTCTAATTCCATATGATCATATCCTTTAAAAGTCAAGGGCTAATGTTATTGGAAGAAAACCATCAAAGAGAACTCATACACAAGAACACAATGTGATTCTCTTAAAGTTATTTGGGAAAATTTGTAGCTTTGCCCATTAGTATTCCTGTGTATTCTACTTTTGTGAATGTTTGGTTCTTTTAGTAGTATTGTTCCATTTCTGGTTTCTGTTTTTTATTTCTGTGTTCTGATGTAGTTTGATTTGTCTAGAAAAGCACTCTAATATCTGTAAGGTGGTCCTGAGAAGTACTTCTCAGAGGGACTGGATTGGATAAATGTCTGCTCACTTTTTTGCTGGCATTGTATGAAGGATATCAGAGTACATATGATATAATATGATATAATTACATTCGATAATTTCTTGGAGACAGTGGGTTAAATGTATTATTTCAGATAATTCATACCCTTTTAAATTAATAACCTCTTTTGAAAGATGATTCTACACTTAGTACAAAGAGTATATGAGCTTATGTAGATTATGAAGGGGGGTTCCTTCCCGTCTCCCCTACCCCCCATTGAAGTATTCTGATATTTGATCTACAGTGTTTTTTTAATTTCTTAAATTGAGCTTTTCCTGGCCAGGCTATTTGCGTAGTTATAGTTGTTTCATTACAAGTGGAGATGGACGTATGCCAGTAATTTGTGTCAGTTGGAAAGTGTTGGTTTGTCTTAAATTTAGGTATGCTATAAACATCATACATAGGTCAAAGACACTTGTTTTTTTCAGTGTTGTGGAATAGCTCAGGAACAGAGGTACACCAGGTATGGTCTTTGGCTAGGTTTCTGTAGCTACCTTTTGATTTTGCAGAAAAAGCCACCACGTGAGAATGGCCATAAGCCGATAAGTAGCAGTTCCACTGGATGTCTCTCTTCTCCAAATGCTACAGTACAAAGCCCTAAGCATGAATGGAAAATCGTTGCTTCGGAAAAGACTTCAAGTAAGTGTATTACGCTTGTCAGATTGTCTTTGAAGTACTTATTTTTAAAGGAGTGTTGAGCGGAACCATTTAATTACTTTGAAAGTGACTGTGGAGAAAAAACTCAGAAGCAACTAAATTTGGAAAACAATAGCAGATCATTCTATGCTGGAATCTGGAGTCCAATTCAGGATCACACAGGAAACCAAAAGTAATAATAACTGCATCTTAAACATAGAACTTTTGTGCTTACAGATAACACTTACTTGTGCCTGGCTGTGCTGGATGGTATATTCTGTGTAATTTTCCTTCATGGGAGAAACAGCCCGCAGAGCTCACCAACGAGTACTCCAAAACTAATTAAAAGTTTAAGCTTTGAGATGCAACCAGATGAGCTAATAGAAAAGCCCATGTCTCCCATGCAGTATGCACGGTCTGGTCTGGGGACAGCAGAGATGAATGGCAAGCTTATAGCAGCAGGTAAGAACAGAAGATGAGTGTTTTCTTACTGAAAACTTTCAACTGGCTGAGCCTCTTAAATGGACATTTGTGCTTGCTTGTGACATGTGAACTTTGGAAAATAGGGTTTAATATATGCCTTCTTCCTTGGCATTCTACTTTCTCACATTTTAAAAAGACCAAGAAATAAAAAGTAAATACTTTCGTGTTGTCTGACCTTTAAGTAAATGTCTGTTTCTAATTCTTAAACTATAACGTAGCTGAATTATTGTCCTTATTTTCAAAGCAAGACTAAGCAATTTACTCATACTGATAAATGTTGTTAAAACATCAACTAATGGGGCCTAAGTTTATGGATAAAATTCCTTTTCTCGTTGTGCAGATTACTTAAATCCTTCTAGGCCAGGAACTCTGGTCCAGTTTAATATCTTACACATAAATCTTGATGATTCTTTTACCAGGTGGCTATAACAGAGAGGAGTGTCTTCGAACAGTCGAATGCTATGATCCACATACAGATCACTGGTCCTTTCTTGCTCCCATGAGAACACCAAGGGCTCGATTTCAAATGGCTGTACTCATGGTAAGTGCATTGTGTTGCAAGAAGAAGTAATCTGTATTTAGCTGTTCCTCATACTTCAGAATGGCAGAAATTCTAATCTCTCACTTTTGATGTAGGGCCAACTCTATGTGGTAGGTGGATCGAATGGCCACTCAGATGACCTGAGTTGTGGAGAAATGTATGATCCAAGCATAGATGACTGGACTCCTGTTCCAGAATTGAGAACTAACCGTTGTAATGCAGGTAAAATTACTTTTTTTCTGGGATATTCAACATTTAAATATGATAAGTAAATTACCAATATATAACCTTATTTTATATTCACATAGGAGTATGTGCTCTGAATGGGAAATTATACATCGTTGGTGGCTCTGATCCATATGGTCAAAAAGGACTGAAAAACTGTGATGTATTTGATCCTGTAACAAAGTCATGGACAAGCTGTGCTCCTCTTAACATTCGTGAGTTGATTTTTTTGTGTGTCCTGTTTCTTGGGTTTTTTTGGATGTGTGTGTGTGTGTGTGTGTGTGTTTTAACTTCTGAATCAACAGTATATGTAGTGTACAACTTACAGTTTTGGGAGATAAAGTAATAATTTTGGCTCAACTTGATTTTATAGGTAGACACCAGGCTGCAGTCTGTGAGCTTGGTGGGTTTTTATACATAATTGGAGGTGCAGAGTCTTGGAATTGCCTGAACACAGTAGAACGTTACAATCCTGAAAATAACACCTGGACTTTAATTGCACCCATGAATGTGGCTAGGCGAGGAGCTGGCGTAGCTGTTCTTGATGGTGAGTGTTGGGATTTGGAAAAGTGAGGAATAGGGAGTGACAACAGTTTTCTTGTAAAATTCTGAAAGAATGTCAGTGATGACTATATACTTGTATAATTAGAATTCAGAAGCAGCCATCTTTGCCAGTGCTATAGGGATTGTTGGTTTTTTAGAAGTCTTTTCTAATAGAGACTCAGTTCTTAAAATAATAATATAAATTAATCAACACACTGTCATCTTTTGATGAGTTCACTGAATGAAGTTCTAAGTCCTTTCCTTCCATAAACCATATGCAAAGTATATCATCTTGGAGTTTGTTCCTTTAGAGCAAGAATTCAAAGATCTTGATTTGCAAAGCAAACATAAGTACCAGTCATCTAGATTAGTCTTTTCTAATTGTCTACTCCCTATCTAATTGGAAGCAATACTTAAGACCATTTCAACAAGTCTTTTGAAAGCATTAAACTTGGTTTTATATAGAAACAGCTTTCTTTTCACATCCATTTTATTGAGTTACATGTTTAATTATGTAATTATGAGTTTAGTTAGCCTTGTCTTGGGAATAAAGCAGAATCTTAGTTAAGCTTGTGGCTCAACTGCTGAAAGCATAGATGTGTAGACCTGCCAGCAAGTAGCCTACTGGACCATAGCCTGCAGGGCACCCCACCCCCAGCCTTGTCAGTTCTTATATAAATATATAGATGCAGATAGGTTAAGTGACAGATGAGAAAATAACGATTTTTTTAAGTTATACAGTATTTAATGCTAACATTTTATCTGTTTGAAAATAACTTACTAACTGTTCTGCATATATATTTGAAAATAAATGATAACTTCTGGTCTGTTTCCAAGAAGTTTTTATGCCAAAGTAATTTTATATAGTTGGAAAGCTCAAGAAAATGTTATCTGAAACCTGCTTTTCTGTAACTTTTGAATCTCAGTTCTTAGGCACTAGACTAATACAAAATTTCCAGTGCACAAAACTACTCTGGATTGCCACTAATTAGCTGCATTTTTAGGTGAATTGTCCACCTTCTTTGTGCCTCATTTCATCTGTGAAATGGCAATAATAGTAGCTACCACAAAGAATTATGGGAATTAACTTCAGTTAGATGCTACCCCTCTCCTTTTAAATTACGCGAGTTCCAGGTATGAATGGGTTTTTATCAATTTTGTTGCATTTGTATCCACAGCTCCTAGAGAGCGTTTGCCACATTTAGTGAGGCAGTTAATGAGTACTTTCTACGGAATGAGCAGGCATTTCTACTAAGAACCACTGATTTTAGCAAAAAATAATTAAGTAGAGTTTTTCTTTCTTATTCTCTTTAGATTTACCTTGTTTCCTTTCTCTTTTAGGAAAATTGTTTGTAGGTGGTGGCTTTGATGGTTCTCATGCCATCAGTTGTGTAGAGATGTACGACCCAACGAGAAATGAATGGAAGATGATGCGAAACATGACTTCACCAAGGAGCAACGCTGGGATTGCAACTGTAGGGAACACCATTTATGCAGTGGGAGGATTTGATGGCAATGAATTTCTGAATACGGTGGAAGTCTATAACCTTGAGTCAAATGAGTGGAGCCCCTATACGAAGATTTTCCAGTTTTAACAAATTTAAGACCCTTTCAAACTAACAGGCTTAGTGATGTAATTGTGTTTAGTAGAGGTACACTTGTGAATAAGGAGGGTGGGTGGGTAATAGATGTTGCTAACAGCAACACAAAGCTTTTGCATATTGCATATTATTAAACATGCTGTACATTTTGTGTTTATTGGGAAAGGAATGCAAAGATGAAGGTCTGTTTTGTGTATTTTTAGGACTACTTTGGTTATTTTACTTTTTGGAAGTTAATATTGTAAAAGAATAAACCAAGACTTGATCAGGCATGTCATTTCAAGAAGTCCCCTCCTCCACATTTGTTTTTGCCAATTTGCACATTAAATGACTCTTCCCTCAAACATGTATAATGGGGCAAGGGGGTAGGGTTTAAGATCTAGACAGTTGGGTTTTTTTAAGGGCCCTTTTTCAATAACTGGAACACTCTATACAAAAGAGACTTATTTAACTAGATGACAATGACTATTTTTGTTTTTATTAAAAGAAAGCTGACATGCCTACCAAGATTTAATCTTTTATGATTGCCTTTTTATAACTTAACTTTTTATATTCTCAGCACAGTGCTTTACCTATTGAAGATAGGGCAGATTCAAATAACTGAAGCAGAGTGGCAGTCTTAAAGGATGTAGAGTAAGGTGTTTCTTTTATACGGCCAGAATGCAAACTTCTAAGCTTTTGCCTCAGCTACTTTTTTTTTTTTTTTTTTTTTTGAGACTGCAGTACCAATAGTTTATTTGAATGGAGTTGCTGAACAGTAACGTAGCTGTGATTTTTATTTGAGACACTGATTTCAAATATTCTGACTTCTTGAGGGTATATTTTATATAGCAAGACACTTAATATATAACAGTAAAGAACGGTGAAGTACTTTATTTTCTAAATAATTCCTGTCTTTATTTATCATTAACAATCCTAAATAGCACCCTCGATTGTGAAAAAAATTAAAACTGTATTGGGTTTATGAATGCAGCCTTTATCAGAACTATGTTTTTGCTCAGTTTTTCTCTTCATATGGATAAATACTGGTTGGGGTGACTTTATGGAATGTGTAGTGCTACACATATAACTTATGGTGCCAAAATTAGCACATCCTAATGCTTGCTGCCAATGCAAACATATTAAAGGTACTTTGCAGGAAATCCTTGCACCATGGAATTAATATCCAAATGTTGTTTGTGTACTCATTAATAAGTTAAAAGTTTGGGGGACAGTTTTTTTCCCAGTAATGAGTAACGATGAGCTTCAGGTATTTGGGAAAACAGTCACCTGCCATGTCTGAAATAGAACTGATGGTAAGATTTTTTTCTCAGAGAAGACAAGCTCGTAAGACTCTAACGAGCCAAGTAGGACAAGGTGACGACCAGTGGCTAACTTGGGTTAGAAAGAAAATTGTTCCACTGGTACTTAGACACCTTCTTTCATTTATTCCACAAAGCACCATCAAGAAAGCTCACCTGGTGGCTATGTAGTCAATGACTTTATTTATTGCTGGTTTGGTTCTGGATTGAAAGTAGGTTGGCAGATTTGAATTTGCCTCATAGGATGACTATTTTTTTAAGTAGATCTGCATATGTTCTATTTAGCCCAAGGAAGTAATATCTTAGTTGGGGATTCAGCAGTGAAATATTTGAAATTACTTCTTAATTCCTAGGTAGCATTAAGCAAATAATGGGTGTGAATACTCTGGTTCAGAGTTTTTCCGTATTATTGATGCCAAACAGGTAGTTTGATGGTTAAAAGTATGTTTTTTAAGTATGTTAGAAGCTCCCATAAGGGGGGGGGGGGGTGTGCTCATTGACCATTTGTTTATATTTATTTCCATCTAAAAGGTATATGTTTTTCTTGAGGGAAGGAGAAAATACGGCATAGCCTCAACATAATTAAATGTTTTTACCATCAGTATGGGTTTTGGGGTAGTTTAGAAATAACATTGTTAATAACTACCCTGTGATCAGTTGTGAGAATGCCTAAAACGTACTAGATGACTAAAACAGTAGCAAAACTATAAAATACCTGCCTGAATTAATAATTTAACTGTTATACTCACACATGAATTTTATTGTGATGTTCAAGGTAGGGTTTTGATTTTTAGCCTCTAGTACGTCTTACATGCTTTCCCTTTCAACATACTTTAGAATTCCTTATCTTTTAGAGTGCTGTGAATTGTGTAAGACTGTTGATTCACAGACCTGTACCCCTGAAAACAAATGATACATTATATCTTAATTTTTTTAAAAAAGAATTCCTTCTATTTTAGAGGAAAAAACTGGATCTGGAAGTGTGATACAGTCCTACAATCCTTGCTTAATACTCTAGGTGTGTACCCTATGATTTCTCCAGATCTTAAAATTCTTAAAACTGAAGTTAAGTAACAGAGAAAAGAGTCCCTGGAGGATATTTCTGCAACTTCAGCGTTGCCTTTGGAAGAATATGAGATCACAGAAAATTTTGTCTTTATAATATTAGTCATTTATTTGTATCCTACTTGGTTCTAAAAAAGGATTTGAAGAGTCTTTCATTAAATGACTATAGATGTATTAACTGGGTGATTAAAAAAAAGAAAAGAAAAAGGGAGAAGCATGGAAACATCAATGTATGTAGTAAAATGGTGGTTACCAGAGGATTGGGGTGGGGGGGGGGGGTTGGAGAAGAGTGATGGTGTTTAAGGGTACAGACTTACAATGAGTAATAAATAAACCTGAGATCTAATGTGCAGTATGATGAGTATAGATAATGTTATGCTATAATTATGTAATGTGGTAAGTATCACTCCATGGCAGTCATGTTGCAATATATAAATACATCAAAGTAAGCTATACACCTTAAACTTAAGACAGTGTTACATGTCACGTTTATTCATTTTTTTTAAATCAAGAAATAGGAAGCATCAGTAGGTTGACAAGGAATTCTCTGAAGCACAAGTTTCTTTCATAGTGAAACCAGAATGTTCCCCGTCGTAAAATGATGCACTGAGCAACAAGTCCTAGCACAGTGGCCAACAAAATATTGACACTTCACTATTAATAGCTCCATGTGTTCCTGCAGGTTGAATAAGAGCGAGAAGCAGAAGCTCAGTTACTAAGTGTGTATAGGGTTGATACCTGGGGGGAATTTAAGAATCTAAAAAAGGTATACG
Organism: Martes martes; assembly: GCF_963455335.1. NCBI lineage: Eukaryota > Metazoa > Chordata > Mammalia > Carnivora > Mustelidae > Martes > Martes martes. The sequence continues at coordinate 47,715,907 of NC_137903.1, forward strand.
TCTGAATAGATGACTACACATTTGTTCAAAATGAGCAAAGGGAGTAATTTTAGCCTGGGAAAAAGGCACACACAGTACCAAACTTGGATGAAGGAAAGAAAGAAATGAGGGATGATACAAGATGAGCTGAATGAAATATACAGCAAGTTAATAAGAGTTACCAGATTAAAAGGTTGAAAGACACCTACCAAATGTAACTAGTTCAGTAATTAGCAGGGCCAGCTATCCATTAAGGCTACTCCCAAATCAAAAGATCTCTCAATCTTATAATTGATTAAATTGAAGATCTTATAATTGATAAAACTGATAAAATTGATTGCATTAAGCAAGTGTTTTGTCTCAAACAGGTGGTACTGAGTCTTTAAAGGTCCGGGCTTGAAAGAAAATGCCTGATAATGACTGGTACCCAGAACTCAACAACAAAAAGTAAATGGGGAAAAGATTTAAACAAGACACTTTCCAAATAAATGGATTCCAATAAGCACATGAAAAGATGCTCACTGTCATAAACTGGGGAAATGTAGAGAGGAGAATTACATACACACCTATTAAAACAGTATCAAATTCTGGTTGGGATGCAGATCAATGGAACTCAAATTGCTGGAGGCATCAAAATTGGAAGGTCACTTTGGAAAACTGGCAGTTTCCGACAAAATACCCTATGACACGGTAATCACTTACCTAGGTATTGACCCAAGTGAAATGAGAACCTGTTCACGCCAAAACCTGTATGTGAGTATAGCGGCTTTATTCAGTCACCAACTCAAATAGCCTTCCAACTGCTGAATGGATAATTTGGTGCATCCATGCAATGAAATACTACTTGGGAATTAAAAGGATGAAGTCTTGTGGAGCAGTGGAATTCATATTTTAATCATGCTGGTGATGATGCAATTGTGTTTTGGCAAAACTCAAAACTCTAACCAAAGGGGCACCAAACCTTAAAAAAAAAACAAAACTTTTTTTCTTCGTGTGTGTGCAGGAGGAGGAGTAGAGGGAGAGGGACAAGCAGGCTTTGCCAAGCATGGTGCCCAGTGTGGGGCTCAATACCAGGACCCTGAAATCACCTGAGCTGAAACCAAGAGTTAAGTCACTGAATCGCTTGAGCCACCCAGGTGCCCCCCAAAAGGTATCAAACCTTTAAAGGAAAAGGCTTTTTTAAAAGGGGGACTAGGAAACAGCCCTATTTTACCTTGCTGGAAATCCCAGCAGGGAACCATTGATTCCCACTGGCCTTGCAAGGATTATATACCGAGCTAATGTAGTTTAACCCATAACCATCAGACTACAGTAGAATTGCAAAAGCTAAGGAAAGATTAGAACTAAAAGAATAACATGTTGACATCAAGTTTGTAGTTAGGGGCACTGAGACACCTCACCTTATAGTTTCATAGCTGGTAACTGTTCAAGTTCATAATGTTGTTTCCACCGGAGTGGGTTTTATTGGTAAAATAGCCAAAGAACCATTAACTGGGAGGCTGACTGGCTTGTCAATTCAGTCTAAACCAGAAAAGGGCTTTGCGTGGCATCACTTACTGAGAGTGGAAGATGTATTTAATTTCTCAACAGTGAGATACATTCCCTCTTAAAAAGAAAAGAGAAATTCATCCTGACTCATGGGATAAGAAAGGATGTTTGAAAAGGGCTCCAGGAGATGGGTGGGCTACGGGGAGTTGTCAGAAAGTACGAACAAAGTGATCTGAGGTAGATCAAGACACCCATCTAAAGAAATCTGGGTCTACCCTGAAAGAGTGAAAAGATTCCCGTTCTCCCTGAAGGTGATGGTCAAAAGATAAAGGAAACAAGCTTCAGGTTTGTCCTTCAGGTGACAGGCAAAGACCAGAACAGGAAAATGAAGTTGATCATCTGTGAGGTTCTAATCTGTGCAGTCCCAAATTGCCCACTACAGGGACTAACTACTGTCGTGCCCCAGTAGGGGACGACACCCCAATTCTTAAACCAGCGTTCCTTTGGCTCAGAATGCTAGAAATTGCTGGGGTTGCTACACCCAAAGGATCCTCCCTAATCCTCTCAGGAAGTGCATTATCTTTGGTAAAAGTAAACTGGAAAAGGCTAGTGGAAAATGGTGCCAGAAACTTTGCTGGGATAATCCTCATAGATGTCCCTCATGAAGTTATTACAGACTCCTCACTAAGGCAAGGCCAAGGGCATTATGTAGAAAGCCCTTCCCCTGTGTGACTTCCCTCATCTGTCCCTACTGGCATGCTTAGGATGGCTTCTACCCAAAATACAACAGGCATACATAATGAAGAATGGACATTTTAGAACTGTTAAGTTCCTCTCCCAAGATCTTCCACCAAAACAAACGTATGTTTTGCAAGGTAGAGTTTATGACCTTTAGGTCAACTGAGTTATCTCAATCCAGAGGAGGGATCCAGAAAAGAAAGAGGGAGGGAGAGGAAACCCTAAACTGCATTATACTAGCATATAACAGAAAAGTACAGTATAGTAGTTAAAGTATAAAATTAAGATTAGATTTTTAAAAAATGGTTACAATTAGAAAAAAAAGGCAACAAAGACACCTGACATTTCAAAGAAACAAAGCCTACACATGTTTAAAAGAATGTTTAAAAAGAACAACAAAAAGACTAGGAAATCAGAGGAAAACATCTTCACATATCAGTAAAATTTTAAAAATTTTTGAGGTTGAAATAATTGACAAATTACTGTACAGAGGAAAAGATAACATAAACTAAGATAAAATCTACATGCACATGTGAAAGTGCGGAGGAGAGAAATTTCCTAAAAATCACAACCTATGTTAAAAAGATAAGAGGGAAAAAGGAGAGGGAGGCAACAGCAGAACCAAAACCCAGGAACCACCACCAGAAGCCGCTGAGGGATAAAGATCTGAAAAAACTTCAGGGTGGAGGGGATGTTTTTTGCAGAGAGCGGAGATCCTCTGGAAGCTTCTCCCACAGGGCTCCTATCCCTACCCCTGATGTCACTGGAGCCCCAGGTAGGGGTGCGGCTTCCGATGCAAACATACAGCTCAGTGGGTCCTGCAGAGACTGACCGTAAGCATCTTGGGTAGATTCTCTCTTACTGGAGAGGGTCGCTTTCATCATCATACCTTGTCACAGTTCAGAAACACAATTTGGAAGTAAAATGAAAAAGCAAAATCTTACTAAAAATAAAATTTATTGTTTTGTAAAAAATAAATTAACATCAAAGAATAGCAAGTTAGATTTAATCTAATGTATTAACAAAAGCATAATATACTCTAGTAAACAAGGATTTCCAGCTTACTCTATAACTAAGAAGTCAATTAAACACTTAGTTTAGCTAGAGGCAAATATGAATTCCCTGCCATCTACTCCCATAAATCCATGCTCCTTCACATTTAAGGGAAAAAATCAGTATAGAGGTCTCCCCTACTCTTCCCATTAGAAATGCACTGAAAAGTGACAAACCCAGGGAAGAAGAGAAGAAACTATATAGCAAGTACAAGCTGGTCAAAATTCTATTTACATTACCTTAGCGGAAGTGGAAGGGACATAGGTTACGTTCATCAGGTCTATGGGGAAGACAGTTTGATCATAAAACAGCCCAGGGTAAGAATTCATTGTGTGGCAGGGTGAGCATGGCCGTGTCCTAATTCTTTCTTGAGGTTTGGAAGTGTTTCTGGTCATGGACCCATGCTTAGGGTTGAGAGAGATGGGAATCCTCTGCCCCCAGGCCGTCCACAGATGCCAAAGTGGCTCCTGCCCTAACATGACTAAAAAGATGGCTCTCCTTTCCTTAAGACAGACTGGCTCAGTGTCAGGAGTAGAGGTAGGGAAGTACTGTTAACTCCAGTGAGTTGAATCCATAGTTTATCCCACAATGGATGCATTTAGGCTTTTTAGAACTGCAATGAGATTTTCAGGAATAGGCAACCACCTTCTTGCACCTATGAGGCATTTTTTACAAGTCTCTTGGGTTTGACTCAAAAGGCTGAAGGCTACTCTTGTTCTTGAAGACAAATGCAATTCCTTTTAAGTTACAGATCAGTGTTCAGGTCCTATAGTTGAGCGTGTCTTCACACCATCCCCTGCTTTGGGCCTCCATATAGACAGAGGCACTGCACTGCTGCATGGAATATTCCATCTCAACCAGCTGGTGGCATCCAATGGTTAACTTTTCCCTAGGGGATAAAGAAATATTAAATCACTACAAGACAGCGAGGCAGATAAATGAAAAAGTATTAATACAAGAGGACAACACTGGGATTTGAAATACATTCTTTGATAGTTGAGAGTTATAGTTTCTCAGTACAGACAAAACAGCATGGGGGAGATAAGCACTTAGTAGCACAGATTTCTCAGTCGACATGGAAAAGATCTTGGTACAATTCTTAGAATTCGGGACTAAGGGTTCCCATGGCAGACCTCCTGCAAACAAGCAAAGTTGGATGCTTAAAAATAGTCCTCTGTATGGTCTCTAAGGGACTTCTCCCAGCAGGAGATGGGCTGATGATACAGCATTCTAATCCAAAGCATGAGCAATGCTATAAGCCTAGATCACAGATTGTTATCTTAACTAAAGAGCAAGTAGCCTGGAGGATACTAAGAGGGTGCACCTCCTGACAGGAGCAGGTAATGGAGAGGAGATGGCAAGTGGACAGAGCTTCCGCTCTTAAAAAGAACTGCTAAATTCCCAAATGAGTACTAGCTAATTACTCTGAGCCAGAGGCAGGGAAGCAGGGAGCAATGCCTATTATACGCCATGCCAGCTCAGATCTAAGACTAAGCCTAGCCTGTCTCTCAGAAGCTGACTTGGGCCTACAAACTACGGGATGTATAAGTCATCAGAGCACCAACCCACCACATCTGATGTCTGGAGTCCAAATCTCATGGAAACCTATTTAAATCTCCTGGGAGATGGGTCTATATAAGCTCACGAAGAATAACCAGTGAAAGCATCTGGCACATTAGGTGTTGGAGAAATGGCAGGTTTTTAAATGTAAATTACACTGTTATTAGTCTCTTGGCTTCTAAGATGCTCTGGCCATCTCCACTGTGTTGGGGAGGACCACTAGCCACCTCTCTCCACTGCCCCACCCCCCTTTCGGAACTCAGGGATTAGGACGAGAGACAGCAGTGACAGCAAAAGGAAATACACCGTATTTTGAGCAGCCGCACTTCCTCAAGATGTGTGGATTCTCTGACACTGATTAAAAGCTGACTTTTGGTTTTGTGTTGCTCTAGTCCTGTTTCCTATATTTACAGTGCTTACAATTAATGTTATGTTGCCGTCAATTCTTCGTAACTACTCAGAAAATGATTTTTGCAAGACCCTAAGAGATCCCCACATAGGAGAGATATTGTAAAACAAATACCCACTGTAGATTTTCTTCTTGTACCTAGAAAGAATTTTAGAAAAACTGCATGAAATACTATCTTAGTTTTCTCATAACTTATCTAACATAAGTAAGTTTTCTCATAAACTTAAAAATGAAAGAGACCTGCTCTTGATTTATTCCACATGTGGGGGAAAAAAATCCTTTACAACTAGACTTTGAATCTATTTCTGTGTCTTGTCTTCTTTCTTTCTTCCCCTCCTCTCACAGTTTAGAAGTGAGCTCTGTCTCCTCTTTTCATCCTACTGGCATCTGGTTTCTTCGTGTGTGTGAGTCAGCATTCTCACAGGGGATTATCACCTACAGATTCTCTCTTCTGCAGCAAGTTGTTATTGCTGAATGAGGAAAGTAGCACGTGTTTTTCATCGTGTACGCTTGGTCTCTACTGTATTAAGACAGGAATTCTTAAGTTCCTTAATCCCAGGGCTTTTATGTAGAATGACAGAATATCAGATGTGGGGGCACCTTAATGCCTTTGCATAATATTCTGTAGCATTTCTGGTTGAGTCATATCATGTTGGCTTTCACCAAAAGTTGTGAGAGCACACACAATTCTGAGAGGTAGCCCATTTCCTATCTCTTAATTTCTAGAAAATTCTTCCTTGGACCTAAAAAAACAAAAACAAACAAACAAACAAAAAAACCATTCTCTGACATGAGTAGCCTAAATTTTAAAAAAGACTCATTATCTGAGAGTGCAAATATTTTATGTCTCATAGTGATCCTATTTCTCTGTTGCAAACTAAACAATCCCCACTCCTACTCTGTTCTGGAAGAGAGCTCAAGACTGGAATTTGCTTCTAGTTCTGTAATTCTATGTGGCTCAAGAGATTTCTACAAAACTGCCAGTTTCTCTGAATTGTCCTATTATGGGTATCAAACTCACCTTGACCAAATCTCAGATAGGTCAAAATAAACTGGAAATTTGAGCAAATCAATTTAAAAATAATTTTAGTGGTTATCTGATTCATGTCCATGGCTACTTTTGTCAAAATGGCATGGCAGTAGTGAACTTAAATGATCTAATGACAGTTTTTCCAAAATTCTTTCTAGGTTCAAGAAGAAAGTCTACAATGGATATTTGTTTTACAAATCTCTGAACTTTTCTATTTATTTGCAGTGTATATCTCAAATGAAGGAAAATGGAATACAATGTAATGCTAATATAAAAATAGCATAACAGCTAACAGCATATTCAATGGTAAAGACGAAAAGCTTTCCCCCTAAAATCGTGAACAAGACAAGGATGCCCACGTATCACCACTTCTACTCAACACTGTACTGAAAATTCTAGCCAGAGCAATTAGGCACAAAAAACAAATAATAATAAACATACAAATTATAATCAAAGAGGTAAAATTATCCCTATTTATAGATACTAAAGAAACCACAAAATACCTGTTAGAATAAACTAAATCAACAAACAAAAATCAATTGCATTTTTCTTTTTTCTTTTTTTTTTTTTTAAGATTTATTTATTTATTTTATTGAGAGAGCAAGAGCAAGTGGGGAAGGGGGACAGGGAGAGAGAGAATCTCAAGCTGACTCTGCACTGAGTGCAGAGTCCCACGCAGGGCTCAAGCATACCACCCTGAGATCAAGACCTGAGCCAAAACCAAGAGTCAGATGCTTAACTGGCTGAGCCACCCAGGCACCCTAACTGCATTTCCATACACTAGAAATGGAAATGAAGGAAACAATTCCATTTACAATAGCATGAAAAAAAGTAAAACACTTAGAAATAACTTCAAAGAGGCACAAGACTTGTACACTAAAACCCATAAAACACTGCCAAAAGAAATTAAAGACCTAAACTAGTGGCATACCATGCTTATGGATTGGAAGATAATGATAATACTCCCCAAGGCAATCTACACAGTCAACAAAATCCTTATCAAACTCCCAATCTTTTTTTATAAAAATTGATCCAAATATTCACATAGAATTGCAAGGGACCCCAAATAGTCAAATCTTGAAAAACAATGTTTAGAGGACTCACACTTCCCAATTTTGAAAACTCAAAATACAAAGCAACCTTAATCAAAGCAGTGGTACTGGCATACAGATATACAGACCAAAGGAACAAACTTAAAGCCCAGAAATAAATCTCACATACATGGTCGACTGATTTTCAACAAGGGTGCCAAGATCATTCAATGGGGAAAAAAAAACTTTTTTTTTTCCCCCTTCAACATTTGGTGCTAGGACAACTTGATATCCACAAGCAAATGAAAGTCAGACCCCTACCTCACATCATATACAAAAATTAACTCAAAAATGCATCAATGACCTAACTGTAAGAGCTAAACAATAAAATTCTAGAAACATTCATGAGTTTAGCTTTGGCAGTGGACTCTTAGATATGATGCCAAAAGCCCCAGAAATACAAGAGAAAACACATAAACTGGACTTCAACAAAATTAAAAACTTGCGGGTCCCAGGGTTGCTCAGTTGGTTGGGCGACTACCTCAGCTGGGATCATGATCCTGGAGTCCAAGGATCGAGTCCCACGTCGGGCTCCCTGCTCAGCAGGGAGCCTGCTTCTCCCTCTGACCCTCCCCACCATGCTCTCTCTCTTTCTCAAATAAATAAAATCTTTAAAAAAAATTAAGAACTTTTGTGTATCAAAGGGTGCTATCAAAGAAGTGAAAAGAGAATGTATAGAGAGAAAGTATTTGCAAATTATATATCTGATGGGATCTAATACCCAGAACATGTAACATGTCAAGCTGCCAGGTACCACGGTGGTTAATAAGGACAATAAGCCAAACTGAAAGTAAAATCAACTTTTTTCATTTACTGTGACACGGCAAACAAGAGACAAAGTTAAAGGTGCCCGTGCCCTAGTGCTCCATTTTTCCTTATAGAATGGCACTGGGTTAGGGCCAGATGTTATACAGTGCAGACAGGGGACATCATCTCATTGCTGAGGATCCCAAAACTAAGGCTATCTCTTCATGGACCCAGGGGACTGAGAGGTGGGGGTCTTAGTTCATTCCAGCTGCTATAACAAAATACCAAGAGCAGGAGGCTTATAAACAACAGAAATTAATTTCTCACAGTTCTGGAGACTGGAAGCCCAAGATCAAGGCACCATCAGGGTCACATTCTGGTGAGAGCCCTCTTTTATGAGAGCATTAACTCCATTCATGAGGCTCAACCCTCATGACCTAATCACCTCCCAAAGGCCCCACCTTCTAAGACCATCACATTGCGCAAAAGGATTTCAACATATGAATTTGGGAGGGACACAAACATTCAGAACATAGCAAAGGAAATAGGAGGAGAAACCCACTGGGTCAGAGAGGAGAAAAATACCTCGGCCAAGGCCTCCAAAAAATTCTCAGAAGTGCCTGAGAGATGCCTCAGCCAAAGCCCCCAGTAAGGACGCCACGAAATGGAAGTTGCCTGGGCTAGTAATGCAGATATGCATGCAAGCTCAGGCACCGGGGGCCTGGGCTTTGCCCGTGACTCCCTCCAGAGGAGTGCCATACGTGGGCTGTGTGCCAAATCTGGAATGGGGAAACGCAGCTTGTTCCCCAGGGGACCCCACTAGACAGAGCCTTGGAAGGACTTCGTGTCAGGCCTGGAAGGTCACACACAGGATTCTGGCTTGGAGCCAGACTCCTCAGAAAGACTTCTTATAGCTCAACAACAGCAAGAAAATGGCCCACTGAAAAATGGGCAAAGGACTTGCGTAGACATTTCTCCAAAGACAGCCAAAACAGCCAACGAGCACACGGAAAGACGCTCCACCATCATCAGAACTTAGGGAAATACAAATCACAACGAGATCACACTTCACACTCATTTGGACAGCTGTCATCAAAAAAATAAATAAATAAAAGAAAATAAATTTTGTGAAGGATCCAGAAAAACTGGAAGCCTCATCTATTGCTGGTGGGAAGGTAAAATAGTGCAGCTATCAGGGAAAAAAGGCAGTAGCTCCTCAACAAGTTAAATGCAGAATTCCACTCTCAGGTACGTACCCACCCCCCCAACCCCCAAATCTGAAGGAATTGGAAGAATGCAAATGCTTGTATGCAAACAGCAACACTTCACAACAGTCCAAAAGGGAAAACAATCCCAGTGTCCATCAACAGACGAGTGGAGAAACACAGCACGGCCTCTCCACACAATGGAGTCTTACTGGGCCAGGAAAGCAGCAAAAATACTGACACATGCTACAACGTAGATGACCCTCAATACTATCAGGCTAAGTCACAGAAACCAGATACAAAAGGTCACACGTTGTAGGATTCTATTTATAACAGACATTCAAAATAGACAAATCCATAGAGAGAAAGCCGATGAGTGGTTGCCAGGGTCTGGGGGAAGGGAGGAAGGGGGAACAAAGGCTTGCTGGGCATCAAACTTTCCTCTGGGGCGACGGGGATGTCTCAGGACCGAGAGAGGGGATGACTTGTACAAGAGAGTGAATGCACTAAATACCCCTAAACGGTACACCTAATAATGGTTAATTCTTTTATGCGACTTTTATCTCAATTAAAAAAAGAAAAAAGTGCCTATGTTTATTTTGTAGTAACTTCTGTCATAAATAATGAGTCGGGGGTGCCTGGGTGGCTCAGTGGGTTAAGCAGCTGCCTTCAGCTCAGGTAATGATGCCAGAGTCCTGGGATCGAGCCCTGCATCGGGCTCCCTGCTCAGTGGAGAGCCTGCTTCCCCCTCTCCCTCTGCCTGCCTCTCTGCTTACTTGTGCTCTCTTATCTCTCTGTCAAATAAATAAAATCTTTAAAAAAAAAAAAAAGTCAAATTTACTGCAAACTATTACTGCTACCTACAGACACAGAAAACAGTCTTTCTCTTCTCATTAAAGCAGACGCGTCAAAGGGCTAAATGTAGTTTGCAGATTACTTTTCTCCATGGCTTTTTTCTGTCTAAGGCTTCTTGGACAGACCAGGTCATTCATTTAATGCAAGCATTCTCCAACTGGAATGTTCCCTGCAGGCATGGACAACACAGACGGCGGGGTTCCGCCCTCCAGAGTTTCTGACACAGAAGGTTCAGGGTAGAGCCTTCGAGTCTGCATTTCTTGCAAGTCCCCAGATGCTGCTGACACTCAGGTCCAGGAACCACAAGGACGTGAACTACAACTCTAAGGTAATCTAGAAGATACTACCATGGAGTTGATTCCTGGCATCAGAAAGCAGTCATTCCCAAAAGCACCTGCCCCAAGGAAAAGCAAGCAGCTTCTGACTCACAGGCCGGGTTAGGCAGCATACCGTCTGGATGTTACTTCAGGATGCTGACGTCACAACTAACTTGCATTTCAGACAGAAAAAAGTGACCTTTGAGACTGGCCTCGCTCATATGCTAGAACACACGGTTCGAGCGCTCTCAGGGCAAACAAAGCAAATTGCAGGCTGTAGCTTCCTTATTTCTCATATATATGAAAGTGATCACCCAGGATACTTGTTTAGTCATCTATTTGATTATCTTATTAATTTACCATCCTGGATATTCTAGGCCAGCTCCTCGTCTGCTCAGGGTAAGCGGCAGCACCAGCACAAAAGCCCTCTGGAAAATTCTACAAACTACAGAAGACAAAACACAAACTTATTTATAGACATAAACACCAAGGTTCTATCTGCTGGGTCTTGGAATTCAACGTCTGATCAAAGCTACTTGCATTCTGAAACCTTATTTCCTTACTTTATCAGAACCTATGAGATAGTTTTCTGTTCTTGAGCTATTGAATTATTTGTCTGTTGCAATAAATGTGGCGGTGGGCACATCAACAGTCTCCTCCTTCACCACGAACATTTTATAAATGTTTGTTTTAAATGTTTGTTTTTTTAAAAAAAAAAGCCAGATTAGTAAATTCAGGCAACATAAGTAATCATCTTCCTCAGCATTCCCCAAAGTGGTCCGCTGTCTGCAAGTTAAGTTATTCTTCTGTTTTTACCTCTGTGTCCCAGAAAAACTCTGCCACCTTTCCTCTGGTGCATCTGGCCCTGTGTCTAGTATGAGCCACAGAAACCAAAAGGACCTCTCTCATTCGGCAGCTTATTCGAAAACCACGAGCCATAGCGCACATCTGAGGCAAGTCTGAGAGCTACTGGTCATTACGGAGACAGCACATAACTTCAAAACAAACAACACAGTAACAAATCTAAAAGCTCTTCGCCAAAAGCCTGCTAAGCAGCAATCACCATTTTTCTATGTATTCAAGATATTAGATATATTTCATCTCTCTTCAAAAATCATCCTTTTGGGTATAAGAGGGAGCTTATTAATTGACATCATACTTGAAATCCCTGGCAAAATAAGTGATAAGACAAAGAAGAAAAAAACCAACTACAACTACTTCAAATCTGAATATTCAACTTTGACCCCAATACCACCCCATTAAAAAAAATTCCCAACTGTTCCAACAGTAAAGTGAAGTCAAAATAATTTTAGACATCTGATTGGAACCATCCTGCAAGGGACTCTGCCCTCCAAGTTATCCACTCTACCAAGTGAGCCTTCTCTACATTCACAAATATGGCTAAGGTTGGGATGCCTGGGTGGCTTGGCTAGTTAACTGCCCAACTCAAAAATACTGGCCAAGATTGACAGACATTATATATTTTAAGTTTTAATTTTGATTCCAGTTAGCTAACCTACAGTGTAATATTAGTTTCAGATGAACAATTTAGTGATTCAACATTTCCATACATCACCCAGTGCTCATCACAACAAGTGCCCTCCTTCGTCCCCATCACATATTTCAGCCATCCTCCCACCCACCTCCCCTCTGGTGACCATCAGTTTGTTCTCTATAGGCAAGAGTCTGTTTCTTGGTTGGCCTCTTTTTCCCTTTGCTCATTTGTTTTGTTTCTTAAATTCCACATATGAGCGAAATCATATGGTATTTGTCTTTGACTGATTTATTTCACTTAGTCTTAATATACTCTCTAGCTTCATCCATGGCATTGCAAATGACAAAATTTCACTCTTCTTGATGGCTGAGTAATATTCCATTGTGGTGTTCCGTTCCATTATCTGTTCATCTATTGATGGGCACTGAGGCTGCTTCCATAACTTGGCTATTGTAAATAATGCTGCAATAAACATAGGGGTGCATGTATCCTTCCTTTGAGTTAGTGACCTTGTATTCTTTGGGTAAATACCCAGTAGTGCGATTACTGGATCATACAGTAGTTCTATTTTTAACTTTTTGAGGAATCTCCATACTGTTTTCCACAGTGCCTACACCAGTTTCCATTCTAACCAACAGTGCACGAGTGTTGCTTTTTTTCCACATCCTCATCAACACCTGATTTGTTTCTTATATTTTTTATTTTAGCCATTCTGACAGTTGAGGTGGTAACTTGTAATTTTGATTTACACTTCCCTGAATGATGTTGAGCATCTTTTCATATGTTTGATGGCATCTTCTTTGGAGAAATGTCTGTTCATCTCTTCTGCCCATCTTTCAGTTGGATTATTTGGGGGAGGGTATTAAGTTTTCTAAGTTCTTTATATATTTTGGATACTAACACATTATTGGGTATGTCATTTGCAAATATCTTTTCCCATTCAGTAGGCTGCCTTCCAGTTTTGTTGATTGCTTCTTTTGCTGTCAGAATCTTATTTTGATGTCATCCCAATAATTTATTTTTCCTTTTATTTCCATTGCCTCAGGAGACATAACTAGAAACATTCGCTAAGGTCAATGTCAGAGAAATTACTGCCTGTGTTCTCTTCTCAGATATTTATGGCTTCCTGTCTCAATTTAGGTCTTTAATCCATTTTGAATGTATTTTTATGTACAGTGTAAGAAAGTGGTCCAGTTTTCCCAACACCATTTGTTGATGAGACTTTTTCCCACTGCACATTCTTTCCTGCTTTCTTGAAGAGTAATTGAGCATATAGCTGTAGGTTCATTTCTGGGTCTTCTATTCTGTTACATTGGTTTATGTGTCTGTTTCTGTGCTGGTACCATACTGTCTGGATCACTACAGCTTTGTGATAGAACTTGAAGTCCAAAACGGATTCCTCCAGCTTTGCTTTTCTTTTTCAAGATTGCTTTGGTTATCTGGGGTCTTTTGTGCTTCCATACAAATTTTGTTTGTTCTAACTCTGTGAAAAATGCTCTTGGTATTTTGTTAGGGATTGCATTAAAAGTGTAGACTGCTTTGGGTAATATAGATACTTGAACAATATCATACCAGCCCATTAGCATGGAGTGCCTTTCCATTTCTTTGTGTCATCTTCAATTTCTTTCACCGGTGTCGCATAGTTTTCAGAGTACAGGTCTATCACCTCTTTGGTTAGGTTTATTCCTTATGGGTTTTGGTGCAACTGTAAATGGGATTATTTTCCTAATTTCTCTTCCTACTGCTTCCTTATTAATGTATAGAAATGCAACAGATTGGGGCGCCTGGGTGGCTCCATGGATTAAGCCTCTGCCTTCGGCTCAGATCATGATCCCAGGGTCCTGGGATCGAGCTCCACATCGGGCTCTCTGCTCAGCAGGGAGCTTGCTTTCCTTCCTTTCTCTCTGCCTGCCTCTCTGCCTACCTGTGATCTGTCAAATAAATAAATAAATAAAATCTTAAAAAAAAAAAAAACTTCTTAAAAAAAAAAAAAGAAATGCAACAGATTTCTGTATATTGATTTTGTATCCTGTGACTTTGCTGAATTCACCTAATAGTTCTAGCAGTTTTTTGGTGGAATCTTCAGGGTTTTCTACATATAGTGAAAGTCTGGCTTCTTCCTTGCTGATTTAGATGACTTTTATTTCTTTCTGTTGTCTGGCTGCTGTGGCTAGGACTTCCAGTACGATGTACTGTATTTAACAAAAGTGCCTTGTTCCTGGCTCAGTCGGTTAAGCAGCTGCCCTCAGCCCAAGTCATGATCTTGGGGTCCTGGGATGGAGGCCAGCATCTGGCTCCCCATCCCCCTCTGCCTGCTCATCCTTGAGTGCTCTCTCTCTCTCTCAAATAAATAGAATCTTTAAAAATAAGTGTCTTGTTCCTGACCTCAGGGATAAAGCTCTCAGTTTCTCCCCCACTGAGGATGATATTAGCTGTAGTATTTCACAGATAGCCTTTATCATGTTGAGGTATGTTCCCTCTAAACCTACGTTGTTGTAAGTTTTTATCATGAATGGATGTCAACTTTGTCAATTGCTTTTTCTGTGTTTATTGAAATAACCATATGGTTCTTATCCTTTCTCTTACTGATGTGATGTATTAAGTTGATTTGCAAATATTAAACCACTCTCACAACCCAGGAATAAATCCCATGTGATCATGGTGAATGACTTTTTTTAATGTATTACTCAGTTTGATAGATGTTATTGTATGTATGTATGTATGTATGTATGTATTTGGTGGGGGGTAGAGAAAGATAGTGGGGGCTGGGCAGGGGGAGAGAGAGAATCTTTAGCAGGCTCCATGCCCAGAACAGAGCCCAATGTGGGACTCGATTTCATGACAATGAGATCATAACTTTAATCGAAATCAAGAGTTGGGCGTTTAACCAACTAAGCCCCACAGGTGCCCCAACAGATGTTATTTTTTTTATTTTTATTTTTTAAGATTTCATTTATTTGACTGACAGATCACAAGTAGGCCGAGAGGCAGGCAGAGAGAGAGGAGGAAGCAGGCTCCCTGCTGAGCAGAGAGCCCGATGCGGGGCTCGATCCCAGGACCCTGGGATCATGACCCGAGCCGAAGGCAGAGGCTTTAACCCAATGAGCCACCCAGGTGCCCCCAGATGTTATATTTTTGACACAAATCTCTTGTACACAAACCTTTCAATGTGGCCTATCTGTAAAGATCCATAATAGAGTATAACTGATGGACAGTCTGAAGATTAAGGTAAAAAAATCATTTTCACCCCCAGCTATTACAGACTATGCATGCCCAATGGTTTTAGACTTTCTTGGAAAAACTTAATCTAGTGAGTAAGTGAGCTTTTATGGCTGTACTTAGTAACATTTGTGCATAATTATCAATCCTTGTGTCTTGGCATCAAATAAATTTATCAGTCTAGATTAACAGCAGATGCACCTTGATAGTTAACACTGTACCTGCTCATAAAATTTTATAGCAACACAGATATATATGCAAGTTAAAAGTCGCTAATGAGTTGTGGTTCAGTGACAGAAATGGCATATTACACGGCAGTGGAAGTACCGTCACATGAACTTGCTCCAATACCACTGATGTATCAAAGAACAACTCAAGCATGATGCAAATTTCACATTTTCTTACATATAATTTCAGAGGAACAGAGAAAACTATCCAACTCAACCAAGCTACTTAGGAATACACAAAACACACATGTGCACACACTTTAAACAGGTACCAGAACATCATTCACTTCGGGTGTTGCAACTTTACGTCCAATTTCAGATAACCTTCCTTCCACCACTCTCACTGACCACAAGCTGTAACCATTCCAAGGGCCACGTCCACAAGCAAACTTTGGTTCTTTTTCAACAAAAAGGGTCAGATTTATAGTCACATTTACATATTTCTATTTTAGCCATTTAACATGTAAAACTGATGCCACTTTGATTAGGTTCCTACCTTCTTTTTTAATGTATCTCTTAAGTTTTTGAGTGATGTGCCTTAGACCCATTTTTCCCAAGTGTCTTTCTCTGGCATGATTTTGCATAGCACGGAGGTGATATTTAGGAATGAATAGATCATGTCACAGCAGGACTGACTGTAAACCAACATGTAAACCATGCCACCACATGGATGAATCTCGATGTTGAGTCAAAAAAGAATGACGGGAATGGGGAGTATGAGACTGGAGGGCAACACTGACAGCCTTAAGTTGGTTTTTGTTCCTCATGAATTTGTTTGCCTGCACTCAGGACTGGAGGGCTTCACATGTACACCCTGTATATTAAAGAATCAGATTTATACTGCTTCCCCCTTTCTTGTTACATATGAATGCTATAAACTAAATTATTTTTAAAAGAATATATATGATACCATTAAGTACAAAAGCAGGTGAAATTAATCAACATATTTTTATTGACACATATACCCATAAAGATGAGAATATAAACACAAAATCTCTAAGGAGAAGCTGGAAGGAAGGATCCACTCAGGGATGGGTGAAGGTCTATTCTGTCCAATAAATGACAGGCACGAGTATTCTTTGTACTAGTGTGTCTTCAAAACATGGTCTGGGGAAAATAAGTCTTTCAAAGGGTCTGTGAGGTCAAAGAGGTCAAAGCTATTTTCATCATAAGACCAAGATACAATTTGCCTTTTGCAATCTCATTCTTGCAAGAATGTACAATAGTTTTCCAGTCATACATGACATGTGATTATGAAAACAGACTAAATTCAAAAGCAGCTATCAGAATCCATCTGTCTTCTATGAAGCCACATGTCAAGAGATTTACAAAAATATAGAATCTCACTCTTTGTTGGGAAAAATTATTTTCATAATTATAAGCTTCTTATCTTAACATGCAATTGATTAGTTATTATTTTGAAATTTCTAATATAGCAAATATAGATAGATATGACCCCACACAGAAGAAAGGTCTCTGGGGTCTTCAACAATTTTGTAAAATATAAAGGAGCCTTGAGACCAAAACTATTGAGAACCACTTTAAACCTTATACCCATGTTTATACACACACACACACACACACACACGGCTCTTCTGGTATGTATGAACTATTTCATATTAATAAAGAAATATAATAATAAATTAATAATTAAAAATCATAGTGTAGTAATAATAAAAATAGTGTAGTAGTAATAAAAATATTATAGTAATAACAGTAGTAGTAACAAAATATTTATTTTAATAAATAGTACTATTAATATATTAGTAATACATGTAATACATACTAAATATAGTACATGTAATTAAAAATACATGTAATAAAAATAATAATGCATTAATAACGAACTAAATATAGTATGTGTAATAAAAATAGTGTAATAAAAAATCATAAATAAAATAATTAAAAAATCATAGTATAGTGCAGACACGAAAAAGAGTTTTTCACCAGCACACCAAGTGGTGCTATATACAGTAAAAGCTTATGACAACTGCATTACCTAGAATACAGATGGGACTTACCGATACTCAGACTGTGAAACACAATCATAAAGTTCCTGGGCAGTGAACTGGACATTTCTATTTACCTGAAAAGAACCAAGATGTAGTTACTAAAAATGTGTATGAAGTCAAATGAGCAGTAAGAGCACAAGTAGAATGACCCAGATTCTGAGGGAGCAGAATGTCAAGTTTCTAGCGTTTACAAAAAAGAACAATCACGAGTTCAGTGATCACAACGCATCAAAAGAACAATCACAATTAGTGATCGCAATGTTTTACACAATACTGAACTGTATGTAAATGTACTAGTCCTCTTGTTACAACTTAATCTGTTTATAGAACCAGAAGTGATCTAGGATTCTGGGGTTACGGGAATAACAACAAAGCAGATAAGCACTCTGTAGATCAAGTGGAAAGAAAAAAATGTGTACTCCATGCAACACTAAATTTTACTCCTACTGGCTCTCATCAAAAGATTCATGCTTCAATTAGCCTAGAGTTTAAGAAGATTTCTAAAGCACATATTCAGTATTTCTTTTCTAAAAGAAGCAAATGTTAAGAAGTTGAAATTACTCTATATTTAAAGGACTAGAGTAGATTTGGGGTCATACAGGTAGACTATTTTAAAAGTAGAAGCAGCCACCTCTTGTTCATATCCTAAACATTAGAAATAATTCAAGCTGAAAAACAAAATTAACCACTCAACTTTAACAACATTTGAATACTATGGCTGACCCTTGCAAAAATTATCACTGATGAACCTTCTCTTTTATTTAAATATTAACTTTATAAAAAGTTTTATTTGCAGACATCTTCTAAAGGTATGTCTTTCAGACTATCAAGGTCTGAAGGTTTTAACTAATATGTTTAAGTTCATAATATAATTCAGAGATATAATTTACAATACTGTAAGTATAAAAGTCCTTGATCATACAAAGACTCACCACGGCACACATGTGGAGGACACAGTGATGGAATCCTGTATTTCTTGGGGCTTCCTACTGATTTAGGTTATATTCTACTTATGTGCAGGGGAAGATCTTTTTATCAGATAAACAGCAAAGTGCCTAAATTTTCATGAATTCTGAATTAGTGATGGAAAACTAAATGAGATTATCTTCTGTTCAATTTACTTAAAAAATATTTAAAGTTATAAATTTTTTGGTGAGGAAATTATCATATTGTGTAGAAAATGTTTCATTAACTAGAGGTTAAAAATACTGTTTTTTTTTTTTAAAAGATTATTTGTTTCAGAGAGAGGGAGAGTTCATGTGCCTGTGCAAGTACAGGGAGGTGCAGAGAGAGAGGGAGAGAGAGAATCCCAAGCAGTCTCTATACCGAGTGAGAAGCCCACTGCAGGGCTTGATCTCATGACTCAGAGATCATGACCTGAGCCAAAACCAAGAGTTGCACAGACACTCAACCAACTGAGCCACGAAGGTGCCCCCATAGTTTTTATTTTTATTTTTTTAAGATTTTATATATTTATCTGTCAGAGAGAGAGCATAAGCAGGGGGAGCAGCAGGCAGAGGGAGAAGCAGGTTCCCCACTGAGCAGGAAGCCCAATGCAGTACTCAATCCCAGGACCTAGGGATAATGACCTGAACCAAAGGCAAACGTTTAACCGACTGAGCCACCCAAGCACCCCATCCTCCCATAGTTTTAAAATACAACATTTTAAATCTATATAATCTTAAATTTTGTTTATGTTTTGTTTATGTTAATTATATATAATATTTAATATTAGATTTAATGACTATAAATTGGTATTTAATTATAATTAATTTTTAGGTACTTTATAATTTTTATTAAAAGATCTTCTAGGGGCACCTGGGTGGCTCAATGGGTTAAGCCTCTGCCTTTGGCTCAGGTCATGATCTCAGGGTCCTGGGATCGAGCCCTGCATCAGGATCTCTGCTCAGCAGGGAGCCTGCTTCCCCCCCTCTCTCTGCCTGCTGTTCTGCCTATTTGTGATCTCTCTCTCTGTCAAATACATAAATAAAATCTTTTTTAAAAAAAAGATAATATAAAAGATCTTCTAAAAATGTTTAAGATATACATTTACATATACATGCCATATACATGTCAAACAGTCCAATTCCTTTTTCTTTGTGTGATCTCTCATGTCAACGAGACTCTGATATTTTTGCTATTGTCCCAATATGCCAGGACTTATAATGTATGCAAACTTAAGGCTGGCAAATGTCAACAACCTTGCTGATGTTTGATCAAAGGATGAAGGAAATAATCTGTTCTCCATCAACTGTTGAGAAAAAATCAGCTAAAGAAGTGGTTTTGAACCTGATGTGAATAAAAAATATGAATACAAAATAGTTCCTTGGGCTTTTAGATTTTTAGAAGAAAAAAGTATCGAGATGTAGCTTTAGTTTTAAAAGCAATCACCCACATACATTCAGACATTTGTCCCAGAGCACAGTTGAGGTATAAGGATTGTACAGTTCCAATAGGCCTCTGCCTTCGGCTCAGGTCATGATCTCACGGTCCTGGGACCGAGCCCCACATCGGGCTCTCTGCTCAGCAGGGAGCCTGCTTCCCCCCGCCCTCTCTCTGTCTGCCTCTCTGCCTACTTATGATCTTTCTCTCGGTCAAATAAATAAATAAAATCTTAAAAAAGGGGGGGGGGGCCTGGGTGGCTCAGCAGGTTAGGACTGTACAACTCCAGATCACAGCACATGACTTAAAAAGTAGGCAGCTAATTTACTATTAATAAAGGAAAACTGAAGCACAAATTCATGATATATATTACAGGTTCTAGCCTGAAATATCTCTTTTCATCATATTCATCAGTTTCGATACATTTTTAACCACTCATCTTGGGACATTTAAAATTACACTGTTAAGCATCATTTCTATGTCCAATTTTAACTCCCAGGGGAAAAAAAAGCTAAAAGATGCCTTTGTCAGTAAACAGAGGTATGACTATAGAGCTGACTATGGAACTGGTGTCCTCAATTCTTTGTTGAACTGTTTATGATGAATGCCACATACTAGAGATGGCTATACTGGTTTTAATCCTTAAAAATTCAAGAACAAAAGGCAAAAGTTGAGTATTAAAACAGCTCAACAGGAGCGCCTGGGTGGCTCGGTCAGTTAAGAGTCTACCTTCAGCTTGGGTCATGATCCCGGTGTTCTGGGATCAAGTCCCGCATTTGAGTCCCTGCTTGGCAGGGAGCCTGCTTTTCCCTTTCCCTCTGGTACTCCCTCAGCTTGTGCTCTCTCTCTCTTTCTCTTTCTCAAATAAATAAATAAAATCTTTTAAAAAATTAAAAATAAAAATAAAATAGCTAAACATCTTAAAAGATTTAGATGATCTCAAATGTGATGTTTATGATGTGAGAAATCCCTCCACTGTAGTAACTGGTATAGGGGGTAAGTGCTGCTAAGAGAAAGGATTTTTAAAATCTGGGAATCAGAGCCACATAGTCTTATACATAATGACGTAGGCATTTCTCCCAGTACTCCCAGCAATAGGAAGTGCTAAACTTAAAAAAGACCTATGTCCCAGGTTTTTCCAGGATATGTGATTTTAAAATTGCCCTATTGTTTCCACAAATATATTTTTGTTAGAATTAATGGCTCCATTTAAAATTTGAAAAGTATGATATAATAACCATATAAATCATCCCCAAAGAAATCCTCTTAATAAACACATCATGTGGTCAATACAGTATTAAGGCTGATTTTCTAAAAAGCACACATAAACACTACTCACTCCATAAACAAGGTCACACTACTGAACCCTTAGCTCTGTGTCTGGTACTGTTTGGAACACTTCAGGTACATTAAACTATTTATTCTTTTAAAAATATCTATTATTTATCTACTGATGTTATTCCCATTTTACAGTTGAAGAAACTGAGACAAAGAGAACTAAGTAACTCTTCTAAGAGCATACCATACAGTTGAAAAGGGGTAGACCCAACATTTGAACACAGGTAGTTTGACCCCAGTCTGTGTTCTTAATGTCAGATGTTACATACAAAGACATATATAAAGGACAAACCAGAAATAAAAGTGAATATATTTTTAAAAGTTGGACTCCAGGGGTGCCTGGGTGGCTCAGTTGTTAAGCGTCTGTCTTTGGGTCCTGGGATCAAGCCCGCATGGGGCTCCCTGCTCGGCGGGAAGCCTGCTTCTCCCTCTCCCACTCCCCCTGCTTGTGTTCCCTCTCTCGCTGTCAAACAAATAAAATCTTAAAAAAAAAAAAAAAAGAAGTTGGACTCATAAGAAATGTGAGACCTGAATATATGTCACATTCCTTCATTTGGAGCATTTAAAAACTTACAACACACACATACACACACACACACACACGCGTGCACACATGCACGCGCACGCACTTGAAAAGAAAGAACATACAGGTACATGGGAAGAGAAACTGAAGTTCAACAGAATGCTCTCCCTGACTGGAGGAGATTCCGCTGACTGAAGTAAGTCAAGCAGAGAGAGTCAATTACCGTATGGTTTCACCTACTTGTGGAGCATAAGGAATAACACGGAGGACACTGGGAGATGGAGAGGAGGAGCGAGTTGGAGGAAATCGGAGGGGGAGACAAACCATGAGAGACTGTGGACTCTGAGAAACAAACTGAGGGTTCTGAGTGGGGCGATGGGTGAGCCTGGTGGTGGGTATTAAGGAGGGCACCTATGGCATGGAGCACTGAGTGTGATGCATAAACAATGAATCTTGGAACACTGAAAAACTAAAATTAGAATAGAACAGAATAGAATAGAATACTCTCCCTCACTCAGTGCTGATGAGGAGAGCTCCCAAGTTCAGTCACAAAACACACCAGAGCCTCACCGCAGCCCTCAGCTCTCACACCAAGGGTGTATGCTACAGCTACAGAGGAAGAGGAATGATAGCTTTCCTTTTCACTAATCGCTGGTTCTCAAACCGAGGTGGCTCTTTCTCCCTAGGGGCCCCCTCGGTCTGTGAGCTGAGTGGGGCAGAAGGATATTTTCGGTTGTCACACTGACTCAGATATTGGGATTTAGTATGTGAGGAGCAGCGATGTGAACGCCTGCAGTGTTCCACACAATGGAGAAATGACCCGTTCCCGAAATGCCAACCGCACCCCTAATGAGAAACAATTCTGTGCTGGAGAAAGTGTGTTATTATAGGACTCTTATGTTTTTATTTTATGAATGAAAGAAAAAGTTTAATCTGTCTTTGACAGACTTCCGTGGCCTTTGAAAATTTAAAGCAAATGCCAGTTAAATAGCATTCTGATGGTTTTAGACCTCTATCATGTTTATTTATAGTAAAACTTGCTTATGGTGGAAATATGATAAACATTTAAAAATATTTCTCATACCTCATACTTGATTAGGAAGTTATAGAGGGTCTCAACATCTTGATAATTACTGTTAGGGGCCAAAATCCTAAAAAATAAAATAAAAACAAAGGAATGGGAATGAATGATTTAAAAAAATAGTATCTTGAACTTTTCCTCAAAATACATCCATACTGTGAGATCATTTATTGTATGGTCAGTTTAATTCAACAGAGATCAATTTATTAAAATACTTTTGCTTATTTATATTGATACTTACATCACCATTTAACCAACAAGCATAAGCATTCTTACGTGAAATTCACCTTTGGAATTACAATAATACAGATTTCTCAAAACATAGATAGAAATGAGAGGTGTGATTACACTTCAGACCTTTTTTTTTTTTTAAATATTTTATTTATTTATTTGAAAGACAGAGATCACAAGTAGGCAGAGAGGCAGACAGAGAGAGGAAAGGAAGCAGGCTCTCTGCTGGGCAGAGAGCCCGATGTGGGGCTCAATCCCAGGACCCTGGGACCATGACCCAAGCTGAAGGCAGAGGCTTTAACCCACTGAGCCATCCAGGTGCCCCTACACTTCAGACCTTTTAAGCAACAGGTAACGCTTGAGGAGTTGCCACAGAAATGTTCAACCAATCCCAGTGGACAACTGATTAAACTGTCAGACACATAAAAGAAATCCTGATAAAAGATTTCTGACTAAATTCAAGTAATACTGTTTCAACTATCAGCCTAGCATAGTATGAAAAATTATGAGTAAACAGAGCAAGTCAGTCACTGAGAATAACACTGAGTCATAAAAGTAACAATGGAAAGTAACATAAGGACATAAAAATATAAATTTATAAATAACAGAAACATAAAAATACAAATGGAAACAAGGAAAAAGTAAAAATAAAAAAGGAAATGGAAGAACATATTTCTCCACCTAGCAGCAGAGTATTAGTTCTTATTTTCTTATACTACATATTTCTTAACCCTTTCAGGATGAAGTTTTTTTGTTTTTTTGCTTTTGAAAAAAGAAGAAAAGAAAAGTTGTCTTTTGACTTTGGTATGGTAATGATGAGCCATGCCTGCCTGCCCGGATTTTCTAGCTGTGTGACCCTGGATGAGTTCTGTGTGACCTATTTTCCTTTATCTGTTAAATGAGGATAGTAGTAATCCTTACTTCATAGGATTCTTATCAGAATCAAATGAGTGCCTTAAAGAAAGTCTTTAGAACAGTGTCTGACATACAGCTAGCATTAAATATTATAAGAGTAACAATAACAACTATTATCATCTAATAGTTTCAAGCCACAGAATAACTGCACAATGATCTAACTGATGAGAAATCAAGCCACCTCTATTCATTCTTAAAATACAAGTGCCTTTTAATTACAATGTCTCTAGGTCCTCACGTCCTTGCCAATGCTTGACATCTTTGGACTTTAGAGTTAACCGATCTCAATAAACTTAATTAGATCTTTAAACTATTTGGCTTTTATTAGACTTGTGGGAAAGCTTTTATAAATAATTGTTCAGGACAGAGTCGAATTTTTAAAGGGGCTGTACTGCTGGGGAGGGGAGACATACGGAATAAAAAAATACTAGTTTCATGGAAAAATTTCTTTCACCCAGCAAGTAATTTTAAAATACAAATAATCTCCTAACCAAAAACAAAAACAAAAACAAAAGGTGGTGGAGGATGGGAGGGGGAGGATAATACATCAGTGAGAATCCATAAATAATTTGCTTATGAAAATGAAAACAAAGCAATCTAAGTGAGATAATCTTTCAGAAAGGCAATGGAAAGAAAAATAGGATGTCCTAATTTTGTAGCCAAATGTAAATAAACTACCAGCAATGTGGAGTAATTTACATCTATTCATCTTGCTAGCCTTGGATTATTTCTATAAAGGAGAATTAAGAAATTAGATGTAACAAGATGTTTTACATTGAAAGCCTTATCTATTCCAAGATAATATCACAAAGAAAGTATTTTTCCAGAGAATAAATGAACATCTCTCTGTCCTGAAATACTTCACAAGAAAATTGGTTTGAGGCAAATGAGTTATCTATAGCAACAAGTCATACCTAAAGTAAGAAATAAATAATTACATCATGCTAGTTTTCCAGTTTTTCCAAAAATTTTTAGACTCCCAACCTGGTTTTGTTTTTTTAACAATTTTACTGAAATACAGTTTACATACTGTAAATTCACTCACTCCAGCAACTCAGTGATTTTTAATAAGTTATAGAGCCGTGCAACTATTACCACAACCCAGTTTCAGAGCATTTCCTTCGCCCAAATAGATCCCTACGGCCCCTCTGCAGCCACTTTCTGTTCTCACCTCCAATGCCAGCTCCAGGCAACCACTAATCTACTTTCTGTCTCTACAGTGTGTCAGTCTGTAAGTACTTTCCCTCTTACCATCACAAAGCACAGGTGTCACTATAAATAATGTCCTACTATAACACAGAGTCAGTGGATGAGTCAAAATCTAGTGGATAGTGGCTAAACCTCCGAATGTATCTGGGAAGTAAAAAAGCAAGATGCATACTAGAGCTGCCCACGAGCCGAACAAGAGACCATTCTCTCATTCAACAAATATTTGGGTCCTATTATGAGCCAAGCACTGTTCCAGGCCCTTGGATACATCAGTGAACAAAAAGACAAAGATGCATAGTAGACCGAAGCATCGTAATTCTAAAGAGTTTGTGAAAGAAAAAAAAAAACAAAAACACAAAAACCCTGACCAAGCACAGGAATATAATGAAGGAAGAAAAATATCTCATTGTTACCCATTTGAAAATCTCCTCCCACTTATCAATTGCTACTTGTAAACAAACAAGTTTACAAGTTATTCCAGCGACGAAACACAGAAATCTTAAATTTCAAAGGAAGAAGGCATTTGCTCCAAGTGTAAAGATCTGATTGTCTGACTAAATACCACAAAATTATGTTCGAACAAAGAAAGGCATACTGGTATGCCAGCATCGTTCACAGATATGTTACTGTTCTAATCAGACTAAAACTATTAAAGCTGTTTTCTAAAACTAGGATATGTATTATAGGGATTTGTTATAAAATTAATATTTTTAATTCTAAATTTTTATCTTTATCTTTTTATTTTTATTAATTTTAATGTTAATTTTTAATTAATTTTAATTTAATTTTTAACTTTAATTTTTAAAAAATTTTTTTTAAAGAGTGACAGCAGGAGAGGGAACACAAGCAGGGGGAGTGGGAGAGGGAGAAGCAGGCTCCCCGCTGAGCAGGGAGGAGCTCCATGCAGGGCTCCATCCCAGGATCTGAAGGCAGACGCTTAAGGACTGAGCCACCCAGATGCCCTAAAATTTACTATTCTTAAAGACTGTTTTGAGGCAAAGTGAGCCCCCAACACACTAGGCCATCTAGGGTAAATTTAGACTTCAATAAGTCCTATGAACTCTGAGTTGATGAGAATGGAATCTGGCCTAGTACTAAAAAAATTTGCCAACTTTCACTAAGCAGAAGTACAGCTTGTTGAAAATATACAAAAAAATAAATGGAGAAAAATGGCTTATGGACTTCCATGCCTTAGTAATTCCCCACACAGAAATTCTTGAGAGGTCAGCCTTCTCTATAGCTTTCTCATTTTTTTTCTTATACCAATGTGAAAACAAAAGACTCTTATAATGAAAGTCCTAAAATTACCCTCCAATGGCAACTTTTTAAAATAATGGAATGAAAGAATTAACCCTTAAAGGAAATGAAACACTTTACAGAAAATGGCCATTTTTAATTTATAAATACATCCACATTTTTCCTTTCAAGAGAAATTTACAATCATCAATAAGTATTTATCAAATGCGTACAATTTTCTCAAATGTATATTAAGAGCCATGGAATATAAGAGGAAAATTAACTATGCAGCCATCAAAAGAAATGAAATCTTGCCATTTGGGACAACGTGGATGGAACTAGAGGGTATTATGCTTAGCGAAATAAGTCAATCAGAGAAAGACAATTATCATATGCTCTCCCTGACACGAGGAAGTTGAGAGGTAACGTGGGGGGTCTGGGGAGGTAGGAAAGGAATAAATGAAACAAATTGGGATTGGGAGGGAGACAATCCATAAGAGACTCTTAATCTCACAAAACAAACTGAGGGAGGCCACAGGGAGGGGGGTAGGGAGAGGGTGGTGGGGTTACGGACACTGGGTAAGGGATGTGCTACTGTGAGTGCTGTGAAGTGTGTAAACCTGGCAATTCACAGACCTGTACCCCTGGGGCTAATAATACATTATATGTTAACAAAAATTTTTTTTAAAGAGAATAAATAAATAAATAAGAGAAAATTAAGACATGGTTGCCTCTCTTCAAGTTGTTAATCTGGAAATTTCACCTTAAAATTCTGGAATCAGAGTTGGGGAATCAGACATCTGAAACAGTATTTAATCCTCAACCTGTAGATTATTTATAAACCAAATGTGATCCAAATGCACTTTGGTTTCTTTTAGAACAGCATCAGCAATAATATGTAATGTCTTGCTGAACGCTTCAGAGTCTGACACTGCTTTACATACATATTACATACATCATCTCTAATTATTTCAGTATCACAAATTTAGTTATGTGACCTTGATCAAATCATCTGCTTTTCTGCACTTCTGGTCCTCACCTGTGAAATGAGTATGGAGCAGGATTTACCCTATAAAGTTATTATGTGAACTACATAAAATAATGTATCTAAGAAGTTTAGCACATGCCTGGCATACGTCAATAAATATTAGCTGTCATGAAAACCAGTTTTCAGATGTAGAAACTAAGCGTCAGAGTTACAAAACACTTGCCCAAGATTACAGAGAGTGGTGATACCTAAATCTCAATTGGTTTAACTCTGGAGTCCATGCTTTTTTCACTAATAAAAAGGATAGTCACCACCATCTTCTTGCCTCCAAATGATTTTATAAAGTCAAATGAAATATAAAGTTCTTTTAAAGAATTTTAGGAGCGCCTGGGTAGCTCAGTTGACTGAGCATCTGCCCTTAGCTCAGGTCATGATCTCAGGGTCCTGGGATTGAGCCCCAAGTTGGGCTCCCTGCTCAGTGGGGAGTCTGCTTCTCCCTCTCCCACTGCCCCTCCCCCAGCTCATGCACTCACTCTCTCTCTCTCAAATAAATGGATAAAATCTTTAAAAAAAATAATTAAAGAGGTCTAAATGTAAGCAAAGAAACTCTTTAATTTGCCTTTTATCAAATGCTTCTGGTAAACTGTTTTGTATAGGTTCAAAAACACAATTTTTGTAGTTGTTACATCTTTCTCAAAGCTACAGAGGAATTCGAAGCAGAACCAAGACTCACTAGAAGTCCGACACTTAACCACATAAGCACTTTGAGTTTTCTTTCTTATCTATGAGCAATTAGCATTAAATAATCAACATGTTCATCTGAATCACACAAATTTCATTTCCCTCTCAGCCACTATCAATAGATCTCTTTAATAAAAAAGAAAGACTATTGATTCTTTTTTTTTTTTTTTTAAGGTGGAATGGGCAGAGGAAGAGGGAGATAGAGAATCCTAAGCAGGCCCCAGGCCCAGCAAGGAGGCAACTAGGGACTCAATCTCACAACTCTGAGATCATGACCTGAGCTGAAATCAAGAGTCAGATGTTTAACCAAGCCACCAAGGTGCCCCTATCCACTCAAAATTTTTAAAAAGACAGAAGTTGGGCACTTGGGTGGCTCAGAGGGTTGAGCCTCTGCCTTCGACTCGGGTTGTGATCTCAGGGTCCCGGGATTGAGCCCCACGTCAGGCTCTCTGCTCAGAGGGGAGCCTACTTCCCCCTCTCTCTCGGCCTGTCTCTGCCTAATTGTGATCCCTCTCTCAAACAAATAAATAAAATCTTAAAAAAAAAAAGATAAAAGTTAACCAAATAATCTGACTAAAATTAAAAATAAAACAATGCACTAAAATGGACTAATTTTTCAATTAGAATTTTAAAAATTCAAACAAAGCTCTCCTCCTACTTAGAAAAAATAAAGCAACAGACTCAGGAGCAGGAAAAGATGGCTAGAATATTCAAGTTTAATATCTAATTCTAGAAATTCAAAAGAAGAGAGAGCATATTCTTGGATATTTATAAATCATAACTTACATCCCACAGAACTGAATATATTATATTCCCTGCTGGCAAGACAGAGTTTTACATTAATATCATCTTTAAAATAGTTTTTGAGTGTGTGAAAAAAATTAATTAAGTTTAAAAAATAATTACATGGTTTACTTCACTTAGCATAATGTCCTTAAGGCTTATCCATGCTGTAGCCTATGTCAGAATTTCCTTCCTTTTTAAGGTTGAATAATATTCCATTGTATGTATTGTGCCATAATGTTTAACTATTCATCTGTTGATGGGCACTTGAGTTGTTTCCATGTTTTATGTATTATGACTAGTGCTGCTATGATCATATGATCATGATCTTTTAAGACCCTGTTTTCAATTCTTTTGTGTATATATTTAGAGTAGTCAAAATCAGAGACAGTAAAATGTTGGCTGTTAGAGGCTATGGGGGGGAAATGAGGAGTTAATGGGAATACAGTTTCAATTATAGAGATGGGTGAACATTATAGAGTTGAAAGTTATAGAGATGGATAGTGTGCCGGCTGTGCACTATGAATGTATTTAATACCACATGAATGTCCTTTTAAGTACACTTAAAATGATAATGACAGTAAATTTTATGGTATATTTTACCACAATAAAAAATTAGATTAAAAAAAGTAATTACATGAAGCGAAAATGTTTGTTTACAGCATTATTTGAAAAACTCATTTTATATTCTCTAAAGCTAAGAACTGATGCAAGGCTTAGTTATTATTATGAGCTGCCGTTACATTATTATTGGGGATAATGTAATTTGTTCAGCATCTAACCAGTGCCGGACTGAAAAAATGCTATCTCTAATCTCTGTAATTTAATAAAGCAACTTTTATAAACTCCACTTTCTAGATCAGGAAAAAGATACAAAAAGGTTAACCTCTCTTGGTGATAGAGTTAGTAAATGGATGGAACTAGGATTCAACTTCCGTTATTCTGACCCCCCCAAAGCTCTGTTCTTCTGATTTTAATACATGATGTACCTAGACAACCAATACTACCAAACTAGATTTTGTTGACAGTTTAAAATGTATTACTGATAAACTGGGTGAAAATTTATCAAATCAACAATGAAGAAACACTCTCCAGGGGGAAAAAAAAAGTCTTAGATCCTAGAGTACCCTTTTTTATTTTTTATTTTTGGTTACTTATTACAAGTAAAATTAGAATGATATATTTTCTATAGTTAATTTAGTGAAATCAGCTATGCAAATGGGAAATATCCATCAGCCCTAAATTTTGAAAGAACACCATATATAATTAGAACTGGTAAAAAGAAAAAAATTAAACAAATTAGATAAATTGTATGTTCCAGCTTTCCCTTCAGGGACAAAGAACTTTGCAAGGTGATTATACTAATTAGATATAAGTATTAAATATAGGAACTTTTAAGTAGTTTGACCACAATTAATAATTAAAATTTTATCTACTGGAAATCTTTTTTTCTAAAGCTGGTGGTAGGACAAGAAGAGTTTATAGGTAATTTTAACCAGTACATTTGTAACTTAATTATAAAAACAATTCTACGGAACGAAAATATAATTCCAATAGATAAAGGAACAGATTATATGACTTATGTATGTGCTAAGCATATATATATATACACACACATATATATACACATATAATAAAAATACACTGACAAATTCTACAGCTTTCTGTTAATTTTGTAGGAAGGTTACAATACTATATATCCATATACTTTTCACACATCCTTTTTTTTTTTAAAAAGATTTTATTTATTTGACAGAGAGAGATCACAAGTAGGCAGAGAGGCAGGCAGAGAGAGAGGAGGAAACAGGCTCCCCCCAAGCAGAGAGCCGGATGCGGGACTCGATCCCAGGACCCTGAGATCATGACCTGAGCCAAAGGCAGGGCTCAACCCACCGAGCCACCCAGGCGCCCTTCACACATCCTTTTATCTGGGTCATTAGCCTCTACCTCCAGTGTATTTTCTATATTGGCATTTAAGCATAATAATATAATGGTCATAATCTCAGTCTCTTTGGAGTCAGTCCACGAAGTAAAAGAGCAGTGATTTAAACCTACTCAAAATGCCTCTAGATATATAGAACCTGTACAATGAATACTCATCTGAAGATATGGTTTGCAAATATACAGCTGATAGACAATGATCATCACATTCTAATCAAAGTCGTCAAGATATATCCTTAGGAAACAGGAATGTAATGAAAGCAATGTAAACAACATGATGTCTGTCCAGTTGTGTTTCAAAATTTTGAGATAACTACCAGAACTGACAAAGTCAACAAAAAGTAGTAGTCTGCACAGAACCTGGAAGAAGATATTAAAGGAAAAGAATTTCCCTGTAGGGGCATGGTCGACCCTGACCGTAGCAGAAGCAGCACTAGAGTGGAAGAGAAATTACTTTATCTTGAGGCCCGTTCCCCCAGGAGTCAGCAACAAAACATGGTAATAATCTAGTTTGTAGCGTAAACTTTCCTCCAAGACTCAACCGGTTTATAAATATTTTGGTTCAGTTACTAATTTCATGGTAAATAAATCAATGGGCATTCTGATATATCAGCTTACTTTGTTCTCAATTTGATTACTGTGAGTCTGAGAAGGTTTCAGTAAACTGATAAAATTCCTAAACTTGTAAGTTTGGGGACTTGTGTCAAAAGACACAAGGTATTAGACTGGATAAAAAAGCAAAACCCATCAATATGCTGTCTTCAAGAGACTCATTTTAGACCCAAAGACACCTCCAGATTGAAAGTGAAAGGGTGGAAAACCATTTATCATGCTAATGGACATCAAAAGAAATGTGCAGCAACAATCCGTATATCAGATAAGTTAGATTTAAAACCAAAGACTGTAATAAGAGATGAGGAAGGACACTATATCAGAATTAAAGGGTCTATCCAACAAGAAGATCTAACAATTATAAATATTTATGTCCCTAATATGGGAGCATAACATGGCTAAATTATATAAGCCAACTAATAACAAAATTAAAGAAACACATTGATAATAATACAGTAATAGGGGACTTCAACACCCCATTCACTACAATGGACAGATCACCTAAGCAGAAGATCAAAAAGGAAACACGGGCTTTGAATGACACACTGGACCAGAGGGACTTCACAGATATATTCAGAACACTCCATCCTAAAGCAAGAGAATACACAATCTTCTCAAGTGCATATAGAATATTCTCCAGAACAGATTACACAGTGGGTCACAAATCAAGTCTCAACTGGTACCAAAAGCCTGGGATCATTCCCGGCATATTTTCAGACCACAATGCTTTGAAACTGGAACTCAATCACGAGAGAAAATTTGGAAAGAACTCAAATACATGGAGGTTAAAAAGCATCCTACCAAAGAATAAATGGATTAACCAAGAAATTACAATGCCAGACTTCAAGCTCTATATCAAAGCTGTAATCATCAAGACAGTATGGTACTGACATAAAAACAGACACACAGATGGAAAAGAACAGAGAACCCAGAAATGGACCCTCAACTTTAGGGTCAACTAATCTTCGACAAAGCCAAAAAGAATATCCAATGGAAAAAAGACAGTCTCTTCAACAAATGGTGTTGGGAAAATTGTGTAGCCACATGCAGAACGATGAAACTGGACCATTTCCGTACACCACACACAAAAACAGATTCAAATGGATGAAAGACCTAAATGTGAGACAGGAACCCAACAAGATCCTAGAGGAGAACCCAGGCAGCAACCTCTCTGACCTGGGCCGCAGCAACTTCTTGCTAGACATGTCTCCAAAGGCAAGGGAAACAAAGGCAAAAATGAACTATTGGGACCTCATCAAGATAAAAACTTCTGCACAGCAAAGGAAACAGTCGGCAAAATAAAAAAAACAACCAGTAGAATGCAAGAAGATATTTGCAAATGTCTTATCAGATAAAAGGGTAGTATCCAAAATCTATAAAGAACTTAATAAAACTCAACACCCAAAGAAACCAAATAATCCAGTTTAAAAATGGGCAGAAGACATAGACATTTCTCCAAAAAAGAATGGCCAACAGACACATGAAAAAATGCTCAACACTCAGCATCAGGGAAATACAAATCAAAACTACAATGAGATACCACCTTACAATAGTCAGAATGGCTAAAATTAACAAGACAGGAAATGAGAGATGTTGGCGAGGATGCAGAAGAAGGGAACCCTCTTACACTGTCGGTGGGCATGCAAGCTGGGGCAGCCTCTCTGGAAAACAAATATAGAGGTTCCTCAAAACATTGAAAATAGAACTAACCAGCAATTGCACTACTAGGTATCTACCACAAAGATACAAATGTAATGATCTGAAGGGGCATATGCACCCCAGTGTTTATAGCAGCAATGTCCACAATAGCCGAACTATGGAAAGAGCCCAGATGTCCATCAACAGATGAATGGATAAAGAAGATGTGTGTGTATATGTGTACACACACACTCACAATAGGATATTATTCAGCCATCAAAAAAATGAAGTCCTGCCATTTCCAACAACATAGATGGAACTGGAGTGTATTATGCTAGGATCACAGGGGAAGGGAATGTAAAATAAAAGAAGACAAAATCAGAGAAGGAGACACACCATAAAAGAAACTCTTAACTATAGGAAACAAACTGAGGGTTGCTGGAGGGGATGAGAGTGGGGGCTGGAGTAACTGGGTGATGGACCTTAGGAGGACAAGTGATCTAATTAGCACTGGGTGTTATGTAAGACTGATGAATCACTGAACTCTATCTCTTAAACTAATAATATACTACATGTTAATTAATTGAATTTAAATTAAAAAAGAAAAATTAAAACCAAAGCTAGACATATCAAGATAAAATTACTAAACATGTAACTTACAGAGGAGTATCTTAAAAGCTGTCAGAGAAAAAAGAAGACAGATGACCTACTAAGAAAAAGCAATATGCTGACAGCTAATTTCCCATTTCCAAGAGGACAGAAGATAATGAAATTTTATGTTCAGTGTGCTCAGGGAAAATAATTGTCAGCCTGGAATCCACACTGAGCTAAGTATCAATTAAGAATGAAAGCATGGGGCGCCTGGGTGGCTCAGTGGGTTAAAGCCTCTGCCTTCGGCTCACATTGTGATTCCAGGGTCTTGGGATCAAACCCCCCAACGGGCTCTCTGCTTAGCGGGGAGCCTGCTTCCTCCTCTCTCTGCCTGCTTCTCTGCCTACTTGTGATCTCTGTCAAATAAATAAATAAAATCTTAAAAAAAAAAAGAAAAGAAGGATAAGGAAGACAAGAGAGGGAGATCAGAAGTTAAGTGTTCTTAAAATCCTTGTTTTCCTTGGGATCTGAATAATCCTGATTTTCTTGGGGGGGGGAAGGGTGCAAAAGGAGAGGGAGAGAGAGAAAATCCCAAGCAGACTCCATACCCAGCGGGAGCCCAATGCTCAATATTATGACCCTGAGATCTTAACCTGAGCTAAAATCAAGAGTCAGATGCTTAATGACTGAGTGAGTCACCCAAGTGCCCCAATCCTGATAGTTTTAGACTTTATAAATCAAGTATGCATTTATTAGTTTAAGGGTATCAATAGAAATAAAAATGGAAATAAAATGTGTAACTTCCCAATGAGTAGTGGGATAAAAGAAGGATTGGAAAAAACTAACATTACACCTTGTTCAAGCCAATAAAAGGCAAGCAAGGACAAAGGAAAACAAGACAAATACAAAAGGTAAAGTGACAGTGTGCAGCCCCACATTGGTGCACCTCAGGCTGGCCCCTATTATGGAACCACCCACAAAGATCTTTAAAGGAATTTTAGTAGCTGAACTTGTAGATGTTTGGGGAACACAGTTTTTGTTTAATAAGATGAACACAAGCCAACATTTTAGTTCAATGATGAGTAAGAAGTTTCCCTTCATCTCAAATATCCATATGTATAGCCCTCAGAAAGGTTTTTTGTTGTTTTAGTTCTTTCATTCTGTGGGTTTATGTCTGCGACCTCAATGACTAAGCACTTCTGTGCTGTTTTCTTATAGTTTCTGTAACAACTGTTTATCCTTAAAGATCTCAACATTTGCAAAATGTAGGGTGGTATTTCTGGATTAATAAACCTGTTTGAAACTTAAAAAATAATGATGGCAGAAATAAGTAAAAATATACCAATAATAATATTTATGTAAATAGATTTTACTTATTATCAATCAAAAAACAAGTGTAGCTTTATGTCACGTTAAAAAAAAAATGGAGGTGGGGGTGGGGTAACTGGGGGATGGACATTAAAAAGGGCATGTGAGGGACTGAACATGGGGTGTTACATGCAAGTGATGAGCCACTGAACTCTATCCCCCAAACTAATAATACATTATATGTTAACTAAATGGAATTTAAATTTAAAATTTTTTTTAAATTAAAGAAACAATGACCCAGAATGGTTGAAAATAAAGAGAAAATACTAGCAAAAAAGAAAATAGAGAGCTGGTCTGGCAATATTAACATATGAGAAAATAAACCTGAAGGGAAAAATTATTAGAAGTAAAGGAGATCAATTCGCCAGGAAGATATACCATAACATCACAATATTGAAAGCAAATGTTGAAAGCATTACTAAAAAATTGAAAAGCTTACAATTACAGCTGGAAAGTTTAACAAAATTCACAGAACTGTTCAGACAACAATCAGTAACCATATACTAATATTGAACAACATACAATGAACAAATTTAAGCGAAAGGACACAGAGAATGCTATACCTTAAGGAGAGCACGTGCTGTGATGAGCACTGGGTGTTATATGTAACTAATGAATCACTGAACACTACATCAAAAACTAATGATGTACTATATGTTGGCTAACTGAACACAGTAAGAAAATTTTCAAAAAAGAAATAGAGACAAAAACAGAAAGGAGTCACGTGGCACTAATTTAAATGATGAACTCAGTTTTAGCCAGTTAGAGGAGGGGCAGCAAGCTCACAACTGAACCAAGGCGAGAGTAAGACTGAAATAATGTTCATGAAGAGATTGGAAGTAGATGTGATCACAAAAGAAGAGCCTATGCAGAGGGGAGGGTGGTGGCGACAGGATCTAGGGGTGAGTCTAGGAAACATGTTGCAAAAGCACAGAGTGTATCAAGAGTTCATAAAGTAACAACCAAATTTATCAGTAGGTCATAACTGTATTATTCAATATTTACCTTTAATAGGTTTGGCAGGAAAATACGGCTTAAAGATAAAAATAGTAATAGTATTACCATAAAACTTTTTGCTGAAACTTCAGAAAGACCTATCGTGCCCTGGAGAATTTTTCAGACAGACAAATGGCCCTTTGGGGGTCTTAAGAGTGTGCCTCACAAATTCTGTTAGACAAGACTTCCAAAAATATTGACGGCATGGCCCTGAAGCAGTGTCAGGAACCCAAAGTAGGGTTTAAGTGCAAGTGTTTATTCCAAACAAATTTGTGGTTGTGATTTTTGTCTATTGGAGTGAACCCCAGTAAGATTCACAGAAGACGGTGTTTTAGAGGAATGTTCTAGTACAAGTACCACTCCTTGGACTAAATGGGCTAGAGATAATACAAAATGAAAAGAGGTTTTGGACTCTCCTACCTTTTATGAACAGGAGGCAGGCTGAGAAGGCTCCTCATTTGCAGCTTATGTTAAAAGTTCAGAGGCCAAAACCAAGAGCCCAGAGAACAGAGGCAACAACATCCGTAAATAATTTGCCGGCAGCAGGACTAAGCCCTGCCTAACGAAGGAAGTGGCAACACGTGCATAGCTCGATTTTAGAATTGCTAGGAATTCTGTGGGCCTCTTGTTCCCCCAGCCCCATTTTGAATATGAAGGTATATAGCACGTACCCTTGCCTGATTTGATGTTGTATGTTGGGAGATGGCAGCAACTAACTTGTCTCTTTAGTTCACACTACAGATAGAAAAGAATGGTACCCAAGGAGTCACACCAAAGAAGCCTTGTCTCAACCAACCTGAACCTGATTTAAATGATAAGATCCTAGATTTTAACCTAATTTCATAATGGGATAAAACATGGTGGTCTTGAGAAGAGGGAATGAGTATATTTGGCTAGTCAAAGGGATATAAACTGTTGTGTTCCAAAATGGCCACACAACAAGATCTCTCATCCACATGTCCTTCTTACAATGTAATGCTGACATTCCTCCTTCTATCAACAGTGTCTACGTTCCCTTCCCCTGGGTCCAGGCAGGTCTGTGACTACAGGGAAAACGACACTATAGAATTAAAGGCAATATAGCTTTCACCTAATATTTTTGGACACTCTTGGAAACCAGCCTTCAACGTATGAGGAAGTTGAAGTACACGGAGATGCTACAGCTGGTGTTCTAAACAACACCCCATATCAGCCAGCCTTTGAGATAACACCAGACAACATTTGACTGAAACTATATAAGAAAACTGCTCGTCTTTTTTTTCTTTGTTTAGTCATATATTCATTAGCTTTTTAGTGATGGTTCCCTCAATAAAGTCCCACTGCATCTTAGTTGAACTAAGAATAGTTTTCGTATCTCAGCATGTAGAGAAAAGAGAGATCAGTGGCTCTGTTGGTGGTAGACAGATAAGTAGTGGCAACAGGAATCAATCACCCTAGAGCCCAGATAAAACACAGACCTGAGGGAGAGTGTAGACATCTATAAGGGCTAGGTATATAAACCATGGTCCCATCCCACAAGTCATTTCATCACAGAAGTATCTAAGTTCAAGAACTGGCACTACAGAGGCACCTGGGTGGTTCAGTTGACAATACATTTCTGAACATGGAATTCTATTTGAAGTGACTTTCGGGGTGCCTGGGTGGCTCAGTCAGTTAAGCCTTCGACTCTTGGTTTTGGCTCAGGTTATGACCTCAGAGTTGTGAGACTGAGCCCCGCATCCAGCTCAACTCGGAGTCTGCTTAAGATTCTCTTTCTTCCTCTCTCTCCCTCCCCCTGCTCACGCAATCTCACTCTCTAAAATAAAATAGATAAAATCTTTAAAATGACTTTCAATAGAAAGTTGAAAATGCATGGGTATGAAAACTATGTTGGCTCAAGTTATAATACAATTATCTGTCTGCAACTTCTCTGGAAATCTATACATTTATGGTAAGTTGTATTTTCTTTGTTTTGCTTTGAGGACAAATGGCTGCCCTAAGCTTAAAAATGTAAAATGTAAAGCAAAAATAACAATTAAAGCTTCATTGAATGCAACATACTGAAGAATGCCTCTTTCTGCACAGAAAACACTGAACAGTCACAGTTAATCATGTATTGTGTTCCTATGGTACAATGGGCACCAGGATACAAGATATTTACAAAATGCATTAAAAACCCTCCTCTTTTTTTGCGCCTCCAGATATGCCCATAATCTCCCTTTTTCTCTTCTAGTCCTTCCAACAGTATTAGGATATATATTAAAATTTTCTGTTTGAAATACCTAAAGTCACATCTGTTTTCCTGACTAAGCAATGACTGAAGCAGTACTTCCTACCAGGAGAAGAGTTATTTAGTACAATAATAGAGAAACCATTACCACTTACTCCCCTTGATTCTTGAATCCTACATATTCTAAGGGGAAAACAGCCTTGAACTTCACCACTGCTATGGTAAATAACATGTTTATAGGTCACTCCAGTGTTTTGCAAAGCCAGATCCTTAGTGTATGATAAAGACAATGAATTCCATGTAGCCATAGCTGTGCTTTCACTATAAAATTAGTTTCTTAGTTGAATGGCATACCAAGGCAGTGGCCAAGATACCCTTAAATCAATAGACAGAGTTGTTGGCAGAATCACTACTATGAGGAAAAGCAAACCCATACCCAAAAGAAGTATCTGTTCTTGGTGAGGACAAATCACTGCAGCCTTTGATGTGTATTCATTCACATGGGACATAAACACCCTACCACCCTGTGCCCATTACAAGATGCCCATCTATATACCTCTTCTCCAGACACCCGTGTCAGCAGACTTTCAATCTTGTTTTTTCCAAGTTTTTAAACAAACCAGTAGTTACTGTGTATCAGTCAAGGTGGATTGGGTTCTCTCTGACCATTTCCCCAACTACAGTGGAATTTTAGGTCGCTGGAATTAGCATTAACTCAGAGCCAATACCCAGCAATCCCCTAAAAGGTCAAAATATTCACTTCTTTATAGCAGTCACCCTAGCAAATGAATGCAAATCCTTTTGAAGAAGGCTGATGGGTACATTCTTTACACTATTTTATGCTCCACTAGTGTACCAAAGTACTCACACTTTTTAATCTATATAATCAAAAGGGTTTAAAATACGATCTGCATAAATTGTCATCTTTAATATAGAAAATATAATTTTGATGATTTTCATAATTTGTCTTAGCTCAACAATTAAGTTGGGGAAATATATACAGCTACATGCTGTCAAAAAGTAAATTAGCTTAGGGGCGCCTGGGTGGCTCAGTGGGTTAAAGCCTCTGCCTTCAGCTCAGGTCATGATCCCAGGGTCCTGGGATCGGGCCCCGCATTGGGCTCTCTGCTCAGCATGGAGCCTTTTTCCTCCTCTCTGCCTGCCTGTCTGCCTACTTGTGATCTCTATCTGTCAAATAAATAAATAAAATCTTTAAAGAAAAAAAAAGTAAATTAGCTTAATGTTGGCAAAAAGAAATATTAATTGGAAAATTTACAAACTAGAGTTTCAGTTATATTATTATTAAGGGTAAGTATATGTTGATTCTAGAAGGTTTATTATGCCTTATTAATGGGAACTGGCACGTCAAAATGTTAGATAATTCCAGGGGTTTCTGATATACAATAAATATTTATTGAGGGATGCCTGGGTGGCTCAGTTGGTTAAGCACCTGGCTTCGGCTCCCGTCATGATCCCGGTCCTAGAATCAAGTCCCGCATCGGGCTCCTTGCTCAGCCGGGATGCCTGTTTCTCCCTCTGCCTGCTGCTCCCACTGCTTGTGTTCTCTCTCTTTAAAGAGAAGATACGTATTTATTGATCATCTTCTATGTAGAAAACACTGTCATGAGATAGACTCAAATCTTTTATATTATTAAGTAGCCTTGAGGATATTGATTGCATCACTTCTTAAAATGCGCAGATGGTTGGCCTACCACCATGTGAGAAGATCTTTAGAGGCACAAGAGATATTTCTCAAAAGAGATGGGAATAATACAGTCTCTAAACTTCTTGTACAACTACTCTGTGAGAAGGAATCAGAACTGATCATCTGGCTTTATCCTATATATTTACTCTTTAAGTTAAAATTACTATAATAGCCCTTATTCAGCACCTTTAATTTCCCCTATTTCATTTATCTTACTAATGTTCAACCCCACTGGTTTAGTCAATTTACTCCATCTGCTTCACTGAAAAATGTAGTTTTAACTGATTTTAGCATTTCTTAACATAAGACTTAAATAGTAGGGAATTTTAATCAAATATCAAATCAAGAAAAAAGAAATAACGAGCTATAAACAAAAGGCAAATTTAAAAGAATATTAATTTCAAATAAAAACAACTACATAAACAATCTAAAATATCTGTAATCTTCAAGAAGTAGCCTTTACATTTAATTGTTTAATTCTTCTGTGATCAAAGAGTTTACAATGGAAATATTTAACTCTCTCACCCAAACCTGGATTTTATTGATCAGAAGAAGGGAACACCGACACTTAGAAATGCTTCAGGGATGGAAGAAGTAATTGTGACATCAACCCACTAATATTCAGAATAAAAATAAAGGTTCCTATGTCGTATTAGAAATGCTTCAGGGATGGAAGGAGTAATTATGACATCAACCCACTGATATTCAGAATAAAAATAAAGGTCCCTATGTCGTATTCTTGAATTGTAAGTCCTGGGAAGCATAGATAAGAGCTTCACATATGTAAAAATCTAGATATTCTAAAAATTAAGTCCTGAGCAATCTGTTATCCTCAGTAGCATTAAAGAGCCAGGTTAAAAGAACAGCAGCTGATGCTGGATAATTCAGTCAGATTTATATGTGTATGCCTCATATTTTGTCAGCAAATGTAAATTTTATTATGTATTATATATAACATTTCATATAAATGTTGTTAGAGCAGTGTTTATCAAGCTGCAATATAGGTATCATAAAAAGCTTTTACTTATTAAATAACCATCTGTTTTATTTTATTTTATTTTTGAGAGAGCACACAGGGGGAGGGGCAGATAGAGAGGTTAGAAAGAGAATATTAAGGAGGCTCCACGCCCAGCACTGTGTCCAACCTGGGGCTCAATCTCACGACCCTGAGATAATGACCTGAGCCAAAATCAAGGATCCCATGGTTAACTGACTAAGTCACCCAAGTGACCCCATTACATATGTCTTATATAAGAAATATCTGCCTATATTCCCTGAATTTCAATCCCTCCCATGAGCTCCTATCTTTCCTTCTAGCCATTTGGGTAAATTACTGAGGGTTCCATCATCCGTTCTAGAGATAAATACCTTTTTATTATCTCCTCAATCTCCTTCTTCCAGTAGTTCTCCTTCCTCCTGATTTTATTCTTTACCCTTCCTTAGCTTGCACTCCTATCACTTTTAAAACCTTGACACCGCCTATTCATTGAATGTCATAACATAGTACTATTAGTAGTATTTAGCCCTAAAGAAGTTTCCCTTCACCAGAAAGACCATAAAAAACCCATTCAATACTTTTCTCCCCCATTTATTATGTAGAGTTGTGATCTGGGCATAGACCTAGATATACAAAAGTAAGACAAACAAAAGTAGGCAAACTTTCTGCCATAAAGCTGTTCAAAATCTCAGGGAGCTGATTAGAAAAAAAATTAGAAGAAAGTTGTGTACAAAGTGATGGCATGGAGGGTGAAGCAAGTAGGTCCTTTCATTTTTA
Organism: Martes martes; assembly: GCF_963455335.1. Lineage (NCBI taxonomy): Eukaryota > Metazoa > Chordata > Mammalia > Carnivora > Mustelidae > Martes > Martes martes. The sequence goes on from NC_137903.1 coordinate 47,757,593, forward strand.
ATTCATAGGTTGTATTATTTTCTCTTATTCAACATAGCAACTGATACTTTTGGTTTTGGACAGGACAAGGGGTGCGCAAAGAGTCTGGTAAAGAGGTCCAGTGATACCTGGGAAGTTGTGAGAACTCCAGGGGGGTTGGGTGGGGACGTACAGTCCAATGATCTAAGGGTAGAGAGGCTAAACCTCAAAGAAAGTAGGTCAGAGCTAACCATGAACAAACTTCTCCACCCTAGATAAGGACAATTTTATCAACGGCTGAACTACTTGCACACTGCAATGAGTTGAGATGCTGAAAAGCCACTTCTTACTGTTTTTATAATCTATACCTGTCTCTAACTGGAACCTGTTTCAGTGATTAGCTTGATCTGTAAGACAGCCTAAACATTGTTGTCCTTGTGTCAACTGAAGGATGACCTTTTTTAAATACCCTTTCTAAAACACCTCAAGAGACCAGCCACCAAAACATGCACTATGAAGTTAACAACATATTCTCGCAAATGCAAACTCCACCTTCTTTGAAGTGACTAAAACCACTAGCAGATCTGAAAAGCTGTGATTATAGGATTCCTTTTCACAGGAATCATGTGTGGTTATACCAGTACTTGCTTTGCTCTTAGGTTAACATGCCATAAGACAGCAATGGGAAGATTAATTTTTAGAGGCTTAATAAGATAAAAATACATGTAAATGACACACCAAAAAAAATCCTAAACTTCATGACTATTATTGTACTTTAGAAAAACAGCTCTACAGGGAGCCTGGGTGACTCAGTTGTCACGTGTCTGCCTTCAGCTCAGATCAGGATCCCAGGATCCTGGGATCGAGCCCCGCATCCAGCGCCCTGCTCAGCAAGAAGCCTGCTTCTCCCTCTCCCACTTCCCCTGCTTGTGTTCCCTCTCTCCTTGTCTCTCTCTCTCTGTCAAATAAATAATAATATCTTAAAAAAAAAAAAAGGAAAAGAAATACAGTTCTACAAAGTATTTCAAACCAAAGCCACAGGACTGTAACAGAGGTTACTGAAGTTTTGAAGATCACTAAAGCATTTGAAGATGATAAAAATTAATCATCTTCCCTCTCCTAAATCCAAGCACAAGTAACATTTTCCAAAATCATATTCTATGATGAGGCATGAAACCCATCCAGAATATGACCAAGCCCAATTCATCAGTTAACACTCAATTAATCCTCATTTGAAAACAACCAAAGCAAATATGACAGCTAGAAAGAAAATGTTAAACAAGAGATACCCCTACATATAAAAACATACCCCCTCTAAAATGTGGCAAGTTACTTACAAGGAATAGTAACTCCCTCTCCCACCTCTGAATATGATTCAAAATACGAAACTAAGAAAACATTCATTATTTCAAATTTCATCTAAAGCTATCTGAGCAAGGAATCTCAAGTTCATTAAAGTAATACAGAAGTACAGTTTTACTTGTTAAATCAAGTGTTAAGATGAATATGCACATTTAGGCATGATCTACCTATATTTTTAGATTCAAAATGCTACTATTTTTCTGTTTTTTAAAAATAATTTCAAGTTTATAAAGATGGAACACACAAACACGATTATAAAATTTAGGCAGCATGCAATTTCCTACATTCACTCATCACTTTCTTCCCTGCTTCCAAACCAGGCAGCTCATGATCTACTTCAGAGACACAAAAACCTCCATAAAACATTTTCATTGTTGTTTTGAGTATTAGCTTTCAAGTCAATCTACACACCACATTTACAGTATGCTTTGGAGTTGGATTAAATGACCTATTTACTTAACTTTGTAGAGATGCCAGTTGAAACACACAGATAAATAATATTTTTTATTACTGTACAAGCAGAACTTCTCTTTAGAATTTGTCATGACTCCCCAATTAATTTTTCACTCCAAATGAATGTGTGTAGTCTTTAATTACTAAGCAAAAAGGTTTTTGTGATCTTGAGAGTAACCTGATCATGTTTACTAAAGTATAAAATGAGACTAAATAGTGCAAATCTAAATAAAAAACAAAACACCACCACCACCAACAACAACAACAAAAAAACCTTAATGCACTTTTGTCTACATGGAAAGAGTACCGGACTCTGGTTCTCCAGTGATCAGATAAAGAGGCCATTAACAAAAGTGCTCAGATTACTCCTATATACACAAAAAGCAGAGATGAGAAAGAGAAAAGCAATTTCTAAACCAAGAGCAAATATATTGCTCTTTAAAAGGGGAGGTAACAGGTCTAAAGTCAAAGGGATAAGTCTGGAACTAGAAGCCCAAACTCTTAGTTTAATAAACACATTTTCATGTACTTCTTTAAAGAAAAGACTGGGTTAACAAGTCACCTTGTTATTGATTCCCAATGTAACAACATACATGATCTGCTATGATAAAAAATAAGAGTTGAGCTATATTCAATGAGTATGTGTCTCAAAATCAAATAAAACTATTCCAGTTTAACAAGTGTCAGAAAATGCTAATGATATGCAGTCACTACAAAGTTGAGTGTATTTTTCAATGTTTAAAAAGTTTAGAAATCTACCCATAGTTAGCCACCCAAAAAAAATTTAACTGAGTTGAATATGACTGTTTCTTAAAGATTTTAAGACTACATACACACTTGACAAAATAACGTAATTATTAACTTCTATTACATTTTGATGTAAATGCCTGTTGTCTGAAGGGCTTCAAAAAGAAAAACCTTGTGATGTTAGTAATTTCCTGTAGATTAATGAATGCTGAAATGAGCAACTTTTTTTATTCACAATGCCCTCTACTGGTGGCAAAGTGGTTCTAATATATTCATTATAGGAATTTGAATTTGTTTCCTTACTGTGGTTCCTCCCCACCACCTGCATATAAATCTTCTGGAATGCTTGTTAAAAATACAATTTCCCTCCCTCTATGAAATATCTACAGATATTGTGATTTCACTACAACTAGAACTCTGCATTTTTAACAAGTTCCCCCAACAAGTAACTAACTGGTTTGGTTAGTTATATCAACACCTGACTTTCAAAGCACAGGAACTTTCTGAAAAGCTCTGGAAAGGTACTATTATATTGGGTTTATAGATGAATACCAAGGCTCAAGACAATTTATGGCCCCAGGTTAAGATGCAAAAAAGTAACAGAGCCACTAATATTTTCTTATTTCTGGAGGTGTTGTGTCCTTAGAGGAAAGAATCACAAAATTCTATCAGCCTTTAAAATCAAATATTTATTTCTTCAAATACAACTTATGGAAGCAGTACACGCTATAACTTCTCCACTCTGGCTTGACATGATACCAGTGGTGCTCAGCCTATGATGTGCAGAGAATCACCTTGGGTACACAGACTACTAGACCCACCCTGAGTTTCTGATTCAGGAGGGTCTGGCAGGGATTGAGAATTTGCATTTGTAACAAGTTCCAGGTAGAGACGAGGATGCCAATTCTGTGACTACACTTTGAGAACCACTGGTTAAGAATATTGTCTAGTGGTTCTCAACCTTGACTACACATTAGGATCACCTGCTGAAGGTTTAAAATCCTGTTAGCCAGGTACGCACTTAGACCAATTACATCAGAGTCTCTGGCCTGGGGCATCCAGACACCTATATGTTTAAAGCTCCTAAAATCAAAAAGGTTTATAAAACCCATCAATATGTAAATGGACATACAGTGATTTTCCAAGAGCACAGTGTAGTACGCAGTATCTCCAAAACTTTTTGGATCAGAAACACTTCTGTCCAGGGATATAATTAACAGACCTAAATGTATGCAATGCTAGCCTATGGGATAAAGTAGAAATTGCTTTGAGTGGCCTACAAGACATTCCCCACCAACCTCATCTATTGCCAAACACTTCCTCCCTCCACTGCATATTTTCCTATTAGAATATTAACAACTCCATTGCAATTATCTGTTGTAATGTGACTGTTTACACTCTTTCTACAAACAACCTCTTTGAAGTCAGAGATTGAATCTAATTTGGATTCCCCAGAGCCTTGAATGAGTAACTGAATACAGATTGCTAGCCCTACTTTCTGGAGAAAAGGTTGTGTCAAGAATGGCTTTAATGCAACCTAGAATGTGAAAATATATAACTAAAATTAAAAACTGACTATTTCTCCCTCATAAAGCTACTCTTATTTAGTATTCCCTTATTATTTCCACTGAGAGATGATAAATTTCACTTGCCTTGGGATCTGCCACATCTTCAATTCATTAGCAACTTAAGAACACCAAAAAGCTATTCTAAAAATCACTTAGCCAACTGTGATCCAAAAAGGAGTAAAAAGAGTGTGTGTGTTAACAACGAGATGAAGTTTCCAAAAACCCTGAAGAGGAAAGGGTGAAAAAAGCTTAAAAACTACTGTTGTTTCAAAAATCCAAGTTTTTAAAGTTTGGACATAATCAAATCAAATCAAATCAGTTTTATTTCTTTGGTTTTTGGTTTTTAATTTATAAGGAACAATAGTCTTCTGTGAGCAAGCTGCAGATTTAACTCAGGTCAAGCAATTTTGGTATGTATCCAAAAACTTGCAAGATTAAGTATAGTATTCTTTACTGTCACAAAAGAAAACATCTGACTTTATTCTATAAAGGTGATGTCTGGTCCATTTTACAGCTTTCTGGCTCTATGGTTTCTATGTGCTCCACAAATATTTAAAATAATCACATATGTAGAAGTCTCAAAGCATCACAAGACAATGTTGCTTCACAGACTTTTTCAGTTTGCAGTCCTAAGAGACTGTATTTGAGGAAATCAATCATGTTAACAAATATTAACATATATTTGTTTTTAAAGGGTAGTGATAATTACCTACACATATATTTATTCAACAAGGAAATACTGAGTGCCCATTATATGCCAGGCACTGTTTTAGGAGCTAAAGTTGCACAATAATGAAAATAAGGTTCTTTATGAAGCTTATAACCTGGCATATTTTTTCTACAAAGGAAAAACTAGAAACATTCTAGTGGTCCAGACTCTAAATAGGGATTCTTTACAAGGGAGAGAGAAAAGGTAAGCCTAAAAGTCATTAGTTTATAAAATTTTTTGGAAGGCTCCCAGAACCTCTGAAAAGGCCCATAAACCTGGAAGAAAGAGAAAAGTAATAAGTGAAATTTTTTAATTAATTAGTGTTTACCTCTGAATTCCTTCAAGAATGTCTTTCACAGCTGCCATTAACTTTTGAAGAGATACATATGCTTCTTCAAATGATGCTATTTTTGAAGAAGTCAAAGCAGCATTTGAGCCCAATCTTTGAAATACATCCATGCTAAAATAGAGAAAAAGAAAAGATACTCATAGGTATACATGCACATTTACTGTAGTTCAAGCATCTCCATTTCTAATATATAAAATGAGGTAATATTTATAACTCCTCTCTCATAATCCTGATTGATTTAAATTATAAATAAGAGACAATGACTTGTGAATGTCCAGGCTACCATTCATGCAAAGGATCCAGGGTAACAACTGTTTGCGTGTAATCTAAAGTAATACTTACAAGCTGTGGGAATAATGTTTCTTTCTTTTTTTTTTTTTTAAAGATTTTATTTATCTGTCTGACAGACAGAGATCACAAGTAGGCAGAGAGGCAGGCAGAGAGAGAGGAGGAAGGAGGCTCCCCGCCGAGCAGAGAGCCCGACGCAGGGCTCGATCCCAGGACCCTGGGATCATGACCCGAGCTGAAGGCAGAGGCTTCAACCCACTGAGCCACCCAGGCGCCCCGGGAATAATGTTTCTTATCAAGAGACCATGACACAGAAGTAATACTGTTAATCTGTATTCAAATCAATCCATAAATACTAACAGTACTCCCGTACATAAGGATGAAGAAAAAAAAAGACATCAGATATACATGTTCCCTGAAACTAGAAGTTTTAAATATCCATACACCTTACTCTGGTAATTCCAATTTTAGAAATCTAGCACATTAATAATAACTTGCAACTGGTCAACAATTAGTAATCACCTACACATGCAATGATGTAAAAAGTGTTAATAGTGAATTAGCCACCTGATGAAATACCAAAGAACTACTAAAATAATGTTTACACCATCTATAAGATAGAAAAATAAAGGTGTACAAAATTTATTTAGAGAACATAACCACCACCATATAAAAAAATCAAATTATATGCTGTACTGGGTTGATGAGTATGCCCCTGAAATTCATGTTCACCCAGAACCTCAGAATGGGACTTTATTTGAAATGGGATCTTTGTAGAACTTCCCAAAACAATCAATCCTGAAGACAGACACCTGGATTTCAGACTTGACAGTTTCCAGAACCGTGAATGAATAAATCTCTGTTATTTTAAACCACCTAGTTTGTGGTAATTTGCTATGGCAGCCCTAGAAAACTAATAACCATGCTTTAAAATACAGCTGGGTAAAATGAGAATAACCATGTTAACTACTGGTTACCTTTAGGTAGTAGCATTCAAGGGAAGTTTCTTACTTCACATTACTTTCCAAAGCATTTTTAAAAATAATTGTGGTGAAAAAAAAACATAAAATTACCATTTTAACATTTCAAAGTATACAATTCTGAGGCATTGGATACATTCACAATGTCTACAACCATCACCACTATCTACTCATAGAACATCTTCATCACGCCAAAAGGAAACCCTGTACTCATTAAGCACTCACCATTCCTCCCTCTCTGCAGTTCCTGGTAGCCACTAATTATTTTCTATTTCTATAGATTTACCTGTTGGGGATATTTAATATAAATGAAATCATATGCCATGTGACCTTTCGTGTCTGACTTCCTTCACTTAGCATGTTTCTGAATTCATTCACACCATATTGTGTATGGATACTTCCTTATGGCTGAGTAATATTCCATTTTATGGATATACCCATTTTATGAGACACCACATTTCGTGTATCCACTCATCTGTTGATGCACATAGGACTGTCTCCACTTTAGCTATTGTAAATAGTTGTGAACATTCATGCACATGTTTCTGTTTGAACATTTGTGTTCAGTTCTTTTAGGTATATATCTAAGAGTAGAAGTGCTGGGTCATATGATGATGGCATGTTTAATGTATTGAGGAACCATTAAAATTGCTTTTCCACATTCCTACATGTATGAAAGGGGTAAAGCATTTTGACAAGTCTGCAAAAGGGAAAACTTAGGAAATCTGAAGAAATAGAATGGTTAGTAAGTACAGTTTGACCTTTCTAAAAGAAAAAGTATTCTGAAACACTAGTAGCCTACGATACCTTCATGATAAATGATTCTCCATCCCCTCACTTTCAACCTGGAGGTGTCTTTAGGTTTCAAATGAACCTCTGGTAGACCGCATATGGACGGGTCCTGTCTTTGTATCCAATCTTCAACACCGTGCCATTTCAGGGGAGCATTTAGGCCATTCACATTGAGAGTAACTACCGGAAGATATTAATTTAGTGCCATCATATTGCCTGTAAAGCCCCTGTTTCCTATAAAGCCCCTGTTTCTATAGATTGTCTCTGTAAATTTCTGCTCTATGATATTCTTGGAGGTCTTTCTTCTTTTACAGAACCCCCCTTTTATTGTTTCTTGCAGGGCTGGTTTGGTGGTCACATATTCTTTCAGTTTCTGCCTCTCCTGAAAGCTTGTCGTCTCTCCATCTGTTGGGAATGACAGCCTTGCTCAATAAAGTACTCTTGGTTGCATGTTCTTCTCATTTAGTACCCTGATTCTGGCTTGCCAGCCCTTTCTGGCTTGCCAGGTCTCTGTGGACAGGTCTGACATTATTCTGATGTTCCTCCCGCCATAGGTAAGAAATCTCTTCCCCCTAGCTGCTCTCAGGATAGCTGCCTTGGCTCTAAGATTAGCAAGTTTTACTATTATATACCAGAGCATTGGTCTATTTTTATTGATCTTGGGAGGGATCCTCTCTGCCTCTTGGACAAGAATTCTTATTTCCTTCCCCATATTAGGGAAGTTCTCAGCTATGATTTTCTCAAGTACAACTTCTAGTCCTCTCTCTCTCTCTCTCTCTCTCTCTCTCCAAACCTTCAAGGATCCAACTTTGGAACGTTTCATGACATCACTGATCTCTCTAACTCTGCTCTCATGGGCTTCTAGTTGTTTATCTCTATACTCCTTGACTTCCTTCCTTTCTATCATCTTATCTTCTAGACCACTAATTCGTTCTGCTTTCTCATGTACCCTGGCAGTCAGAGTATCCAGTTTAGACTGCATCTCCTTCATAGCATTTTTAAGTTTGGCGTGATTAGCTCTCATTTCTGCCCTTAGAGATTCTAAATTGTCGCTAATACTTTTCTCAAGCCTGGATAGTGACTTCATAAGTGTTACTCTGAAGTCTATTTCTGACATCTTGCTTATATCCATATCCATTAAGTCTGTGGCAGAGGCCATTGTCTCTGGTTCTTTTCTTTGCTGGGAGTTCCTCCTCCTAATCATTCTGTTGAGGGATGTTGAGGGAATGTACAGAGTCCAAAATATCAACCATAATCCCGGCAGGATGCACCCTAGGAAAAATCGGAGCAGTCAGATGCCACTACTCAGGCCTGGCAGAGTTTTTCTGCTTGTAGAGATCCAGATATATATTCTTACATCTCAGGCTGATGTCATGGGTGTTCGGGATGGTTTGGTAGATATCCAGATAAATTCAGGGCACCAGACAAAATGAGGTCCCCAGAGATTCCTCTGCCATCTTGCCTCCCTCCTAACCTACTCAACCTTCAAATGAGCAGCTCTCAATGAAGGGCTCAAGCATGAATATATTGAAAAGTTTTACAGTGACTCTGGTACACAGTCAGGCATGAGAAGCAATGAAGTACGCTTAAGAACTAAGCACTGATACAGCAATATAAGAATTCTTCATGTACTGAAATACTACAAAGTAAAGTCGATTTATTATACAGAATTTACCTGGAACTCTAACATCCAACACAAATGTATGCATATTATAGGTCAATTCTAAGACAAGGTATTCAAATTCTGAATATTTGAATTTTTCTAAAATGAAAATTTTATTTTCTAAATGAAATTTAGAAATATTTTCTAAATGAAAAGAAGATTAAAATATCTTAGAAATGAAAAAAAAATATCTTAGAAATGGCTTTAATCTATTTTATTTTGAAAGTGATAATCTTTGCCTAGTATATGGGGTAACTTCCTGCTAACAAGAATATCTGATTAGCCAAAACATTTCCAATATGTTAAGACTGGACAAAACAAAGATATGAAAATACAAATGCATTACATGAAAACACAAATTTAGCTTACATGTTAGTTATTGGTATTTCTTTAGAGTGACAAACTACACATTTGTTTGAAAGAACTTATAATTGTAGCCAAGGACTAAAAATGGGTCTACAGTGTTGTAAGAGAGAAAAGATGTTTAAAAAGAGTGCTCATATTACTTTGCTGCCCATTTTCTGACAGAGGAAATGACAGATGATCTTAATCCAAAATAACAGTGATACTGAGCCCTTGAACAAAAATCATACTAAAAGCTTTCAGTTTGACCCGCAAATATGATATATATAAAATTATATAAAGATTATGGGCTTGGGAAAAAGTCCAGGAGAGAAGGTCGGCCTACTTTAAACGCAGTTATTTTAAATTATTTTTTTAAACTACTCCAGCAGCATTTAAAGAACTACTCACAAATGGTCTCTATCTTTTCATTTTACCAAGAACAGAGTATGCTTTCATGGGTGTCAAAGGAATAAAAAGCATTTCTTCCTTTTAAATATAAGTATTTATCTTTCTTTTTAGAAAGTCTTACATGAATTTTCCCTAAACCAAAATGACCTTTTCTTAGATTATCTTAAATGTCATTAAGGCTTTGTGTCCTGCTAATTTGTTTAGCCAATCTAGGTGGCTTTTATTGGTTCTGACATACATGGGAAATACTTCTCATGAAGGTTTCACATCCGAATCACCTATAGAGATCTTTTTTTTTTTAATGCACTAGCTCAGTGTCACCTCAGTCCTGTCAAGTCAGAATTTCTAGGGACAGAGCCTAGGCATATGTATTTTTAAAACACTCGAGATAAATCTGACTGCACCCTTACTTAAGCATCACTGTTTCTAAGGCACCAATTTGATAAAAGGCCCTCAGTTAGATAACCTAATACATTAAACTCATAACCCAAATACTAACTGTTCAATGAATAACATTAACGATGGAAAATTCTTGGAAATTTAGTACCTGTTCTGATATAATGTAATCCAAACATTCTCTAGGATAGACCAGATTTCTTGATGCCTGTTGGGTTGTGGAAGATGAGAACCTGAGAAAATGGTGATTTCTTGGTTATCAGACTTCATCAAAGAAGTATCTTCTTGCTTTTTACCCACTGTAGTTTCTGAAGGATTTTGCTTAAGTTTTGCCTTGACCTGGGGAAATAAGAATTACACAAATTTCAGCTAGTCCGTCACTAGGAAGTGAGAGAAACAATGCCAATTGTGCTTAGAGTGTTCTAGCTTTCCAAGAAGTGTTGACTATTCTTTGTCCTTGATTATGTACAGAATATTCCAGAAAAGCATCAGAGCTAAAATATATATTTTTTTCCTTTTCCATTTATATCAAATAGTTCCAATGTATTTATTATAGTGACCTTTCTTAGCTAACAGGCTAATATCAATTTAAGAATACTATTTGAACCCTTCTACACATATGGTATTGAACAAGACAGAGAAACACTTAGGATACAATGATAAACATGTGGAATCAAGCCTCCAAGTACTCTACGATCCATTAACAAGAATGGATTATTATGGAAAAAAAAAAAAAAAGACAGAATGTAAACCTTTTGCCATTGAAGAAGCCACTGAAGGTTTCTCGAGGCAAGGAGACTGTCTAGAAGGTTACTGAAATAATCCAGTAGACTAGTCCTGAGAACTTGAATTAGGTTGAAAAGGCAGAAGAAGAAAAAGAAAAAAAAAATGTACACAAGAAAAATTTTAAAAGATTTAGCCAAAATCTAGATTCAGGAAATGAAGGAGACTCTAAGATTTTTAAAATTTGATGTCTACAAGAATAATTGCACAAATAATAGAAATATAAAGTGTCCATGAGGTAAAAATAGATCAAACCTCCTTGATTTACTGCTCCAGAGGAATGTAAAGACACAGTTTTATTTGAGGGCAACACACTGAATGTATCATGTATTATAATGCAATAGCAGTAACGCATTTAATGTACATTTATCTACATTTCTGCATTTTACGGCCACCTGTAGTAAAGCCAAGAAGAAAGGCTGGTTGTGGAAAAGAGGAGAAACAGACCATAGGTCTGTGTTTAGAATGTCTACTGTGAAGAATAAAAAGATATTTAAGTAAAGATATCTAGCAGGTAATTGGATATGCAGATTTGTAGCTCAAAAGATAAAGCTGGGACTCATTCCCATGCAGACAAACCTCAGAGGTAGATGAGATTGTTAGAGAGAAAATAGCAAAAAAAGAAAAAGGAGGAGGAGGAGGAGGAGGAGAGGGAGGGAGGGGGAGGGGGAGGAGAAAGTAGTGAAAGGTAGACAAACTAAAGGAGGAAGGGAGGAAATTAGCAAGAAAAAGAGAGACTGACAAGATATGGGAAGAGTCAGAAGTACTCGAAAGCAAGAGAAGCCCAAAGAGGTAAGTTTCGGGAAATAAAGAGTGGACTACATCAAGTGCTGAGAAACTAGAAAGAGGGAGAAAATGCTGGATTTGATCAATGATAACCCAATTCACCTAACAGAATATGGAGGCAGAATTCTACTTGTAAAGGATTAAGTAGGAAATGACTGAAGAAATGGAAACAAGGGTTAATAGATCGCTCTTTAAGAAGTTTGGTAATTGCTGGAAGGAGTTAGTGCAGTAAACCCCATAGCCAATGACAAGTACTTAAGAATGCAGACCTGAGCATATTTTAAATATTGATAATTAAAGATACTGAACAGAGTATAAGAGCTATATTATTGATTCAAATAATTTTTTTTAATCACCTTCGGGGAAAAATATTAAGTGGAAAAAACTCTGATAGAATGAAAAAAAACTTTGACATTTAAAACTTGGGTTTTTTTTTGTCTTGGCACTACTGTAACTTAAATAAAATCATTCCATTTCTCTAGGCTTCCTTATTGATAACAGTTGATTTCAAAGGTTAGCTTATGGGTTGTTAGTTTCATGTTAATTAAAAAATAAAAAAGTTCCAACACTATTGGAAATAGCAGTATTTATGGAACATTTCTTACGCATAGGAACTTTCTAAAAACTTTGTATCTATTAGCTCATTTAATCCTCACAACTGCTCTGTGAAACAGATACTATGATCATCCATATTTTCGGGCCAATAACTCGTACAAGGTTACACAGCTGGTAAGACTCATAAATAGAACCTGACCTTCAGGAGTCTGACTCTGAATGGGCTTCTGACCTCTCTCCAGCAATAAAAGTAAATATTCCCCTTTTCTATCTTTGGGAGCAGGAAGAAAAAAGAATTTTTTTCCCTGTGTTTTCTTTTTCCTGTTTTCCCCTATTTACATTAATAAATATACATGGATGGAAAGACATATTTTGTTCCAAGATATATTCTTTTAATCACCACATACTGCCTCGTCTCCTCAGCTCTCAAATATTACTATATACAACTATGCAGATGGATGTCTTTCCCAAACACCTACACAGTACTTACTAGTGCCAGGGACTCAATGCTTTAAAAGTATTAATTTATTTAATTCTCATGACAGTTCTGAGGCACAGATTATTATCCTCATTTCATAAAAGAAGAAATTAGGCTCAGAGAGGTTAATTAATCAGAGATTAAAAACACAGCTAGTCAGGGGCACCCGGTGGCTCAACTGGTTAAGCGTCCAACTCTTGATTTCGGCTCAGGTCATGATCTCAGGGTCGTGAGTTGAGCCCCGTGTTGGGCTCCATGTTGAGGGCGCAGTCTGCTTAAGATTCTCTCCCTCTCCCTTTGCCCCCTTACCCCGTTCTCTGTCCCTGAAAACAAAACAAAAAGAAGAAAAAAAAACCCAAAACACAACTACTCAGGATGAGGCTCCTCAGACATGAAGGTCTAAAACTTAATAATAAGGCTGACTTTAATTATTCTATCATCCTGGCAGAGCAAGTCTTATTTTTTTGGTTGGAAGGCTTATCAAAGAAAAATGTATACATCCTTTTCCTGTTTCCCACCCCATTTATATAAAAATCTGGAAAATGATCATTTTGGTTGAGTCTCTGCTTTGTTTTCTCACAAGCCTTTCAGAAGTAAACAAATGAATATTCCTTTTTTCCTGATTTTCTACACTTGGTACATTAAGTTTGGGAGCCTTTTTTTTTTTTTTTTAATTTAACAATTACTGTATTTAGATACCCTGTCTCTGGAGGTAATCTATTTGGTGCTCGAGTTACTGAGACAGGCAGGACTAAGTATTTAGGTCATATATCAAATCTAATGCGTTCTACAAAATGACTCCTTCTGAAAGTGTATTTTAAAAGCCCAAACTAAATCACAGAGTTCCTGGCTGACTTAGACAATGAATTAGCAACACTTCAGAGTTCTAATCATGGAAACAACACAGGTTGTTTCAAGAAATCACACTAATGCCGGGTGTTGAGGGAAAAGCACTAATGAGGATATAGATTCTTCATCAATGGGCTTCAGGACTCTTGCTAATGTAGCAACAGGAAAATCAGGATCCAAGAATAAATAACAATTCAGTTAACAACTCAGTGGACAACATACAGTTGGCTCACTATTATCTGATAACACTAAATTTTAATGCCATAGTTTCGTGGTAACTCCTATCTCTTGGTTTCCAATTGATGAAAGAGCCTTAAACCTGGACATTTGTTGTTATTTTTATCGCAATCAGTCCTAATTTTTTTTATTTTCAATAATCCTAACTCAAAGACTAATAAACCTATGAGTAACCTGAAGTTGTCCATCTTGTTTCCATTACGTTTGTTTCACTAAAGATGGGGTTTAGGGCTTAATTCTGTGATGGGAAAGGCTAATCTATGGTTCCCTACACAATTCAAGAACAGACTCAAGCTGCAATCCTCTATATACCCAAGTCCATTCTTTCCTACAGATGGTTCTCAAAGTCACATTTGCCATGGAAAAATACAACTGCTATGGTTTTAGTCATCTTAACCCAAAAGATCACTTCACCCCTTAAATCAATTCTTTCGCAGGAGTTCAACCACGTATTTCTTATTAGTTTATAAAAAAAGATGCCTCTTTTACTTCATGAGATGCTCTCATAACCAAGTACGTAAGTCTTTCCCTATCAGCTATGACGAATTTTAGTATCATCTAATCCTTTCATTAATTCACAGGTAGCGGGAACTGTGTGACCTTGAAACAACACTGACAAAAACCTGGTCCACTGCATTAACTCGGAAGAAAAAAAAAATGAAGATGATATATATATATTAAAGTACCATTAATGTCTAGGGGTGCCTGGGTGGCTCAGTGGGTTAAGCCTCTGCCTACAGCTCAGGTCATGATCTCAGGGTCCTGGGATCAAGTCCTGAGTCGGGCTTTCTGCTCAGCGGGGAGACTGCTCCCTCCTCTCTCTCTCTGCCTGCCTCTCTGCCTACTCGTGATCTCTCTGTCAAATAAATAAAATCTTTCAAAAAAATAAATAAAAAAAATAAAGTACAATTAATGTCTTATACCTAATAATGGTGATACTGAGTTTTTGACCTGTTTCTGACATATAAAACTCCCAGAAATCTTCTAGATTTGAAATTAGAAGGCTGCAGAAATAGAGTATTACCAGAGATGAAACTTACAGAGTTAATTTAAAAGAGGTAAAAAGGCATCAGTGCTAGACTGACTGCATAAGGGTCACATGCAGAGATTGTTAAAAAAAATTGGTAGGTCAGTTGCCAAAGTCTGAATAAGGTCTACAGATTAGATCATTGTATTATACCAATACTAATTCCCTGATTAATTATATTAGTTACATAAGATATCCTTGTTCTTTAGGAAATATATGAAAGGATTTAGGGATAAAGGAGCATTGTACTTGCAACATACTCTTAAACAGTTCAGGAAAAAAATGTGGCTAGATAAGCAGATAGATAGGTAGGCAGAGAAAACAATAAAGCAAATGTGAAAAAAGGGTAACACTGGGGAATCTGGGTAAAGGATATACACCGGAATCCTCTGAACTCTTCTTGCAACTTTTCTGTAAGTTTCAAATTATTCAAAATTAAAAAATAACAGTATCACTAGGTACTACTACCAGAAGTTTGATTCAGTAAGGTTTGAGAGGGGCTTGGCATCTGCATCTTTAGAAAAAAAAAAAAACTTCCAGGGGCGCCTGGGTGGCTCAGTGGGTTAAAGCCTCTGCCTTCGGCTCAGGTCATGATCTCAGGGTCCTGGGATCGAGTCCTGCATCGGGCTCTCTGCTTGGCAGGGAGCCTGCCTCCTCCTCTCTCTCTCTGCCTGCCTCTCTGCCTACTTGTGATCTATCTCTGTCAAATGAATAAATTTAAAAAATCTTAAAAAAATAAAAAATAAAACTTCCAAAGTATTCTGATGGATGCTGTGATCCACTTGTCTGGGGCACTGCGAAATAAGCATTCAAACAACAAGGCATAGCTTGCGTCCATCCATAAATGAAACAATATAAAATTCCAACAACTGCTGTAATGGTGCTTCCTCATAAGAGGATGTGTTTTATAACTTGCAATAAGAATTGTTTACTTTCCCTCCAATTCACTTAATAATCACTTAATGCCATTCATGTGTTAAAATAAGTTAGAATTAAAATATCCTTTACCTCTGTTGTCTGCTAAAACATTTTTAGAACGTATGTGATTAGCTACTCTAAATGGCATTCCAAAGATATCTTACCTCTGCAAAGGTTTGGAGTAGTTCGTTGACTTGAGCAAAGGCCTGTGGAAGAATACCATCATAATTTGACCGTGTACTGAAAGCGTGTAGCAAACTTTTAGAATCCTGAAGCAGAAATTTCAATGTTGTAAAATCCACTGCATTGTTAGCTGGTAACAGAAATTAAGAAGGAAAAAATAGGTAAGAATGAGTATTCAACACAAAAATGTCTTTGGAAAACCAATCTAATGTTAATTATGAAATTTAAGAAAAGTATACATTTACACCTACACACCACTCCTCATCTCCCTCTCTGGCATAAAAAGCATTACAATTAAATTTAGCAAAAGAATGTTCTTGGAGTTGATTTGGGTACTCTGTATTCTTCAGAAGAGAGAATTACCAAATAAGTTAAACTACAGTTTCAAGGCGGATCTTGTTTCATATATAGATGACTATGGAGGGCATCAGAAGACTCACTTGGCAGTAAGCATGTAAGTTACATGCAGTACTTCTCATAACCAACTCAGTTAATCATGTAGTGTTTTGCCTTCCAATTGCATTACAACAAATGTAATACTAGATTTGTTGAAAATAATCTTTCCTCTCTTTGCACAACACAACTAACACAACTTTAGAAAAATATAAATAATTTGGGTAACGGTGGGCTGTGGGCAACACAAGTTAGCAAAATATTTTCCTTATGAATTAGCAAAGTGAGTGAATCCACAAAAAAACAATTCATAGGTGTAACAATTTTCTTTCAACTAATCTTACTTACCTTAAATTCTCAAACCAATTAGGAGAGGTGGTGACAATGATTTCAAAGATTTTAAGTTATGAACAATGAAGTTAAGCAAATTTCTAATGTCACCAAAGCTTAGAACAGAAGAAATCTTTCCATTATTAGGTTAGAGCACTATATAACAGTTTTCAAAGGCATTTCAAATAAACATGCTACAGTGTATTTGTTTTATTTTTTCTAAACATTTTATTTACTTATTTGATACAGAGAGAGAGAGAACACAAGCAGGGGGAGAGACAGAGGGAGAGATAGAAGCAAACTCCCTGCTGAGGCTCAATCCCAGGACCCTGGGATCATGACCTGAGCCAAAAGCAGAGCTTAAGCGACTGTGCCACCCAGGCGCCCTATTTTATTTTCTTCTAATGTTCACAGTTTCAGAAACTCTTCTATGTTCTGAAACACCAGCATGGTTTTTTGCTGGCACTATGAGTTTTAAAAACTCTGTATCACTTATACAAGTATTTGCATAGAAATGCCGAAAGGTCAAATGAAAATAAAAAGTAGATTTTAATAATTAATTATACAATATTCAGAAATTCTAGTCTAATATGATGGCTATAGTCAGGCTTCTGGCTTCCCCTTTATCAAACGAAGAGAAAAGAATATTTCCTTAGGAAGCACTTAGTTATTTTTAAATGCAACGACTAGTTTAATTTCCTGTGGGAAAAGACAGATAAGAGATGCTGCATATAGGACAGAAGTAGATCTGATGAACCCAGTAAATCTCCTAAGGGGAAACTGGGCACAACTTCTTTAAGTATGTAGTCAATATTCAATAGGGCTTATAGCCCTGAATTAATCATTTGATTTCTCTCTTAGAAGAAGTCTTTCTAAGGTTTTGTGCTAAAAGGAAATAATGATAAATTCAGTACCTAGACATAACATAAAAAGGAACATGGTTGAAATACTTTAATGCTTATATAAGGTCAACAATCACTTAGACTAAAGTTAATATGGATAACAAAATTTTAAAAAGCTACTAATCATTTCCCACACAATTTTCTATGAACTGATCTAAGAATCTCTTCTTTGGGATACTGAAGTTAACTGCATATACATAATTCAACAGCCGAGGATACTATTAAAAGACAGTAAACAAAATCATAAACTGTGATTTTCCTAACACAAAATTACTTTAGGGCAGAAAAGGCTTTTATAATTCTATTATATATTCTTTATAAGTCAGTAAACATCAAGCATCAGATTCTTCTAGACCAAGGATCAATAAATTATGCACACAATGATTCAAAAAATGAATTTTGAGCAAAAGGAAGTCACCATCTCTTCACTTCTCTCCTTTTTTTTTTTTTTAATTTATTTATTTGTTAGAGAGAGAGCGAGCGAGCACAGGCAGACAGAGTGGTAGGCAGAGGCAGAGGGAGAAGCAGGCTCCCTGCGGAGCAAGGAGCCCGATGTGGGACTCGATCCCAGGACGCTGGGATCATGACCTGAGCCGAAGGCAGCTGCTTAACCAACTGAGCCACCCAGGCGTCCCATCTCCTATTCCCTGTTAGAGCTGCTGCCTACAACCTCTAAGCTGTGTGCAAAAGACCAACACTGTCCATCCCTGGAAAAAGAGAAAAATGGAACATGGCAACTAGATACACCTTATTAAAACTAAATCTTGTTCAAGATTATATATGATTTAGGAACTTTCTCTTTTGACTGAACCAACTAAATTATGCTTCCATTCAAGATATGGAAAATGTTTCTATACACCTTGTAAAAGTACTCTGAAGATGCATCCAATAAGTCATTCCATATTTCATATAATACCACTTATAAATAACTTCTACTGTTAAAGATAATGCCTGGAAAGGTCTTTAACTTAAAAATTAGTAACTTTTTTTATTTTGTTTTTATTTTTTTGAAGATTTTATTTGTATTTATTTGACAGAGAGAGCGAGAACAGGGAACACTAGCAGGGAGAGTGGGAGAGGGAGAAGCAGGTCTCTCGCAGAGCAGGGAGCCCAATGTGGGGCTCGATCCCAGGACCCTGGCATCATGACCTGAGCAGAAGGCAGATGCTTAACAACTGAGCCATCCAGGTGCCCCCCAAATTAGTAACTTTTACAAATCATAAGGCACCGAACCAGGTGCTTTAAATCCCGTGAGGCAGTCTTCAAAGATACAAAACATTTTCCAAAAACTTAGATTTCAAGGGAAGGATAGAGGGTTGTGCTATACCTCCCATAGAATATGTTTCTGTTTTTGTTTTGTTTTAGCTTCCAGGATGCTTAGTGTTAAAAATCCGTGTTCAAGTTTTGTAATAATTGTTTGCACATGTTTTATGGTAAAATTATCTTTTTTATTCTTCATTACCTGACTCTTGTGACTTTAAACTTGGCTTAAAACCATCTTGTGCTCAGGTTGTCACTTAATGGACTTCTATACTACAGTTACTTTTCAAAAGTAGACAGGATATAACTAATACGTTAAAATAAATAGATCACTGCATGCTACAAGTTCAAAAAAGTCAAGGACCAACTGAACATCCTAGTAATTGTTACATAAATACTTTGCTTTTTAAAGTTATAGCAAGAAAAACCCAGTTGTCTGACTTTGGACAAATCACTTACCTTCTCAGGGTTCGTCTAATCATAAAACCTGGGCTTTCATAACATTCCATCAGTGCTTTTCCCATCTTTTTCTTCTTAGCAGAGAGACTCTTTTTAATCCTATTCCTTAACCATGTATTTTAGGTAGGTACTTTGATACACTACTTCTAAAATTAGTACACGAAATGTGGCCAAAGTTTGTGTGTTAAACACAGTTAAGAAATTTTTAAAAATCTAAATTTTAGGGGCACCTGGGTAACTCAGTGGCTTAAGCATCAGCCTTCAGCTCAGGTCATATCCCCAGAGTCCTGGGATCCAGCCCTGCACCGGGCTTCCTGCTGGGTGGAGAGTCTGCTTCTCCCGCTCCCTCTGCAGCTCCCCCTGCTTGTGCTTGCTCTCTCTCTGTCAAATAAAAAAATAAAATTGTTTCAAAAAAATCTAAATTTCATTTATACACCTGATAAACTGTAAAATATGGTTTTAAAGGGTTTCAAACATTATAAAAAATAATATATTCACTATGTCTAGGAACATCAAGAGTGATACCATTAAAAGTCATGAGCTCTGTGACCTGGATCCATTCATGCAGCTACCACAAACTCCCTTTAGAAATCAGAAGTATAAATGATTAAAAAATAATTGACAAGTTTCTTAATAATTCATCTTCACATTCCATGGACTATATCAACTAGTCTGACTTTAACATAACATTGCTAAAGACAAAATTAAAAAACCATACCTTTACAGAGATTTTCATATAGGCTCTCGATGGTTAAAAGCAAGTTCTTCTCCATAACTAATCCAAATACAGCCAACCAATGTTTTCTAAAGCACTGTAATAAATGAATTAGAGTCCATGGTGGTTTCAAGTACAGCATCTAAAAAGTATTTTGAAAAAATTACCACCTACTAATTTATTTATTAATCCTATTATTTAAAAGTACCTATTAAGGCATTCCTACATATATTTCTGGGCAAAATAGTTGGGTTCTTTTTAAATTAAAAGATGTTTTGTTAAAAGCCAATCATAATCTTAAAGTGCTAATTCCATTGCAAATTATTTTTGTAAAATTCATATTAGTATTAATCCTTATAGTTTTAGAAACTATGTGCAAAACAAAATGTGCATGTGTGCAAAGCAAAAGCACTGTTTTAATCAGAAGAAGCATAGTTTTAATCAGAAAAGGTGGACAATTTACTTTCCGACTTAGTCAATTCTAGAAAGAAATCAATCCAATTATTTCATATAGCTGCAGGTAAATCTATACAGAAAAAGATGTCAACTGCCATTAACACTGGCTACACTCCTGCAAAGACATGCTCATGAAGGAGATTAATCAGTTAGTATTACAAGATCTCAGCACATCCTGTTTTGAATCATTCATATGCAATGACTTTCCTATGGATATTATAACATATCCAATTTAAGTCAACCCTCCTAGAATCTTCTGCTTATTTCTCATCGTTTTTTGTTCAGTACTTGATAATATAATAGAGCAGCAAAAACATCACATTGACAAGTAGTAGAAGCTCACTGAATATCTGGTATAAATACAATCTACAATTTGCATGGCGGGGGTTGGGGGGGACAAAACGTTTCTCCTGGCTATAGATGTGAACAGCAAATAAACATTAACTAAACTAAAAAGACCATTTTGGCCAAATGCAGTATTTTACTGATTGCAGAAAAGATATGAATCTAGGAAATATAAACTATCTTGCTAATAATGATCTTTTTATACTTTGATTCTCATATTTATATGAGTTAAGCCAAAATATACACTTCTTTTCTGAATACAAATTGCTATGCGAATTCCCTATACTAGACATTCTAATTCAAACAAACTACAGAAGATAGAAGTTTTTCTGAATTCAAATTAAGCTCCGTGGGGGCAATGTGCCCGACACACAGTAAAAACCTAATAAATACTTGTTCACTTAAAAAGAATAAATGATAAAATACTGTTTCTAATCTTTAAGAAATGTCTATCATTTAATGTTCAAGAAGTTATTTCAAAAACTACTAAAAAATAATGGGTTATAGATCATCCCAATGAAACTTACACATTTTATACAAGTCATATTTCCTAAGATAAGGTCATAAATCTTTAGCAATGAAACAGAAATTTTCAACTAATAGAGTTGAAATGATCACCTCCATCCAAAGGTTTCCAAAAGCAATTTTCATTTCTGTTTCTAATATTGAAGATAAAGCTGTTCCAAGAGATTTTTCAAGATCAGATACAATGCTTTGAAGTATAATGGGTCGTCCAGAATGTGGAGTTTCTTCCTTATAGCTCTCTTCTAACAGTGTTGCTTCTTTAAAACAAATAGTTATAGGCTTTAAGACACCAATAGAACAGTAAATATTTTACATAGATAATTGGTATTTGGCCATAAATAATAAACATTTTATGCATGTAATTGGTATTTGAATTACACAGAAACCAAATCAATACTTTACTTCTTTAAACAGTGTTTAGAAACATGTATCTATAGAATAGTTGTCTTAGATACAACATAAATACATCACATTAGCAAATTGACAAAAGGCAACAAAATCTTTTTACTAAAACAGAAATTTAGGAAATGTGTAATGTTTTAACCATAATTTTAGTTTTATTATTCTCAAAAAAAGGAAAAATTAGAAGAATGCTTTTCATCAATCTATAATAGAAAATGAACAATTATGGATCAAAGTGTGTTTTCTTCCAAACATAACGTATTCTTCCAATTGTAGGTCTCATCAGTAAATTGTTTTGAAAGAACCAAAATCTCTGATTTAACTACGTTTATGCCAACCCTTTTAAAGTAAGTTTTCATTATTTCAATTGATTATCATTTCATTAACATTACTATTTTCATACCTGAAGACAACAGCAATTTCTTTATGGCAAAATGCAAAATATTAAGTGGCTCATCTCTACAAATACCAACTAAGGACTTAAAGTGATAGCAACAAAACGGACAACAAAAGCATATTACCTCTGAAACACCATAAACTAAAATATCCTCTTCCTCCATCTAAATGGCATTTTGAACATTATGACAAAAGAAATCTTATTACCAAAATGGTAAGATAAGTAGCAGTAGTACTATATATGTGAATCTTTATACAATTATACATAAAAAGTACATATAATATTAAAGATTTCAATATTTATTTTGCCAACACAGGGAGAAGGGTTGGAATGTATTTTTAAATTATGTCAAATTTAATGTAACATTCCATCAAATACCAAGCTATAGGACAGATTATTCTGGTAAAAAAAAAATTTTTTTTAATTAAAAAAAAAAAATTATACTACTTTCACTTTTCTTAAGTATTAGTTTAAAATTAAAAATAAAACTATTAAGGACACCTCGGTGGCTCAAAGCCTCTGCCTTCAGCTCAGGTCATGATCCCAGGGTCCTGGGATCAAGCCCCGCATCAGGCTCTCTGCTCAGCAGGGAGCCTGCTTCCCTTCCCCTCTCTCTGCCTGCCTCTCTCCCTACTTGTGATCTCTGTCTGTCAAATAAATAAATAAAATCTTAAATAAAATAAAATAAAACTATTATCTGAATCTTTCAAACTCCTATTACTCAGTTTTTTATTGCATTAATAGAAGGTTATGAATAGGAAGCTAAAAATTTCTCTCCACTTTGAATGAATATTTCCTGTATATTCTTGTAGCTACTATTAATTTAAAGGTACAAAATAGCCCGCATATGGTGATTATAAACATGTAAAAATGTATGCGAGTGTATGGACAAAAATTCAAATTAATTTGTAAGAGCATATGTAGAAGACAATAATGTCAACTGTGTTTTCTTTTGGATTACCATTGTAATTTTCATTTCTTTCTTTCTTTCTCTCTGTCCCTCTTTCTTTCCTTCTTCCTATTTTCATTTATTTCTAACCATTTGTGTGCCGGCAAATATTTCAATGTCATTTTAAACGTACAAGATGAAAATTTACTATTAATTCCAATTGTTATCAATAATGTCGATACATAAAAGATATATTTCTAATTATTTGTAGTAAGAATACTACCTGCTTTCAATTGTTGTTTAGATATACAAGGCTGATGACATACATCTGTGTTCAGAGATAAGTTTAATAACTCTGCACTCAATTCTTCTTTACTGAGTGACTTCACACCACTTATTAGGCCTTTGTTTCTTAAATTTCTATCATCCCTAAGGTTGGGGTTAGGAGGAAAAAATATTTTATTTTTTATAAGATAAATCACATGGCAACTCAAAACACATGGGATCTAATCAGAGGTGGGTGATTCTCAACATGTATATTAACAAAGGATAAGTTTTTTAAAACAGAGAAGATAAAGGAATTAACACACAGTAGAGTCACAGCATATGAATTTCTGAAAATAATAATTATTATATATTGAGTGTTTTCCTGATACCAGGCACTGTTCTGTGTGTGTGTGTGTGTGTGTGTATGTATGTGTATGAGTGTGTATAGTCAATCCAACCAATTCTCAACAGTTCTCAACAACCTTATAGGTAGGAGTGGTATCATTTTTATTCCCCTTTCACAAATGAAAAACTGAGGTGTAAAGAGGTTAAGTAACTTGCCCAAAATTGTACCTGTATTTGGAGCTGGATTTGAACACAGGAATATGATCATCCGAAAAGAAATAAACAGAGAGCCAAAGAGAAATAATTTCTACATGGCAGGCAATTACAAATTTACTAACAGTGAACATAAGACAAATGGTGAGAATTTGCTATTTGCTGAAAGAAGGAAGTATGATTACAGCACAGCACATGAGACCAGTTTATGTGGCTACAGAGAAAGCCAAGGGCATTAATAAATGGAAAGACATTTAAGGGCTTCAGTGGGTAAGTGACATGATCAGATCTGTGTTTATTAAATTGCTGTTCTGGAATCCAACAGATTTCCAGCTTTTGCTAGTGATAGAGTAGATTGGTTAGACTAATCTTCCCACTGATGAGGATTAGAAAATGTGGACCAAAAAAAAAAGCCTATCTGAAGGCACTCGGGAGAAATAAAATGAAGGCAGGAGCTGGAGGGAAGCTTACCCTCAATACAGAGGTACTGCTCTGGTAAGAGCTACATGGTTCTATCTCTTTGCCCAAGGGCATTCTCTAATTCGTCAATGGCTACAACAGAAAGCACAGCCACAGTAACTTGGAATGTCAGAAGACTATGTTTAGGACTAGCCAGAGCAGACAAAAAGTTAAGGGGGGAACTGAAGAAGGGAGGAAGCACGGAACATGTGAACCTTAAAATTTGCATATAAATTCTACCCAGAAAAAAAAACACAACATGCTACCAAGAGACAAAGCAATCAACTGAACCAGACGTAGATATGACACAGATGTTGAAGCGATCTGATAAGGAATTTTAAATAATTCTGATTAAATTTGTTAAAGGCTCTAGTGGAAAAGGTGAATATCATGCAAAATTACATGGGCAATTTCAGCACAAATGAAAATTAAATGTGACTGCTAGCAATTAAAAAAAAAAAAAAAAGCCACAGTAAAAGAAATGAAGAAGGTCTTTAAAACAGGCTCCATGGCAGACTTGACATAGGCAAGGAAAGAAATTACGAACTTGAAGACAGGTCAAAAGAAATTACCCAAACTGAAATAAAAAGAGAATAAAAGTTTGTTTTTTTTTTTTTAAATCCAGCAGCTGTAGGACAATATCAAACAATTCAACATATGTGCTTATATTATTTATCTATTGCTGTATAACAAATTATCCCCAAACTTAGCAGCTTAAAACAAACATTATCTCACACAGCTTCTAAGAGTCAGAAATCTGGGAGCAGCCTGACTGGTTGGTTCTGGTTCAGGGTCCCTCACAAGGTTGAAACATGCTGTTGCCTAGAGTTGCAGCCATCTCAAGGTTTAATTGACACTCATTCATGTGGCTCTTGGCTGGAGGCTTCAGTTTCTCACCATGCAGGTCTATTCCACTGGGCTGTTCATAGCATGGCAGCTTGCTTCCACAAAACAAGTGATTTGAGAGAGGAGAAAGCAAGAGGGGGCCTGAGAAGGAAGTCCCAGTCTTTAATATCCTAATTTTTCTAACCCAATCTGATAGTGATGGTATGTCACTGGTATAACCAACCCTCGTACAATCAATGCAGGAGGGGACTACACAAGGGCATTAACACTAAGAGGCAAGAATCATTGGGGTCATCTTGGAAACTGGCTATTATAGTATAATTCTGTAACAGGAGAAGTAGAAAAGAGGGAATGGGCAGAAGAAACATTTGAAGAAATAGTGGCTGAGAATTATCTAAAACTGAAGACAGACAGGAAACCAGAGAGCCAAGAAGCTCAGAGAACATCTACCAGGATAAATCCTTCTCTACCCATTTACCCACCCTCACCACACACACACACACAAACACACACACACACACACATGCACACCTCTACCTGGATATATCTGCTAAAAACTGCTAAAATAAACTGCAAAAGCAAAAGACAAAGAAAAGCCCTTGAAAGCAGAAAGTAAAAAAAAAAGACACATTACCTACATAAAGGAACAAAGATAACATTTACATCAGACTTCTCATCAGAAACCATACAAACTAGAAGAAAATGGAGTGACCTCTTTAAAATACTGAAAGGAAAAAAAAAGCCAACCCAGAACTGTATATCCAGCAAAAATATCTTTCAAAAATAAATTTAAAAATGAAGCTATTATCAGACAAACAAAACCATTCACTACCAATAGATACACACACGTCAAAGAAATCTGTTTAGGCAGAAGGAATATAACACCAGACAGAAACCTGAATCTACAAAAATAATGAAGAGTGCAAAAAATGAACATAAAATATTAACTTAAAATACTCACTTCTTATTTTTAATTGCTTTAAATGTCAAATGATGAAAGCAAATACAGTAACAAAACATGTGCTTATCATCATTTCTGTAAAAGTAACATATACGACAATGATAGCACAAAGGATGGGAGAAAGAAACTATTATAAGATCCCTACACTGAACATGAAGCAATATATTATTATTTGAAGGTAGACAACTTTGATCAAGTAAGATATATACCATAAACGCTAGGGCAACCATTAAAATGTTTTTTTCAAAAAGGTATAAATATTCAATAATGGAGATAAAGTGGAACCATAAAAAATACACAATTAACTCAAGGAAGAAAAAGAAAAGAACAGATGAAACAAATAGAAAACAATTAGCAAAAGGTAGATTTGATCCAGCCAATTAAATTTAAGTGGTATAAACTAATCACTTAAAAGAAAAGTTGTGGGGCATCTGGGTGGCTCAGTGGGTTAAGTGTCTAACTCTTGATTTCAGCTCATGTCATGATCTCAGGCTGGTGAGACTGAGCCCCATGCTGGGCTCCACACTCAGTGTGGAGCCTGCTTGATTCTCTCTCTCTTTCTCTCTCTCTGCCCCTCCCTGCTTGTGCTCTCTCTCAAAAAAACAAAACAAAAAAACAAAAAACAAATTGTCAGACTGGACAAAAACAACATGCTACCCACAAAATACTTACCTTACTGTAAAGACACAGGTTAAAAGTAAGTCGATGGGAAAAAATATACCAGATAAGTACTAACCAAAACAAAACTGGAATGGTAGTATTAATACTAAACAAAGAAGACTTTCAGGAACAGAGACATTATATAATGAGAAAGGGGTCAGTTCTCCAAAGACAATCCTAAACAATCCTAAAAATGTATGCATCTTATTACCAAGTTTTACAATACATGAAGAAAAACAAACAGAACTGAAAGGAGAATTAAACAAACCCATAATTATAGTTAGAGATTTCAATACTCCTCTCAATAGTCACAGAATAAGCAGACAATTGGTAACGTTATAGAAAACCTGAACAATACTATCAAACAACGTGACCTAACTGAAATTTATATAATACTCTACCCACAAAAGCAGAATACAAATTCTTTTACATGCATGTAAAACATTCACCAAATTCTTGGCAATAAAGCAAACTAACAAATTTAAAAGAAATCATATAAATTAATGTTCTCAAATCAAGGTGGAACTAAAGTACAAACTGATAGCAAGAAGAAAACTGGAAAATTTGCAAGTATTTGAAATTAAATAACAAACATCTAAATATCAAAGGGAAGTTATATTGAACTGAATGAAAATAAAAACAAAACATCAAAATTTGTGGGATGCAACTGAAACAGGTAAATTTACAGCAGTCTCAAACAAGTGATATCAGCTTCCACCTTAAGAAACCAGAAAAAGGGCACAAAGGGGCATAAGAGTATTTTCTGGAAAGATGGAAGTGTTCTATATATTGAGAGGGATATATATATACACACACACACATGCACACACACACACACACACATACATATATATGTATGTATACTGGCTACACCAGTATATCCATTGTCAACATCATATAGTTAAGATTTATGCATTTCAATATTGTACATTTCGCCCAAAACACAAAAAGCCTTATAAAAATAATAAGTGGGGACAGGGAGTGAATGGATATGGATAACAGAAGAATGGGAGAATTTTTATAATTGTAGCTGAATACTTAGGAGTTTATTAATTCTTCTTCACTTTGACTATCACTGGAAATTCTCCATAATGAAACCTTTTTTAATTAAAAGTGAAAAATTGCCATTATTACTTTCTGAAGAATAAATGGAAGAGAGCAAGTGTGAAAGTAGAGAGCCTAAATTAGTCTTCGAGTCAAAAAGGAAGCGGAACAATAGCATGATGGACAAAGGATGGTGGCAGGGGAGATGAAGAAAAGATCGTACGCGACCCATTAATTGACCAGATATAGAGTAAGAGGGAGGAGCAGTTATCAAAAATGACTCTTACATTTCTGGCTCTAGCAAATGGGTGGAAAGTGGCATTTTTTGTTCAGATGGAGAATGTTTAGAAAGAAAAATCAAGAGTTCATTTTTGGAGATGGTATGTCCCAGATGTCTATAACGCACCCAAGCAGAGAAAGCAAATAGTAGATGAATATAGAATTCAGAAGAGAGAGATAGAGGTATGAACTAGGGGTTGCTGGCCCACACTCAGGATTGTAAATGTAAAGTAATGCACTTGGAATTACGTATAGTACACAGTGTTGGAGAAGGGTTCTCCTGGCACTATCATTGCCAATATTATCATCATAATCATCACCATCAACCATTTAAGTAAAGTAAATGTATTCTCATAATAAGTAGGTGGCACTTACGCAGTAGAACGATTCTGGCCTTTTACAGATAAAAATAAAAACAAAAGACAGGCTCCCCCAGGAACATAATGCGAGATTAAAAGTAAAGTCTGACTTCAAATTTTCATTTCACTAAAAATGTTATATCTGTTTTCCTAAAACAGTTACTACAGAAATAATGGAGAAATGATAGAGTCTTACCGGTTTAATTTTCATTCTAAGTTGAACTAAAAAAGCCACAATATGTAATTTATCTCTCAAATTTAGCTTATCTCAAATTCAAAATGATTAACATATTATCCTATTTCAACCTTCCACAAACTCCAAGCTGATATATTATGCCCTAGATCAAAATATAATTTTAAATAACCTAGAGACAGAAATCTTTAATATTTCCTTTAATTCCAAATAGAATACCACCATCCTGAAGACAACTAAAATGAGAATTTTTTTATGTTTTTTTAAAGTTTTAATTCCACTTTCATTAACATACAGCATTATATTAATTTCAGGTATATAACATAGTGATTCAATGCTTCCATATATTTAAAATGATAACTGACCTCGCCCCCTTAGAAGAAAAACCTGAGGGCTATTCATTTCTATAATTGCTGTATTTCATATAGAATTTAGGCATGTTTGTGAAACTGTAAAAAAAAACCAAAAAAAAAAAAAAAACTCCACTTTTCAGTGAATAAAATTCAGACTAAAACGGCAGTTTAAATTGCTCTTCTTGGTTCCTTCAGAGCTTTTTCTCATAGACAATGAGTGCAATTTTGCTTAACGTTATGTTAGTTTTACCTTAGAACTAAGTTATGAAAATACTAGTTGGGAATGGAGGGGAAGGAGGAGAAAGGGAAGAGGAGGAAAAGACTCTTACTGAGATCATTTCATGTACTGGGAACTACCCTAAGTCCTTTATGTATACATTATTTAATGTATACATACATTATCAAAGTCCTTGCCATAAATCCAGGAGGCAAGAATTAGTATCCCCCTATATTTTACATGTAAAGAAACTAAGTTAAGCAAATTTCCCAGGTCATAAGGCTGGTAAGTGGGAGAGCCACAAGTCCAGCCCTCACTCTACAAACAGGCATCGCCTCTTCCCCACAAACTAATTAATTAATTAATTAACCTTCTTGCCTCATGATCAAAAATCTGTCACACTTTTATTTCCAAACTATTTTATTGGCAGATTAAATTGGCTGTCCCCAGCTTTTATAAAAGGTTTCTGAATGTCATATAAAAAAAACTGAAATAAGACTTCCTAAGTTTCAAATCTCATTCTTCTATAGCTTACATGTTATAAGAATGTGATACAAAATTGAAATGCTTCCTGGAACACCTCGAAAATCATGTCCATTTTTGATCCTTAATCCGGTGGGTAGAATATGACTCCTAAAAATTCTCTGGTATAGTTGCTATTTAGAAAAATAAAAAATAAAAAAGATTGAAATGACTATGAAACTCACGTGCACAGAATAACAACAGAACAAGGGACTAATTCCTGGTACTGAAGACAGCATTTTAATACTCGATCGTCATTGTTCTCGTCACTCAGTCCATCTGGAAATTTAGCAAAAGTGACAATCAATAAGCATACTAAAAATCTGGACAGTCTAGGCTGTATTTACAGGTCAAAAACATCTAAAAGAATGAACACTCCTTAAATAAAAAGAGAAAAATAAGACACAGCAAAACAATGCCTTAAAAATTCGGGATCTAGAGTTCAGGTAGAATTCCAAACAAGGTAGAATTCAGGTAGAATTACCAAAGTAGTTAGTTTACTACTAAAATGGAATAGGATATGACTATTAATAAACACAAAAGAAAGTGATCAATATGTTAAATGCCATACTAGAAACCTAAAGCTATTAATTCTAGTCTCAATTCAGTCACTTGTATCATGCTTAAAATGATCTCCCCTTAAAAGAGGTCTGTAAAATAATGAATAACTGTTCTACCAGCAACAGAACCGTTTTCATGTGTCTGCTTTTCCTTAATCTCTAAGCAATTAACATTTAGAGATCCACAGGAAAAGGTGATATGGACCCTACGTAGAAAACACAAAAAATTCCTACCAAGTGTTAATCAATGGTTGACAGAGCGTGCTCTGGCATTCTGAAAGCCTTAAAGTGTGATGTAAAAGTTTGGTTTTTGTGAAAATGATATAATGTGTAGAAAAAAGATCAAAGACAATGTTTTTCCTAAGTCCTTACCCTTCCTGCCTCTAAACTCCCTCAAATACTTAATAATAAGATTTCAGGGCTATACCCCAGACCTACTTCTGGATAAGAATCTTTAAAGTCTGGACCCAAACACGAATTTAAACTCCTTGGTGAGTCTCTTATACACTAAGATTCAAGAAATACTAGACAAGGAGCCTCAAAACTAGACTATAGCTTTTTTCTCCCCTCAACTTTTAGCCTATATTACTTAGTCCTCTAAATATTCAAATTAGAAAACTCATTCAAGGAATGAATTTTTATATAGGGCTGAATTTGTACCCAGGCCCCTGTGCTAAGTAACTGGATGTACAAGAACAAACTTTTGAGGAGCTCACTATCTCTAGTGAAGTCTAGACAGAACTGAATTGATCTCAGAGCATAAGCCTGAAGATACGATTCAGTTCTTTTATCAGAAAACCAGGAAGCCAAGCAGACATACAGTGCAGTAGCTGATTTTCCTTCTTTTAGCTCACAGAGTCAATATCACAATAAGACAAAATGGGCAGCAAAAAATCATTAGCTTTAAATAATTCAGAAGGTGAAAGAAGGTTAAAGGTTACAGTATACCGCTCAAAATAAAATTCAAGATTATCTGTGTTCTCACTTTTTCTAGAATATACAGGGCTTGAAAACATACCTAAAACTGCAAGAATATTCATGAAATATTTATTCAACAAATATTTTTGAGCCCCTGTTCAGGTACTGTTCAAAAGTGAACAAAACAAAGACTCCGGAAATAGATTTATCTGGGTCTGAATCCCTGCCTTCCCACTCACTAGACATGTAAACCTGGGCAAACTGCTTAACCAGGAAAATGAAACAAGAAAATTTATAGGAACAATTGGCCCAGTAAGAGGCAATAGCAAGTAATATACATGATGTAAAACTCAAGCTTAAGTGGCACAACGGCATGACCTCTACTCACAACACCAAAAACCCCACAAAATCCTGTATAATAGTTAACATGATGTTTAATATTTAAGCATTTAGGAATTTAAGCTTCAACTGCTTCTCACTGATGTAGCCCCAGAACAGTATAGGTATAGGTATTTGGCAAATATATGAATCAACAAAAATATAATACAAGAAAATATAAAAATGATGGAAAATATGTGTTGTGGAGGTGTGGGGGTGTCAGATAACTTTATTTTGTCCTTATTATAAAAGAAAAATAATTTAGAAAATCTGGAAAATATAAAGAAAATTAAAGTAACTCATAATTCCATCAGCTAAATATATCCAACATTCCCCACCTGTAAGTATATAATGCATAATCTAACAAATTTGGGATGATTTTTTTTTCTTTTAAATCCTACTTTGTCATTTTTTTTATTAAATTTTTTATTTATTTTCAGTGTAACAGTATTCATTGTTTTTTCACCACACCCAGTGCTCCATGCAATCTGTGCCCTCCCTAATACCCACCACCTGGTTCCCCCAACCTCCCACCCCCTGCCCCTTCAAAACCCTCAGGTTGTTTTTCAGAGTCCATAGTCTCTCATGGTTCACCTCCCCTTCCAATTTCCCTCAACTCCCTTCTCCTCTCCATCTACCCTTGTCCTCTATATTATTTGTTATGCTCCACAAATAAGTGAAACCATATGATACTTGACTCTCTCTGCTTGACTTATTTCACTCAGCATAATCTCTTCCAGTCCTGTCCATGTTGCTACAAAAGTTGGGTATTCGTCCTTTCTGATGGAGGCATAATACTCCATAGTGTATATGGACCACATCTTCCTTATCCATTCATCCGTTGAAGGGCATCTTGGTTCTTTCCACAGTTTGGCGACCGTGGCCATTGCTGCTATAAACATTGGGGTACAGATGGCCCTTCTTTTCACTACATCTGTATCTTTGGGGTAAATACCCAGTAGTGCAATTGCAGGGTCATAGGAAAGCTCTATTTTTAATTTCCTGAGGAATCTCCACACTGTTCTCCAAAGTGGCTGCACCAGTTTGCATTCCCACCAACAGTGTAAGAGGGTTCCCCTTTCTCCACATCGTCTCCAACACACGTTGTTTCCTGTCTTGCTAATTTTGGCCATTCTAACTGGTGTAAGGTGGTATCTCAATGTGGTTTTGATTTGAATCTCCCTGATGGCTAGTGATGATGAACATTTTTTCATGTGTCTGATAGCCATTTGTATGTCTTCATTGGAGAAGTGTCTGTTCATATCTTCTGCCCATTTTTTAATATGATTGTCTGTTTTGTGTGTGTTGAGTTTGAGGAGTTCTTTATAGATCCTGGATATCAACCTTTTGTCTGTACTGTCATTTGCAAATATCTTCTCCCATTCCGTGGGTTGCCTCTTTGTTTTGTTGACTGTTTCTTTTGCTGTGCAGAAGCTTTTGATCTTGATGAAGTCCCAAAAGTTCATTTTTTTTGAAATACAGTAGTATTCTTTCACAAAGCTGTAATATTGTAACTTCGCCAATTATTAGACACTCAAGTTGTTTCAAATTTTTTGCTGTATTAATAAATAGTATTATGAACATTATTTATATAAATCACTGTCAGAATCTCTGATTGTGTCTTAGAGAACATTTCTGGAAAGGAAATTGTATCTTTAGGCTTCTTAAAACACACTGATAAATTGCTCTCCTGAAAAGTTACTAATTCATATCCAAAGCACTGGTATGATGCAAAAGAATAACTTTCTAAACTTAGAAGCAATAAAAAGAAGAAAGGAAAAAATGAAAGATTTAAACCAAAAATATCTATACATAAGAAATTAACAAGATTAAAAATGGCAAACAGGAAAATAATTGCAGTGAACTAGAGGCTGACTAGTTGTACTTCTTCTTCTATGAATCACCTATTAATAATCTTTGTTCATTTAGGGAAAGGGGATCTTTTTGTTTTTCTGGTCAATTTACACAAGCTTTTCATATAAACAAGGACACAAAAGAATTATCGCCTATTCTAGGTTGTAAATCGTCAGGTACTTTAACTCAAACAATCTTCACAATCATTTGTCGAGCTGGAGGTTATTTTCCCCCATTTTATTTCCTTAGTTTCCTCATCTTTAACTTTCCCCAGGTCAGGTTATAAACTCAGATCAATCAGATTTCAAATCCTATTCACCTGTCACGTTACTAAATACAACATCAAATAAATACAACCTTGAAAAGAGTTAAGGACCAGGCTAAAATTATAGTCCATAAAGGCAATTTAAGATAATCTACATTTCTTTTTTTAATGGAAAAATGTTTGTTTAAAAAATACATTGCTATAATACTTACTGATGATGTAAAAGGGAAAGAACACAAAAGCAGCAATTACTAAGAGCTGGTTGCAAATGTGCCTGACATTTATAAAGTGTCATTTTGTTTTTGCCTTTTTCCAAACAGGAACTTTAATTTTACTCAATAATCCTGAATTGAGAGGCACCTGGGTGGCTCAGTAGGTTAAAGCCTCTGCCTTCAGCTCGGGTCATGATCCCAGGGTCCTGGGATCGAGCCCCACATCGGGCTCTCTGCTCAGTGGGGGGCCTGCTTCCCCCTCTCTCTGCCTGCCTCTCTGCCTGCTTGTGATCTGTCTGTCGAATAAATAAATAAAATCTAAAAAAAAAAAAAAAAAAAAAAAAATTCCTGAATGGAGGGGCACCTGAGTGACTCAGAGGGTTAAGCCTCTGCCTTCAGCTCAGGTCATGATCTCAGGGTCCTGAGGTCGAGCCCTGCGTTGGGCTCTCTGCTCAGCAGGGAGCCTGCTTCCCTCTCTCTCTCTGTCTGCCTCTCTGCCTACTTGTGATCTCTCTGTCAAATAAATAAATTAAATCTTTAAAACAATAATAATAATCCTGAATTGAGTTTTCTCACAAGACTATTAGTTTATCATTAGAATATAAAATGTAATTTCATTATGATAAAAAAGCCTAAAGATATTTCTAATGGATATCATAAAATCATTATCAACAGAATAAACCTATTAAGCACCTTGTACTTTATATAAGTAATGTTTTAATGATCAATGAAGAAAACAGTGATACAGAGAAACACATAAAGGACTCACCTGACACAGAAAACTACAAATAATCTATTATTATATCTCTGACCTTATAACTAAAAGCAATTTCAGCAATTTAATAAAAACTACAATCTAATAATACCATCCAAACACTGAAGTAAAAAATATGGGTTTTGAGGAAGACACCCAGAAATTAAAACACAGAAGTCTCAGACCACTACTATGATTTATTCTCCTTAGTCGTCAAAAAAAGCAGAGACTGAGGAAGTCAAAGCATCAAAAAAGCATATGAACATGGAAAAGTCAAAAGAAACATGCCAAGCATCTATAAATAATAAATGTGGCTAAAATATCTCTTCTAAAATGAGCTCTAAAATAATTTTCAAAGCAAATCTATTGAAGAAATAGACATGCTATTTAGAGAAAGTTCTTAACCCCTCTGAGTCTCAATTTCCTCATTTACAAAATGGGGCTAATAACTTCCACAAGTAATGTATGGTTTGAACAAGATATTAGCTGGTAAAACACTTGTAAAAGGGTTCGGAGAAAAATGGCTATGTAAGTGTTATCCATTATTATCATCCTTATCCAAACTATTATATAATAAAATATAGTTTATATCAACAAACTAAAAAAAGTAAAAGATAAAGAGTAAAAAAAATTCTCTCCTTTTAAGGTTTGGGGTTTTACTGACATGGTTTAGATTGGGATTAATTTTGTTAATTGTATAGCTGTTTGGAAAAAAAAGTCTTGTCTGTTAGCAACACATATCAAGGTATTTATGAGTAAAAATTATATCTTACAATATCTGGGACTTGCTTCAAACTACTACAGGAGTTCCAAGAGTAGGAAGAGGAGAAAAGGAAATGAGAGAATAAATAAGAATGGCAAAATATTGATAATTACTGGAAAAGAATGAAAGGTACACAAAGAGTCATACATTATTTGACCTCTGCATTTGAAATGTTTCATAATGAGAAGTGAAAAAAAAGACCACCTGAGATGTGCAATTTAACATAAATGTTCAAAATTTTATTTTATTTTTTTTTAAAGATTTTATTTATTTATTTGAGAGAGAATGAATGAGAGAGAGCATGAGAGAGGAGAAGGTCAGAGGGAGAAGCAGACTCCCCAAGGAGCTGGGAGCCCGATGCGGGACTCGATCCTGGAAGTCCGGGATCATGACCTGAGCTGAAGGCAGTTGCTCAACCAACTGAGCCACCCAGGTGCCCCAAAATTTTATTATTTTCTTAACACTAATATTTGTGGTTTTCCTTTGAAAGCTTTTAAAAATACCACATGAAGCTCCTGCTCAAAATGCATAAGGATTGTATATGGAACACATCAAGCGCTAATAAATATTTGTAAAGGAAATGAATGAATGAATGAATGAATGATGGAGGCCCTTCTGCTTCAAAGATTTAAGACTAAATGACTATGCTGAAAGCCTTCTCAGGGTTAATACCATGATTAGGTTCATCATAGAATGAATTTTTTCATAGCTTATAGTATATATGAGTAGACAACATAAGTCCGTGATATTTAAGTTAGTATAAATGTACATATATAAATGATTCTGAGTTGAAAACAAGGTTTTAAAGAATAAAATAGATCCTCCTCTAAATATATGTATAAACTCTGCAGAGTCAACAGTGTTGCTTTACACATAGATCTTTTTTCCCCTCAAAGTGATTGATATATATATGACATTGCATACTTAAGTTCTAAGACTAAAATGACTTGAAAATGACTGAAAAGAAACAAATACAGAAAAAAATGAATCAAGAGAAATTCCATAGACATTTATTATACAAATACCTCCTTATTACAGATTCTGACAAACCAGAGGAAAACAATGCCTCTCTCTGCATTATACAAACTGCACAGTGACAAAGTCTAATCAAGATTAGAAACCTTGATTACTTACTGGCCTCATCACTCAACACTGGTACTTAAAAAAAAAAAAAAAAGAATCCAAAGTACTATAATATGGAAAACTATGCATACAGAACTATACAGTCACTATCTGTGAAATAGAGACATAACCTAAGAAGGTCTAGAAGCAGAAAAATAAAAATCCAAGAATGCCTAAAACAAGACTACTAGAAGACCTCTAAGCATCACTACGTCTGGCTACTCACATGCCAATGCTCACAGATTTTTTTAAAGTTCTGCACCATCTCCCCTCAATGAGTCAGCAGCCGAACAAAACTTAATCGGGAAACACCCTGAAAGAACATTACTTACAAAGTTTTTGCGATGCAAGCTGTAGTGACTGACCCCATAGCTTTCTATCTTGATTTTTGAGACTGTCATTGATGAAATGAACTGCAGGCACAGCTTTGTGCTGGGCGTGTTTTAGCAGTTTTCCTGCCTTCATACGATCCAGCTCTTGGATAACCACCCAGGGAATTATTAACACAAGTTTGTCAAAACCTGAAAAATAAAAAAGATTTCTTAGAAGTCAATAAATATTTATTGAGCTACTAAATTGAACTGCTTTAGGAGCATTGGAAGTTTTAAAGTAAGGAGTTCACAGTCTAAATGAAGTGGTAATATATAAATAATGGTAATTAAAAACAGATATAAGTATGGGGCGCCCACATGGTGCAGTGGGTTGAGCATCTGACTCTTGATTTTGGCGCAGGTCGTGATCTCAGGGTCGGGAATGAACCCCACGTCCAGCTCTGAGGGCAGAGTCGGTTTAGGACTCTCTCTCCCTCTGCCCCTGCCTCCGAGCACAAGCACACTCTCTTTCCCTCTCAAATAAATAAATCTTTAAAAGAAAACCAGAAACAAAACAGATATAAGTGTCAAATGAATGTTAAAAAAAAAAATAGATACTGTAGGAGCTCAAAGAAGAGTAACTCTGGATTGTTAGATAGACCTGTGGAGGCTTTTTTTGTTTAACTTCTGATTAATATATATTTTAAGATACACACTTCATGGGCACCTGGGTGGCTCCCATGGTTAAGCCACTGCCTTTGGCTCAGGTCATGATCCCAGAGTCCCGGGACTGAGTCCCGCATTGGGCTCCCAGCTCTGCGGGGAGGCTGCTTCTCTCTCCTACCTTCTCCCCTCTCATGTTCTCTCTCTCTCTCTCAAATAAATAAATAAAATCTTTAAAAAAATAAAAAAGATACATACTTCATAACATATCTAAATGGAAATGTATTTGTGAGGAAAACAATACCCACATCACTGTTAATATAAAATATCAACTCTAAGAAGAAAATCAGAATTAGGCTTTATAAATACCTGGAATCTCTGTTGTCTTCAAAATTCTAACAAAATTGAGGTGATTCATCAGAATATTTGTGTCAATAACAATTAGAAGCTTTTTATCTGAAGCAGTATTTGCTAGAGAAAAAGAGCAAAGTTAGGATTTCAAGACATTTGATAACAGACTTGTCCAATAACTAAAGTTTTGATATCATAGAACTCTGATGGCATTCTTAAGAGAAGGCAGTCCTTCAGACAACAAAAACAAAACTGTGTTCACTCTAATCCTTAAAAGAACAGTAATCAATGTTTAACTACCTACCAGTAAAACATCAATGAATTGCTTGAGTGGATTTTTAATCATAAACTGATTTGTTCCAGTAGTAACTATGTTTGCCAAACCTTATTCTGCATCACTAGTAGTGGTACACTTAGGATTTATAGGCTAATTTTAATACACTGTGAGTGAAATATAATTGAAAAGATAAATATGCGCAAATGAAAGAAAACATGTAACATCAGCATTATTATTTCAGAGGGCCATTGTGAGGATCAGATAAGTTAATGCACAGGAAAACACTTAGTAAACTGAAAAGTATGATGTGAATGTAATGTAGCATTATATTTTTATAAATTCAAAATAGTACGCTAACAGACTTTGGGTAATATCTATCACCTTTTCCGAGTGGGAAGAATGATCAAAACTTTACTACATAAATAAGAAATCCATGAATATAATACCTTTGAGAAATCTTCATTATTTCTAAGTTTTTATTTAAATTCCAGTTAACTAACATACAGTATGGTATCAGTTTCAGATACAGAATATAGTGATTGATCACTTATGATACCTGGTGCTCATCACTATAAGGGCCCTCCTTAACCCATCACCCATTTAACCCATCCCCCCTGCCCACCTTCCCCCCAGTAACCCTCAACTGTTCTCTATCTATTTCTGATCAGTGCTTTACATAATTGAAACTGTCAAAAGTCATGATTTAGGGCAAGAATAAAAGACAACTCTGATAGTTGATAGCAGAATAAAAGATAACCCTGATTACTGACCCTTGGCTAAAAAAGAGAAAGAGAAAATATGTCTAAAATTGCCTAATAATGTGAGATGTATAAAACAAATAGGACACATATTTGTCACATAGTGACACATATGTCACTAGAAGACATATACCATACCTTATTTTTCAAATGAGCACAATTTAACATTTTTCATCTAAACATTATAAAAATTGCATGTTGGCTCATTAACTCCTGAGAAAGCACAGATCACAGACATTGTCATGTACAGATAGGGCATACCAGCAGAGGAATGTACATCATCTTCCACCAAGTCGATCTCCATGCTCGTTAACTCTCCGCAAGAGAAAACCACAGGCAAATCCACACTTTTTCCCACACGTGCAGCATGGAGCTCTTCTACTATCTGCATCTAAATTGTGAAAGACCCACAGTAAAATATTTTGGATTATCTACTTGTAGATTAATAAGATTAGAAAGCAATGAACTCCAATAAATTTACTTGAGATGGTTTGCAGGAAAAAGGTCCCAAAAATATGGAGGTAGAATGGGGAAATGATACAGATTTATAACCACACACAGGGTTTTAAAACTTTTACTACCTCTGTAACCTTAGGCAAAGAAGGGAGTTGAGGGAAATTGGAAGGGGAGGTGAACCATGAGAGACTATGGACTCTGAAAAACAACCTGAGGGTTTTGAAGGGGCGGGGGGGTGGGAGGTTGGGGGAACCAGGTGGTGGGTATTAGGGAGGGCACGGATTGCATGGAGCACTGGGTGTGGTGAAAAAAACAATGAATACTGTTACGCTGAAAAGAAATAAAAAATTTAAAAAAAAAAAGTTATTTAGCTACCTTGGGTCTCCGTTTGTTCATCTACAAAATAGGAATGTTCAACATCTGTTTCCTATTAGTATTTTTGTAAGGATTAAATAATATGAAGTTCCTTGCACAGAGCCCAGTACATAGTAGACGTTCTCATTCTCATCCCGTTTTCACGTCAATGTACTTTGGGAGCCAACTATCTTTTCATCTGGATGATGAGCTCTTCTTGTTCTAAGATCAGTTATGAGCCATCAAAAACTGAGATCTACATTTTTTTTTTTTTAATCTAGATTTTAAGACCCTTCTCACTTCAGGGAAGTAGTTCCCTGATGTATTTTGATGCTAAGAATTATACGTCTAATCTAGATCTGGAGCAGGAGTGAGAAATCTTTCTTCTATCAAGAAGCACTGACCCACGGGGCAGAAAAATACAACTGATTATCACAAATAAAAAGCAATCAATATGGTTTTAAAGTCTTCCTTAAATAGAAAACTACAAAGTATTTCATGAATCTAATTTTAATTTAGGACCAAGAAACATAAAAGTCTTTGCAATAATTCCAAGAGGTTCAATCAAGAGATTCTACCTGGGAAATGAAACAACAGGTAAAAAAATAAATAAATGTGCATGCACTCTCATTTTCACTGAATAACATTTTCACCTTATTGCTGATTAGAAAAATAAAGCCAACAAATTAATATTATACTGAATTTTGGTAAGCTTAGGCATAAGCATGCAAAAGTACAACAACATTAAATCAAAATTCATGTAACTTGTAGGCTATAGGCTCCATGCTCTTTATTCCAAACCATTTAGAGCTTACTAGAAACAAAGACAAAAAGGTGATCAATTAAATGTAAATATCTTCCAAGTAGTTTTTTATAACTTCGTAAAACATAAAACGTACACATTGATTTAAGTAGAGATATCACTGCTTTCATATTTCATATAAATATTTCATATTTATAGTCATTATTTATTATTAATATAGGAACTGTTTGACTTAATTTCATTGAAATATTCAAAGTAAGTATGTCAATAACCTCTTGATCTGTATCTTGAATACTTTCAAGCGACGCTGAAGAACATGGAGCTTCAAAACTCTGAAATGAAAAGTAATTTTATTAGTTAAGAATGAAGCATATACTCCATTGTATATATGGACCACATCTTTATCCATTCATCTGTTGAAGAGCATCTCGGCTCCTTCCACAGTTTGGTTCTTATGGACATTGCTGCTTTGAACACTGGGGTGCATGTGCCCCTTTTTTTCACTATATCTGTATCTTTGGCCTAGATACCTAGTAGTGCAATTGCCAGGTCATAAGGTAGCTCTATTTTTAATGTCTTGAGGAGCCTCCATACTGTCTTCCAGAGTGGCTGTACTCAGCCATCATGGATGGAACTGGAGGGGATTATGCTGAGTGATATAAGTCAAGCAGAGAAAGACAATTATCATATGGTTTCACTCATATGGGGAACATAAGGAATAGCTTGGAGGACCACAGGGGAAGGGAGGGAAAACTGAATGGGAAGAAATCAGAGAGGGACACAAACCATGAGAGACTCTGGAATCCAGGAAACAAGCTGAGGGTTACAGAAGGGAGGAGGGTGGGGGGATGGGGTAACTGGGTGATAGGTACTAAGGAGGGCACATGTTGTGATGAGCACTGGGTGTTATATGCAACTAAATGAATTGTTGAACAGTACATCAAAAACTAATGATGTATCGTATGTTGGCTAATTGAACATAATTTAAAAAAACAGTATAAAACAAAACAAACAAACAAAAAAACCTTGCGGGGTGGGGGCAGAGAATGAAGCATATACCTAGAGTAGGGTTTTTAACCTTGGCACTACTGACACTTGGCATTGGATAATTCTCTGTTTTAGGGGCTATGATGTGCATTATGCTGTTTCACAGTATCCCCTGCCTCTACCCACTAAATACCAGTAGCACGACTCCCTCCGAATCTTGACAATCAAAAATGTCTCCAACAAGTCAACAGCCAAATGCCCCCTCTGGGGTAAATCGCCCCTAGAAAAGAAACTGTCCCTAGAGTAGAAAAGCCTCATTCTATTAAGTCAAGGAAACAAGGTGGAAATCTTTAAAATTTACTCATTCATATATAAATTCCTGAAAATACTCATGTTCTTTTTATTATTATTATTTTTAAACAATTGTATTTATTTATTTGTCAGAGAGAAAGAGAGAGAACAAGCACAAGGAGCAGGAGAAAGAGAAGCAGGCTCCCCCACCGAGCAAGGAGCCCAATACAGGACTCAAGCCCAGGACCCTGGGATCATGACATGAGCTGAAGGCAGATGCTTAACCGACTGAGCCACCCAGGTGTCCCTGAAAATAATCCTGTTCCAAGAATAGAACTACATGCCACCCTGAGAAACAGAGCCACAGACAAGATGGCCTTCAGTGGTGGAAAATTTTCACCCAGAATTGGCTGACCCATTTCTAAAAGTGACATGACAAAAAAAGGAAACCTGAAGATTAGGAGATGACTGAAGGGGAAAAGCTGAAAACTGCAGAGTTGAATTCTACATGGGTAGAGGGCCAGAGGTTTCTGTTTTAATTCTCTCTTTAGCAGAGGTTGAAAATCTATTAATTCCAAGTTTTCACTGGCACTGTTGGTAAGC
Source organism: Martes martes (assembly GCF_963455335.1). Taxonomy (NCBI): domain Eukaryota; kingdom Metazoa; phylum Chordata; class Mammalia; order Carnivora; family Mustelidae; genus Martes; species Martes martes. The sequence goes on from NC_137903.1 coordinate 47,799,858, forward strand.
AGATGAGACTTACCTGACCCTCTGTACAGTTTCCGTAGTGTAGTGGTTATCACGTTCGCCTCACACCTGACCCTCTGTACAGGTAATAGTGAACTCAGCAAAAGCCACCACTAAACCAAATCATCATCTAAGAATTCTCCGACATAACACCAAACTCAGGCAGCTATAAATGGTAGAAATGACATACTGTCTTTAAACAAGCATATCATATGTTGCTTACTGGGATTTCGGCTCTCATCCTGACTTCCCAACATCAGTCCTCATATGGTATATATAATACTATATACATCACACACTAAGTTCATGATACCTTTACTGTCCCATGATTCTCCATCTGACTTTAAATCTCACCAGATCCCTAAGGTTCTCTCTGACTAGGAAGTGCCAAACAAGGTAGAGATTATTATCAGAATTTCCTACGACTCCTGATGCTTGAAGTCTTGTTTGTTTATTTAGGTCATTACCACCCTTCACTCTCTCTGACCACAGGCCACTTCCAGGGACTTCAACAAGTTTTGTCACTCCTCCAAAGCAGGAAAGCTCACATCAACTGTCTCTGAAGACCTCTCCTTATTAAAAAGGAAAGTCTCAGTGGGTGTTTAACTGTTTCCCTCCCCTTACCATGCTTTAGTACATAAATGAACTGAGATATAGTGTCCTGCGGATGGCAAACGCGAGCATCAATAACAAGAGTAACAATGGTTTTTAGGGACGCCTGGTTGGCTCAGTTGGTTAAGAGTAACAATGGTTTTATCTACTGGAGTGATTCTAACCTGAAAACCAGATTACACTGCTTCCCTGATTATGTTTCAATGGCTCTCCATACCATCTGCAGGATATAAGATAAAACAAACAAAAAAACCTTTCCCATGGGATACAAAGTACTCCAGGGTCTGAACCCTGGCTTCCTGTCCCACAGCCTCTCCTATACATAGATTTTCTACACATCTCAACTCTAGTCATACTGAACAACTTGCGTGCCCATGTACGCTCCTGTTATACAACCTCATGACTGTGGCCCTCTCTATCCTGGCCCTACCTGGTCCTTGCTCTACACACCCTTCACTACGAAGCTCAAGAATCTCCACCTTGGTGAGCCTTTCCTGAACTTACCCCCAAACTTATACTAACACCAGTCTAATTCGTAGGGCTCTAATATGTATTTCACTAAATTGCAACTGTATTTGTCTCCTAATCTGCCTCCCTGGGAACTTCCTAAGGGTAAAGATCATCTTACTCATTTCCAAGACCCTAGAACCTAGAGATGTACCTAATACGTAGCAGGTAGCTTTAATTCATGTTTGATAAACTGCTGAACAGCTACCTCATAGGTCTGTAAGTATTAAGTGGGATGCTGTTTGTAAAAGTGTCGTATAAACCATAAATCTTTAGAATGTTGGTTTGCAAGGGTGAGGGGAGGATACAGACAAAGGGGTCTCTATCAAAGGACCATAAAACTTAAGAAACAAAAGCAGCTTTTTCTCTTAGGAAAGAATAATAGGATTACCAAATAACAGGGTTACCAAATCCAGAAAATAACCATTATTTCCTTGTAAAGTACTCTCATCATTTTAGGAAGATAATTATCTATTGAGGAACTGTGGGGAAAACAACAAACATAATATTAAGAGTAGCTACCGTGGATAATATGCTAGAGAATATATTCAAGATAAGAACAATATTTACTTGCTGCTCCTGTGTCTAAATGACTTTAAGTCTGACAGGACTGCTATTAAAGAACAGCGGATAAAGAGTTTTAATTCCAATAACTGGAAAGAAATCATGTAAAAACTGCTTCTCCTACAATTTAATATTCACACTATATACATACTCTTTTGATTTATGTGGTAATTCTATGTAGAGACTAAAAGAAACTATAAGGTAGGGGCGCCTGGGTGGCTCAGTCAGTTAGGGGTCTGCCTTCGGTTCGGGTCATGACCCCGGGGTCCTGGGATCGAGCCCATCGGGCTCCCTGCAGTGGAGGACCTGCTTCTCCCTCTGCCTGCTGCTCCCCCTGCTTGTGCTCCCTCGCTCTCTGACAAACAAATAAAATCTCGAAAAAAAAAAAAAAAACTTAACTAAACTAAAATACTGCTGGGGATTGCTCACGCTGTTCTTTAGATGCACAGTACAGGGGAATGAACATCAAGCAATGACACAAAGATGTTCAATGAATATAGTCCCAACTTCAAACTCCATTCTCACATTTTATGCTAGAGAACTGGTTATAACACTGGAAAACTGGAGGTCTTCTTTAAGCAAGCAATTAAAAGAACAAACTCAGTTGTTTTCCTTCTTTGGACTCCTTCAAGTTCACTGAACGAAAAGTCCTCTCTCCAGCTCCTCCGGCCTCCTTCGTTATAATCCCTCTGTTTGTCCTAAGAAGTATCTTATACTGCAATCCTCAGTCTTCATTCCTAAAAGGAGGTAGGTTCAACCAGCCCTGTTTTGTTTTATTTTGTTTTGTTTTGTTTTTAAGATTTTATTGATTTATTTTAGATAGAGAATGAGTGGCAAGGAAGATGTGGAGGGGGAGAGACAGACTCCGCACTGAGTGCAGAGTTCCACGCAGGGATCAATCCCATGACCCGTGAGATCGTGACCTGAGCCGAAATCAAGAGTCGGCCGCTTAACCTACTGAGCCACCCAGGCGCCCCTCAACCAGCCCTGTTTAAAAGCAGTCTCTAAATTTCAGTCTGTTGGAAGTTGTGAAGTTCCAAGGATTCGAAAGTTCTCTTAAAGGTAAATAACATTATTTGCCCCATAAACAAGATTGTAGAGAGATGAGGTTCTCAAATTAGTCCACACATGCTGATTTATAACATAACTTAAACTTTCCAACCCGGATCTCGGTATATGTAGTTCCCTTTGCCGGGAACATCCCCGCTTCTCCCATCCCACCCGACCTGGCCTTCACTTGAGTTAACTCCTTTTCATTCTTTAGCTCTCACGCTCAATGTCACCCCCTCCAGTAAACTCTACTTAAGGTTTCTCTCTACAGTGTACCAAAACCATTACTCCTGGCTCTGGATTCCCATGTTAAGTGATAAGTACTTACCAGACATAAGGTGATCGATTGCTTGTGTGTCTCCTCACATGAAGAAGTCTCTGGAAGCAGACACCGCGAATGCAGTGCCTGGCACACAGTGGAACTCCAAAATGACTGTTAGAGGAATAGCTATTCAGAATATTGACCCCTGGATGTTCTATAGTACCCAGGGTTACAGAAGCGCCTAAGAGACAGTCGCAGGGCTTTTCTGAAAGGACTGTCTGTAACGGCTTCTTTCCGCCTTTCACATTATCACCTTCTATTATGGATCCTTGATACTTGCCAGGATATCTTCCTAAGGAGGTTGGAATTAAAGGGATAAGATAAAGGAACTAACACATATCTTCCTGACTAAACAGAATGAGCTGTGATCTTATTCGTAACAGAAACTCAAACCTGACCCTACTAAAATTCTCTCCTAAAACCTATATTAACATTTCACACCACCTTACCTGGATTACGTTTTCCCTGGAACTTGAATCACTTTCTTGTTGCTCAGGATGGTTTTTTACTTTCCACTCAGGAACAACCTGCTTAGATGTGGAATCTGAAAATAAACGTTCACTTTTGTGCCTGGTCAAATTTAATGAAACTTGGGAGCCTTCCAGGCGTTTCTTCTCCTGCTTGGTCTTTGACTTGTTAGACTCTAAACTGAAGACATTTTCTTCTACAAGCTTCTGGAGGGTATCACGGGATTTCACTGGGATTTTGAAACTGATCTTCCTTCTTCTAGGTTCAAGGGGTTCCTTAAGTATCTTGTTGGAATTATAATCCTGAGAAAAATGGATTCTCTTGCATTTCTCTGAAACGCGTTTTTCAGAACCATCCCTACACTTCTTGTGCCTTTCTTTCTTGAGTTCTCTCATCTTCTCCCTCTGAGCGAGTACATGAGGCCATTGTTTTTCACTTTCCTGGACTTCGGTTTTAGGTTTTACATCTTTGGCCATCTTAGGATTGCTAAGGTTTTTAATTCCATGGTCAGGCTTATTCCTAACATTTGTCAATTTAATATCTTTAAAATCTACACATCTCCTCAGATCTTTTTTAGTTCCGTGTGAAGAAGGACTCGGTGAAATAATTTGATTAGCATTTGAATATGATGCTTCTTGGAGTTTAACAGGGCCTTGGGATGAAGAACTGATTTTTTGTTTCCTTCCTGGAGGCTCGGTTTCTACGTCCAATCTGTAAAGCAGCACAGAAACCCAAGTTACATTGCAATTATACATGATCATACATAATGTTGTACTGTGTTATTCAGTCAGGAAATGACAGAACTGGTCTGATACAAATTTCATAAAGAATAAGAAATGGCTACATAAAGAAAGAAGTGAAAGAATTACAAATGGTATTGGCATAACTGGTCTATTTGGACAAAAACCAAATTTACAGCTTTATATAATACCAGGCAGCATAAATTCCATACAGATTAAATACTGAAGTACAAAATAATTACAACTGCTACACTTCATATTAATCCCTTAAAAACCATAGGGGAAAAAAGGAAATAGTTAATCTAATTTCTTAATAGAGAGCTTCCTAAACTTAAGAACAGTGGGAAAAATCACAAAGAAAAAGAATAATTGTAAATGACCAAATATTTATGAGGTGCCTGGCTGGCTCAGTCAGAAAAGCATGTGACTCTTAATCTTGGGGTCATGAGTCTGAGCTTCACATTGGGTGTAAGGATTACTTAAATAAATAAAATTTTAAAAATAAATAAATAGGGGCGCCTGGGTGACTCACTGGATGCGCCTCTGCCTTTAGCTCGGGTGGTGGTCTCAGGGTCCTGGGATTGAGGCCCACATCGGGCTCTCTGCTCAGCAGGGAGCCTGCTTCCCCCCTCTCTGCCTGCCTCTCTGCCTACTTGTGATCTGTCAAATAAATAAATAAAATCTTAAAAATAAATAAATAAATAAATAAACGACTATTCACTTTAAAGCTTCAGCATATTAAAGAATAATAAAATTTTTAAAACTGGGAAATAGTATTTGTTATATATGTGACAGTTTATTAGCCTTAGTAAATTAAAAGCTCATCAAAAAGTACTGACTCTGTCTGCCTGGGTGGCTCAGTCAGTTAAGCATCTGTCTTGGGGTCAAGTCATGATCCAGGAGTCTCAGGATCAAGCCCCACATCAGGCTCCCCGCTCAGCAGGATATCTGTTTCTCCCTCTGCCCCCCATCCTACTTGTGCTCTCTCTCCCTCTTGCTCTCAAACAAATACCTAAAATCTTAAAAAAAAGTACTGATTCTAGAATAGGACATAAACAAAATTATTGATGAGAAAAAGGGATTAGCTAATAGATATTTGGGGGAAAAAGTTTAACTTTACTAGTAATCAAAGACATTCTTTTTTTTTTTTTCTTAAGACATTCTAATTATAACAGCAAACCATTTTCTTTTATCAAATTAACAAAGATTTTAAAACAACATTAAGTACCGGCAATGGGTTGAAAAACGGGCCCTCTCATGGTAGAAATGCAAAATGATATAGGAGTTCCACGAAGGTGGGGAGCCTGGGTGGCTCAGTTGATGAAGTGCCTTACTCTTGATTTCGGCTCAGGTCATGATCTCAGGGTGGTGAGATCGAGCCTCACATCAAACTCAGCCTGGAGCCTGTTTAAGATTCTCTCCCTCCCTCTCCCTCTGCCCTTCCCTCTCCACTTCACCGCCCCCCCCCCAACCCCCAACCCTTGTGCTCCTTCTCTCTCTCAACCAAAAAAAAAAAAAAAAAAAAAGAGAGAGAGAGAGAGATAGAGTTCATAAAGGAATTTGATGATATAATTAAGAATTCTAAAAATGCTCATATTCTTTGACTTCCTAGTAATTCCCATTTTAGAAATCTATACCAAGGTAAAAAACTTAAAAATGGACCAAAATCTTTTTTAAAATTCAGGATTACTTATAATAACAAAAAGTAAGGTAACAGAGTAAATACTAAAATTTTGGAAATGGCTAAGAAATATGCCATTCTACTAAATATGACAGAGTATCATGGTCATTTTGAATGATGTTTATGAAAGTTTTCAATGATCTAACAAAACATATTCATAAAATATTAAGCAAAAATCAAGCAGGGCAAAAATCTGTATATATCATGTGAACTCAACAATTTAAATACAGTAAAAGTCGAGAAAGAAATATGCTAAAATGTTAGAAGAAGCAATAGCTAGAGGTGATATTTTCCTGCTTCATAAAAGTCGATATTACAGGCGCCTGGGTGGCTCAGTGGGTTAAAGCCTCTGTCTTCAGCTCAGGTCATGATCCCGGGGTCCTGGGATCGAGCCCCACATCAGGCTCTCTGCTCCGTGAGGAGCCTGCTTCCTGCTCTCTTTCTGCCTGCCTCTCCACCTACTTGTGATCTCTGTCTGTCAAATAAATAAATAAAATCTTTAAAAAAAAAAAAAGTCGATATTACTCGGTAGTCAGAAAGAAAGGCGAAAAAATTTCAATGATTTTGAGTGATTCCAAGTGCCTGTCACTCTACTAGGCCCTGGAGAGACCATGGAGGACACATCCAATAGAGTTCTGACCCCTAATTTGCTTTCACTCTGGTGGGGGAGAAAAAGAAAGGAAACAGCTGATTTCTCAAATAATTACGTAAGAGCAAACCATAAACATCTTGGGAGTTTTTATAGGCGTTTCACCTGAGTCTTCATTGGATTCCATTGTTTTTCTATCTCTGCCTACAAAGACTGCCCACCATTATTTATCTGTTAGTAAATAATGATAAAACAAAACTTGAGGGGCGCCTGGGTGGCTCAGTGGGTTAAGCCTCTGCCTTCGGTTCAGGTCATGATCTCAGGGTTCTGGAATAGAGCCCCGCATCGGGCGCTATGTTTAGGAGGGAGCCTGCTTCCTCCTCTCTCTCTGCCTGCCTCTCTGCGTACTCTCTGTCAAATAAATAAAATATTTAAAAAAATAAAAACAAAACAAAACAAAACTTGAAATTTTAATAGGACTTTGGCTTCTAATAATATACCACGTTTATGATGCCAATTGTATTTAAAACTAGGAGAACAACACAGAAAACATAACTCAAAAATTTTAAGGGGACCCTGTAGTTCCCTGCGCATTTTCATGTTCCTTTTTTTTTTTAGATTTTATTTATTTTTGAGAAAGGAAGAAGCAGACTCACCACTAAGCAGGGAGCCTAATGTGGGGGTCAATCCTAAGACCCTGTGATCCTGACCCGAGCTGAAGGCAGATGCTTAACTGAGTGAGTCACCCAGGTACCCCTTCATATTGCTTTTTATTTGTTCTCCACGACAACCCTGTGCTGCACATTTTAGAGTCATCTATGGACCATGGCCTATATAGTCATAATTAATGAAAACTCAACAATATAATACCTTTTAAAAGACCAACAAAATCAAACCTCAAAATTACCTCTTATCAACTAGACTTACAAAAGACTAGATTGTGATAATGCAGTTTTATATTTGCAATCCAAAATACTAAAGTTCTGAGATCTTTTTAGATATAAGTTAGACATGCAGCAAATACTTATTTTTTAAAGTACGTATCTTTTATGAATGACAGTGTAAAATCAATATTCAGCTGAAGTTGAAACACACCCTAGATGAGCTCTCATGATATAAGAATAAGTGTGAAATTTTGTCAAAACTTTATTATTAAAGTTTTAATTAGACTATGTAAAAATTTAGTAGCCATTTTAAAATATGACATACTTCAGAAACAATTTGTGAACACTATCAGCGGTTACACTTCTCTGTTGGTCATCATGACATACACTCACAATACTAAATTATATACTTACATTCAACTTAGTTCAGGTGAATAATAAATTACTTTTCGGCTAATTCTGCCAATCATGGGTATTGCTGGTGGCAATATTGCTATCTATCTAACAGTAACTGAGGCAAAACTTCTCACCTCTTCAATTCCTGGACTTAAAAAGATTTGGTCAACAGTGAAGATACAACCTAGTGAAGAAATCCCACTAACTGAAAGTGCACTGCGCAGAGAAATGCTCTCTGAATTTTTCAAAAGCAGATTTAAGACTGTTGCCCTTAATTTAAGAAACAAAACAAATGAACATAGGGGAAGGGAAGGAAAAATAAGATGAAATCAGAAAGAGAGAGAGAGAGAGACAAACCATAAGAGACTCTTAACTATGGGAAACAAACTGAGGGTTGCTGGAGGAGAAGTGGGTGGGGAGATGGGGTAACGGGGTGATGGGCATTAAGGAGGGCACCTGATGAAATGAGCACTGGGTGTTTTATGCAACTGATAATAACTGAACTCTAGCTCTGAAACTAATGATTCACTATATGTTAATTAATTGATTTTAAATTTTAAAAAAGATTGTTGCCCTTGGTGATTTTTCATTGTTAATACATCTATATATACTCAAACCATGGACTGAGAATTGTGGTAATGAAATGATGTAAGTGGCTTCAGGATGATAAAATTCTGATTTTTCATCTGCACCTCAGCTTTCATTGCACACCAATTTTGGGACCATCCCTATACTGAATAGGGAAATTTTTACAGAAGATGCCACACACTACAAAGAAATACTCATAACCTCGAGGCAAGTAAGTTTGTTTACTTCTCCAATGGATAAACAACAGCAGCAAATGAACCACATTCTCTTCAGGCAACCCAAAAAAGAAGTTCTGCACTGTCGATGCTTATGTTTGCAAAGCACAGGAGGTCAGCTTTCTTTCGTCCAGGCAACTTTTCAATATATAATAGCTCCTATCCCATATTGTTTAAACACATGACAAGGCAGTTTTAAAATATCTTGTATGCCATACAGTTTGTCTTCAACAAAAGAAAATTTCACTGCAAGTTTTATCTAGAGAGCTTACCAATATCCGAAAGTAAATATTCATATATTAATGATTAATCTAAATGCCACGGCTTCCTCACATTACTAACATTGTTACTCTCAGTAGATATGATGACAACCCACACAATGGCATGGTCATTGATCACACATGGATTCAGGAATGCAGAAATGCAGCAGTAGGCATTTGACTATTCAGTGTTGCAAGACCTGAAGTCAAATTGCAGATTTTGAGTAAATACTGAAGCCAAGGGGCACTTCGTTGTACTCTTGGAATAGTTTAGATCCTATTCTCAAAATAATTCAACAATACTGTTTCTTCCTCCTTCCAAAGACTGTGGACAAGTCCAGGAGAGTAGTATACATAGATCAAAAGTCTATTCATGCTCTTATACATACACATAAAATCAGGGGCTAGAAAACGTGCCCTTACTAAGGCTAAAGGTAACTAGTGAAAAACCAGGCAGTGTTTTAGAACTAAAAAAAAAAAAGAAAAAAAATTAGGATAAAAGGCATTAAAAATCCATTTTGAAAAAGTGTAGAAAGTAATAGTCAATGTGATGTGAAATTCATAACAGAATAATAATATAGAAGCAAAGTATCACAAAGAAAGAAGGAGACAAAAAAAAAAAAAAACCTGAAGAAAAGCCAGAGGCAAGCTGAATTTTTTGTTTTTAGCAAACATTAACTAAATTTGTCTGGGAAACAAATTTTATGTATATATTTAATGCCATTTTTATCATTTTCCCATAGCCACTTACTTTCAGAGAATCTATGATCTAATCTACTTTTATCATACATTATACTTTTATACTTACCCCATTAGTGGCAAGAAATGCCATCACCACAAAGTTCTCTGAAATTTTTATCCAAAGAACACAGAAATTAAAGAAAAATAATCTCCATTATCCCTACCATTATGCTACAAGTTCTCTAGTTGTAGCCATATCCTATTTAAATAACGTGATTTTAAAACCATAACAATTCAATAAGCAACATATTTTCTTCACAGGTAATATGTAATTTATCTTTATAACATTTCTAAACCAGACATACAACTTCTTCTATGACTATATGTAACAAAGTTATGCATCTTATAAGGGTGCGTCAAAATCAAATCACCAGAGATAAAAATCTGCATTTTACTTGAAAGTAAATGACTTGAAAGTCATTTACATAGCATAGAATTGTGATAGACTTTTTATTTCGCTCAACTTTTTATTAAATCTACACTAATATTTAAAAAATTCAATAATGTCAGTCTGTTAAATATCTGCCTTTGGCTCAGGTCATGATGCCAGGGTCCTGAGATTGAGCCCTGAGTCGGGCTCCCTACTCAGTGGGGACTCTGCATCTCCTTCTGCCTCTGCATCTCCCACACTGCTTGTGCACTCTTGCTGTCTCTCTCTCTCAAATAAATAAAATCTTCAAAAAACAAATCAGGGGCATCTGGGTGGCTCAGTGGGTTTAGCTTCTGCCTTCGGCTCAGGTCATAATCTCAGGGTCCTGGGGTCGAGCCCCACATTGGGCTTTCTGCTTAGCAGGGAGCCTGCTTCCTCCTCTCTCTCTGCCTGCCTCTCTGCCTACTTGTGATCTCTCTGTCAAATAAATAAATAAAATCTTTTAAAAAAAAAACAAATTCAACAATTATAACCTGTGCTATAACTAGAAATATTGGCATACAAATCAGTACTGATCAAATAAAAAATTTTGCATATCAAAATATTTAGTCTCACAACTCTAAGCCTCCAAAAGTAAAAGAGATCAACAAAAAGAAGGAATTCACCTTTTCAGTTCTTGTCTTCTTTTTACATCACAGTACAGAATGTCTGTATGATCTGATTTCTGAAAGAAAAAAAAATGAATCATTTAGGAAATAGAAATTGTGCACTGACATTGTAGTTACAGGAGAAAGACTGGGAGACAATATTTTTTCCCCACATCTATGTATTAGTGAATAGGCTGACACAATAATTTTTCTTTTAAGATTTTATTTGTTTATTTGACAGAGAGACACAGAGAGATAGGGAATACAAGCAGGGGGAATGAGAGAGGGAGAAGCAGGCTTCCCGCCAAGCAGGGATCCTGATGTGGGGTTCAATCTCAGGACCCCAGGATCATGACCTGAGCCGACGGCAGATCCGTAAGGACCGAGCCATCCAGGCATCCCCTGACACAATAATTTATTTAATCTTTCCAGTAATCCTGTATGACAGGTATTATCATCACGCCCCATTTTACAGATAAAGTACTCAAGGTGCAAACAGAGAAAAGTATCTTCCTTAACATTACAGAGCAAGTCAGCAGCAGAGCCAGGATTTAAACAGTTCTGTCTACTATCCCTACTCTACCAGTCTGTCTCTCCATGTGTTCTGGGGATACAGGCCTGGGCACAAGAGAAGTAAGAGAAACAGGATATAGCCCCTGTCCTATAGACGTTAAAGAACAGAGAGAAGAAGGATATATACAAATAATCTAACGAAATGATATACCTAAGTGTGAAAGCAGAAGAACATACAGTAAGTTGTAAAAGAGTTCAAAATATCAAGCACCGAAAGCTGGAACATACTTAGGAAAAAAGGCGGACAAAATATATGCTAAAGATTGAGGGGCGCCTGGTGGCTCAGTTGTTAAGCATCTGCCTTCGACTCAGGTCATGATCGCAGGGTCCTGGGTTCGAGCCCAGCATCAGGCTCCCTGCTCAGTGAGGAGTCTGCTCCCTCTCCCACTCCCCCTGTTTGGGTTCCCTCTCTCGCTCTCTCTCTTCCTCTTTGTCAAATAAATAAATAAATTTTTAAAAAGATTTTATTATTTATTCATGAGAGACAGAGAGAAGCAGAGACAGAGGGAGAAGCAAGCTCCCTTCAGAGTAGGGAGCCCGACACAGGACTGGATGAGCTGAATGCAGATGCTTAGCTGACTGAGACATCCCGGCACCCCTAAATAGATATTTTATACACACACACACACACACACACACGTATATACATACATACATATGTATACACACACACACACACACAAAGATTGAATATAGATTAAATAAAGATTAACAAGTAAAAGAAAAAGGTGGTCTCAGCTAAGAAAGCTTAGGCATTCTAAGCAGCTGGAGATGACTGGTATAAACTCAACAGAGAAAAAATAAACCAGCCTAGTTAGAAGCAGAAGGGATGTTTTCAGGAAGAAGAAAGAAAACTGGCTAGTTAAGGTGTGACCAAATTTAGGAGGGTCTGGAATGCCAGACTAAAAAGCGATTTTTCAACAGAGGAGAAATATATTGAAATCTGTGTTTTAAGAAGGTTAATACAGAAACAATAAATTGAAACAGCAATGTCATTATACAAAAACAAGCAAATCCTTAAAAACAGAATTCTGTATTCATACAAGTTTCACAACTACTTTTCCTTACTACCCATGACCACATCGCTACCCCAACATGCACCTAACATCAACTTGAATGCCCTGAGTACTTCACCAACCACCCATGTACTAGCTTAATGTCTTTTTAATTATTTGCATGACTCTGGACTTGGCTCTATTGCTATAAACAATTTTGTGTCCTTGGACAAGTCACTTAACCTCCTAGATCTCAATTTCTGAATCTGAAAACACAAATGCTACACATCTGCCTTGGCTACCTTCAAAGGATATTGTAAAGCCAAATAAAACCATATATGGGAAAAGACTGAAAAACTCTCTTAATATTTGCAAATGACGTATCAGATAAAGGGCTAGTATCCAAAATCTATAAAGAACTTATCAAATCCGACACACAAAAAAACAAATAATCCAGTCAATATATGGGCAGAAGACAAACAGACATTTCTCCAAAGAAGACATCCAAACGGCCAACAGACACATGAAAAAATGCTCGACATGACTTGGCATCAAGGAAACAACGAATCCAAACCACAATGAAATACCACCTCACACCTGTCAGAATAGCTAAAATTAACAAGACAGTAAACAACAAATGTTGGCGAGGATGTAAAGAAAGGGGAACCCTCCTATACTATACCTATATTGGTGGGAATACAACAAATGTTGGCGAGGATGCAAAGAAAGGGGAACCCTCCTATACCTATACCTATATTGGTGGGAATACAAACTGGTTCAGCCACTCTGGAAAACAGTATGGATGTTCCTCAAAAAGTTGAAAATAGAGCTACCCTATGACCCAGCAATTGCACTACTGGGTATTTACCCCAAAGATACAAATGTAGTGATCCAAAGGGGCACCTGTACAGCACTGTTCATAGCAGCAACAACCACAATAGCCAAACTGTGGAGAGAGCCCAGATGTCCATCGACAGATGAATAGATAAAGAAGATGTGGTGTGTGTATACACACACACACACACACACACACACACATAATGGACTATTACTCATCCATCAAAAAAGGATGAATATTTACCATTTACATTAACGTGGATGGTACTGGAGGGTATTATGCTGAGCGAAATAAGTCAATCAAAAAAAGACAATTATCATACGGTTTCACTCATATGTGGAATATAAGAAATAGTGCAGAGGATCATAAAGGAAGGGAGGGAAAACTGAATGGGAAAAATCAGAGGAGGCAAGCCATGACAAACTCTTAACTATAGGAAACAAACTGGGGGTTGCTGGAGGGCAGATGGACGGGGTGATGGAGTAACTGGGTGACAGGCATTAAGGAGGGCATGTGATGTGATGAGCATTGGGTGTTATATGCAACTGCTGAGTTACTGACCTCTACATCTGAAACTAATGATGTACTATATGTTGGCTAATTGAATTTAAAAAAAACTCTCTTAATTTATATCCATGTTGTCTAACTCTGCATGATAGGATCTAACTGCACAAAGAAATAACTTGTTAAATCCTTTTTGGTGAGTAGAAGGAAGAAACCAAACACTGGTATTTTTTCTATCGGCTATCGCAAAGTACAAGAGAAAGAAAAAATGAGTGGAAAAGTAGTGGGGGAATATGTATCATAAACCTTCTCATCACACATTAAAACTTTAATATCAGTAATATCTACAGTTGGCTACTATATACGAACACTCACCAGTTTTCTCTTCTCTGATGAAACAGACCTTACACAGCAAGCTGAACTAGTAGAACTTGAAGTTTTTTTCTCTGTCTTATCCTAAGAATGCCATTTGGGGGAAAAAAAAAAGGCACAAAATTAAGCACAGTCTAAGACAGCATTATTTAATCATTGTTATTATAAACTAACATTCTTTCTACATTCATAATAAACTTCGGGGGGGGAAAAAGTGTTTAAAGCCACACAAACTTTGGTAAGAGGGAGGGAAACTCAATTAGAAGGAAGACTCAAGTAGAAATCAGAAGATCTAGATGCTCTTGAATTAGAGATGAGATGGGATACAAGTGCTACAGCCCGAAGGCCAGTTGACAGCTCAGATAAAGGCTTTGGGAGGAGGCATTGCCAGGGTGGAATTCAGTCGTCTACAAAGCAAAACCATATAACCAGTCATTTCCCGGGGGATCCAAAATTCAGTAGACCCAGGACAAACATATTTTGAGGACCTACTGCGTACCAAAGATATTCTAGATGGTGGGGACAGATTAATGAAAACACGTAAGTCCCTGCCCTCATAAAAGTTAAAATTTTGGGCAGGAATTTACAAATAAACAATATATTTACTGTGTCAGATGATACACTGGAAAAAAAATAAAGCAGAAAAAGAGGGCAGGAAGGGCTGGGAGGTGGTGGGAAGCAGCTGCAATTCTAAACAGGGTAGTCAGAAAAAGCCCCACTGAGAAGCCGACATCTGACTGGAGACCTGAAGGAGGGAAGAAGAAACTATGTGATTATCTAGGGAAAGAGTTTTCCGTTGAAGGGCAAAGCCCCTGAGGCAGGAATGTGCCGGGATTGCTGGAATAGTAGCCGTCAGATAGTACTGAGCAAAGGAGAGACGTGACCTGACTTAAATTCTAACAGGATCATCCTGGGGGCTTGTTGAGAAGAGAACAATGGGAGGCAAAGGAGGAAGCGGGGAGATAAATTTGGAAACTAATGCAACCATCTGAGGGAGCCAGCTGATTGTCCGGACTGTGGTGGTAGCAGAGGAGGTAGTCAGACTCTATCTTAAGAGAAAGCTGATACAATTTGCTGATAGACTCGATGCGGGGGAGGGGGGGGATGACAACCAGGATTTGTGCCCAACCAAATGAAAGAATGGAATTGCAACTTCTCAACTGGGTAAATGAAGCTGAGCACTTGAAAAGTTATAGTTTAAGACGAGGAGGAGTCAGCAAAGGGCACTTTGTGAGCATCCATTCCCTACTCTAAGCCTCCCGCTGAAAACGATGGCCCATTCGGACTGATGAGCATATAACCTTATTCAATGCTCAGTAAATGACGAAGGTGGTGCAAAAAGGTCTAATGGTGAGTTATTTCTGTGTAAAGGAGAGTCTGGGGGGCCCAGAGTCAAGTCAGAAATGCCTCGGCAAATTACTTACCTCCCTAAGCCTCAGTTCTGGTATTTGTATAATTGGGATAATAATAGTACCTATCTCCTACAGTTGTGAGGAATCAACAAAATAATGCAAGTAAAGAATGGGGGGAGAGAAAGAATGGGAAAAACAAATTACTTCTCCTGGGTCAGAAGGGCAAAACAAAACATTTACGTATCTCATTTTAAAACTGAGGGGTTTTTTTTTCTTCATTACGCAAAAATAAACAGGCAGAAAGTATTCTGTGGGTCAGTAAATCAAAATTCTTACTTGGACATCAAAGTTCAATGATGCAGTGGTGCTTCTTCTCCGAGACTTCTCTTTTTCACCACAAGATTCTTTGTTGGACATTTTGAAAAGCTAAAATAAAAAACATATTAAGTGTTTATGTGTTTCGTTTTGTTTTACCACCACCACAACAAAATACATTAGAAATTCGTCGTCTTTCAGTTTGAAAAAGACTGGAGTTTTACAAAATTATTTCCATCTTCTAACCATTCCCAAGACAATAGGATTCTCTCGTTCCACTTTATTTCACTTATAGTCTCCCTCATATTGATCTCTTCCTCTCCTTCAATTTCATCTACCACCTTTTTAGGAATGACCTCTCAAAACTGTGCCTTTAGCCCTGACCTTCTCTCTCAAGCTTCAGATCACCATTTTCAACTGCTTACAGGACTGCTCTCTTTTACCCAAACTATGCCTCAAAACCAGTTAGTTCTAAGTCCTTATTTTCCTGACACACCCTCTATTCATTCAACTTAGTGTGGAGCAGAAGCATCCCATGCTGGAATGAAAAGGCCAGAGAATGGTAACTTCATCAGGTCTTCTGGGACGGGAAGATATAAAAGGCGTCTAGCAGCAAAGCCCAAAGGAGAGTTTATTGCTGATAGTGACACATATGGAAACTATGAATGTAAGAAAGGCTAGAAAGCAAGCATTGACTCATGGTCAGTCATGACTACAGTAAGTGAAATTCTATAAAAGAATGATCAATAACACTAAATCAAACTTTAGAATGTTTTGATGAATATAAAGAGAAAGAAGAAAAATGCTGACAGCTAAGAGAAAACCTAATAATAAAAACTAATAAAATATTTAATATAGACTTTTTTAAGATTTATTTACTTGTCAGAGAAAGAGAGAAAGAGCAAGAGCACAACAGGGGCAGAGGCAGAGGGAGAAGCAGACTCCCCACTGAGCGAGGAGCCTGATGCAGGACTGGATCCCAGGAGCCCAGGATCAGGAGCTGAAGGCAGACGCTTAACCGACTGAACCACCCAGGCATCCCTTAAACTTCTAAGAACAATCCTAAATTATCCCAAAATTTTGCTTTGTAAGATCATGTATGGAATCAACTGAATTCACAATTGAGCTTCCGGATCAGAGGAATAATATTCTTTTCCCCTTCTTGTTCCAAGGATTCTATTCCATTTTGGGAAAAGGTACAATAAAAACAAACAACCAAACAAAAAAACACAATAAATCCCGTGAAATGAACTGTTTAGAGGCTATGGACTACTTACGTTAACTTTTGCAATTTAAACTGATCCATGTTCGTGTTACGTTGTTGCTTTGAATACAAAATAAGGCTAAACTTAAACCTCTCACCCATAACCCAATTGAAAAAAAAAACAAACAAAAAATCACTAAAGATAGTGGACTATCAAAGGAAAAACACATTTATGTTTACCATGACAAATGTTTTATATTTATAATAGTGTGAAATTCATGTTGATTTTATGAAAATCAAAATACAAACTCAAAGGGGAGACTTCCTGCGCTGGCCAGCCTCCCAAGTGGTTCCTGATGATCTCTGGTGCCCAGTAATTACACTCTCATGCAGTGCTCTCACAGTAAATAGAGCTGGCCTGTGACACCAAGAGGAATTGCTATATGGCAGTATGTGTAGATCAATACAAGACACTGTGGCTTGTGTTTTTCTCTTACTCTAGAGAAAGCCAGCCACCATATCATGAGGACAATCACATAGTCCACGGAGCGGCCCACCAGTGCAGAACTGAAGCCCACTGCCAAAAAAAGAACCAGCTGCCAGGCCTGTGAGCATGCCCGCTTTGAAGCCAATCCTGGAACCCTAATCAAGCCTTTGAGTGGAAGCATCCGAGGCTGCTATCCTCACTGCAGCCTCAAGAGACTCAGAACCAGGTACACCCATTAAGCCACTTCTGAATTCCTGATGCAAAGAACCCGTGAGGTCATGTTTACTGTTGTTTTAAACCACTAAGCTTTAGGATAACTTAGGCAGCAATAAATGACTAACACAGTCACTTAATATAACTCTTCAAACTTTGAAGATTCCTTTTTTTTTAGGAGTCTCAACACAGATCATGCTTAGAAATTGTTATTAAAATTCCCATAGAATTCACACGCTAAAATCTAACCCTCTTCAGCTTCTGGTTTCCAGCTGGTGTTAAATAATGAGACTGATACACTGAATCAAGCTTTCAATTAACCATCTAGCCTTTTGGAAATTAAAAAAAAAAAAAAAACCTTTGATGCTTGGATGAGACACAATATAATTAGCCACTACTCATTCCCATAAGTTATAACGTGTTATTTTCCCATTTTTAAGTGACTGTTAAGAGCAGTGAGACAGTTATACATTCAGGAAAACTGGTCAAAAGTTGGGGTGGGTGGAGCGTAGCACTCCTGGTTTCCGCTGGGGTCCTAATCTCCGGGAGATGAGATCAGCCCCGCCTCCAACTCAGCGCTGGTCCGGGAGAGTGGGCGTGGATTTTCTCTCTCCTTCTCCCTCTGCTCCTCCCTCCCCCCTCACGTGCTCTCTCTCTCTCTTAAAATAAGTAACTAATTTTATTTTATTTTTTTTTTTTTAATGTTGAGGTTGAAGGCAGTATGAGGACTTTAGAACTAACTCACCAGGGAAGGTGGGGGAAAGCCTCCAGACTCACTTCCTAACTACTGGGGGGTTGGGAGGTGGCAACTAAATCCTGTTACACTTTCAAAGCGCCAAATAATCACACTAGCTCTCACCTGGGCTGAACAACTAGGAAATAAATGGACCAATGAGATCGTTAGGCATTAAGTAGCGCCTTTATTAACTAGGAAAACCCAGCTGAAGTGCGAGTCTCCTAAGACAAAAAGGGGCTTCCTTCTCCTTCTCTGCTGCTTATAACATTCGGACCAGTCCCGGGAAGAAAGAGCAGCCAGAAAGTTCAAGTTTTCCTCTGCCTGCGCCAAGGGAATGAATGCTTCAGACTTAAGTTCAAGCAGGCCGGTGAGTAAAGGGAAGAGAAGTACGCGGGCCGGAGGACTCACTGGCAGACGCCGTGTGGAATCTGAATCGCATCAATCAGGTGCCGCAAAGCTCAAGACGCTCAGGGCTCTGGTTACTAAGTCTTAACTACAGGTGTGGGGCGCGCGCAGAAACACACGCTCTTCTCTACCCACAGGACCCCTACGACCACAGGGCAGTGCTGATGATAAGAACATGTAGGCTAAAGCAAAATAGAGACAAAAGGAGACGTATTCAGGTCATGGTGGGGATGAGGGTGCGAAAGGAAGCGCAGACACCGCTTCCAAATCAACCAGACTAGCAGGGAAGCTCGTTAGCAGCTCCTAAGTCCCGAGGGCCCACTGGCTCCGCAGGAACAAACCAGACTCACTCTGAGAGATCGGCAACTCCAGAGGCAGAGCCGACTAGAACCCCACCCTTCACCAAGCTGACTCTACCCCGGATCCGCCTACAGAGTCGCCCCGCCCAGGCTCGAGGGGCCTCCGGAATCCTCCGACCCGCTGGCTACCGGCTAAGGTACCGGAGGGAGAGAGGTGAGAACCTGCCCAGCAAAACGTCAACCAGCTCCCCACTTACCTTACCAACGCCCGCAGCGGTGGCGACTCCGGAGGCCCAGGCCAAGAAAAAGGGTCTCCCCCCGGACCCGATGCTCGCTGGGAAATGTAGTTCTGCACTCGGACCCAGACTAACTACTCCAACGTTCCGAGCGTTAGTTTAGCTTTGCATTTACTTCCTCCAAGGACTTGGGACTCCGGCTCCGTCCTGGCTGGCGCGCTGCACCCTGGGTATTGTAGTCTTGCTTCGCTTCCTTGGTTGACGGCTGGAACCGAGACGCACCGTGGAAGCAGAACTCTCTTACCTCATTGGTCGCCGTCCCCGATACGTTTCTGCGCAGGCTGTGGTGGCGTCGTAACGCCTCGGGGAAAGGGAAGCGGACGGAATCGCGAATCGCTACCTCTGGCTTTTTATTTTTCTGCTGACAGGATTTGGTCACTGGTTTTTCATCTTTTGTCTGTTGCACGCATCCAGCCCTTCCCATTTGCTTTCCCACTCCTTGGATCCAGCCCTCTGGGCATTCACGCCAGTTCTCTCACCCCGCCGTGAGCCCCTCCTGGTCCCCGGGCGGGCCTGGCACGGAGGCGGTAACTATGGAGAATATGGCGGAGGAGGAGCTGCTACCCCAGGA
Source organism: Martes martes (assembly GCF_963455335.1). NCBI lineage: Eukaryota > Metazoa > Chordata > Mammalia > Carnivora > Mustelidae > Martes > Martes martes. The sequence continues at coordinate 47,819,649 of NC_137903.1, forward strand.
GAAGGAGGAGGTGGAGGTGGCCCAAGTCCAGGTCCCGACCCCGGCCCCGGACTCGGCTCGGGTCCCAGCTCCGGCCCCGGATTCGGCCCCGGCCCCGGACTCGGCTCCGACTCCGGCCTCGGCTCCAGCCCCAGCCCCTGCCCTGGCCCAGGCTCCGGCCCTGTCCCCGTCCCTAGCCTCTGCCCCTGACGAGGCTGAAAGCAGTAAGTGCAGGAGGCCTAGATCTTTCTGCCGCAAGAGAAGCGAGAAAGTGCGCCTTGCTGGGGAGTAGGGGAGGCCCTTCACTGGGATGTTTTTTATGGGGAAAGGCAGGTTTAGGGATGTGGGGGGAGGGAGGAGGGACCCGTGTAGCGGGTAAAGCGGGTATAGAATGGGAGAAGGCATGTCCCCAAACCTCGAGGACATCATGGTGAAGGGTTTGTGGAGGCCAGGAGTGCTGCAGATAAAAGGAAATAAGGAGGTCGAGGGCTTCGTTAAAGGGGGTCTTTTCCTGCTACGCAAATAGGGAGTTACACTAATTTGGTAGTTTCCCTCTCAGCCCCGTCTGCCGTGGTTCACTGTGTCCTTCAAAATGTGATATGGTAACCGAGGCAACCTGTTTACTGTAGTAGATCGTAGCTGCCAAGATTTAGAAACCATTGTTACCAACTAGTTTTTGTGCTCAATATACACAAAGAAATGGGCTTTTCTTATTAATTTTCTTTAGCAGCTTGCTTTCAAAAAGAATTTGAGGCTGATAAGTAGTTTAAGAAAGGGTCAACTAAATTCTGGATGTCTTCCCACAGTCATAAATACCAGTTGAGTTCTGCCCTCCGTTCCATCATAGGTGGACTGTTGAAAATTAATAGCCCATATTATTGTGCTAATGTATGTGCTTGCATGTTTTCTAAGTGGTGATTTATTGGACCATAAAGAGAAACACTTGAGAATCTTCTGAACACTTTTAAATGTAAAGTCTCAGAAAGTTTTTTTTTTTTTTAAATTTTGTGGTCCATAAATTGACTGTTAAGTTCTTTCTGAATTCATAACAAAATAATTCATTTTCTTCTAGGACAGTTGGGAATTTAATATTTATACAACACTTGGGTAGTTGTAGTCCAGTAGAGTAGCTTTGCGATTTTAAAGCCACATAAAAATTGTTACAGTAAATTAAAGAGTAGTGTTGATCACAGAAAAGACAAAGAGTGCCTCAGGTAGGCTTCTCCTCCTCATATAAGATCAGAGGTAGTAGGTGCAAAATAAGGACCATTGTTTCTTCACCCACAACTAGAGTTGGGGGGCGGTGGTACACTCCTGAGTAGCCTCCCTTCCCTACCTCTAGATTAGATCTGTTTATATTAATCAGAATTGGTTCAGCAGCTTTAGGGACTGCGCGCTTTCTCCCCCTCCCCACCAGCAAGAATGTTAAACATAGTTTGGGAAGATAAATATTCCAAAATTTGACAGTATGCAATTTGAAGAATGTATGATGTTTGAGAAACCTGAAAAATGCATTACTGGGGCAAATATGTAATGATTGAGAAATCTGAAATGCGTTAGAAATATCTATTAATCACATTTTAAAAATTATTTTTATGTGGTCTAGTTAGTCCTTCGAAATCAGTCTTAAGTAGGCAAGATGAAGATGGCATATTTGAAGTAGAGCTGAAAAATGAGGAAAAAGTATCAGAAGTTGTAAAAGAAACTCCTAGCGTCTTGTATTCATCTGATTTAACAAGAGGTTTGCCTGTTGACTTCAGAATTACTAGCATGTTACAAAAAATTTGAGTGATTTAAGTACAGATTGTCTAATATCTACTATCTTGAACCAGAAAGTAATTTGAGAGGTATACATACAAAGGCATATCATGAATCTTTAGACAGATCTTTGAGAGTTTTAATAGTGGACCACAGGATTTTCATTGTTCTCTTCTAACTTACCAGGCTCCTGTCTCTTATTTTGTACAACTTAGGATGATTTCAATAAGCACAGGTTTATATAGTACTATATAATTTCACATGAACAGAACTTTGAACTTTGGAAGCTGAAAGTCTTTATGATTGCAAATTCAAAGGATTGATTTGTACACATGGATTCGTTGCCTGAATCTTGTGGTCTCACCTAGCAATTAAGTTTTTGCTCATTTGGGAAAATTTTTGCCTATTTATAGAAATAATATCTCATTATAAAGTCATTTGAACAATACCTAGTATGACAAGTTAACCAGTAAGATTTGTTGCTCTTTGCTTTTCTCATTTAAAAATGAGGTGAAAATTTGTCTTTTAGTAAAGTCGAGCAGGAATGTCTGATAGTGCTGAATTCAATTCCAAAATTATTGACTCAGTTTGCTACTGCATCCAAAAAGACTAATGATTTTTTTAAAATTATTTAACAAACCATAGTGCCTGCTGTGTACAAGATACAGTATTAGGCACTTAATCATTACAAAAATGAGGAAGGCATATCCCCTGCCGTCTTACTGTTTATTTTTGGGAAAGAAAAACAAGGACACACACAAGAGGAACTGGGAGTGAAGCTTGGAGAGGAATAGGTAGGAAGGTGTATCTGTGGTAAGAATAGAATTTAAAGGTTTCAGATTCTAAACAGTATAACCTTGTTGTGTAATGAGTACTAGAGAGTCCTGTGGTTTACCATCATCTCTCGAGTTGGGGATCTTTTCCTGCCAATTTTCAGCTCCTAGTCTTGTATTTCTATATTCAAGCTCCTCCTTTGTAAATATTACTTTCCTTTGGGATATGCATATTCAAGTCCTACCTTAAAAAGAAAGAAAAAGCAACCTCCAATCCCATCTATCTCCTTTTTTATACTGCCACACTTTTTGAAATAATCTGTGTGATTTTTCTATACTTTCTTTTTTCTTCTAATCCCATTTGTATGCCAGAACATCTCACTGAACCTTTTTTCTTAAAGGTGACCGGAGACCTGCTAAATACTAAATCCAGTAGTTTTCTATTGATTTCTACAACTATTTGTGATACTTAGTGTTGAACATTTTACATTCTCTTTTTTTCTTGGCTTCTGCCTTATCTTGATTCTCCTTTACCATTTATTGTTTTTGAATCTACCCTTCTTGATGATTTTTCCTCCATGCCTCTTACATTACCTACATCCCTCCATATGGCACTTCCAAATTATAACCATTTATATTAATCAGTCGTGAGTTCAGTGGCATTGGGGAATGCATCCCCAAGCCCAAATCAAGAATATGTTAAATATTCTTTGGAAAGATTTGTTCATATATTCCAAAGGTTATAAATATGTCATTTGGAGAATGTGTAATGTTTGAGAAACCTAAAAACATGTTACCAGGACTGGATTTTTGGCCTTTTTCTTCTCTTTTTTCACAGTGTTTTTTTCCTTTGCCTTTCTTCAGCTCGTAGTTTCACCTAACTTGTATTTATGATTTATATCCTCCTGAACTCCAAAAACAACTGCGTACTGAACTTGAGGATGAATACCTGTCGTACATCAAACATACTGTGTCAAAAACTAAATTACTTTTTCTCCTTTCCTCTTTTCTGCCAAAAATGCTTTCCTCTTCCTTTATTGGTTACTGGTACCATTATTCTTAACCATGTAAACTTGAAATCTCAGAACCGTTCTTGAATGCTCTCTTCATTCATGGTTATTTCTCACACCCAACATTCTTTTTTTTCCATCTGTTCTTTACCTATTACTAACTTCTCACATCAGTTACTGATCTTTGATTCTACAGACAGAGTTAACCTCCTGAAATGCATTCAGATCATATTACTCACTCCCTCAAAAACCTACAAAGACTTCACGTTGCCTGAAGAGGACAGTCCAGACTAACTTGCATAGAATTTAATGATCTGAACTACATTTTTGGCTGCTTGTTCTTCCACCACCTCCATTCTCCAAACATACTACATTCCAGCCAAGGGTGGGATAGAGGTGGCTGTATTTTTTTACACCTTATGCCTTTATCCATGAGATTACTAGCTTATAAGGCCAGCCACCAAATTTCTGCCTACTGAAATTCTATTCATAACTTACATCTCATGATCTGAACTACATTTTTGGCTGCTTGTTCTTCCACCACCTCCATTCTCCAAACATACTACATTCCAGCCAAGGGTGGGATAGAGGTGGCTGTATTTTTTTACACCTTATGCCTTTATCCATGAGATTACTAGCTTATAAGGCCAGCCACCAAATTTCTGCCTACTGAAATTCTATTCATAACTTACATCTCAGTCAAATGTCACTTCCTCAGTGAAGACATTCTCAAAGGCACTTGTTAGAATTAATTCCTCCTCCCTCTTTCCTGTATGCCCACACCATATACCCCTGGTATTCATTTTATCCTGCACTGTGTTACACTTAGTAGGTAACATATCGATATCTTTCCTGCCTAGTTGAAACTTCTTTTTTTTTTTTTTAAAGATTTTATTTATTTATTTGACAGACAGAGATCACAAGCAGGCAGAGAGAGAGGAAGGGAAGCAGGCTCCCTGCTGAGCAGAGAGCCCGATGCAGGGCTCGATCCCAGGACCCTGAGATCATGACCCAGGCCGAAGGCAGAGGCTTTAACCCACTGAGCCACCTAGGCGCCCCTTGAAACTTCTTTAAAGATAGGAAGCGTGGCTTGTGTTTCTTACTTCAGCATTTTGTACGGAGTAAAGCCATTTTCTGTAGAATTATATTGAATAATTAGATAAAAGTTAAAAGGTGTGAAGTTACACAGTGTTTTTTTTCCCCCAGCTTTTCGCATTCTGAGGCACGCTTGTCATTTTATAGGCAGAATTGCAGCAGTAGTCCCCATCTAGGTGCTAGGGCACCATGCTACAGGAAATAAAAGTGGAGGAGTCTCTGTGACGTGATCAAATAAAAATAGAACTGGAATTCAGGTTTTTAAAAACTAATCTTCTAACTCTTAAAATTTCCTTTCAGAGAGACACATCTCAATCCAAAGGCAGCTTGCTGATCTAGAGAAGTTAGCCTTCGTAGCTGAAGGAGATTTTGACTCTGCCAGTTCATTGAACTCAGATCATCTTGATGCAGGTATTTCCATACTTTGAGGGGCTTTTTTCCCCTCTTAATTTCTTTTGGCTTTTTATCTTTCAACTCATGAAAATTTGCTAGGAGTAGATTTGTTTATGCCACTCAACTAGAGCAATAATAAAATTTTCTCATTCAGGAAATTGGTAGCTGTCTGCTTTCACAGGTGCTGTGGAGACATGACAGGTTGTTTCACAGTTCCTCAAGGATATTACAATTTTGTGGATATACAAGGACTGCGTATTCTTTTAGTTCGGAATTGCAACCACTGCCTTTAATAACTAAAGGTGTATTATATTCAGTCACATAAAAAAAAGTCCCCAGGTGGGCAATTTAAGGCTGGAACAAGAGTTGCTCATTGTTGTCAGGCCTCAAGCTCCTCTCTTTCTGCTTTGCCATCCTTAGTGCTTGAATTCCATCCTCAGTATCACTTCATGGTTTTTTGAAGTGGGCGGAGTATATTGAAAAATTAATTTTGACTATATTTACAGTGTGCTGTATGTTAAAGATACTTGGATTAAAAATTAAGTAAGTTGCTGATTGTTTTTGTATATGTTTATTGTTTTAAACCTGAATTTGAGATTTTAATTTTTTTTGTTACTCTCAATGTTTTTATTTGAGATCCATTACATTTCTAATTAAATAAGACTTCTATTTTTATGATCCGTAATCTTTTCATTAATGAAGAAGGAAGAACTTACAAATTCGCTAATTGGTTACAGTGGTTCTAACCATGCTCCCTGTCCCAAAATAGCAGTTACTTTGGATCCCACTTAGTCCTTTCACTCCTTCCATTTTTCTTACTCTGCATGTTAACTGTTTTTGTTGCCGCCAGAGCAGAATGCCACAGCAGGTGCTTACACTGTCTGCCCCGCCCCTGCCTCCCTGGGAGTGTGACAAGTACTGCCTTCTCCCCTGTCCAAAGTACATAGTGATGCTCTCTCTGGCAGGCCTTTTGGCTGGAGAGATATCATGTACTTTATTACTTTCTCATCTTCTCTCTTCCCAGTGGCAACGAAGTTATCAGCTAGCCCCAGAGAGGAGAGTTTTAGGGTAAAAAAATTAATCACTGACCATGTGCTGATTATTAACTACCTGTTGAGGCAGAGATGACTCTCTTCTACCGTTAACATAGATGTTATCTGAGAAGTGTGTGTGTGTTGGGTGGAGAGAGTCCCCTGCTACTTCTTTCATAGCTAAATTGAGACATTAGTAGCCTGTCTGTTCTGTGCTTTATTGGTTCTTTTTTTTTTTTTTTTGGTCAGGAAACAAACAGTCTTGTCCGCTGTGCCCCAAGGAGAAATTCAGAGCTTGTAATAGTCATAAGCTTCGTCGTCACCTTCAGAATTTACACTGGAAAGTCTCAGTTGAATTTGAAGGTTAGTATTCTTGTGTTTGCTAAAAACTAAATGTGTCAAGATTTAATAGAAGTTTTGGAATTTTATTGTGAACAAAATCAAATATTTTCCATTTAAAATTATGAGGGATTTAATGTCCTTTTAATGTATTTCTTAATAAACAATTATGGAACTCTCTAGGCAATGGATGTATGTCGTAAGTGTGGTTTAGTTTAGCAAACATTTATTAAGCATCTGTTCTATACTGGGTATTTTGCTTGGCCCTGGGGTCCCCATAACTTTTTGAACTATGTTTTAAAAAATTAATACTTTTTTTATGTTAGAACAACTACCATCTGACACATAATTTTGAAAGTATAGTAAATGCAAAACAAAATAAAATATATAGTATGACTATTGGAAAGAAAGACAATATCTTTTTTTCTCCTGATGGCTTAAAAAGATTAGAGTTAAAAAGAGTAGTGGGATTAAAAAAAAGAGTAGTGGGATATAAGATAAATGTTTGAAATCGTAGTCTTTCTCTACTCTAGATAAATGAAAATTATAAAAAAGATACCAATTACAATAGTGACAAAAATGACATAATTTGGGGGACTGAATTTTTTTTTGGGGGGGGACTGAATTTAATAAGAGGTCTCATAAAGAATAAAATTAAAGGACAAAAAATGAGATCTACCAAGTTAAAAGACTTTTTAGATATAATGAATTATTAAATTCTGAGAGAGAATTATGTGAATCAGTACAGCATTTTTGGAAAGAGATCTGGCGACGTTTTTTTTTTTTTTTTTATTTTTTTTTTTTTTAAAAGATTTTATTTATTTGACAGACAGGGATCACAAGAAGGCAGAGAGGCAGGCAGAGAGAGAAAAGGAAGCGGGCTCCCTGCTGAGGGGAGCCCGATGTGGGGCTGAGGCTTGATCCCAGGACCCTGGGATCATGACCTGAGCCGAAGGCAGAGGCTTTAACCCACTGAGCCACCCAGGCGCCCCTGGCGACGTTTTTTAAATTTAAAAACTCACATATCTCTCGACCAGGTACTCCCTCTTTTTGGGAGTAAAAGAATCAATTGATAAGGATGAATGTACAAGAATATTCACTGCAGCATATACTTAGTGACAAAAACTTGAAACTAAAATAAAAACGGGTTGGTTGACTATAATATGGTGTATACATACCATGAAATATTATGCCACCATTGTAAAGAGTATATATTAGATCTATACTAGCTTATTTGGAAGGATTTCCATGAAAAACTGCTATTGCATGTGTGTTGAGAGGAGAGTTTATGATACTTCATATGGATAAAAAAAAAACTCTGCCCTCAAAGCCCTAAATATCCATCTTAAACATATGCATACTTGGATATGAATTTGTGAGCATAGGTGTTGCTAAATGTGGTTATCTGGAGTTTTAACCCCAGGAAAGAATTTTCTTAGTTGTATTGGTAAAAGGTTATCAGTAGTCACTTAGAGAAAAGGGAATTAGAGACTAAATTAGAGGCCATCCTGTCTTTTATATTTAATTATTTATAAGAATGTATGTAAGTCATGTCTTTTTGTCAAAAAAGAAAGGTCTCATTTTAGTTAAAAAGTTCTTTTTGTATTCTTTATTTAAGTCATTGTATAACCTTTAGGTTAGTTTTTGTCTTCCCGATTATTCTCATCTCTTAAATGGCTCATGGCATTTCTTTACTTTCTTAAGTACATTAAGTTGTTGGATTTTTTTCACATGGTGATGATCTGGTACATGGCGAGTATCACAGCTTTTGTTTTAGCAAGCAGGTCTCAAAGTAGTTTGCAAATATGTTTAAGGTAGAAGCAACAAGACCTGCTGAAGGAATAGAAGTAAGATGTGAGGGGAAAATTGCCAAGAATGTGTGGGCCTGAGACTTAAACAGCTGTAAGAATGGTGGTATCCTTTACCGAGCAGAGAGGACTGCTTTAGGACCAGGCATGGGGGGAAAAGGCCAAGCCTGCAGATTTAGGCATACAAACGTTTAGATACATCTTCTGGAGATGTCAAGTAGCGTGTCTAGATAAGAATTTTGAGTTTGGGGGAAAGGTTGGGGCTAGAGATACACGTTTGGGAATGTCAGAATATAAATGGTATTTAAAGCCATGGATTGGATGGGATAGCCATAGGAGTACATATCAATGGAGAAAAAAGAAGTTACTGCATCCTGGGATACTTCCATATGTACAGGTAAGTACGAGAAACAATTAGATGCAAGGTATGAGAAGAAAGGAGTTGGAGATCACTTACAGTTAGGACAACTAGAAGGCATCATCATTCATTTAAAAAATAAAAAAGAGACCTGGTTCAAGAGGAAATGATATTTTTAGTCCTTGACAGATTTTGAAATACTGACCAGATAACCCAGTCATACATCCTCAGCAGGCAATCAGAAAGAGAGATCTGGTCGGCAGAAAGGAGTTAGTAACTAGACCTAGAATCTGGAATTCCTTCCCCCAGGGGAGATAGTTGCAACCATAAAAGGCATTAAAGTTACCAAGAAAATGAGGGGGAAAAGTCATGTAGCCATCAAGCCTATAGAAAAATCTACTCTTTAGAGTGGAAGAGAGGGAAGAGGATGCATGAAGCAGGTTAAGAAGGATGGGAGAGAGCTAAGTGCCATGTCATAAAGAAGAGGCTGTGTAGCGGCAAGTGTATTATGAGGCAAAGAAGGTGAAGCCTAATAAAAAGTCACAATGTCAGAGAATAGATGATAAAATTGAGTCCCAAAGAAGCTAAATGACCAGTCAAGATAACACATAGTCTTGGCAGAACCAGAATTCAAACCTGGATATCATATATTTGTTTTTGTACTATGTGTTATATAACAAATATATAAAACTAAGTCTCATTCAAATAAACTATGACCTTATAAATAAGAATCCCAGTTATTCTTATAAAATAAAATTTGCTAATAATTTTTAATGGTAATTGAATATTTAATGAACAGTGATATGACAACAGCGATTCTTCACTTTAGGTTACAGGATGTGCATCTGTCACTTACCTTGTCGACCAGTGAAACCAAACATTATTGGAGAACAGGTAATCAGATGTTAGATTTATTTTTAAATTTAGCCCTCTTTAAAGAAAGCAGAATTTTTACCTGGCTTTAAGGCTGTGGGCACATTTGACAATAAGGTTTACTTTAAGATTTTGTGTCTGAGTGCTTTCAGATTATCATGGCAGGAAAAAAATATGAATTATATAAAAAAAAGAGTTGCTGTATTCAACTTCTCATTTTTCAGTTTTTAATTTTATTCAGATAAATTTTTCTCTTGTGGTTTCAAAACAAAAGTTAACCTATTTACTAATTTTGGAATGGAGAATTTAAATAAAAAGTAATATTTTTCTTTTAAAATAAATTGATTATGGAATAAGAGCCTTCAATTTCTCTGATTCAGTAAATATCTTAGTATGTCAATTCATATTTACCTTCTCTATGCTCTTTTAATCTGTCAAAGGACAGAATTAAGAAACTTTCTGAGATCTTAATAATTGTTTAAAAGTACTAATGTTCCTTTTTAGGATACATTTAACTTTTGGGGACTACAAATTACAAAATAGTTTTTTGTAGTACTATCCTGAATGCATATTAGCTTAAGAAGTCCTCATTATTAATTTTTTGGGGGGCCACTAAAAAGAGTAAAGTGCTGGGGAGAAAAAAAACAAACATTTCTTAAGCAGGGGTCAGGACAATGGTTGGTCCATCAGCTCTATCCAGGATGTTTTGAATGGGATGACAACAGTACCAATGTGTAATGTTTTCACCTGTTCTTTACTTGCTGTTTGATCCCAAGTAAATAGGAGGTAGAAGCTCTAAGGGTAAAAGGTATCAAAAGTAGAAAAAAGCCATTGGAATAATCTCTTTATTCTCAGCTAAATGAGAAATTATAAAGCTTCTTTTTTTTTTTTAAGATTTTATTTATTTATTTGATAGAGATTACAAGTAGACAAGAGAGACAGGCAGAGAGAGAAACGGAAGCAGGCTCCCTGCTGAGCAGAGAGCCCAATGCCGGGCTTGATCCCAGGACCCTGGGATCATGACGTGAGCTGAAGGCAAAGGCTTTAACCCACTGAGCCACCCAGGCGCCCCAGCTAAATGAGAAATTATAAAGTGAAAATTTTTTACTTGGACTGTTAGTCTTTTTATTACATTTCTAACATTCAGTGGTATGCTGAAACTAGCTCATATTTCTAGAAATCTTGGAAGTTGGTTGTTAAACATGGCCATCATTAAAACTTAAATTGTATAAATTTTAAAGTGAATAAATTATATTATAAACAAAGGTAATGAGTAATCCAATCTTATTATTTCCTATTACCTATTTTATTATTGTCAGCGCCATATACACATGTATGTATAACATATATATAATATATATTTATATTATATATTATATTTATTATATCTTCATGGCAGCCATGCTCTCTAGTAGGATATTACACATCTCTTCCCAAACTCACATTCAGTGATTTCCCTGTCACAATTGTAGCTTGAGGTTGACCATGGTAGAGTACACATACCGCAGAAAGCTGCAAACAGTATAAATCAGGACTTTATTTTCCTGGAGAGCAATTGTTACTCACCTACTAATACAGTTCTGCTAATTTTATGCCATTTTTATAAGTGCTCCTTACAGAAAATAGGGTACAGTTATATGCTGACTAGAATGAATGGGAAAAACAAATTAAAGTTGTGGTCTATTATAAAGTAAGTAGAAAGCAAACATAAATGTAGATAAGGAAGTAAAGATCCCTTTGAAGTCCCGTGGCAATATTAATACTGTCTTCTATATCATTAAACTCGTGACACACTAACATACTTAAATTTGCAATCTTAATAAACTTCTATTTCATTGTCTTAGTAACTTATCTGTACATTTAAATTAAATACTCTGTTTGATAGATATCCAGTAAAATGGGCGCCCATTATCATTGTATCATTTGTTCAGCAACAATCACCAGAAGGACCGATATGCTGGGACATGTTAGGCGGCATGTGAATAAAGGAGAGACGAAATCCAGGTATATTGCTGGTAAGTTGAGCAATCTCATTAACATATGTTGGTAAGTAAATCCTTAAACAATGATCCCGTTACTCTTTTGAGATGTCAGGGAGATAAAATACCCGGACTTAACCAAATCATTTAGTTAACTATTAATCCATTACTTCAAGTTTCATTTTCTTCCTGTGAGGCTCCCAACAACAATTAACTGTCCTCAGTTTAACAAATATATTTAATGTGGGTAGAAAAAGTGATTGATGCTTTTTAAGATTTTGTTTGTTTATTTGACAGAGAGATAGAGTGAGCACAAGTTAGGCAGAGCGGCAGGCAGAGGGAGAGAGAGAAGCAGGCTCTCCACCAAGCAGGGAGCCCGATGCGGGGTATGATCCCAGAACCCTGGGACCATGACCCAAACCAAAGGCAGCCACCTAACCTACTGAGCCACCCAGGCACTCCTAAATATAGGTATCTTAACAGAAGATTATAGATAGCTATGTTATACTTACTGTTGAAAACACTGGAAAAAGGAGTTATATAAAGACCATTTATTATCCTGAAGTGATATCAGGTTATTAATAGCTTGTTATTAGTGAGGCAGCCCTTAAGAAAACAATTAATGGGACGCCTGGGTGGCTCATTCAGTTAAGTGTCTGCCTTTGGCTGGGGTTGTGATCTCAGGGTCCTGGGATCGAGTCCCAGATTAAACAACTTGCTCAGCAGGGAGCCTGCTTCTCGCTCTGCCTGCCCCTCCACCTGCTTGCACGTGCAAGCGTGCACTCTCTCTCTCTCTGACAAATAAATAAATAAAATCTTAAAAAAAAAAAAAAAGAATTAAGACCTCATGCCCTAAGGCATCCATTGTATGTAATGAATTAATTTCTTTTGTACATCTAGAGTGGTTATTATGTACTTTTCTTTCAAGAATTGAAAAAAGTAGTCACTGAAATAATTTTCTGTAGAGCTTAATTGCTGGTAGAATCTTGTTTGAGAAAGGCTGATCCTGTGAGATAAGTCACATGCCACTTTGGTGGGTGTAAGAAGAATATAAAAAACACTAGGGGATGTTAACTATGATTTGGCATTGTAAAAAGGGAAGTACAGTTGCCATGTAGTTAACATTCTGATTTTAATATTATCAAGAAAGCCAAACACAGGGGCACCTGGGTGGCTCAGTGGGTTAAGCCTCTGCCCTCGACTCGGGTCATGATCTCAGGGTCTCCTGGGATCGAGCCCCACATCAGGCTCCCTGCTCAGCGGGGAGCCTGCTTCCCCCTCTCTCTCTGCCTGCCTCTCTGCCTACTTGTGATCTCTGTCAAATAAATAAATAAATCTTTAAAAAAAAAAAAAAGCCAAACATAAAGACTCCATTTTTCCCCACACATAATATACATGTCTCATTCCTAAAATATTTAAAATATAAAAACACAAATACATCAGTAGTTCATTTAGGCTCATAGCTAAATGATTCTAATATATACAAAATGTAGAATCTTTTTTTTCCCCATTACTTTATACCTATTTGAATATAATTTTGTGTTTTACAGTTGTAGTTATAAGAAAGTGTTCTGAAATCTAGCATGTTCTGGAAGTACAGTGATTCTTTGATTCTTTGATGATGGCTTATGGAATGAAACAGAGATACTAACTTTATAACCATTATATCACAGTAAGATATATTTAGCAGCCAGTCTATATAAACACAGTATAGTGGTTGATGAACAATAAAGGCATTTTAGGATTTTTTTTTTTTTTTAAGATTTTATTGATTTGTCAGAGAGAGAAAGAGTGCACAAGCAGAGGGAACAGCTGGCAGAGGGAGAAGCAGACCTCCCACTGACCAAGGAGCCCGATGTGGAACTCGATCCCAGGACCCTAGGATCATGATCTAAGCTGGAGGCAAACGCTTAACTGACCCACCCAGGAGTCCTGAATTTTTTTTCCCCCAAATTTTGTCTTATTTTAAGCTTATTGTTTTTAGTTGGGGTTATAATACAGATATTTTGATGTTCAAGGCAGGTAAGATTTAACTTAATAAACTTTAATTCCCCAAATACTTAATTGAGTGCTACTGTTTCGTAGAGATAATACTGAATAAATCAGTTTTGGGTTGTTTTTCTTTTTCCATTATTTACCCAATTGATTACATTAACAAAATATTAAAATGGAAAGTTATTTCTTTTAATGTGTATTGTTTTGGATATTTAGAATTATTTTGTATTTCATTGGAAATCTTTTTTTTTTTTCAATTTTAGCTTCTGCAAAACCACCTAATGAAATTTTGAAAGAGGCAGACACAGATGTACAAGTTTGTCCTAACTATTCTATACCTCAAAAAACAGATTCCTATTTTAATCCCAAAATGAAACTAAACCGGTAAGATAAATTGGGAAAAAGATTATGGGATGTTTCAAATTGTAACAAATGTACCTTCTCTTAATCTTTATGTTCTAATACAGTGAAATTTAAAACTAGGTACAGAATGAAAGTCATCCGTTTTAGCATTTTGTTAGAATGATTGTTTTCTTTTATCCTACCGAACTAATTTTTTTCTCAGAGAGTAAAATAGTACTTTTGTGGGCAAGTTTTATTTATGAAATCATTATTCATGGTGAATGCTTGTTTATAGAACCCAACTAGATTGATAGTTTAATTTCACAAATGTTTACTTCTTATACTAAGGTAAGGAATATATTACTAGGTCTTCCTTTAAAACAGGTTGTACAGTAAATAGGAACCCCATTTCTCTCTCTCTCTCTCTCTCTCTCTTTTTTTTTTTTTTTTTTTTTTTTTTTTTTGAGAGTGTGAGCCTGAGTTGGTTGAAGAGGCAGAGGGAGAGAGAGAGAGAGAGAGAGAGAGAATCCTAAGCAGGCTTTATGCCCGGCTCTGAGCCCTGTGTAGGGCTGATCTCACAAACTTAAGATCATGCCCTGAGCTGAAATCAAGAGTTGGATGCTTAACTGACTGAGCCATCCAGGCTCCCCATCTCACTATTCTTCAATAAAATAAAATCTACAGTGATGAAGCCATGGTACAGTAAAATTATTTCAGATTATTATACTTTCTTCTAGGCAGCTAATATTCTGTACATTGGCTGCTTTGGCTGAGGAAAGGAAACCTTTGGAATGTCTAGATGCCTTTGGAGCCACTGGTAAGTAATGTTTTTTTTGGAACTCCACTTTAATTATCAGCTTTATGCAGTATCTTTTCTTAGAAAATTTATATGGGTATTCTATCTGGCAGAATATTTTGGCATGAAAAATTAAAGACCCAAAGTAAATATTTTTATTGTGGAGAAATTTCCAATATATACAAAAGTAGACCATATAATAAATGAGTCCTTTGCTATCTCTCACTTCAAAAATTATCAACTTATGCTTGTTCTTGTAGCTGTATCCCATGCACTTTCCCTCATACCTCCTTCTACCATCCTCATCCCCATTATTTTGATATAAATCACTGATATGTCATTTGATCTATAAATATTTCAGTTGGATCTCTGAAAGATAAGGATTTTTAAAAAAGAAAACCATGATACCATTATCACATCTTAAAAAATTAAGTCAATATCAAATGTTAAATATGCCCAATTACCTGTTTTGTTTTTTTTTAAATCAAGCAAGGATTCAAATAAAGACTATGTATTTCATTGTTTGATATTTCTAAATCTTTTTAATCTGTATTCACGTCCGTCATTTTGTTTGTGTGTGATAATTATTTGTTGACATGTAGCTTGTTTGCCTTATAGACTTTTCCAGAGTCTAGATTTTTCCTGATGGTATCTCCATGGTTTGTATGACATGTTCCTCTGTCCCCTGTATTTCTGTTAATTGGTAGTTGGATTTTCAGGTTTGATCAGTTTCAGATAGGATTTTTTTTTTTTCCAAGAATACTGGTTTATTACAATCAGGAAATACTTGATGTTTGGTTATCTCTCCTTTTTTGTGATAAAATAAACTGCCTAGTCATTAGGCTGTGGGGCGAGGGGTAATTTTAAATGTGAGAACATTTTTCCCCAAAGAACTTAATAGTAAAGAAAAGATAATAGGGTAGAAAATTTCTAAGAAGCCACCTGAACGTAATTCAAGTCTTTCTTCTTATAGGTTATAGGAGTGTATTTTGGGGAAGTTTATAGCAAAAGGATGATAGCAGGAATTAGCTCCCCTTTTTAAGTTCCTCTTTGTTGGAAAAGTAGTGGTTAAAAGCAATTTAATATCTTGCATAATCTGATCCCAACCTACTTTTCCAAATTTAATTCCCAGCATTTTCCCTTATCCAACCCTTTTTCTTTATTCTTTTTTCTTTGTCTTTTTTTCTTTTTCTTTTTTTTTAAATTACATTTAATCTATTTCACCCATTCCCCAACCCACCTCCCTTCTGGCAGCCACCAATTTGTTCTCTGTATTTAAGAGTCTGCTTTTTTTTTTCTTTGTTAATTTTGTTTCTTAAATTCCACATACGAGTGAAATTGTATTTGCCTTTCCCTGTCTATTTCACTTAGCATTATACTCTCTAGGTCCATCCATGTTGTTGCAGTTGGCCAAGATCTCATTCTTTTTTATGGCTGAATAATGTTCCATTGTGTATATGTACTCTCTTCTTTATTCATCTATCAGTAGATACTTGAGTTGCTTCTGTATCTTAGCTATTGTAAATAATGCTGCAGTAAACATAGGAAAGCATGTATCTTTTTGAATTATTTTCATTTTTGGGGGGTAAATACCCAGTAGTAGAATTACTGGATCATATGGTAATTCTATTTTTATTTTTTTGAGGAAACTCCATACTGGTTCCCACAGTGGCTGCACCAGTTTACACTCATTAACAGTGAATAAGGGTTCATTTTTCTTTGCATCCTCACCAACACTGATCTTTTTGATTCTAGCCATTCTCGTAGGTGCAAGGGTGATATCTCATTGTTTTGATTTACATTTTACTCATGATTAGTGATATTGAGCATCTTTTCATGTGTCTGTTGGCCATCTGTATATCTTCTTTGGACTCTTAACCATCTTCATCCAATTCTTCCACCCTCTACCCTCCCCCTGCCCTACCTCTGGCAATCTGCAAATCTGATCTGTTTCTTTGAGTTTGGTTTTTTTAGAGTCCACATATAAGTGAGATCATACAGTATTTGTCTTTCTCTGACTTACTTCACTTAACATAGTGCCCCCAGTGGTCCATCCATGATGTCACAAGTGGCAGGATTTTCTTCTTTTTTATGGCTTAATAGTATTTTATTGTGTGTGGGTGCATATATCACATTTCTTTATCCATCTGTGGACACTTAGGTTGTTTCCATGTCTTGGCTATTGTAAATAATGCTGCAATGAACTACTCTTTTTTCACCTGAGATCATCAAAGCTAATGTCTGAGCTTTTCAGTCCTTTCGTGTAACGTTCCCTTGTAAACTTGTATCAGTTCGTAGCAGTCAGTTTGCGTGCTTCCCCATCTCTAAAATGTGAATGTTAGAACTAATCACAGGCTTATTATGAGAACCTGAAAATATTTGTAAAGACCATGGCACATACTGGATGTTAAATATTTACATTTATGAGACATATGAGTGGAGAAGATGGTCAATACTTTTAGTACATAGAGGGTTTTCTGATACACAGTGGCTGGGCCTGTGGCACCTCTCCCATATTGTAACAGATAATCCAGTAGGTCTAGAGAGCCTGAGAGGAAAGGCTTTCTTGTTCTGAATTCTTGATCATTTGCTTACATATACAAAGTTGTTCTGTTTCATTCACAATGATGCTGTTGTACGGTGTGTGAAAAATGTTAGTCCACTAAAGTTGTTTTCGTATTTTGGTGCATTAGGGAAACTTCAGCAGGAGGAGTTTTAGCTTCCCATCCCCCAGGCTGAGTAACTCCGCCCTTACTCATATTGTATGTTGGGTTTCTCTGTAAGATTTTGTTTGAAAAACGCATTCCATTGTCAGAAATTTTAACAAAAGAAAACCTGTTCCCCCAAATAAAGAACAAACATGATTATTCTATTTGAATAGGGGTTTCAGAAAAGTTTTAGAAGTATTAATGAAAATCTGTTAGACACATTTTGTGTGTGTATGGTAACTTTTCTTCAGAGGCTTTGTAGTGAGAAAGTAAAAAAAAAAATCATTTATGACAATATTAAGATTTTGAAACAATGTGGTTTTGGTTTTATAAAATATTTATTATTATATACTGTTTTATTCTTTAATTACTATAATTTAAAATTCCTTTTCCTTCACATTTCTCCTAAGGGATAATGGGATTACAATGGGCAAAACATCTTGGAAGTGCAGTTAAGGTTACAATTAATGACTTGAATGAGAACTCTGTGACACTGATTCAGGAGAATTGCCATTTAAACAAATTGAAAGTGGTGGTGGACAGTAAGGAAAAGGAAGAGAGTGATGCTATTCTTGAAGAAGGAGAGGAAAACCTTGGTAATATTAAGGTGACCAAAATGGATGCCAATGTACTGATGCATCTGAGATCCTTTGATTTCATGTAAGTGCAAAAAAATTTGCTGTGTTACTGTGTGTGTGTGTGTGTGTGTGTGTGTGCGCGCGAGCGCGTGACTTTCTAAACTGGCCCGGATTTTTGGAGGGGGGATAAAAAGACTGTTGTTATTTACTTATTTGCATTAGTAGTTTTTTCCATTGGCATAAGAAATGCAATAAGAACATTTTCTAGCATTTGAAATATAATTCCTAGGCATGACAATTTTCCTATAAGCCTGATTCATTTTTATATGTGATGTATCATATCATTTTATTAATTTAAAAACAGGACTGTATGTTTAAAACAGATTTGTAAAGTACTTTTGAACCCATGGAATTTTATCATTAGACATAATGACAGTGGTATCATTTTGATTACTAGTATGATATTAAGTAAATGTATATTCTTTCTCATTTTAGACATCTAGACCCTTTTGGAACATCTGTGAACTATCTAGATTCTGCGTTCAGAAATATAAGAAACCTTGGCATCGTATCAGTGACTTCTACAGATATCAGTTCTTTATATGCCAAGGCACAGCATGTTGCCCGGCGTCACTACGGCTGTAATATTGTCCGAACTGAATATTACAAGGAACTAGCAGCCAGAATTGTTGTAGCTGCAGTGGCAAGGTACCAGACTGACAACAACATACCTCATAAGTTTGGTTACATGATAGAGATAATATTACAAAAAGTGCCAGTTGTATTTTTCAAAATATGCATGAAGTCCAAATTCGGTATTCATGTCTAGAATCTTGATTTGTTTGGTAATCTTTTGTTGTTTCTTTTATAATTTGATTTAAAAGTTTTGTGCCTAAAATAGTTTACTCTCCAATTAAAAGTTTTATTAAAATAAAGTAGTGTAAGGAAGAAGAGATAAAAATGAAAGTAAACCTTCAGATCAGTTATTTTAACAATGTAGGTTAGATAGGGGATAGCACCATGAGAAGAAAAAGCAAAGGCTATTTTTAGATTTACAAAAAATCAGGAAAGGGGTGGTTTTATATTTATATTTTTATTTTATATATTTTTATATATTTTTATTTTATATTTATTATTTTATATATTTTATCTTATTTTTATATTTAATTTTATATTTATTTATTTATTTTTAAGTAGGCTCCATGCTGGGCATGGAGCTCCCAACACAGGACTCGACCTGAGATTGAGACCTGAGCTTAGATCAAGAGTCAGACACTTAACCAATTAGTCACCCAGGTGCCTCGAAAAATTTTTTGGTTTTTTTGTTGTTGTTGTTTTTAAGATTTTATTTATTTATTTATTTATTTATTTTAGAGAGGGGGTAGGGAGAGAATTCGAGCAGGGGGAAGAGCAGAGGGAGAAAAAATCTCAAGCAGACTCTGCACCAAGTATGGAACCCAATGCGGGGCTCAATCCCATGAGCCTGAGATCATGACCTGAGCCAGAATCAAGAGTTGGAGCTCAACCAACTGAGCCACCTCAGCGCCCCCAAAATCGTTTTATTTCTGTTTCATCTCCTTTCTTTACATAGTTTGAATAAAATGATGGCTTATGGGGTGCCTGGCTAGCTCAGTCAATAGAGCATGTAACTCTTGATCTCAGAGTTGTTGAGTTCAAGCCCCACTTTGGGTGTAGAGATTACTAAAACAAAAATAAAAAAAAAATAAGTAAATTTTAAGTGATGGCTTATAAACTTGATTCAGCAAAATGATCTTACCTATAAAACAAAAAGTTCTGTTTTTCATCAGGATTTCTAAAGAGTTAAAGAAAGGCTTTTTTTTTTTTTTTTTTGAGCACCCACTTTATTCAGAATATTCTGCTTGAAGAATAGTATATTATATAAATTGACCCTGAGAGTATAGCTAATGCATGATCAGCCAGTTCATTCACTGGTCTCAACACTGGGTTCACAACATTATATTGAAATTCCTACCTAAACATAATACAGATTATTAGGCTTCATATACCTTTGCCAGTATTCCTAACTATCGGAAAACTCTGATATCCAGTGTGTATACATACTAAGGACCTATTGTGTATACTTAGAAATGTTGATAATGTAATATCAACAAATTGAAATGAATACATATGAACTAAATTTAGTATATATAACTGCAGAGGGAAAACTAAGTACATAAATGGTATATCAATTAGAATTTAATCCAGAAGTCTATAAAATTAATAGTGGCAAAAACTTCGCTTATTCATTTTTCACTGAGCATTCAGCACATACTAACCTGCATGTAGTTAGTCCTCAATAATCATTGTTTGGAAGAAGCTGTTACAAAAAAAAGTAGATAAAAAGAAAGAAGGGTGGTGGTGATGACAAAAAAAAAAGTGACACTGAAAATCAGAGGGTGTAGTCTTACTGAGAGGATACCATAATGGAAAATGTCTAGTTACTGAAGATTCTTTCAGGCATCCTTTATTAACTGTGTTTCAGTTTGTGTAAAAGTTACAGTAATGATCTTTTTAAAAACACTGCTATTAAGAATTGAACTATCCAAAAAAAAAAAAAAAAAGTGGAACTTTCCTTATTTTCCCATAACCCATCCATCCATGGTTTCCTGTCCAGGTTAGTATTGTCAGTATAATGCCAAACAAAGAAAGATGATAAGCCCCCAAAATAACTTTAAAATTTCTTTTCAGAGCTGCAGCCCGATGTAACAAAGGCATTGAAGTGCTCTTTGCAGTGGCTCTGGAACATTTTGTGTTGGTTGTTGTGAGAGTTTTGAGGGGGCCTACCTCTGCAGATGAAACAGCCAAGAAGATTCAGTACCTGATCCATTGTCAGTGGTGTGAAGAGAGAATTTTTCAGAAGGATGGTAATATGGTAGAAGGTAAATTCAAGTTTCTCTTGACTGTATATTGTGCTTATGTATAAGCCTCCAATGAATAAGTCTTTATCACATCCCTAATTACACATATTGTCCTTTGATTTTAAAGATTACAGTGCTAACTTTATTTCCTATACTGGATTTCCTTTCATCAACAGACAAGACATTCGTGTGAGTTTATTAAAGTTATTTACTCATGCTGTACAATTTATGCTCTCTAGCTCTGCCCTCTATTGAAACATCTAGAAATAACTTAGTTTCCACTGTCACTAATTTTAGGAACATAAGTCAGATGACCTCTTTGTCTAGGGTGTTTCAAATCACTAATTTTATAAAAGTAATTATCGTGTTTCTGGCTTAATATAAAAACCATCAGTCATAAAATTCCTTCAGTAAACATTTACTGAGCCTCTACTATATGCCAGGCATGGGGATCAAAGAAAAAGATGAGGCTTATGCCCTCCTAGAGTTGTTTCTCTTTTGCTTTTCTGGGGCATAGAAATATATGTCCATTGTTTTCTGTTAGATTCTTGGCATGTTTTAATATGGATTTTTAAGAACTCTTATTAGAGTTTAACCCTTGTGATATGAGTAGCAGGTATTTTTTCCTCTTGTGACTTCAGTTGACGTCTGTTTTTTGGTTTTTTTTTTTTAATCTTTCATATGGAGAAGTTTTTTGTTGTTTCTGTTTTAAAGTTAATTTAGTTTTCTTTTATGTATTCTGGATTTTGTCTGTAGTTAGAATTTTCGTGTTTCTGTATTCAGGGTAGGTTATGTTTTATTGAATAATTCACCATTCTCCTAATGTGAGAATACCATCTCTTTCTTATACTAAAAAATATATTTGAGTTTCTTTCTAGATTTTCTGTTCTGTTCCATGGTTGAATATCTATTCATACACCTTTACCACACTGTTTTGATTACAGAGGATTTTTAGTGTTTAATATCTGTTACAGCAGTCCCTTTTCAAAGCTCTGTTTTCAGAGTGTTCCTGAGATGGGATCTTCCTTTTTTCTTAGTAAAAGAGTAAATAAAAGGGGGAGGGAGTATGGAGAGGGTGGTTGGGTTATGAACATTGGGGAGGGTACATGCTATGATGAGTGCTGTGAAGTGTGTAAGCCTGATGATTCACAGACCTATACCCCTGGGGCAAATAATACATTATATGTTAATAAAAAAATTTTTTAAATTTTAAAATAAAAAATAAAAACTGTACTGACTAATAAAGGAAAATAACTGACCAAAAAAAAAAAGAGTAAATAAATAGGCCAGCTAGTATTTTAATTTTATTAAATTAAGGAGGATAGATACTATTGTGATTCTAAAATTTCCTGATAACCTAGTATCCTTTTCATTTGTGCAAGTACTTTTGCTGTGGTGTTAATTACTAGTGAGAATGGAAGGCATCCTGTCATGTTCCTTTTAGTTCTCTTTAGTGCTTTCTGAGTCACCCATGGGTCTGAGATGCCTATCATTTTTAATGTTAAGAAAGTATCCTTCATTTCCAGTTGTATTGTATGTTAGCAAGATGTTGAATTTTGTCATGTGTTTCAGCACCTGTGGAGATGATTATGTGGTATTTCTTCTTAGGTCTGTTGGTTTGATTACTTGTAATAAAATTTTCCAGTATTGAACCATTCTGCCTTTCTAGAATAAACAACTCTGTCAGGAAGTATTTTCTTAAGATAGATTCTATTTGCTAATTTTTAAAATTTTGTTTTAGTATTCATAAATGAGATGGTGTATAGTTTCCCTTTTAGGATTATTTTGATTGGGCTTTGAAATCTGTTTAACTTCAGAGGAATTTAGAGCTTGGCACTATTTTTTCCAGTGGTTGGGTACAGACAGGATAGCTTTAGCTTTTCTGAATTATTTACATAGAGTTGAGCCAAGTGGTATCTAATTTTTTTTTTTTAATTTTCTTGGTTTCTATGGTTATCTTCTTTTTTAAATTTTTAACACTTGTCCTTTCTGCCTTTTCTCTTCACTACTTTAGATACTGGTTTATCTGTCCTATTGTTGTTCATTTATCATCTTTCTTAATCTTCTACTTTTGTAGTAGTAAATAAGTATTCCAAAATTTGAATTGTTTTGGGTTTTAAGTAATATAGTTTGATTTCTTGGCATTATAAATGAGGTAATCAGCCTCCCATTTTCCATTTTCCCTTCCTAATTTGTGTTCATTATAGCATTTATATGTTATTAGAATATGTAACATTGATATTTTATTTTGCCAATAAAATCTATACATTAAATGTGTTTAATACTCATCATCACTTTTTTTGCCATATTTCTTAAATCATCTCTTAGTTTGAGAAATCTGACTTTGAGTTTAGTAAAGAGTGTTCATGGGCAAAATACTCCTTGATTTCTTGCATGTTTAAAACTCACTGCCCATTGCCTTTATACTTAAAGAGTTTAGAGTTTCTTTAAGTTCCTACCTTGTAAAAGTTTTTATATTGTCATCTGTCACTGAATATTATTGCAAATATTCCTTCTTTCATGTGACATTATTTTGCCTGGCCGCCCAAAGAAATACTAACTTTTGAAGTCCAGTCACTTTACTAGGGTGTAGCTTTTTAGGATAAGTTTTTCTAAATCATGGTGTACCCCTTCAGAATTTCAAATCATCTTTCATTTCAAGAGGATTTTCTTAAATATTTATTTAATTCTGATATTTGTCTTGCCTTTGTATTATTATGCCTATGCTAGATCTCCTCAGCCTGTCTTTAACTATCATTTTATCTCCAGAAATGTTCAGACAGATTTGTAATTGTTTTATCTTCTTCATCTATGGCCCTTTTACCATTATGAAATGTCCATCTTTATCTCTCTGGTATTTATCTGAACGGATATATTATCTGATGTTAATATAAACACCACCTTGTAGTTACTATTGACATAATATTTTTCTCATCCTATTACTTTCAATCCATAAATGTCTTCTTGGATCTTACTTTTTTATCCAGTCTCATCATGTCTGCCTTTTGAGGAGAGTTTTAGACAGTTCCTACTAAATGTCATTATTGAAATGGTTGACTTTATGTCAGCTCTTTTGCTCTTTGTTTTTATGTCTTTTATGCCTTTTTCTTGTTCTGTTTCACCTTTGTTGCCTTTTTAAATCTTAGACATATTTTTAGTGTGTCATTTTAATTCCCTCTGCTATTTTTTTGCTATATATTTTTCAGTTACTTTCTTAATGGTTTCTCCAGGGATTATAGTATGCACCTTTAACTTACGTTGAACTACCTCAGGTTAATATTGACTGAAGACTGGCAAAAGCTAGCAACTTTGCTCTAATATAATTCTATTTTCCTCTTCCCTTGTAGACTGTTTTTGCCTTATGTTAATTATATATATAGTGACCCAATCCAACAATATAGTATTGTATTTATTTTTAAAATATTCTTATGATTTTCAAAGAATTTAAGACAGGAAAAGTGAGAATACACACACACACACACACACACACACACACACACACACACCTATTATAGTTACCCCCATAATTGCCTTTCCAGTGCTCTTTAGTCCTAACTTTGGATTCAAGTTACTCTATTTCATTTCCTTTCAACCTGAAGACCCTACTTTAATATTTCTGCAACAAACTCTCCCAGTTTTTACTTATCTAATGATATCTTTATTTCACCTTCCTTTTTTTTTATTAATTATTTTTATTAACATGTAATGTACTATTTGCCCCAGGGGTACAGGCCTGTGAATCGTCAGGCTTACACACTTCACAGCACTCACCATATCACATACCCTCCCCAGTGTCCATAACCCAACAACACTTTGCATACCCCCCTACCCCCAGGAACCCTCAGTTTGTTTTGTGAGATTAAGAGTCTCTTATGGTTTGTCTCCCTCCCGATCCCATCTTGTTTCATTTATTCTTTTCCTAGCCCCCAAGCCCCCCACGTTGCCTCTCAACTTCGTCATATCAGGGAGATCATATGATAATTGCCTTTCTCTGATTGACTTATTTCGCTCAGCATAATACCCTCGAGTTCCATCCACGTTGTTGCAAATGGCAAGATTTCATTTCTTTTGATGGCTGCATAGTATTCCATTGTATATATATACCACCTCTTCTTTATCCATTCATCTGTTGATGGACATCTAGGTTCTTTCCATAGTTTGGCTATTGTGGACATTGCTGCTATAAACATACGGGTGCATGTGCCCCTTCGGATCACTACATTTGTATCTTTAGGGTAAATACCCAGTAGTGCTATTGCTGGGTCATAGGGTAGCTCTATTTTCAACTTTTTGAGGAACCTCCATACTGTTTTCCAGAGTGGCTGCACCAGCCTGCATTCCCACCAACAGTGCAGGAGGGTTCCCCTTTCTCTGCATCCTTTCCAACATCTGTCGTTTCCTGACTTGTTAATTTTAGCCATTCTGACTGGTGTGAGATGGTATCTCATTGTGGTTTTGATTTGTATTTCCCTGATGCTGAGTGACATTGAGCATTTTTTCATGTGTCTCTTGGCCATTTGGATGTCTTCTTCACAGAAATGTCTGTTCACGTCCTCTGCTTATTTCTTTCTTTCTTTCTTTTTTTTTTTTAGAGGCAGGCAGAGAGAGAGGGGGAAGCAGGCTCCCTCCTGAGCAGAGAGCCCGATGTGGGGCTCGATCCCAGGACCCTGGGATCATGACCTGAGCTGAAGGCAGAGGCTTTAACCCACTGAGCCACCCAGGCACCCCTGCCCATTTCTTGATTGGACAATTTGTTCTTTGGGTGTTGAGTTTGATAAGTTCTTTATAGATTTTGGATACTGGCCCTTTATCTGATATGTCATTTGTGAATATCTTCTCCCATTCTCTCAGTTGTCTTTTGGTTTTGTTGACTGTTCCTTTGCTGTGCAAAAGCTTTTGATCTTGATGAAGTCCCAATAGTTCATTTTGCCCTCGCTTCCCTTGCCTTTGGCAATGTTTCTAGGAAGAAGTTGCTGTGGCAGAGGTCGAAGAGGTTGCTGCCTGTGTTCTTCTCAAGGATTTTGATGGATTCATTTCTCACACTGAGGTCTTTAATCCATTTTGAGTCTATTTTTATGTATGTTGTAAGGAAATGGTCCAGTTTCATTTTTCTGCATGTGGCTGTCCAATTTTCCCAACACCATTTGTTGAAGAGACTGTCTTTTTTGCATTGGACATTCTTTCCTGCTTTGTCAAAGATTAGTTAGTTGACCATAGAGTTGAGAGTCTATTTCTGGGCTCTCTATTCTATTCCATTGACCTATATGTCTGCTTTTCTGCCAGTACCATACTGTCTTGATGATGACAGCTTTGTAATAGAGCTTGAAGTCTGGAATTGTGATGCCACCAACTTTGGCTTTCTTTTTCAACATTCCTCTGGCTATTCAGGGTCTTTTCTGATTCCATATAAATTTTAGGATTATTTGTTCCATTTCTTTGAAAAAAAATTGATGGTATTTTTTTTTAAGATTTTCTTTATTTATTTGACAGACAGACATCACAAGTAGGCAGAGAGGCAGGCAGGGTGCGGGGGGTGGGAAGCAGCCTCCCTGCTGAGCAGAGAGCCTGATGCAGGGCTCGATCCCAGAACCCTGAGATCATGACCTGAGCTGAAGGCAGAGGCTTTAACCCACTGAGCTGCCCAGGCGCCCCTAAAATCAATGGTATTTTTAATAGGGATTGAATTAAACATGCAGATTGCTTTAGATAGCATAGACATTTTCACAGTATTTGTTCTTCCAATCCACGAGCATGGAACGCTTTTCCAATTCTTTGTGTCTTCCTCAATTTCTTTCATGAGTACTTTATAGTTTTCTGAGTACAGATTCTTTACCTCTTTGGTTAGGTTTATTCCTAGGTATCTTATGGTTCTGGGTGCAATTGTAAATGGGATCAACTCCTTAATTTCTCTTTCTTCTGTCTTCTTGTTGGTGTATAGAAATGCAACTGATTCCTGTGCATTGATTTTATATCCTGACACTTTACTGAATTCCTGTACAAGTTCTAGCAGTTTTGGAGTGGAGTCTTTTGGGTTTTCCACGTAAAGTATCCTATCGTGTGCAAAAAGTGATAGTTTGACTTCTTTGCTGATTTGGATGCCTTTAATTTCTTTTTGTTGTCTGTTTGCTGAGGCTAGGACTTCTAGTGCTGTGTTGAATAGCAGTGGTGATAATGGACATCCCTTCCATGTTCCTGATCTTAGTGGAAAAGCGCTCAGTTTATCCCCATTGAGAATGATATTCGCTGTGGGTTTTTCATAGGTGGCTTTGATACTGAGGTATGTACCCTCTATCCCTACACTTTGAAGAGTTTTGACCAAGAAAGGATGCTGTACTTTGTCAAATGCTTTTTCAGCATCTATCGAGAGTATCATATGGTTCTTGTTCTTTCTTTTATTAATGTATTGTATAATATTGTTGATTTGTGGATGTTGAACCAACCTGGCAGCCCTGGAATAAATCCCACTTGGTCGTGGTGAATAATCCTTTTAATGTAATGTTGGATCCTATTGGCTAGTATTTTGTGAGAATTTTCGCATCTGTGTTCATCAAGGATATTATTCTGTAATTTCTCTTTTTTGATGGGATCCTAGTCTGGTTTTGGGATCAAGGTCATGCTGGCCTCATAAAATGAGTTTGGAAGTTTTCCTTCCATTTCTATTTTTTGGAACAGCTTCAGGAGAATAGGAATTAGTTCTTCTTTAAATGTTTGGTAGAATTCCTCTGGGAAGCCGTCTGGCCCTGGACTCTTGTTTGTTGGGAGATTTTTGATGACTGCTTCAATCTCCTTACTGGTAATGGATCTGTCCAGGTTTTCTGTTCCTTCCTGGCTCAGTTTTGGTAGTTTATATGTCTCTAGGAATGCATCCATTTCTTCCAGATTGTCAAATTTGCTGGCGTATAGTTGCTCATAATATGTTCTTAAAATTGTTTGTATTTCTTTGGTTTGGTTGTGATCTCTCCTCTTTCATTCATGATTTTATTTATTTGGGTCCTTTCTCTTTTCTTTTTGGTAAGTCTGGCCAGGGGTTTATCAGTCTTACTAATTCTTTCAAAGAACCAGCTCTTAGTTTCAGTGATTTGTTCTATTGCCCTTTTGGTTTTTATTTCATTGATTTCTGCTCTGATCTTTATTATTTCTCTTCTCTTGCTGGGTTTAGGCTTTCTTTGTTCTTTCTCCAGCTCCTTTAGGTGTAAGGCTAGGTTGGGTACTTGAGACCTTTCTTATTTCTGAGAAAGGTTTATATAGCTATATACTTTCCTCTCAGGACTGCCTTTGCTGTGTCCCACAGATTTTGAATAGTTGTGTTTTCATTTTCATTTGTTTCCATCAATTTTTTCAATTCTTTAATTTCCTGGTTGACCCATTCATTCTTTAGTAGGATGTTCTTTAGCCTCCATGTGTTTGGGTTTTTTCCAACTTTCTAGCTTCTAGCTTTGAGTTTGGAATGGTTTGATACCTAGCTGAACTCCTGCAAGCTGATGTCGTTTCAGTCCGCTACTCCTCCGCCATCTTGCCTCAGTCCCCCTCACTTTCCTTTTTAAAGGATAGTTCTGCTGAATGTAGAATTACTGGTTGACAGGAGGTTTTTTTTTCTTTCAGCACTTTGAATATAGCATTTCACTGCCTTTTGGCCTCCATTATTTCTGATGAGAAGTCAGTCAGTCCTTGTATTTTTGTTCCCTTGTACTTGGTAAATTATTTTTCTCTTATTGCTTTCAAGATTTTCTCTTTGTGGCTTTCAGCAGTTTAGTTACAGTATGTCTGAGTGGATCTCTTTATGTTTATCCTAATTGGAATTCATTGAGCTTTCTGAGTCTGCAGAGAAGTATTTTTCATCAGACATAGGGCACTGTCT
The DNA here is from genome assembly GCF_963455335.1 of Martes martes. NCBI lineage: Eukaryota > Metazoa > Chordata > Mammalia > Carnivora > Mustelidae > Martes > Martes martes. The sequence goes on from NC_137903.1 coordinate 47,848,201, forward strand.
TGCTTCTCCAACCTAAACCCATCTTTACCACCTCAAACTGGAGGCAGATATTGTCTGTAATCTACTAATCATGAATTAGAATAATATAATCAGCTGTTTCAAATAGAGTTTTCCAAACAACCCCTGTAATTGTTCTCGTAGAGCTACTCCAGTTATGTTCATCATTTGCCTTATAGGTTCAACTAACCCTCAAAGGCTCTTTCTGCCTCTAATAGCTATTCTCTCCACTGTGGTTTTCTTCCAGTAGTATGATCTCTCAGCTTTTAGGCTTTCAGAAAGTTCTGAACAGTTTGGAATGTGTGCTGGCTCACCTTATTTTCTAGCACTATCTAGGAATTAATCATAAAAATCTCTTCTGGGGTGCCTGGGTGTCTCAGTTGGTTGAGCATCTGCCTTTGGCTCAGGTCATGATCCCAGGGTCCTGGGATTGAGCCCCGCATTGGGCTCCCTGCTCAGTGAGGGGGCAGGGAGGAGTCTGCTTCTCCCTCTGCCTGCTGCTCCACCTGCTTGTGTTAACACTCCCTCTCTCTGTCTCTGTCTCTCTCTCTCTCTTTCTCTCTCTCTGTTAAATAAATAAATAAATAAAACCTTTTAAAAAAAGCTTTTCCATCATATCTAGAGATTTAGAATAAGAAGAGAAGTTGGCGGAAAAAAAAAGTTGGTTTCAATGCTCAGCCCACCATCCTAATCTTGTTTTTAATACAATAGAATCAGAAGAGTTAAAGAATCCACTCTGGCTTTTTAAAATAGAGGTTTTTGGGGCACCAGCCTGGCTCAGTGGAGCTTACAACTCTTGATCTCAGGGTTGGGATTCGAGCTCCATGTTGGGTGTAGAGATTACTTAAAATAAAACGGATGCCTGTATGGCTCATTTGGCTGACCGTCCATCTGACTCTTGATTTCAGCTCGGGTCATAGTCTCAGGGTTATAAGATTGAGTCCCGCAACGGGCTTGGGATTCTCTCTCCCTCTCCCACTTGTGCACGTGGGTACCCACGCGTGCGTGCTCTCCCTCTCTCTCCCTCTCTCACATAAATAAATCTTTAAAAAAAAATATTTAAGAATAAATGAAAAAATAAAATGCAGGTTTTCAATAATACCTTTAATGAAACTTTGGAAGGCTTTGGTTCTCCTGAATAACTAAGAAAATGGTTTAGTGACCTGTGGTTTCTTTTTCATTTTTTCCTAATTCAATTTTCCTTTATATAAAAAATAATAGACATTTTAAGTTTAAAAGGATAGCAGTCATGTAGATTTCACCTCAGTTAGAAAAAGAATCTCAATGTTTCTTTTTACCTCATACCCAGTATTACTGATCGTATTCTTGCCTTAGAAATGATGAATCAATTCTTACATTGAATTTTTTATGTTTCATCTCTCACTGTATTGTGTTTTATATTATCAACAAGTAGCTAAAGTCAAATACACCCTGTTCAGATTTGATCCTGAATCCATAAAAATCTAACCCCTTTCCTTCTCTGACAGAAGTCTTTCATTTTGCTTTATGCTTTCAGACTTTTACCTACAGTAGGTTTTTTTTTTCTTATTCTTTTTTTTTAAATTTTTTTAAAGATTTTATTTATTTATTTGACAGAGATCACAAGTAGGCAGAGAGGCAGGCGGGAAGTGGGAGGGGGGAAGCAGCCTCCCTGCCGAGCAGAGAGCCCAATGTGGGGCTCGATCCCAGGACCCTGAGATCATGAACTGAGCTGAAGGCAGAGGGTTTAACCCACTGAGCCACCCAGGTGCCCCTATTTTTTCTTATTCTTAATCAAACATTTTAAAGGATTTTTTTTTTTAAAGATTTTTATTTGAGAGAGTCTGGCAGAAGGAGAAGGAGAAGCAGGCTCCCTGCTGAGCAGGGAGACCCTGATACAGGGCCTGATCCCAGGACCCCAGGATCATGAGCCGAGCAGAAGGCAGAAACCACCTGGCCTACCCAAGCACTCCAAGAATTTTTTACTTAATAAATTGTTGTAAAGAAATGATTTATTTTCTGCATTTTGCTTGCAATCATACAGGACTTAAAGAGTGTAAATGAGTATTTCTTTTAGAGAGGTTAGCTCACTCAGAATTTTCTGTAATTTTATCAACTTGTAATACATTGTTTAAAAAGTCAACTAGTTCCATAGTATTTTAAGATTTTATTTAGTTACTTGAGAGAGAGCAAGAAGAGAAAGAGAGCACACACACAGAGGAGAGGGGGAAGCAGACTCCCCACTGAGCAGGGAACCTAACTGGGGCTCGATCCCAGCACCCCAGAATCTTGACCTGAGCCAAAGGCAGATGCTTAACTGACTGAAGCACCCAGGCGCCTTAGTTCCATAGTCGTAGTAATAAAGATCTCTGCCATGCTCCCTGAAGTTACCAGCTAAAATCTCAACAGCTGTTGCTTCTAATATTTACATCCCTGTTTCTAAACGGCACGCTTAAACTACCTCTAAGTTCCTTCTATGGAAGAAGAGGATTCAGCTTCTTCAACCAACCAAGTTACATGCATGTGCTTCCCCCCTCCAGTGTTAGCTAAATCAATATTCAGTATTTATATTTTTATGAATATGAAATTATTATTCAGAGTTGTATTATCTGTTGCTGTGTAACAAATTACTCTGACATGTAGTGACTTAAAACAACAGTATTTATTATCTCCTAGTTTTTCTGAACTAAGAATCCGGGCATGACATAGCTGGGTCCACTAGCGCAGGGTCCCTCCCAAGGCTGCAGTTACGGTGTTTGCCGAGGCTGCGATCAAAGCCTGACTGGGGAAGGATCTCCTTACGAGCTTATTCACGTGGCTGTTGCCTAGTTTCAGATCCTTGTAGGTTGTTAGACTGAAGACCTCAGCACCTTGCTGGCTGCTGGGAGGCTTCCTCAGTTCCTAATCAGACATTCCTCTTCATCCAGCAGCTCACAACATGGCGGCTTGCTTCATCAGAATGATCCAGCAAGAACTAGAGAGAAAGCAAAAGAAAGCTAGACAGAAGTCATGGTCTTCATAACCTAATCTAATACTATCCATCATTTTTGCCCTATTTTAGTAATTAGAAATGAACTCTAGATTCGGTGATCTCACAGTTGAGAAGAAGGGACTACACAAGTGTATGAATACCGGGGGACAGAGGTCATTTCTGCTATCTTAGAAGGCTGCTTCAACACAGATGAACCAATTAATATGCTGTAATAATGTTTCTTTTTGTATGCAACTCTTTGATAACTCCAGAATTAATAATTACTGTTTTTGTTTCCTTTTTTGTATATGTTCACTTTTCATACTCTATTCCCAAACTCTATGCTATAGTTTCAGTGCTCCTTTCTGTATGGGTAAGTACATTTGGTAATCTTGGGTTCCAGTTTCACTCCCCTGGAGACAGTACATCTGCTTTCCTTTGGGCGGTTTATTTTTAAGTCCTCTGGAGGCCTTTAAGGGGCATCCTGGTAATTGCTTTGGCTTTCTCCACCTGATGAATCTCCTACATCTGGACCTTATGTATTTTTCCATTATCTTTGCCTGTTTTCTTGTTTTGAATGAGCACTTTTTCCTGTGGCTTCCTGGGAAGGATTGTATGGCAAAGTATAGAATTGTAGGTTGTAAACTGTTTTTCTTCAGAATGCTTAAGGTATTACTATTTCCTTGTCTTCTAGCCTCCAGTATTAATATTGAGAAGTCTGCTATTTTTTTTTTTTTTTTAAGATTCTACTTATTTGTGAGAGAGAGTGTGCATGAGCAGAGGGAGAAGTTGCGGGGGGTGGGGGAAAGAATCTCAAGCCGGCCGAGTGCTGAGTGTGGAGCCCAGCCCGAGGCTCCATCTCATCACCCCGAGATCATGACCTGACCTGAAACCAAGTCTGGCTGACACTCAACTGACTGAGCCACCCAGGCACCCCTTTGCTATTGTTCTTACATCTAATCATTTGTGATTTTTTTTTTCCTGCTATGAATGGTCTTAACATATCTTTTGTTAATCTAATATTCTAAAATTTTGTGATAATATGTGGGTCATCTCTTTTAGCTCATTGTCCTTGGGTAACCTATTGGGTAACCTGTGAGACCTTTAAGAAACTTGAGTTCTTGGACACCTGGGTGGCTCAGTTGGTTAAGCAGCTGCCTTCGGCTCAGGTCATGATCCCAGCATCCTGGGATTGAATCCCACATTGGGCTCCTTGCTCAGCAGGGAGCCTGCTGCTCACTCTGCCTCTGCCTGCCACTCTGCCTGCCTGTGCTCTCTCTCTCTGTCTCTCTCTCTCTCTCTCTCTCTCTCTCTGACAAATAAATAATAAATTTTTTTTTTAAAAAAGGAAACTTGAGTTCTTCAGTTCTAGGAAATTTTTTTTAAGTTTTTATATATTTATTTGACAGAGAGCGCACGTGCACAACTAGGAGAATTAGCAGGGAGGTGGAGAAGCAGGCTCTCCACTGAGCAGGAAGCTCACCACAGGGCTCGATATCAGGACCCTGGGATCATGACCTGAGCTGAAAGCAGACGCTTAATGACTGAGCCACCCAGGTGCCCCATTTTTTTTAAATTCCAGCATAGTTCATAAATACTACTCTATTAGTTTCAGGTGTACAATATAGTGATTCAGCAATTCCATACATTACTCTGTGCTAAGACAAGTGCACACCTAATCCCCTTCACTTATTTCACGCATCTCCCATCCCACCTTTCCTCTGGTACCCATCTGTTTGTTCGCTATAGTTAAAAGTCTGTTTTTTCGTTTGTCTTTTTCTCTTCCTTTGTTCATTTGTTTCTTAAATTCCACATATGAGTGAAATCTTATGATATTTGTCTTTATCTGACTGCCTTATTTCAGAATTATACTCTAAATCCATATAAGTTGCAAATAGTGAAATTTCATTCTTATGGCTGAATAATAATCTTTTGTGTGTGTGTGTGTGTGTACCACATCGTTATCAATTCATCTATCAGTGGACGTTTGCGCTGTTCCCATAGTTTGGCTGCAGTAAACATACTGGTGTATATATCCCTTCAAATTAGTGTTTTCATATTCTTTAGGTAAATGCCCAGTAGTGCAATTACTGGATTGTAGAGTGATCATAGGGTAGTTCTATTTTTAATTTTTTGAGGACTCTCCATACTGTTTTCCACAGTGGCTGTACCAGTTTGCATTCCCACCAACAGTACACAGGGGTTCTTTTTTCTCCACATCCTTGCCCACACTTGTTTCTTGAGTTTTTTTATTTTAGCCTTCCTAACAGGTATGAGTTATTACCTCACTGTGGTTTTGATTTGCATTTCCTGAGTGACATTGAGCATCTTTCCATGTGTCTGTTGGCCATCTGTGTGTCTTCTTTGGAGAATTGTCTGTTTAAGTCTCCTAATTTGGGGGGGGTTACTTAAGGGCCCTTGGTGTTGAGTTGTATGTTTTTTCTATATTTTGGTTACTAACCCTTCATTAGATTTATCATTTGCAAATATCTTCCCCCACTCAGTAGATTGTCTTTTTGTTTTGTTGGTTGTTTCCTTTGCTGTGCATAAGCTTTTTATTTTGATGTAGTCACAGGAGTTTATTTTTGCTTTTGTTTCCCTTGCCTCAGGAGACAGACATACAACCTAGGAGGATATTGTTATGACCAGTTTCAGAGAGATTACTGCCTGTGCTCTCTTCTAGGATTTTTATAGTTTCCTGTCTCACATTTAAGTTCTTAAGCCATTATAAGTTTATTTTTGTGTATGATGTAAGAAGGTGGCCCAGTTTCATTCTTTTCCATGTAGCTATCCAGTATTCCCAACACTGTTTGCTGAAGAGACTTTTTCCCATTATACATTCTTGCCTCCTTTGTCAAAGATTAATTGACCACTTAACTGTGGGTTTGTTTCTGGGATTTCTGTTTTGTTCCATTGATCTGTGTGTCTGTTTTTGTGTCGACACCATACTTTTGATTACTACAGCTTTGTAATATAACTTGAAATCTGGAATTGTGATACCTCTCGTTTTGTTTTTCATTTTCAAGATTGCTTTGGCTACTCAGGGTCTTTGGTGGTTCCATACAAATTTTAGGATATTCTAGTTCTGTAAAAAGTTGTTGGTATTTTGATAGAGATTACATTTAACCTGTAGATTGCTTTGTATAGTATGGACATTTTAACAATATTTGTTCTTCTAGTTGATGAGCATGGAATGTCTTTCCATTTCTTTATGTGATCTTCAATTTCTCTCATCAGTGTTTTATATTTCTCAGAGTATAGGCTCTTCACTTCTTTGATTAAGTTTATTCCTAGGTATTTTATTACGTTTAGTGCAATTGTAATTGGGATTGTTTTCTTCTCTCTGCTTCTTTCTTTCTTTCTTTTTCTTTTTTGAGAGAAAGAGGGGAGGGACATAGAGAGTGAGAGAGAATCTTAAGTAGGCTCCATGGCCAGTGTAGAGTTTGAGATGGGGCTCAATTTCATGACCATGAGATCATGACCTGAGCCAAAATCAGGAGTCAGATGCTTAACCCACTGAGCCACCCAGGTGCCCCAATGGAATCGTTTTCTTAATTTCTCTTTCTGCTGTGTTAATTATTAGTGTATAGAAATGCACAGATTTCTGTACATTGATTTTGTATCCTGCAACCTTACTGAATTCATATATCAGTTCTGCCAGTTTTTGGTGGAATTTTTAGGGTTTTCTATATAGAGTATCCTGTCTATCTATCTGCAAATAGTGACAGTTTGACTTCTTCCGTACCAATTTCGATACCTTTTATTTCTTTTTTTTTTTTGTCTGATTGCTGTGACTAGGACTTCTAGTACTCTGTTGAATGAAAATGGCAAGAGCTGGTATCTTTTTGTCTTGTTTTTGACCTGAGGGGAAAACCAGTTTTTCCCCACTGAGTATGGTGTTAGCTGTGGGTTTTTCATGTAAGGCCTTTATTATGTTGAGGAATGTTTCCTCTAAACCTACTGTGTTGAGGGTTTTTACCATGAATGGATGCTATAATTTGTCAGTTGCTTTTTCTGCATCTATTAAAATGATGATATGGTTTTTATCCTTTCTTTTGTTGATGTGATATATCATACTGATCGATTGGGGAATATTGAATCATCCTTGCAGTACTGGGAACAAATCCCACTTGATTATGATGAATGATGCTTTGAATATATTGTTGGATTTAGATTTGGTTTCCTAATATATTTGTTGTTTGTATGATCTGTCCATTGATGTAAGTGGGATGTTGAAGTCTACTATTACTGTATTACTATCAGTTAGTTCCTTTATGTTTATTAACTATTTTATGTATTTAGGTACTCCCCCCTGTTGGGTGCATAAATATTTACAATTATTGTATCTTCTTTTTGGATTGTCCCCTTTATTATCATGTAGTATTCTTTGTCTTTTGTTACAGTTTTTATTTTAAAGTCTGTTTTGTTCAATACAAATATTGCTACACCAGCTTTCTTTTGACATCCATTTACAAGATAAATGGTTCTACGTCGCCTCACTTTCAATTGGCATGTATCTTTAGGTCTGAAATGAGTCTTGTAGGCAGCATATAGATGGATCTCATTTTTTTAACAATTCCATCACCCTATTTTGTTTGATTGGAGAACTTAGTCCATTTACATTGAAAGTAATTATTGATAGATTTTCTATTTATTGCCATTTTGGTACCTGTTTTGTAGTTGTTTTGTACTTCTCTGGTCCTTTTCTTGCTCTTTTTCATAATTTACTGTCTTTAGTGATATATTTGGATTCCTTTCTCTTTATTCTTTGCATATCTATTAGTGGTTTTTGATTTGTGGTCACCATTAGATTTGTATATAATGTCTCCTGCATATAGCAGTCTATATTAAATTGATGGTCATTTAAGTTTAAACCCATTCTTAACTCTTCTCTCTCCACTATTTTAGCTATATAGTGTCATATTTTATGTTTTTTTATTTTGTGAATCCCTTGACTGATTTTTAAAGATAGATATATATATTTTTTAAAGATTTTATTTATTTACTTGACAGAGAGATCACAAGTAGGCAGAGCAGCAGGCAGAGATAGAGGGACAAGCAGGCTCCCCACCGAGCAGAGAGTCTGATGCAGGGCTCAATCCCAGGACCCTGAGACCATGACCTGAGCCTAAGGCAGAGGCTTAACCTACTGAGCCCCCCTGGCGCCCCTAAAGATATACTTATATTTTTAAAGATATGCTTTTTTTTTTAAGATTTTATTTATTTATTTGACAGAGATCACAAGTAGGCAGAGAGGCAGGCAGAGAGAGGAGGAAGCAGACTACCTGCTGAGCAGAGAGCCCAATGTGGGGCTCGATCCCAGGTCCTTGGGATCATGACCAGAGCGAAGGCAGAGGCTTTAACCCACTGAGCCACCCAGGCACCCCTTAAAGATATGCTTTTATTGTTTTGGTGTTTCCCGCATCTCTTACTCTTACTTACAGTCCTTTCTTCTCAAGAGTCCCCTTTAACATCTCTTGTAAGGCTGGCTCAGTGGTCATGAACTCCTTCAGCTTTTGTTTGTCTGAGAAACTCTATCTGACCTTCTGTTCTGAATGATAGCCTTGCTGAATAGAGTATTCATGGGATACGTATTCAAAGGGAAAAAAAAGGATTTTTTTTCCTTTTTTTGAATATGTCCTAGAGAAGTCCCTTAGCAATCCCTGCCCCTCTAGGACATGATCTGAAATGAGTAAACTTCTCTCCCTCCCCACTGTCCCAGGCATTTTTCAAATTGCCGCTGCTTTGCTGAATGTCTGTGGGCTCTTTGTCAGGCTGGCTCTTTATGGGCAGGGTCCGAACTTCCTGTTGCCCTCCGGGCTGTCCCAGAACTGAGTCTGCTGATTTTTAAAATGCCGGGCTTTAAGCCCCACTGGTTCTAAAACTCATGAAATTCAGCCCCTCTCCCTTTCAAAGCCAAATGTTATGGGTATCTCTTTTCCCTGTGTGAGCTCCCAGGTAGGATAATGTTTCTCTCCCATTTCCACTCCAGTGGCTCCCTCCCCATGTCCGCCGAGGATGCTGGTTTGCTCTCCACCGCTTTTCAGCCCTTCCTACCCTCTTCAGTGTGGCCTCTTCTCTACCTTTTGTTGTGGAGTTTGTTCTGCCAGTCTCCGGGTTGTGTTCTGGGTTATTTGTGATGACGTGAGTGTTCTCTAACTGTATCCATGGGACAAGGTAAGCTTAGGGTCCTCTTATTCCGCCACTTTCCCAGCCGTGGAAAATTTTTTCTCTTCTTCTATTCTTTCTTTTCTTTCAGAGGTGAGGTCCTTCCTTTGGAACTTACATGTTTTTTACCAGCTTTATTCAGATATAATTGACAAGAACTGTGTAACTTTAAGGTGTACAATGTGTATCATTGATTTCATGTACATGTATAATGAACTATCACAGTATGAATGGTTAACACTTTCATGACCTCACAGTTACTTGTGTGTGTGTGTGTGTAATAAGAACACTTAAGATCTACTCTCTTTAGTAAATCTCAATGATACAGTCTAGCATTGTTATAGTCAAATTGTACATTATTAGATCCCCACATCATCTTATAACTGAAAGTTTATAGCCTTTTACCAACATCTCTTCATTTCCCCCACCCCTGGGTCTTGGTAAATACCAATCTACTCTGTTACTAGGAGTTCAACTTTTTCAGATTTCACATATAGTGAGATCATAAAGTATTTCTCTGTCTGATTTATTTCAGTTAGTATAATGCCATTAAGGTTCATTCACATTGTCACAAATTGCAGGGTTTCCCTCTTTTTCATGGCTGGATGATATTCTATCACATATATACCACATGTTGTTTTTTTTTTCAATTTTTCTTTTTTGAGTATAGTTGACATACAATGTTATATTATTTTTAGGTGTACAACTTAGTGATCTTGACAAATTTCTACATTATGCCACAAGTATAGCTACCATCTGTCCCATTACATCAGTATTACAGTGTCACTGATTGTATTTCTTATGCTGTGACTTTTATTCCCATGATTTACTTATTCCCTAACTGGAGGCCTGTATCTCCGTTTCCCCTTCAACCATCCTCCTTCCTCTCTGGCAGACATCAGTTTTTCTCTGTATTTATGGGTCTAACTCTGCTTTTTGTTTGTTTATTCATTTGTGGGGTTTTAAAAAATTTTTTAGATTCCAATTCAGTGGAATCATATGGTATTTGTCTTTTTCAGTCTGACTTATTTCACTTAGCTTAATACCCTCTAGGCCCATCCTTGTTGTCTTAAATGGTACAGTCTTATCCTTTTTTATGGCTGCATAATGTTCCATTGTGCAAGATTATATATAAAAATACCACATTTTCCTTATCCATTCATCTATTGATGGACACTTAGGTTACTTCCATATCTTGGCTATTCTAAGTAATGCTGAAATAAGTATAAGGGTGCATGTATCTTTTCAGATTAGTGTTTTCCTATTCTTTAGGGAAATACCCAGTAGGGGAATTCCAAGAAAGTGAATGATGACCCAAGAATGGCCTGAGGGAAGTTAGTGGGAGAGCGTGATTTAAAAGGACTATTCTGGGGCTTAAGTGATCTGAAGAGTCCATAGTAGAATATGGCCCCAGTTGGGCATTTGGTTCTACTTTATAGATTTCCCTGATTGTTATTTTCCAACTCTCCTTTTTACATTTGTCATATTTTGTCAGTTTTTAAGTTACTTCATATTTTCTCATTGTTTCTTTTTTAATAGTGTCCTATTCTTGTTTCAGAGATACAAAATCAGATCGTAGCTTTCTAAGAATATTGGTTATAATTGGGTATATTTTTATTTAAGGGAGAGTAGATTTTTTTTCAGTTTTGTATTGTTGTTTCTGTTATTTTGTTGTTTTAGTTCTTCTGTTTCCTAACAATTTCTTTCTGTGTTGTAATTTTGTTCTCTGTCATGGTACATCTCAAATGTCTAATGGTCTTTGGTTGTGTCTCCACACTGAAAGTTTTTTGGAAGCACTGGAGTCGGGGCTTATAGACTGATATATTTTACTCTAATGAGAAGGCACTAGTCTTCCCTTTCACAAGGGGATCCCCCAGATGAAAATGAATATATTAGGTTTTTTCTCTTGTATTGGTAAGTTTTTCTAGAGTAATCTTCAAATCTTCCATCAGCTTTCTAGGAGCCATGCTGGGGAAGGAGACTTGGAAGGTCTTACCATTTATGATGTCTTTTACTTAATCCCTCTCTTTTCATAAATCTTACTCTCAACTGTGACTGATACCTCTGGTTCCAGGTCCTCCATGGTTCAGCCTCACCTAAGATTAACTTCATTTTGTGGAATGAGGAAGCACAGTAGTCTGATTGTGGGTATTAAAGAAATCTTAAAGGTCTTAAAATTTTAACCCCTTAAAAATTTTCAGCCAGGCTTCTTTTTTGCACTACTGCCCCATAGCCATCTTCCAAGATGATCAGTACCTTCCATTCTTAGGTCTTTCTGGGGTCCCACAGCACTAGAGGGCTTACTTGTGTTATTGGTAGCCTGTCTGCCCATTTCAGGCTTAGCTTTAGCATTGTCTGGCCTGCTAAATCCTCTATCCCCTTGTGTACCTTATTTCCACTTCAAAAATTTTATTGACATCTCTTACTATCTTTTGTTACCTCTGCTCCCATTTTGTTTATCCTTGGGTTTGACTTTCATTCTTTTGTTCTCATTTTAATAATGCTTTAAAGGATACAGGAGAGAACATACCTGTTCAGTCTATTGCATTTAAATATTAGTCTCGGAATATTTTTTTAATCCTCATCTGGAATTGTCTTCATAGCCTATATACTGATGACATGGTATATACCCCTTCACTTTTTGCTACTGGTGACTTGAAATGATAGTTCTGACCTGTCAAAGAGGGAATTTTCTATTGCTGGCCTAGCACTGAGAAATCCTAGGCAGGAGGTTTAGGAAAAGACATACATTGATACGATGGGAGCATTTTATAAATGCATCCGGAAACAAACTGACTAATAAAAATTCATGTGTGTGCTGCCTACCTGTGGTAAGTGGGTGTAACTGACAGAACTGTAAATATAAATTGTCCTAATTTGGGTAATACTGACTATAGTATTATAATTTACTTATTTATGGTTTGAGGGAAGACTTCTTGAATATATTCACATAATGTTTGAGGAACATAGTTCTTATCGAATCCAATGTTGATGATAACATTCTTTAAGGCTTAGAGTTAAATAATACTGAAAAGTAGATCTAGTAAAAACAGTGAGGGAAGAAGCCTTCAAGTAAATCTAAAGTAAGATCTCACGTCTGTGCATTATCCCATTTAATTACCTTGAATAACAGTGATGTCCGATAGCATGGCTATAGACCTATGTCCCTCCCGCCATAATTCTGAAGTGTGGATATATATCTAGGACTGATTGATCAGATCAGGCCATTTCAAGTGAATAATAACCCAAGAATGGCCTGAGGGAAGTTAGTGGGTGAGCATGATTTAAAATAACTATTCTAGGGCTTAGGGAACTGAACAGTCCATAGTAGAATATTGCCCATTTTGGAAACTAAGAATAATGCTAGTACTTCTCCAATATCCTTGGGATGATATCAGGCCTCTTATTGTTCTTTAAACTGAGTTACGATTCTTCTAGCCTATATTTTGGGGGCTGAATATCAGTCAAGCCTAGGGAGTAATTTGTTTTGTTCCCATTGTAGAAGAAACAACTAATGAGAAATGTCTTTATTTTGATGGGATGTTGGTTACATGGTTATATCCATTTGTTAAAACTCATCAACCTCGGAAAAAAAAAAACTCATCAACCTTTTCACATAACATGTATACATTTTTTATTGCATGTAAATTATACCTCCCATCAGCTGCTTTTAAATGGGTATCTTGTGGACTTCTAAAGATTTTCTCCTACTGAAATTATTTCATGTAGCATAGTGAAGAAAAGCTAGTAAAAGTTATGCCTCTTAATAAGCCATTTGACATGGATTTCTGTGACCTCTCTTAAGCTTTACTTCTCTGATCTGGATAATTGAGATTTTAACAGTACCTGCTTCAGAGAGTTGTAAGGATTAAAATTTTTAAATGCATGTAAAATACTTAGCATAATACCTGGCACATAGTAGATCCTCATTATGTAGTGGATGCAAATTATTATAAATCTAAGTTACTATTTACATTGTCATTTCTCCTTTGATTTTTCTTTTTATGATATTTTCAGAAAACCCATATAGACAGCTGCCCTGTAACTGTCATGGAAGCATGCCTGGAAAGACAGCAATAGAACTTGGACCTCTATGGTATGTGCTTAAGCCTAATAATATACAGATGGTCCCCAACTTGGGATTTTTCAACTTTATAGTGGTGCAGAGGCAATACACATTCAATAGAAAATGTATTTCAAATTTTAAATTTTGATCTTTTCCAAACTAGCAAAATGTGATAGTCTTCTCTCATATTGGGCAGTAACAGCAAGCCAGTCACACAGTCATGAGGGTCAACAACCAGTACACTTAGAACCATTGTTTTTCACTTTCTGTATAATAGTCAATAAATTACATGAACTAGTCAATATAATAAAATAGGCTTTGTGCTAGATGATTTTGCCCACTGTTGGCTAATGGAAGTGCTTTCTGAGCATGTTTAAGGTAGATTAGGCTAGGCTATGATGTTCAGTAGGTTAGTCTATTAAATGCATTTTTTTAAAAGATTTTATTTATTTGAGAGCGAGCGCACAAGCAGCAGGGGTGGGGGGGCAGAGGGAGAGGGAGAAGCAGACTCCCCTCTGAGCAGGGAGCCTGATGTGGGACTCCATTCCAGGACCCTGGGATCATTACCTGACCCAAAGGCAGACACTTAACCAGCTAAGAGCCACCCGGGTGCCCTATTAAATTCATTTTCAGTTTAAGATATTTTCAACTTACCTGGGTTTACATTAATTCCATCCATCGTAGGTCAAGAAAGATCTATATTCAAAATTGATTTATATATTAATTGATTTTATTATGTGTAGTAAAAGACAAGCAGGTTTCAATGTAATTTTTTTTTAAGTCTAGTCAAATAATTATGACTCTTCTACCCCTATGAACCTGAGGTGTTTTTTGTTTTCAGATTTTTCTATACCATTATTCTCAGAAGTCTGCTATAATGATAAGAGACAGTGGGATCAAAGAGAAGCCTGGGTGATCTAGATAATTCATTTCTGAATAGTAAGAATAAAGCTTTTGGGGGTGCCTGGGTGACTCAGCGGGTTAAAGCCTCTGCCTTCAGCTCAGGTCATGATCCCAGAGTGCTGGGATCAAGCCCCGCATCAGGCTCTCTACTCAGCAGGGAGCCTGCTTCCCCCCCTCCTGCCTCTCTGCCTACTTGTGATCTCTGTCAAATAAATAAATACAGTCTTTAAAAAAAAAGAATAAAGCTTTTTTCAGTTGAGAGTTTGTAGAACTAGGGTGTGATTATGAAGTGATCACCATAACTTTTTATAGAAGACTCAGCTAATATAAGAGGTCTTCAAGAAACTAGTTTCAAGTGAGAAGGGCGGTGAAAGTAAATGTCTGCTTTTGTTTTAGGTAAAGCTGTTTAGATGGGACTCAGCTGCAAATATTTAATGGATGTGTGCTTTTGCATCATTAGTAAACTAGTCATTGTATTTTTAGTGACTTAAAGTTGAATTTTTTTTAATCAGAATCCTTACTTTTAGGTTGTTACTAGAGATTCTGATAGAAATTTGAGATTCCTAACAACATTGCAACAAGAATCATTGCAGATTTCTACCTTGTTTATAAGGTCAAGGTTTAGTCATCTCTAAACCTAAAATTTAACTCAAATGGTAAATGTTTGTGCTGGTGCCCATTATTTTATCTTCATCTCATGCACATTTTTTTTTTTTAATTTATTTGACAGAGATCACAAGTAGGCAGAGAGGCAGGCAGAGAGAGAGGAGGAAGCAGGATCTCTGCTGAGCAGAGAGCCCGATGCGGGGCTCGATCCCAGGACCCTGAGATCATGACCTGAGCCGAAGGCAGAGGCTTTAACCCACCAAGCCACCCAGGCACCCCTCATGCACATACTCTTAAACCAAAAATGACTTCACTAGCCTTTCCTTTAGTACTCTCTTGCCTATAGCACTTGCTACATGTTGTTCTTACTCTCGCTGATCTGAGGACTGAGGAAATTAGGAGTAACAAGTTGCTGGATCCAGAAGGAAGATCTAGCCCAACTCCCTCATTTTAGGGAGAAGTTTATGGCAGGGGTTTTTGTTGTTGTTTTTAAGATTTTATTTATTTATTTGACAGAGCGAGACAAAGGGAGAGAGGGAACACAAGTAGGGGGAATGGGACAGGGAGAAGCAGACTTCCTGCTGAGCAGGGAACCCGATGCAGGGCTTGATCCCAGGATGCTTAACGACTGAGCCACTCAGGCACCCCAGTGGCAGTGTTTTTAAGTGCTGGCTGAAAGTGAGCCCCCCCAAATTAGTAGTACCACAGGCAGGGCCAGAATTCAGATTTCTTGATTCCAGCACTGAGTTATAAACCATGTCATAGGATTTCCTCATTCAAAACCATTGTTCATGTCTTTACTCTTACACAGTCTCTTCCCCTTTCTCCGGCTCCAATTCAGTTGTGTTCTTTGAAGTCTCTCTTTAATGCTTTAACACAAAATTCCCAATTCCATTTTGGTAAATCTTACACATTGATAATTCATTTGACACTTTAAAATCATATATCCTTTCATATATATTTGCTAACCTAATGATAATAACTTTCATTCATTGACGATATACTTCAGACTGAGGATTTTATGTGTTCTATCTCATTAGTTCCCGAAACAAGTCTGAGAAGTTTTATTTTCTATTTTATGATGATGAATAAGAGACTCAAAAGCACTAATTACTCCAGCTACATAGGTAGTAAGTGGTAGAGCCAGGATGAGAATCTAGGTTTATCTGACTTGGAATTTATATTCTGTCTGTTATACCTGTGATTCTCAAATGGGAAGCAAATCAGACTTACCCTTGTGCCATGTTTTTAATGAATCACCATTATAACATCTGATTCTCCTATATCTACTCCTGCCCACTCCACCCTACATATACACATTGGATTAAGATTTTACTGACAGGAATATGCATTATGAAAACTTCTGTATCACACTATGTGCCTGTCTAGATTTATAGGCTGTTATAGGGCAAACACTTTATTTTCTACTTTGGTATCCCCTCCGTGTCCCCATGTACCACAGGGCTCTATACCTTACACCTTACATGAGGGTTCAATAAATTCTTTGTTGATTTACTTTGAATGAAATTCCCATGACTAATCCCATTAGAGAACTAACATGATAAAAGGGATGGGAAAAATAGAAAATAATTTTAAATTAAATCATAAATTGTTTTTTAATTTCAGCATTTTTTCCATCCTATAACTAATAAATATCTTATAGTTATACTTTTTTAATAGACATTTTTCATACCCATTTCTCCATATTTTTTCTTTTTTTTCAGGTCAAGTTCCCTTTTCAATACTGGATTCCTCAAAAGAATGCTCTTTGAATCTTTTCACCATGGTTTAGATGACATTCAGACCCTAATAAAGACATTAATCTTTGAATCAGAGTGTACTCCTCAAAGTCAGTTTTCAGTTCATGCACCTTCAAATCTCAACAAGCAAGGTGACTAATTTATATTCAGGGCCTGAAATGAATAATAGTTTTATTAAGATACAAATAATATATCTTTCCCTAGTTTTAGTAGATTAAAAAAAAACTAAAAGTCTTTTGTGATTTTATTACCCCATATCTGGCTTTCTAGAAAGAGAAACCTTAGTAATTCTGTGATTAGTGTGGCCAGAAATTTTCATAATATCCATTGAGACACGAAGGTTGTTTACACTTATTATTCATTGAGGCTATTTTTGTTCTTTATTTTCTCTTTAAATAGGCTTTTGTAGTTTTATCAGGCTGTTGATACAAGAGTGGGACTATTAGACATTCTAGTATTCTCATAAGTCATTAGAAGTAGCAATTATTGTTACACGGTTAAAAAATCTAATTCTTACAGTCTGTTTTTACCAAAGAATCTCCTGTATTTCATAAAAGCAATGTGGATAGAATTTACTAAGCTTTTATTTAAACTTCAAATACTTACTGTTACTTTGTAAAATATTTTCCTTTTTCATTTGCTTATAGAAGAATATGGTGTGTTTATTAAAACTACAGATGATACCACAACAGATAACTATATTGCACAAGGTAGGTATGTATGTATATGTGTGTGTATGTAAATATTTATCAGTGCAAAAATGCAGATAGTAAAAGGGCAGGAAGAGAACAGATTGCTTTGGTGCCCTACTCTAAAATGCCTTTTCATTATACAGACAATACAATTACAGTAAAACTTGTTTATCTGTCATTTGCACTGTTCAGAATTTCTATTAACATGCACTTGTTCACATCTCTAGTATGTAGTGATCCCCTTGAGAGAACTGTAAGACTTTGAAGAACCACGTGAACCAAACTAAGA
Organism: Martes martes; assembly: GCF_963455335.1. Classification (NCBI taxonomy): domain Eukaryota; kingdom Metazoa; phylum Chordata; class Mammalia; order Carnivora; family Mustelidae; genus Martes; species Martes martes. Next base: position 47,865,632 of record NC_137903.1, read on the forward strand.
CCAAATTATATTTGATAAAGATTTTTATTCTAATTCTCTTAAATTTTCTCATCAGCATGATTTTTTTTTTAAGATTTTAATTATTTGAGAGAATTAGCAGAGGGAGAGAGAGCAGCAGACTCACTGCTGAGCAGGAAGCCTGATGCAGGGCTCAATCCCAGGACCTGAAGATGACAACCTGAGCCAAAAGCAGACACTTAACTGACTGAGCCCAAGCACCCCTTGACATATGGTTTATAATAATTCCATTAACTAGAAGACCTTGTTCCTTAGCCATAAGAATATACTATATGGCCTTTCTTACAATTTGAGATATGTGCACGTACACTTCAAAATATGGTTGTATTAGGCATTGCAGATTCCTTTCAGAAGGATTTTAAGATTTATAATGTCAGTGCTGTAAAGTCTAAGGTTTTGTTTTGCTTTTTAAAAAGACAACTTGGGGGCTTCTGAGTGGTGCAGTGGGTCAAGCGTTGACTCTTGGTGTCAGCTCAGGTTATGATTTCAGGGTCAAGAGATCAAGCCCCATGTCAGGCTCCATCCACACTCAGTGTGAAGTCTGCTTGAGATGCTCTCTCAGCCCCTCACCCTGCTCTCTATCTCCCCAATAAATCTTAAAAATACATATGTATATATAGAAAGAGTTTAACAACTTAAGTTTAATAACTACTATATGCTCTTCCCACCAGTAATGTTCAGTTGGCATCTTCCACTAATTTTCTAAAAATGATTTCTTCTACTTAATTTCTCTGTCAGAGGTCAAAGGTATTATGGTACATTGCAAAAAGCATTAGACTTAAGAGCATTGTTGTACTTCTGTTTATTGTATAAATTCAGCCAAGCTACTCACCTTCAGCAGAGGTGTATTAAATCTTTTTTAGAGAAAGGTAAAACCTAAGTTCTAAAGTAAAACGTAAATTCTAAAAATATTTAGTTTCTGAGCCCTTTTTTATATACAGATTATGGGAATTAGACTCATCTCTGGTTATTCTATAGCTCTAAAATTATTCTAAGACTGATTAACATTTAAACCTTTCATGATAGAAAATATCAGGCCAAAAATAGTCATTATAAAGGTATCATATCTGATTTTGTGTATATATGTATGTTTCAGGAAAGAGAAAAGGTAATGAAACAATCACAACTTCAGCTAAAAGGCCAAAGACTGATGTCAGTTCTGAACATCCTCCCTTTTATTACAACATCCACAGACACAGCATTAAAGGAATGAATATGCCAAAGTAAGATAGCCAGTGAATGGCAAAATGTATATTTGATATTTTAATGACGTTGTGATTTAAATAAGATACAAAATCTCTCTTTTTTTCCTTTCCTTGCTGCAGGTTAAAAAAGTTTTTGTGCTATCTTTCACAAGCAGGCTTTCGAGTAAGCCGAACTCATTTTGACCCCATGGGTGTTCGTACAGATGCACCTCTCATGCAATTTAAATCGATCCTCTTAAAGTACAGCACCCCTACCTATACTGGAGGACAGTCGGAGGGCCATGTCCAGTCAGCATCCGAAGATACAGTAGCTGACAGGGTTGAAATGTCCATGAATGACAAAGCAGAAGCAAGCAGTTGCAGAAGATGGTAAATGTAGAGAAGAGCTGTCAGATGTCTGTATAGATGACCTAAGAGTTCTCTATACCAACTGTAGTTCTTTTTCTATTCTTTCAACTCAGTGGTGTAAAAATAAAAAACAGTGCTGTTTTCATTCAGAAAATTAGCAGTTTCTAACTTAGCTAGTTTGGGAGCTATGCTTTCCAGGTTTTTCTTACTGTAAAGAAAACTTAAAATTTTAATGAAAACATTTCATATGAAGCCAAGTTTATGACTGAGATCACCCTACCATTTAGTAACTCAGAAAACTTTCACTTGCAAAGTGTTGGCAATTTTGTGTCTGTTATGGAAGCCATCCTTTACTGTTCTTAATCACATGTCTACTTAAGCTGATTCATATCTTTTTCTGTTTGTAGCTCACAAAATGAAGCCAGGAGCCTTTTACATATGAAATTACCCTGAACAGAACAATGTTTTTTCATATCACTAATGCGATTTCACAATTACAAAGCTAAAATATGTTCCCAATTTTAAGAAATCATACTTCTTTCCACACTGATCTTTTATCAGTAGCTTTTGAGAATCTAAGTACTTGCCTGAGATAGAAATACATTTTTCTTAAAAGTTAAGGTCTAGAGGATCAAGTCAGAGTAAGATTTTGTCAAGTAAATTGAGACCGTTGTTCTAATATAGTAATTCTTCATAAGCACTGAAATTCTGAAGAGGAGAGTTTTTGCTGTAAATTAAATGGGGTGATCTCAAGTGCCTCAGTTAGCGCACGTACAGTATTCATTTGCTTGGTTGTGCTACCTCTCAGAAGTAAAACTTGTCACCTTATGAACTTATGAAGTGAGGATTTTTTTGTTGGGAGGGATAGATTTGTTTTCGGGTGTGTGTATGTGCTTCCTTTTTTTGTATAAGTAGCCCAGGCTAACATGACTATGAAAATCAGTGGAAACTCCATTAATAAATATTGTTCTTGCTTCATGTGAATGTAAGAGTTTTGATATAAAAGGATTTGGTATAAAGTTTAGATTTTTGTCTCAAGGACTTAATCGTATTTACCCTGAAGTACTTCTGAGAGGAAGTAACTTTTTACAAGTAATACTGGCTTGGGGGATGGAAGAGGGAGTTAGAACTGAAAGGTCTGAATATACTATATAAGAAAAGCAGGGACGCCTGGGTGCCTCATCAGTTAAGCCTTCAGCTCAGGTCATGATCCCAGGGTCCTGGGATCAAGCCACACATTAGGCTCAGCCAGGAGCCTGCTTCTCCCTCTAACACACACACCTCCCTCCCCGCTTATGCTTGTTCACTCTCAGATAAATGAAATCTTAAAAAAAAAAAAAAAAAAACCCATAACACATATACAAAAATCCAGGGAGTGAGGTTAACATAGTATATTAGCAGAAATTTTTAAAAAAACCACACCTTTTTATTACAGCATAGTTACAGCTGGGTTTTTGTTTTTTTTTTTTAAAGATTTTTTTTTTATTTATTTGACAGACAGATCACAAGTAGGCAGAGAGGCAGGCAGAAAGAGAAGGGAGGAAGCAGGCTCCCTGCTGAGCAGAGAGCCTGAATGCGGGGCTCGATCCCAGGATGCTGGGATCATGACCTGAGCCGAAGGCAGAGGCTTAAACCACTGAGCCACCCAGGCGCCCCACAGCTGGGTGTTTTTTTTTTCTTTTCTCCCATTAACAGAATCATGTTTTACTAAAATAAAGGTATAGATGAAGTGCAAGTTAGTTTCTGTAATGACCATAAAAAAAACTGTAATTCTTGCCAGTTCAAACTATTACTCACAAATGAGCACAAAAATAAGTTATTATTTTTGTTTATATAGTTAAAAATTACTGTAAATCCAGAATGCAAACCAGCACTTCGACCATCTGATTTACTACATATTATTAAACTGAGTATCAGTCTCAGCTTGCTAAATGCTTATCAGCATAACATTTTGATCAGTGATAAAGTTGGGTTTTAGGCCAGGAGCCTAATGTGATATCAGAATATATTAATTACTGTTATTTAAAATATGTCTGTATTAATTTCACATACACAGGGAAATTTTCCAAAGAAATTGCCGTGGGGAGTAGTTAAGAAATCTGTTAAGGTAATGCATCAACCTAAAGAGGAAACAATTTTAAAATTCCAAATAATGCTACATTAGCACCTTGTTCCTTTCCATAACAACTATAGTAGTTTGGGACATACAAATGTTGACTGCATTGTAAAGTGAACATGAATTACATCCCTCCATTAAAATTTGATTAACACAAGAAAGCAGTTTTTACTCTACCATCAGGAAATCAGTAGGTTGACTCTGCTAGTCACTTACATTACTACTAACCATACACTCAGGATATAGCAGGAAAAGGAAAAAAGAAATGGGTTTGGAGCCAGGGTGGTGGAATTGTGTTAAAACTCCATTTATCACTTGAGTTCAGTCAGATTCCACTCTGAATAAACGTATCATATTCTGGTTTCCAGAAAGCAGAACTGGAGACCAGTTTAGTAATCCCAAAGGCCTAGGAATTTCTTTCCTCCGTGCATAACTGCTCTGGTAAATGGTCACAAGTTACTTTGGAGAAAGCTGAGAGGAACATATATATTACGTCCTTGTGGTGTTATGGCAGGGTCCTTTACCAGAGTGCTCTGGGTATATGAATTAAATCAGGCCTGGGAATTGCTAAGGGATCATAACTAATATAGTGGCTCCAGATGTCCAACAAATGAATGGATAAAGGTGTGTGTGTGTGTGTGTATGTATAAAACCATAATGTGTGTATACACATAAACACACATACATACATACACACAATAGACTACTACTCAGCCATCAAAAAATGAAATCCTGCCATTTGCAATGACATGGATGGAACTAGAGGGTATTATGCTAAGCAAAATAAGTCAATCAGAGAAAGATAATGATCATATATCTCACTCATACGTGTAATTTAAACAACAGGATCGTAGAGGAAGAGAAAAAATAAGACAAAATCGGAAAGGGAGACAAATTAAGAGACTCTAAATCATAGGAAAAAAACAGGGTTACTGGAGGGAGAAGTGGGGGTGGGTGATGGGGTAACTGGGTGATGACATTAAGGGCACGTGATGTAATGAGCACTGGCTGTTATAAAAGACTGATGTATCACTGAACTCTAGCTCTGAAACTAAGAATACATTACATATTAATTGAATTTAAATATTTAAATAATTTTTAAAACACAGTAATAGGGGGGCTCAGATCACACCTGTTGTTTTCAGTTATATAAATTAAATAGGACCACTCTGGCCCTTTGGCTCACATGATCAATTAGCCAAGGCCAAAAAAATCACTGTCAGACTATACTGATCATCTGGTCAGTCTTTTACTGCCTATTATAGTAACTAAAATTATGTCCACCTTTCTGGCCTAGCAGGTAAGGGAACTAGGTTTCTGACAGCTGCCTGGGCAATGCCCAGTGCATACGGAGGTCCATTTCAACAGAAGCCTCTTCCACAGGCATCCCTGGCCAGTCGACATACTATAAAGCTTTTCAAGGAAGCTCTGTTCACCACATTTCCCAGTGCCTGTGTAAAGAGTTGACCAGGCTCTCCTAAGACATACAGTGAGACAGTAGGTGAGGAGATACCTATAATAATACATCCTCCCCAACATTCCTATAAATCTTTGATTTCCTTTCTGTACATTAGATTAAAGAATTTCTAGCATCTTACCTCCAATTTAGATGAGCCAGTGCTGAGTTTTTCTTTCAACCAAGTAAACAGTAACATCCTGCTGTTCAAGCTGACAAACTGAGCCAAAATTTCTGGTACAAGTATATTCATACCGATAATTTAACCCAATTAAAATTAGGTTCCTACAAGATCCAACATAGCTTATTTACACAGGCATATTCCATATATCGTTAGTGTATTTGATCAAAACAGCATTTTTTCATATCACACTTTGTACTTGTTCCAAGGACATGCAGGAATCTGACTATATCCTGCAGGCAAAGGACTATAAGGAGACAACAAATGAACTGCTTTTTCCAAGGAAACTCCTTAGAGTGAGGTTAGGGGTCACCTGCCAAAGCAGCAGACATCCAAGGGGTTTCTTCCGTGAGGCTCCATGAAGTCAGGAATTTAGAATACTCATTCATCCAAACCTTCCCAAAATTCTCATTCCAGTTCTCAAAAGTACTGCTGTTTGGGGCGCCTGGGTGGCTCAGTGGGTTAAACCTCTGCCTTCGGCTCAGGTCCTGGTCCCAGGGTCCTGGGATTGAGCCCCGTGTCGGGCTCCCTGCTCAGTGGGGAGTCTGCTTCTCCCTCTCCCTCTGCTGCTCCCCCTGTTTGTGTGCATACTCTCCCTCTCTGATAAATAAAATCTTAAAAAAAAGAAAAAGAAATGCTTCTGTTTCCTGACCAGTGTCTCTACTCTGGCTTGGAAGAGAGCAACATAGCAAATTCAGCCAATTTACAGGAGCAGTTTCTTAACCAGTAGCTCAGTCTTAAAGCTACAGTGGAGGTTGGAAAAGTGAACATCTCACAGTTTCAGTCTCCATAGAGACGGACTTTCCCTCAGGGAATTCACAAAGCCCATGAGAGGTTACAAAGACTGAACATCTTAAAAAAAAAAAAGTGTCTACATTTGTCTATAACACCTTGTCATCTACAGCAGTATGATCCCTTTCTTTGCAGTCACCCTCCTTTCCCCACCCAGAAAGGACCAAACCCCTCTTCTAGCCCAAAGATCCTTTACTAGCTCTGAAGAGGAGATAAAACTGTTAACTTTAAAACGTGAATAAACTGTGTATTTGAAATCCCCAAACTGCAAACTTCTTCAACCGACTTCATGCAATTGAAATGGAATGAAAGTTTTAGATCATGTAGGCCAGAGAATAAGATTTGCCAAGTAAAAATATTTCCTGTGGCGCCTGGGTGGCTCAGTGGGTTAAAGCCTGGTGCATTTCTTGAAGGGAATGAAATGTAAGCTTCAGGGCCTATACCCAGATGGCCTGAATAGTCAGAAGAAATTAAGAGAAAACGTAGGGGCATCTGAGTGGCTCAGTGGGTTAAAGCCTCTGCCTTCGGCTCAGGTCATGATCCCAGGGTCCTGGGATCGAGCCCGCATCGGGCTCTCTGCTCAGCGGGGAGCCTGCTTCCTCCTCTCTCTCTGCCTGTCTCTCTGCCTGTCTCTCTGCCTACTTGTGATCTCTGTCAAATAAATAGATAAAAATCTTAAAAAAAAAAAAAATTTCCTGAGTGGCATATTAATTGCAATACCTATATATTTATATGAGACTTAGAATGACATAGTGTTGTTTTTACATAGATTATCTCCTATAATTCATAGCAAGGCTAAGCAAGATTCATTTACCCAATGGTATTCTAAAACCGGCAAGTGGAAGTGCCAGGATCCAATATCAGGCTGACCTCAGTGCCACAGCTTTCAGCCACTTGGTGATTTGTCTTTAGTAAAGGAAATACATACATAAAAGTTTAAATGCAACTTCACCAAAGACAGTCCCATAGAAAATTCTGGTACAGATTACAAAATTATAGTTAACCACTGACCTACTGTATCTTTTCTATCTGAAACCCTTTGAACCACTGTATTTTATACTCACTAATTATCTATGCAGATGCAGAAAGCACTTCCAGCTTCATTTCCCTTTTCTACCAGCATAGTTATTTTTGACTAATAGCAAAATCACTGCAAGCTACAATGGCAGCATTCTGGGGACTTTCTGTTAGAAGGGAGCAGTCATCTCACCATAATTATGGGGCCGTCTCCACTATGCCTGGTATCCCAAGTCTCACGCAGCTCACTGCTCCTCTTTGGCTGGATCAGTGGATAGTGATCTGGTAGTAAAGGAAAGTATCTGTGGGTCCAAATATTCCTTAGACACACCATTAACCTACCCCATTTTCACACCCATTTTCCACACTAGTCTTTCCAGTAAGGCAAAGTCTCCAATCGTTAAGCCTTTTGGGATGTTTTTGATCTTGTTTCATCCTGTACATCAGTAACTGTCAACTGTTCATCATCCGTGTGAGAACACCTAACTTCCCAATGTGCTGATAACTAACATCTATTATCTATCTCAACACTCCTTGCCTTTGACCTGTCAAATTTATTCATTTAAAAAAAATTATTCCTTTGGCATCATTTTAGTGGGGTTTGGTTTAAACTGGGCAGTTTACACAGACTAAAGAGAAGTATATTTTTAGCAAATATCTTTTGCCAGTTGAACAGTACCTCCTTCAGTGTATTTTTATTACTGGTCACCAAATAAAATTTAGCCATCTTATTTTTTGCTAAGAGATTAATTTAGCATAATATAGTATGCTTTCATCTTTACCTTAGGAATTGTCTAAATTGTGTCTAAGCCCATAATAGATATTTCTTATCTCCCCAAAACATGTTTAAGTCCTATCCTGAGTACATCAGAATGTGGCTGTATTTGGAAATAGGGTTATTTAAAGAGGTAATCTGGATTAAATGAGGTCATTGAGGTTCGGCCCTGATCGGATATGACTGGTGTCTTATGACATACACATGCATGGGGAAACATGTGAAGACAAGGGGAGAAAATGCCATCTATAAGCCAAGGAGAGAGGCCTCTAAAGAAACACCACCACTTTTGATCTTGGATTTCCAGCCTCCAGAACTGTAAGAAAATAAATGTTTGTTGTAATGGGGTACTTGTTATGGTAGCTCTAAGCAAACTAATACAGCCATCTAAAGTAGAAATTGGTAGCAACTGTTAATATATATAATGAAAGAAAAATCACTTAAGATTTTGAGGGGTTTGAAATTTAGTGTTAACTTAAACTGAACAGAACTCTCCAATTACAGTCTGCTAAAATAACCAGTTTAAATATACAACTAATTTATCTGAAGTCAACTCCGAATTATAGTTAGAAAAGGAAATTTTGATTTCTAGCTTTAAATTTCCAGAAGTACAGCAACTAGGGGAGAACTTCTTTAATAGGAAGGAAATGAATAGTCATATTCAAAAAGGTCATAAGTTTTACACCAAATAAACGAATCACCTGTGACATCAAGACATTCTATTTATAAGTGTAAGAATGCATCACCAAGGGGCACCTGGGTGGCTCAGTGGGTTAAAGCCTCTGCCTTCGGCTTAGGTTGTGATCCCAGGGTCCTGGAATCGAGCCCCTGGAATCGAGTGGGGAGCCTGCTTCCCCCTCTCTCTGCGCGCCTCTCTGCCTACTTGTGATCTCTGTCAAATGAATAAATAAAATCTTAAAAAAAAAAAAGCATCATTAAATGTTTAAGCTGGAAGCAACTTCAGCTCTTTACAGTCTTAAGGTAGAAGGTTATGTTGAGATCTTCTATTCATATACATATCCACAGCTATAAATTTTCCTCTAAGCACTGCTTTAGCTTTGTTCTATAAGTTTGAGAATGCCACATCGTCATTTCATTCACTTTGAAGTATTTCTAGTTTACTTTTTTACTTTTTCTGGTATTTTTTAGGAGTACTGTTTAATTTCATTTGTGAGTTAACCAAATTCCTTCTGCTATTGATTTCTAAATTCACTCCATTATAGCCAGAATCTGTATGCTGCTATATTTGTGTATCTGCATGTGTATTTTTTTTTTAAGATTTTTACTTATTTATTTGACAGAGAGAGAATCACAAGTAGGCAGAGAGGCAGGCAGAGAGGAAGGGAAGCAGGCTTCCCGCTGAGCAGAGAGCCCGATGCGGGGCTCGATCCCAGGACCCCGGGATCATGACCCGAGCCGAAGGCAGAGGCTTTAACCCACTGAGCCACCCAGGTGCCCCTGCATGTGTATTATTTTAAGTTTACCAAGACTTGTTTGATGTAAACCTGTCCACACTGGAGATCATTCCACGTGTTCTGCTATTGTCGTGTGAAGTATGCCACAGGTATGTTAGGTCTACTTCATTTTACTGTGTTGTTCAAATCTTCTCTTTCTTTGCTGATGTTCTGCCCAGGTGAACTGTCCCCCATGACAACAGGTATTAACATCTTCAACTATTATTGTCGATTTCTCCCTTCAATTATGCCAATTTTTGCATCGTCACTATATCTTAAGGTCCGGTTGTTTGAATACATGTTTATAATTATTACGTTTTCCTGATGAACTCTTTTATCATTATAAAATATAATTCATCTCCGGGACACCTGGGGAGGGCCAGAGGGAAAGGAAGACGCAAACACCCTGCTGAGCAGGGATCGTGATGCTGGGCTCAATCCCAGGACTCTGGGATCATGAACTGAGCCCAATGCAGTGGCTTAACCGACTGAATCACCCAGGTACCCCCTTAATTGACTTTTTCTTTCATGACGCTAAATGTCTGTCATTCACTACCTTCTGGCCTCTGTGACTTCTCATAAGGAAGCTATTAGTTGTATTAAAGATCCCTTGTATGTGATGAATTACTTTCCTCTTGCTGCTTACAAGAGTCTTATTTATTTAGCATTTGTTGAGCTTCTTTGATGTGCAGATTGATGTTTTTCATCAAATTTTTAAATTTTTTAACAATTATTTCTTAAAATACTCTTTGAGCCCCTCTTCTTCCTCTCTTTCTGGGACTCTCATTAGGCACTTGATGGGTGTCCCACAGGTCTCAGCAGCATTCTCCTCTTCTGTTGATACTGTTGATACTCTCAATTGGACTGTGTTCTCATTTGCTGAATATTTCTTTACCTCTTTAGTGTTATTCTCATTTGTTCTCATATCTACTTATTAAGATACGGTTTCTTTTAGTTCTTTGGACACGTTTTAAGACACTAACTTAAAGTCTTTGTTTAGTAAGTCCAACATCTGGGTATCTTCACTCTTTCCTACTTCTTCACATATATTGTAAATTTTTGTTGAAAACTAGACATTTAAAATAATACAGATTGAGTGACCTTCCTGGATTAATTCTAATAAGACACTGCATTCTTTGCTGTGTGTGATCACTATACTCTACTTCATTAATTTAGAGGTCACTATACTCTACTTCATTAATTTAGAGGTCAGCTAATGCTTAAATGCCTTGAAACAATGGCATAACTCCCTCGGCCTTGTTGAAGTGCTCTGTAAATGTGCTGGGATAGGCCTCCAACACCACAACATGTAGTTTTGTTTTGTTTTTTTCCCAACTCGACCTCAGTATTCACTTCCTGCTTGCAGAGGCTCATGTTGTGCCAGAGGTACAATTAGTGACTTCTTTTTCTCCCCCATGGGAATGCATATAGCCTTGCACATGCATGCGGCCTTCGATATTCACAGGAATATGCTGAAGCTTTTCAAAGTCCTACACGGACATGTCATTCCTCAGCTTTTCCTTTTTTTTATTTTGGCCACCTTCTTTTTAGTCCCAATTGGTATCACTGCCTCGAAACACTGCTATGCTAAACAACTGAAGCTGTTTTTAACAAACAGGCTGTAGACAGGGCTCTATACACACAGGCAGAGTTAGATCAAATAAAGATGAGTTCTGGGACTAGAGCTATTCAGTGAAGGACCAGACAAGTCAAATAGTGATGGTTCTCTGGGATGGGCTTTTTGGTGAGCTTTAAGCCCCTTCCAGGGGTTCCAAGGCTGCAGATTTTCACTGCTACCATAGTTGCAAGGCTATTCCTTTTCAAGGCTATCCAGAAGTGGGGGGAAAAGGGTAGAGCAATCTCTAATGCTATGGAACTTACAGTTTTTATTACTGATAAATATTCAGATTACTGAAAGCCTTTAGTTCAGTTTCAGAGTTCTGAAAAACTTAATTTTGACAACTTTCACAGTGTTCTCATCACTTTTATGGAAGAACAGATTTTCAGAGGTCTTTATTCCATTAATTTAGAAGCGTTCTCAAGGAAGTAATTTTTAGAGTGACAACTGCATGCAAATATTCCTTTCTCATAACTATGTTTCTATTTTATTTTATAAAAGCAAGTATTTCTAAGTAGAATGTGAGGGGATTTTAAAAAGACATCTTAAAAAAAAAAAAAAGACACCTTTTCTCATCTAGCATTTCAGTTATTTCATGTTTAGATACCTAAATCAGAATCCTGACCCTCAATTTCCTAAAATGTACAAGGGAAATATGATCTTCACAAGGTTCAAAGAATTTTAAATTATAATGTAAAACTTACAACAAAGCTACAGTAATCAAAACAGTGTGGTACTGGCAAAAGGACAATCATATATGTAGACCAGGTGGAATACAGAGCCCAGAAATAAACCCTCACATATACAGTTAATCTCAAGTAAGACTGCCAAGACAATGTAATGGAAAAACAGCAGTCTTCTCAACAAACGGTGCTGGAAAAACTGGATATCCAAAAGCAAACAACAAAGCTGAATCCTTTCCTCTTACCATGCACAAAACTCAAAATGGATCAAATACCTACATATAATAGCTAAATCTATAAATAAAACTCTTAGAAGAAAACATATATAAGACATTCCTAACACTGGATTTGATAATGCTTTCTTGGATAAATAGGACACAAAAAGCATAGGCAACAATGAAAACAACACAAATAGGCAAACTAGACTTCATCAAAATTAGAAATTTTGTGCACCAAAGGACACTGTCAAGAGAGTAAATAAGTAACCCACAGAATGGGACAAAGTATTTCTACATCATATATCTGATAATAGATTAAAAAACTCCTACAATTCAACAAATCACCACCCAATTAAAAATGAGCAAGATCTGAACAGACATTTTTCTACAGAAGATATACAAACAGCCAATAAGCATATGAAAAGATTAGTATCACAAGCTTTTAGGGAAATTTAAATCAAAACCACAATGAAACAACACTTTACCCTCATTAGGGTAACTATTAAAAAACAAACAAATAACAAGTGTTGGTGAGAATGTGGAGAAACTGGAATCCTAGTACACTGCTGGTGAGAATATAAAACAGTGCAGGCCCTGGGGAAAATGGTTTGGGGTTCCTCAAAAAATTAAACATAGAATTACTGTATATTCCAGCAACTGTGCTTCTAGGTATATACTCAAAGAATTTAAAACAGGGACTCAAACAGATACTTGTACAAAAATGTACACAGTAGCATTATTCGAACAGCAAAAAGTGTCCATCAATCTATGTCCATCCAAAGATAAATGGATAAACAAAATATGACATAAATATACATGGATGAACCTTAAAAACATGCTAAATGAAATAAGACAGACACAAAGGACAAATATTATATGATTCCAATTATAAAAGGTGCCTAAGATAGTCAACTTCAAAGAGCGAAACAATAAAGGTTACCAAGGGCTTGAGGAATGAGGGTAGGGAAAGGAATGGGGAGTTACTGTTTAATGAATCCAGGGTTTGTTTGGGATGATGAATTTAAAGTTGTGAAACTAGATAGCAGTGATGCACACAACACTGTGAATGTACTTAATGCAACTGATTTATACACATAAAAATGGTTCAAATGGTAAATTTGGTTAAATTTTAAAATGATAATGTATCTTAAAGGCCCTTACCTCATTTGGTGAGCCTTTTGTTTTTCAATTGAAAGAGTGGGTATACAAGTTACTTAGATAAATAGTTACAAAACCTTGGTTGGTGGTGATGGTAAATAGCACCCACCCACCCACCACACACACACACACACACACACACACACGCTACTACTACTACTACACTCAGTGCTCTACCAAATACCTATTATATTTTGCAAAGAATTACACATCTAATGAATTCACTAATGACGCAGAGTTTACATCCTCCCATACCAACAGATAGAAACACATACATTCTCTAAGCACAAAGCTTATATTCACAAATAATTTTCTGCTTCAAGACAAAATTTCAATTAATCACAATGGGAATTTAGTTATTTAATGCAACCACTAATCTAATATCACGAATAAAATCTAAGCAGTTATATCACAAAACCAGGGTTATATGCAGTGGACATGCATTAATAATCTATACAACTTAACAGTACACCCAGTACACCAGAAAAGGAATTGAATACAAAATTTCCCTTGATTTTTGGTGGTCTTCAAATTTCATGGCACAATAAAACTGTAAAAACAGATTTGAAATATTTTCAGTAAGACAGTAAAAAATTTAATGAGCCTTTAAGTTTTCATATTGGACTGAAGATTTAAAACATCAAGCTGGCCCCAATCTGTCAAAAATGACAGATAAATATTTACAATGTCTAGACAGGTTACTTAGTTACAATGGAACTGGAGGACTACTCAACCCTGGCGGGCAAAAAAAAAAAAAAAAAAAAACCTTTGAGGTTAATTTCTCAATGCAATCAAGTCTTTGTAAATACTGTGATAATTATAAACCTGGAAACATACCTGGAATCAGGACAGTGATGAAAAGCAACACACAAGTCAATCTTATTTCTGATCTGTCTTCATAAAGCCTTCTGGCTCTAAAAGCCCAACACTGTCCCTAAATATAAAACTAAATTAAGAAGAACAAAATGACTTTACCCTACTTGCTGACATTCTTCTACAAAATAATCTTTCACTAGGGCAGGGCTCAAGCTCCATTAACTTGCTTCTCTAGAGTGTGATTAGCAGAGCACCAAATTTATAAAGTAATAGGGCCACCCAAAATGCTGAACACACTTTTCAAACAGAAGTAAACTTTTTTTTTCCAGTTGTTAGTTAGTTCTATGTGCCATGTTATTCTTGAAACTTACGTGGCTACCAAGAAGAAAAGGATTAGGGAAGCTTTGAACATATCTTGTACTTTTCATCAAGGCTAAAGTGCAAAATATCTCCATATCTCTGGTATTTTAATAGGAAAAAACATCAAACACACATAATAAAGGAACTGAAGTGACAGTAAAGCTAATACAAAAAGACCTCTTTAAATATACACTTGAAGACTACATAAGACCAATTTAATTTTTCTTTCTTCAGTGAAATCTGTAAATGAACCAAGTTCTCATAGAACTTGACATTTTGCTTCTCTTTCCCAGGATCAGAAATTCCAAAATTAGAGGGAAAAAATGGAAAAAAATAACATTGCATGACAATGGACACTAAGTTCATAAAGAACCTTTTTTAAAAAATGAGATATTATGGAAGAAAATACCATGAAAATAATAATCCTATGAGAATTGTTTTTTAAGCACAGTAAATTTGAGCCTTGGTCTTCATGAAGATACTACAGCTTATATAGAAAACTATAAATATACAAGACTCCAGGAAAAAAAGTCAAAATACATATTATTTAACATTCTGTAGGCCTAAAAAACTTTTGAGGGGAGGGAAAAGGATAGCCAACTGAATCTTCACTTAAGAATATGGAACTGTGAAAAATTCCTGGGTCAAAAGGGTGCTCCAAATGGAACCATACTTCATGAAAACATACAACTTAGATATATTTTTAAAAGGAAAGAAAAAGTCCTAAATAATTGCAGTCCCTTCCAAAAAGGAAATTTTAAATTAAGGGGAAAAGATTCTAATAGTGTAAACGAGTCTGGCTCAGAAAGAAAACTGAACAACATATCCAAGATTCTGTCCATAAAAGTAAAGACGTTACATCTTTAATATTAAAGAAATAGGCTATAAAAAAAGTTCATTCTCAGACTTGGTTTTAGTAAAAGCTCATTTGTGCTCCTTTGTGGGTGCATAATAAAGTTCCATGGGTTTGTTCACTTTCCAGTATTTCTCGCTGACCAATTCCAGAGAAAAAGAGCCATTTAATACCTAAAACAGAAAAAGAAACAACTAAAAAACTATTCAAAGCACAGCAGTGAGATTAAACAAATATCAAAGTCCATTTTTTTTTAATCTTAGGATAAAACTTGTCACATACTATTCATAAAAGAACAACCAAAAGATATCAAAATAATTACCCCATTGCAATTTCTCATTCTGTCAGGGTCTCAGGGTCCTGAACATTTTTACTAGGCCCCACCAAAACACCTGCCAGTCTCATATGGTGAATGTGCTCCCGGTTTCAACAGCCTATGCTTTTAAATACTCACAGTGAACTGCCCACTGGCTGTTGCTATGTAAATGGTATACTGCTTCTCACTGGCCGTATCAAGGTTCATCTGGTTTGATTCTCCTTTGCTTCGAAGTTCCTCCAAAGCTAACCTCACAGCCAGATACTTGGATAAGTGATCAACGGTGGCATTACCTGAAGTCTTTATGTATCTGGAAAAAATAAATCATTAATAATTTAATTTCTACACTAATGATAAAAACATCCTCAAATTATAGAATACATTTCTAACAAGCTGAATAAAATGTAAATGTCTCAATTACTGATAACAGAGTACCAAAAATTTACTCCTCTATTACCTAAACATTTTTTATTGCAAGGTGCAGAAGAGGGGAAAGTACACACTCACCATCTGTCTACAAGGGCATGAAAGCTCTACTTTACCATCTGTAAATATGACATGACAAAAATCAAATACAAGGAGTACTGCAGCAGTGGGAAAGAAAATACCCCTCAACCCCAAGAAGCAGAATTCTACCATCTACAGCAGCAAGAGGAATAATAAAATTCTGAGCAAATTTTATACTAAGAACTGATCAATTTTCTGGTTTTTAAAACAGAGCCAAGAAGCACTAATCTTGAGACTTTTTCTTAAAGCATGGTTTATAATTCAATCACTCTTTGAACAAGTTAAAGGACTCTTCTTCCCCCTCTACCTAGGAGGCTCATTCCTTTTGCTTATTCATTTATTTTTAAGATTTTATTTATTTATATGAGAGAGAAAGAGAGAGAAAGCATGAGTAAGTGGGGGGAGGGGCAGAGGAAGAGGGAGAAGCAGGCTCCCCACTAGGCAGGGAGACCAACACAGAGCTCAATCCCAGGACTCTGGCATCATGACCTGAGCTGAAGGCAGAGCCTTAACAGACTGAGCCACCCAGGTGCCCCAGGGTCACTCCTTTTAGATACACAAATGTGGGCAGGAAGCACACAAAGAAGAAGGAAAACTGTAATCTAGGCAGCCAGAACATCCAAAAGAGCCCTGGCGATCAATGGCATGACAAATACTGCCCCTACTTCTTACATAAAATTGCCTTTTAACTCCAAATTAAGTATTATGAATTCAAATAATCTGGAGCTAACCTACACACTTACCTTGTCTGTGCACTATCATCTTTTTCCATTAGTGTGGGATGAGGCCTGAATACTAATTCAATTTCACTAGCACCATCCATTACCGGATCAATTGCCACTGTTGCATTGTTATTATCAAGCTCAAGCCCGGAATCATCAGATGTTTTGGTCCGTTTGTTACTAGGTCCTGCTTCCTGATTACTGTGTGTGGAAGCATTACTACAGTGAGAACTGTCACCATTGTCTTCTGCTCCACTGCCATTTTCGATTTGTTGTTTCTTGCCTCGCTGTAATCTAGTGAAGGAAAAATAAGGAGTTGCATAAAATTTATATTTGGACCTTTTGAATGCACTGATTTTGAAACATGTTTACTGAACTTTAGAATTCTCAAAAGTCTTCATAGCTGAATTTGCTCCAAGCTGGATAATGGCATTTATTTTGAAACTTCATGTCCCAGCAATTTTTAAAGAACCTTACTCACACAGATAATTTGAATGACTTAAACGAATCTATGTAGTCACTTCAAATGTTTATAGTCACAAAAATAATTTTCTTTGTTGACTACAGGAATTATATTATTTACATGTTGATAAATTTTTTTGTTATGAGATTTTAAATCTAAACAAAGACATGATTCAGAAATGAAAATGTGAAAGTTCTAAAGGAAGATATTCATGCCTCTTTAATTAAAGGTTCTTACGGAAACAAGACTGAAGAGAACGTTAAGCAGTCCCTCCCTGCCAACCTCACTCAAAGTCTGCTACTGCAATATAAAATTATGCTGGTGAGAAAAATGAGATGGATAGCTAAATCACAAGCATGGATACAGAAGCAGTCTAACAAGCTCGAAAACAGAAACAAACAAAAAAACACCAATAACTGGGCAAGGTGCTTTGTGTACAGATCTGACTTACTCATCAAAACAATGGTTACGGAAAACGATCATTACAGTAGTTAACATTATCGTCATTTTATAGTTGAGAAAACCAATGAAACTGAAGTTCAAAGCTCTATGGTTATAAGCTAGTAAGTACCAGAACTAGAGCTAAGATGTGATGCACATTCTACCGCACTGCCCCCCTCTCTACCTGTATATGAAAGAAATATGAGAAATGACCTGCACTTCTAAGATAGTATCATTACTTGTTTACTGCCAGTACAAGCAAATCATAGCCCACTGCTTAGGAAACATGCTCAAGAACCTGTCATTTTTTTTTTTTAAAAACAACAAAACACAAAATACTGTTTATGAAATCTATGTATCATTTCAAAATTAAGTGGGGATCATTAACATATCAAATGACAAAACTATGATCCAAAAAGATGTAAACAGATATAGCAAAATATTAGTCTTAAAAATGTGAAATAAGGGGCACCTAGGTAGCTCAGCCTCTACTTTGGCTCAGGTCATGATCTCAGGACCCTGGGATCGAGCCCTGCATCAGGCTCTCTGCTCGGCGGGGAGCCTGCTTCCCACCCCCAACTCTCTGCCTGCCTCTCTGCCTACTTGTGATCTCTCTCTGTCTGTCAAATAAATAAATAAAATCTTAATAAAAAGTGAAATAAGTCAGTCACGATTCCATGTATATGAGGTATTTAAAGTAGTCAAATTCATCAAAACAGAAAGTAGAATGGTGGTCGCCAAGAGATGATGAAATGAGTTGTTTAATGGGTATAGAGTTTCGGTTTTATAAGATGAAAAAATTTCTGGAAATTGGTTGTACATTAATGTGAATGTATTTATAATACTGAACTGCCCTCTTAGAAATGGGTGAGATGGTAAATTTTACATTATATCTTTTTTATCACAATTTAAAATACATATATATGATATAAACAGGCCAAAATTATGAAACAGAAAAATACAACAGTGAAAATATAAAGACCACACTTAAATATTTCCTAAAATCTACAACTAAAGCAAAAGCAAAGTTGTTTCAGTTGATTATAAAGTAATCTAACAGGTTACTTGTCCTAATGTATTTATTTTTATCCCAAACTTCTTTCCAAAAAAGTGTGAGGTTGGCAGACCTAGGTTAATTTATTTCAGGCATCATTCTTAAAATAATGTTCATCATAGAGATTAATAGCTTATTATATCTTGCATTTATCAAATCATATGTATAATAGTCCATACCATTCTAGAGGTAGCATTTCAAGACCTACACCATCAAACTTAAATGTCATTTGAGGAACAATAACAGTAATTAGGAATATCAATATTTAGCTTCTATCCTTGCTCGGCAGGGAGCCTGCTCCTCCCTCTGCCTGCTGCTTCCCCTTCTTGTGCACACTCTCTCTCTCTGACAAATAAATATATAAAATCTTTTAAAAAAAAATTAGCTTCTACTATTTAAAGAACTAGTAGAAAGAAGCAGAATCTGAAATAAGAATCCAACATAAATATTTTGACAAAGACAGATCAAGATTGCTACACATAAGAAATTAATTTTAATTCAATATAAAAGAACTTAAAAAATTCATACATTCAGAAATATTTACTGAGCAGCTGAAGCCAAGCATTGTTCTATGCACTGCAATTATAACAATCAGAAATACTGACAGTCTCTCTGCCCTCTAAGGACTTATATCGTTCTATGTAGCAGGTAACACATACATGTCAGAGAATAAGTTCTGTGGAGAAAAAGAAGGGAGGGTAAGATGGTTGGAGTCCTGAGGTAGAAGATGGGAACTTAGCAGACATCTGAAGAAAGAGTGTGCCATGTGGATTATCTGGAGGAGGGTTCCTTAAAGAGAGAATAAGTATAAACGGCCTTGAGACAAAACCATGCTTCGGAAATCTGAAGATCAGCAAGGAAGCTGTAATAAAGTTGTGAACAAATGAAAGGAGCTTCTATCACATACGCCCACCATTAGAAATGTTCAAGCAAAATCAAAGGACTATCTATAAAAGATTTTGCAAAGGGGACTCTTTGTCCTCCTTAAAATGGTATCTAAAATGAGCACCATTAAAGTCCCTCAAACTCTCAGAAATGCATAACTCTTTCAAAATAAATACACTCAACACTTAATACTTTACTTTGCTCAACAGAGGTGTAGGTCAGTTTAATATAGTTACAATGTAGCACATCTTCAAAACCACCTCCGAACCTTAAAAATAGCAATGCCTGGAACTCAATCAAAGATTCTGATTTGTTTGGTTTGGGATGATACTGGAGGTCCTAAAATTTTAAAACTTTCTGTGATTCTGATGTTCAGCCAAGGTGAGAAACAAAAAACTGGGATGGGGCTTTACTGGCATCTCTTACTTTGGAAAACGATGACTCTCACTGAGGCCTGAATATATGAGGAAGTATCAGAAAGGAAACGACAATGAGGGTAAGAAAGTGGCCAGATTATGCAGGGTGTGGAAGATCATCATTAAGGTCATTTAACCTGAAAGCGAGGAGAAGATAGATGTAAGAGGCTTCAAAGCAAAGGAGAACCATGATCTGACTTTCAATTTAACAGAATCACTCTCGCTGATGTGCTGAGAATAGACTTTGTAAGGAAAAGCATGGAAAATAAAAAGACCAATTAGGAGGCTATTTCAATACTACAAATGAAAGATGGTGGTAGCCTAGACTAATGTGGATATATTATGGAAAAAGTTAAATATATATTTATTCACAGATTGGGATATACAATGTGAGAAAAAAGAAAAATGTTAAGGGTGACTCCAAAGTTTTTGGCCAAAGCAAGTGGAATGACAGTTGCCATCAACTGAAATGAACAAGTATGAAGAGGAGTAGGGGGTAAGAATAAAAAGTTCAGTATTGGACATGTTAAATTTGAGTTAAGGAATAAGCTAATTTATACAAAAGGAACTAGGAGAATTATTGTCTCCTGAAAGCCAAGTGAAGAAAACCATTCAAAGAGAAATTAAGTGTCAAATGCTGCTGAGGAAGACAGGAAAATGAGGTCTGAGAATCAGTAATTAAATTTTGCAATTTGGAGGTCAATGGAAAATTTGATAAAGTGATATGGAGGTAGGGGAGGGGAAAAAAGCCTGAATACAGGGGATTCAAAACAGAATGGGAGAAGAACTGGAGATAGTGAGCACAACTTTTTCAAGCATAGAAATAATATTTTGCTATAGAAATAAAAGAAAAGAAATGGTAATTGGAGGGGGAAGTGGGTACAACAGAGAATAGTATTGTAAACCAAAAACCCTATTAACACCTGGAGGTATATATTATGCCTGCATGGAAAGAAAATCATGCAGAACTTCTATTTATTGTTACGTTGTATCTTTTTCAAAGTGGAGGCTGCTAAGTAAATTCAATACTTTAATAAAAGTATTCAGAAAAACGGCCACCATCACTGGCCTTCTTTCCCACATACCTGTTCATGGCCTGTATCTTCAGTCCTTCCTCAATGCTGTGACTGAGTGCTTGCTGATTATTGTGCTTGTTGATCCTGGCTAATACTCTCTCTTGATGAGCTTCATACTCATCACGACTTGGATAAATTTTGCTGATAAGCGCATCAAAGTTTGGGTCTGGCCTCAGTGATCTTTTAGAAACTAGCTTTTTCCGACAGGTAGGACATTCTTTATTGCTAAATAAAAAGAGGGGAAAGAAAATGTAAACAATGTCAGTATCTTTGAGCTAAGGACAAAAACATCCAACTTCTGGATAGTTATCTCTATTCTAATACCTTTACTCAGTCACAGGAATTTAAACTGATTAATCTGAATTTCTTTGAAAATCTGATTTGAGAGTAAGCAAGATTTTGGGAACTTCAGGCAGTATTTGCCAACAGGCAAAAATTCTATTACTTTCCAATGATAATTCAAATATAATCATTTTAGAAATAAAAATCTATTCCTTGGGGCGCCTGGGTGGCTCAGTGGGTTAAAGCCTCTGCCTTCGGCTCAGGTCATGATCCCAGGGTCCTGGGATCGAGTCCCGCATCAGGCTCTCTGCTCGGCAGGGAGCCTGCTTCCCCCTCCTCTCTCTGCCTGCCTCTCTGCCTACTTGTGATCTGTCTCTCTGTCAAATAAATGAATAAAAAAAAAAAAATTAAAAAAAAAAAATCTATTCCTTGCTAATATAAATTTTCCTTGATATCCATGCCCTACAAGGAAAATTTAATCACTAATACATATTAATTTATCGACTCTTTTATTAAAATAGCATTCATAAAGATACTTTTTATATAATTTAGAAGTGGAAGAACCACTGTTTCATGCTTTGTAATTTCCTCAAAACAAATACTCATGCTACAAAGCTTTTTAAACTGTATAAAACCAACTGTTTCAAAACAAAGATTCTCCAATAATTAAAACTTAGATTTAGAAAAATTTCCAATTCTCAAATGAATACTTAGAGCGTATTTCTCAAAACCCATATAAGCACCATGTTGGTATAATTAAATACCTAGTATAACTCATTTCAACATACCCACTTCTGAGGGCTGTGATGATGCAGTCTGCACAAAAACGATGTAAACACTCCTTTGTCGTCATGGTGTTCTTCAACATATCCAAACAAATTGGACACATTAATTCACTGTGTAGACTTCGAGGTGAAACCACGATTTCCAAGCCATCCGTTATTGCCTCCTATAGAAGAGTCACTTTAAAATTAAATGCTATTTTTTTTTTATTACGGACAAGTTCAAACATAACGAAAGTACTGAAAACGACAAATATCAACTATGTACCCATCACCCAGCCACCACCACTACCAACTCAGTTTTATCATAATCTTCCCCAACACCCCAGCCCCACCAATTATCTTATTTTAATGCTAAAAAATAACATAATAATGTGTTGAAAAGCCAAGTAACATAATAAAAAAACACTGAATTTAGAACCAGATGCCTTGCGTTCTAGTTCCAGCCATATTAACATGACTCTAAATAATAATTTAACATTGTCTTCTTACCTTCAAAATGGGGAAGGTAAAGCTAAATAAACTTTAATTCTTCTATCTCCACAAATTCTACCATTTTGATAACAAACTATCTATTTCATGCCATCCATTTAAATAGTTTAAGATTCCAATACAAGTATTTTGGGGCGCCTGGGTGGCTCAGTGGGTTAAAGCCTCTGCCTTCAGCTCAGGTCATGGTTTCAGGGTCCTGGGATCGAGCCCCACATCGGGCTCTCTGCTCAGCAGGGAGCCTGCTTCCTCCTCTCTCCCTGCCTGCCTCTCTGACTACTTGTAATCTCTCTCTGTCAAATAAATAAATAAAATCTAAAAAAAAAAAAAAAAGATTCCAATACAAGTATTTCTAATGTACACACAGTTTAACAGGGTTTCATTTTGAAAGCACTTCTTGAACCTTAAGTCTTGATCCACAAAAGCAGTTTTATACAAAGTGGTCAGGTTCTCCGGCTAACCTACAAACTAATTTAATTCACAGTACCAGTATTAGTATTTCTAACTGTTATGTGTAAAAATGTTTCAGTGCAAAAATGCATTTGGGGTTCCTGTGTAGAATTCCAGCACATCTCCCAGTGGCAGAGATGACTCCTGCTTTCTTCACCATTACCCACCTTTCCCACAAGGTGGCACTGAGCACAAATTATCTAGCTCTGAAGTTACCAATAATGGCTCCTATGGATTGAAGAAAGATGTCTAATAGGTGGCTCCTGAAGAGGAAGGTGCAGATAGAAATAAAAGGCTTCCCATATGTTACTGACACTTCCTATTTCCACTGGCTCTCCACACTTGTGTTTCCTCTACAGGGAAAGACACAGAAACTATTGTCCATTAAGATACTGTCCATGAAGGACTCGAGTAAAATATCTACATTTACAGTAACTACCACTATTTTTGAATGTCTTATTATGTCTCAACCTCTCTATAGAAAGCACTTTCAGTGTTTTTACTTAATTCAATACAAAGTTTTGATTCAGGAATTAAAACCTCCATTTCACAAATGAGGAAATTATCAGAGTATGATGACAACTCAGCTAGTAACCAAGTCTGTCCTTTTCCTCTTTAAAACTTGCCTAGCAAAATCCCAGCCCAGGATAAACTCGACCATCCACGTTCTTGATCTATGTACCTGTGCAGGTGTCTAGCACTGTGGGAGAAAAAAAGGGGGGGAAATCAACCAGACTGGTATCACTAAAAATTTCACAAGTTTCAAACTGGCGTTCAACACCCTCAGCAATAAGTTTCTCTTGTAACAAACTTGTTTTTTCTACACTATTTCACACCTTTTCTTCTATCTGCAGAACTTCCTACATCTGAACATTCAAAAGTTTACCTTACCTCAAATTTCACTGTTGAGTTCTCTCATTTTCTGACATTTTTATAAATCATCTTCTTTCTTGCTACAAAGAGAAAATATGCCTCTTCCTATCAAAAGTACCTTCCTTCCTCCTTTTTCAAGTATATCCCTTCGATTATTTTATTTGCTCTCAGGCTCCAGCAATCTCTGGACTCTCCACTAGATCAGCCTAGAGTAGTATCTGCAGGGGCTGCTGTATAGTGAAATCTGACCAATACACCTGAAAGCCATGCGGGCCACAGCGATGTCCTTGGTGCACCTCTTATCTCCCATCTTATAAACAAAATTTTAAAACTTCCCAATTCCATGTTCCCCTCCAGTTTCTACTCCCATTTCTCTGCTTCTCTACAGAACGAAACGTCTCTGAAAAATTACCTACACATTTTCACTTTTTTCCCCCTTCAACACAGCACAATCTATTCAAGTGAATTTACTCCTGCCAAGGTCATGAAGTACACACTGCCACATACAACGTATACTTTTGTAATCCTCATCTTACTTATCCTCTCAGTAGTGTTGAACACAGTAACTACATCCTCCCTCTTTAAGACGCCTCCTCTTAGATTTTGATCCTCTCTCCATCTCCTATTTTTCTTTACTTTGCCTGTTCCTTCTCAGTCTCCTCTGCCAGCTTCTTTTCCATTTTTTCCTTTATTTCTAAATGTTGAAGCTCCTCAGATGAAATTCTGGGCCCCTCTGCTTATCTCTCTCTCCACTCAGTGATCTTATCCTATTTTCATTGCTTAAAATGTGCTGACACCTCCCAAAATTTTATATTTAGTACAGACCCCTAGGTTAACATTTCTGCCTGCCTAACAGGCATCTCAAAATGAGTTCAGTTTAAGCATGTTTATTTCCTTCAAACTTGCTCCTCCCCAGTTTTTCCCATCTTTAGCTTCTTAATCTCTCTAGTGCCCCTCCCAATGTTACTTATTATAGCACTGAAGACTTTCCCCCTTTACACTTCTCAAATGTGTACTTCTGTGGATTTATTCATTTAATGCCTCTAAATTCCATAAGCTGGTGACGCATCTATTTTATTCACTTCACCTAGTGCCTAGTGTAAGACCTGGTATGGAGTATACACTGACATTATTTGTTGAATCAATGAATGAAGTATAAACCAAACATACACAAGACTACCTATATATAAGTTCATTATTATCATTTTGTTCTTTCAAGCTTTCATTTTCTAAAAATGTATCCCAGTTTCCGTATGTGTCATATTTCCCCCAAATTTATCTTAGTCTTCATTACCTGAGGTGTTCGTTGTAATTCATATAAACTGAGTTCCCATGTTTTGCTTAATGGTTGAGTTCCATTTGTCTGCACAGCCTGAGACATTGCTAAGAATAAAAAGAAAAAAAAATAATTTCAGTACCCGGAAGGAAAGTAAATCTCAAAACTGATTTTTTGGAATTGTGAATCCTGAAAATAATCAAAGTAGAAATGACACACCAGCTCCTCAAAAACTGAAAGTCAAGAATCTTTTCATTTATAAGTATGAGCTATCTGAATGCAAGCGACCATCACTGATCTCTGAATGCCTAACAGGTAGCACAAAGAAAGACCTAAAATTATTACTGAATGTACAGAAATCAAGTCTTAATCCTAAACAATAAATATGCTTCTAAAATTCACGGTCCTGGAACTTAGAACTACACCAGGAAAACTTAAGACTCTCCAGTATGGTCAATTCCTGCCAGAGATAACAAAATCTACTTTATAGTACTTTAAACTCCTGATCATTCTGCCTCTACTTTCACAGCTCCACTCATGAAAAAAATCCCCTACTTGATATAGTAAGTCAGTTTATAATGTATAGAAAGCTCTTCCTAATGCTGAACCCAAAACTGCTACCTATTCATCCCACAGCTGCCCTCTGGAGGCACAATGATTATGACTAATAATTTTTCTGTATGACAGCCTTTCAAATATTTGGGTACTGTTATATATCCGACCTGATTTTTCTTTCCTTTTGGCCAAATATTCTAGTTCTGCCTATGGCCCGCCATCTAATGTGATTTCAAGGTCTCCTCACCACCCTGATATTAATTCTGCCTCTCCCCTCTAGTTATGAATAAACTGAACAATGTTAAGGCCAATTTCTATGCTTGTCTTTGAATAGGGGAATGGGATCTAGGATACATGAGAAGATGGTCTTAGAAAACTAACTCTTGGGGCACCTGGGTGGCTCAATCATTAAGCATTTGCCATCAGCTCAGGTCAAGATCCCAGGGTCCTGGGATCCAGCCCCACATCAGGCTTCCTGCTCAGCGGGAAGCCTGCTTCTCCCTCTCTCACTCCCCCTGCTTGTGTTCCCTCTCTCGCTGTGTCTCTCTCTGTCAAAAAATAAAAAAAAATCTTAAAAAAAGAAAAAGAATTCACCCAATCAGCAATTAGCTCAACTTTGCTTTGAGAACTAAAAGCACTTCCCTTAAACTTAACCTCTATTCTAGCCCCCTCTAAAATTCTATATACCTTGCCTCTTCTTTTAACAAAAGCCACATTCCATATGAAGTTTCTCCCTTGCCCAAGCACAAAATTTGAAATAAATATAATCAAACGTTTCAAATGAGTAAGTTGTGACTTTTTTTTTTTTTTTTTAAACAATTTCAAGACTGGCGTGCCTGAGTGGCTTAGTCAGCTAAGCCTCTGCCTTCAGCTCAGGTCATTATCAGAGGTCTGGGGATTGAGGCCTGCATCAGGCTCCCTGCTCAGCGGAGAGTGTGCTTCTCCCTCCGCCCCTCCTCCTGCTCATGCTCTCTCAAATAAATTTTAAAAATCCTTTAAAAAAGAAGTTTTACAATTTCAAGGCCATCTGCTGAGCGTACCTTGAGTATTCTCAGTCGTTTTGCTTATCAGAACTAGTGGACTCCCAAACAAGCAAAAATTCCTTGAGCCTTCTGTGCTTCCTGGTAGATACATGTGCCATTATTTCTGCCATAAATCCTACTACAACATAATGAATCTCTCAGAGATCTAAAATTACTCAGGTGGAATTTCTAATAATTTCAAATCCTAATCCCATGTACCAACCTTTAACTGTTAACCTAAGGCCCACTATAAACAGAATAGTCCTTTCTTCTGTTTCCAGAAAGCTCCCCCAACAAATTAACAGGAACCATCAAATAAAAGCCTTCTGCTGAAGGCTCGCTTCTAGAGATATCAGCTCTCCTGCACATAACCAAATTATATCTGACTTACGTATTTGTATTCCTGTGGCAACAAGATTTAGGAAATAATTCAAAGTTAGTTGTAGATGCAGATTTTCCTGTATTTGGAAAAACTAGGATTTCTGCGGCTTTGATAAGTTTTCCAGTCGTTCTGTTTATGCCTTTATTACAATCATATGTTTCCTGGTATCTGGAGTCTTAAGTGCTACTGCATGGATGTTACCTTACCAAACAATACAGCAGGTTATCCTGAGACCAAAAAAAAAGGATACAATCTTGCTGATTGTCAAAACCACAATCTCTATTGAGAACATATCAGCAGTATGGATCTGAATAATATTTAGTGGCCTCTCCTGTGACCTGGCCAAGGAGGGGGAAATCTAAGATCTAAAAATTCCATTTTTTTTTTTTTGCCTCAAGACATAATTCACACACACAGAAGTATATACATAATACATGGCCTAAAGGCTATGCTCTACCTGTGTAAAGGGAAGCTCAGATTTCTACTTTTGGCAGTCACTAAACAGAAAAGCTTTCAAGAATTAGTTCCTCTTTATGTCAATATACTGTGTCGTTTAAATTTAATCTAAACTCTACCCTTCCCCAAAATCACTTAAAACCTTTCTTCTTCTTTTATTTGGTTAGAAGCTGCATTTCTGCTTGTCCAAGCCAAGAATGTGAAACACATATAGCTTCTGTTTTTCCTAAGAGAATGAACTCTCATTTTAATAAACAGTATTTGGGGGACGCCTGGGTGGCTCAGTTGGTTAAGCCACTGCCTTCGGCTCAGGTCATGATCCCAGAGTCCTGGGATCGAGTCCCACATCGGGCTCCTTGCTCAGCAGGGAGCCTGCTTCTCTCGCTGCCTCTGCCTGTCTCTCTGCCTGCTTGTGTGTACTCTCTCTCTGACAAATAAATAAATAAAATCTTTAAAAAAAAAAAAAAAACAGTATTTGGGAGTTATCTATGTACAGATACTATTAATATATAGACAGAGAAAACAAGAATGGGTCACCTAGGAATAATTATAACCTGAAAGGACGGAGAGAAGACACGAAGCCAGCGAAGATGAGAAATGAGGTCAGAAAAAGTAATCTTAGAAATTCTTTCCAGCAACAGGAATGTGTTTCCTGGATGACTACTTCCTGATGATCTTTGCAGTACAACAGAAAAAGATCTAGGTCTACCTGGCCCAATACCCAACTTATAACACCTCAATTATACTTGAATAAGAGATATCCAACAAACTGCACAAACTAGGCTCTCACTTTTGTGGAGAGAATGTACAAATGAAAAGTGAGCATTAGTCTGGACAAGATAACTTGGCAGAAATAGAAAATAAATCTGATAAAAAACTTAGTTACAGGCAGATTTTGAAACCTTGCAGCTTCAATAACCAAAGCTGAAGAAATATCAATACGA
The DNA here is from genome assembly GCF_963455335.1 of Martes martes. NCBI lineage: Eukaryota > Metazoa > Chordata > Mammalia > Carnivora > Mustelidae > Martes > Martes martes. Next base: position 47,894,091 of record NC_137903.1, read on the forward strand.
TATTCACAATATTCTTTTAGTGACTGAAAATACCTGGCACTTTCATGCTGGCTTATATGTCTTCACATGTACGGCAGATCACACAATCCTTCTGCAAGGGGCTCAAGGTTATCTCAGAAGCTTTTTCAAGACAGCACCCCCCAGAAGTGACCATCCAGAATGAGGAGAATATGCAAAAAGAGATGAGAAATTCTTACACGTTCTACATAGAAAGATTTAATAAATTTATCTTTTTTCAAAGATTTGAGAGAGATTCAGAGAGCACACGTGTGTTGGGGGCAGGGAGCAGAGGGAGGGAGAGGGACAAGCAAACCCCACATTGAGCGCAAAGCTGGCCACGGGCAATCCCAGGACTTGCAGCTCACGACCTGAAATGAAACCAAGAGTCAGACACCCAACCAACTGGGCCACCAGGCACCCCTGTTTATCTTTTTTAAACAAGAAAAAGGTTAGACTTCTGGTTTCCAGTTCCACATGTTAGTCACCACTTTGTCCTAACAAGTAAACTGTAGAGGCTAAAAAATCAAAAACTCTTCTTGGGTCCATAGGCAAGGGGACAACCCAAGAAAACCACTGCCCCTAAGACAGGAAAGACAAAATACAGGGAATCTCAGCTTACCAGAGCAATTCAGGAGTGGAAACTCCAACAGGAATTAGTGTCAAGTAAGGAAGTCTGAAGTGCAATAAAAAAAATTGCTGGGCACCTACATGGCTCAGTGGGTTGAGCATGTAACTCTTGATTTTGGTTCAGGTCATGATATCAGAGTCGTGAGAGAAGTCCCATATTGGGCTCCATGCACTGTGTATGAAGTTGACTTGGGATCCTCTCTCTCTCCCTCTACCCCTCCTACTTTTTCTCTAAAAAAATAAATAAGATCTTTAAAAAATTGCTGGAGGCTCAGGGCAAAGACGTCTGATAGTTAAAAACTCCAGAAGGACTCAGTCACAGGAGAACCCCCAAAATACTAAGAAATTTACCTCCAGAAGCTTGACCAGATTCCCACAGGAAATAATAGGAAAAATCCCCCTTATGCTTGCCAGAGCAGTATGTTCTTCTTAACAAGGCCTACCCTTAGGAAAAACTAGTTAATCAGAACCAAACATGCTGGGATATTATCAGAACCTAACTGACCTAGGAAAGGGCAATACCCAACTCCACCCTATTCTAGCCATCCTGTCCCACCTAAGGGGGGAGGAAAATAACTGAGAACCAGTAATGAAGCTCATAGTCCATAGTATTAGTCTCACTAAAAGACTGAGACCTAATTATAAGACTATAGAGCCCTACCTCTCCCCTTACATCTCACTACCACATAACTAAAGGCCTATTTACAGTAGTTCCTTGTACCCAGTACATCATGTCTGGCCATCTAGAAAAAAATGACAAGGCATACTAACGGCAAAAACACAATCTGAAGACACAAAGCAAGCATCAGAAGTAGACATGGCAAAACAATCCTGGAATTATCAGACCAGGAATTTAAAACAACTATGATTAATATGTGAAGGGCTCTAATGAGTAGACATAAGAACACATGGGTAATGTAAGCAGGGAGATAGAAATCCTGAGAAAAAAACAGTAAGTAATGCTAAAGATCAAAAACACTGTAACAGACATGAAGAATGCCTTTGATGGGCTTATTAGTAGCCTGGATACCGCTCAGGCAAGAGCTCTTGAGCTAGAGGATGACAAGATCAATAGAATCCTCAAAAACTGAAAAGGAAAAAGAACAAAGACTGAAAAAAAAAAAAAAAAAGAACAGAACAGTATATCCAAGAACTGTGGGTTAACCTCAAAAGATTTAACTACATGTAATGGGAATATGAGGAGGAGAAAGGAACAGAAGAAATCATTAAAACAGTAATGACTAAGAGTTCTTAGTCAAAATTAATGTCAGATATCACACCAGAGATCCAGGAAACTCAGAGAACTCCCAGCAGAATAAATGCCAAAAACACTACACCATGGCACATAATTTTCATACTACAGAAATTCAAAGATGAAGGAAAAAAGCCTGAAAAAAACCAGAGGAAATGGTTACACTTGCAAATAAATAAACAAACAAATAAATAAATAAAATTTTAAAAAATCAAAGTATAATTTATATCGCATTACAGTTGCTTACATATCTACCCTTCTGGCTTGACTGAATTACATCTTAATATTTTCTCCCACGCTAGAGAGCCTGCTTTTCAACAGAAGTTAAATAAATGACTGAGGGAAGATACTCAGAAAGGAAAAAATGAACCTTACATGATACGTAACAGTAGAGAATGACTGCTTACTAAAGCTGATCTTAACATGATTTAACCAGGCATCTTCAAACTGGGGTACGCATGTATATTCCTGACCTAGACAAATGCTTTCCAGTGAGTTATCCAGGGCTAGGACAGTTTTCCAATAATTTAATTTACAGGTTATCAATTTTCCTTAAGTCTTTCTATCCAAATGACCTAAGAATAGGCCTATGTATCTGGGTGGGTCCCTCTCCTTCCCTAATCCTTTCATAAGTTTAGAAATTGTTCATTTACTCAAACACTGATTTATCTACTGCGCACCATGCACTGTACAAGGTGCTAGAAATACCAACAATAAATAGAACAAACATGCATACAACAAATTAATAATTCTTGAGTGCTATATAAAAGATACAAAGAGGGGCTCTGGGTTACATAATCAATAGAAGAAAGGGAACTATTTAAGGCAGGGGAATCAAGGGACGCCTGGGTGCCTCAGTTAACCCTCTGCCTTTGGCTCAGGTCATGATCCCAGAGTCCTGGAATCAAGCCCCACATCTCCCCACATCAGGCTCCCTGCTCACTGGGGAGCCTGCTACTCCCTCTCCTCCCCACTCGTGTGCTCTCTCTCGCTATCTCTCTCTTTCAAATAAAGAAATAAAAATCTTATTTAAAAAAAAAAAGCTTTTGCACAGCAAAAGAAAACAGTCAACAAAACCAAAAGACAACCAACAGGATGGGGGAAGTTATTTGCAAATGTCTTACCAGATAAACGGCTAGTATCCAAAATCTATGACGAACTTAGCAAACTCAATACCCAAAGCACAAATAATCCAATCAAGAAATGGGCAGAGAGGGAAAGGCTAGTGAAGTCATTTTTGGTTTAAGAATATGTGCATGAGGGGCGCCTGGGTGGCTCAGGGGGTTAAAGCCTCTGCCTTCGGCTCAAGTCATGATCCCAGGGTCCTGGGATCCAGCCCTGCATAGGGGAGCCTGCTTCCCTTCCTTTCTCTCTCTGCCTGCCTCTCTGCCTACTTGTGATCTGTCAAATAAATTTAAAAAAAAAACTTAAAAAAAAAAAAAAAGAAAAGAAATGGGCAGAGGACACGAACAGACATTTCTCCAAAGATACAGAGATGGCCAAAAGACACATGAAAAAATGCTCAACATCACTTGGCACCAGGGAAATACAAATCAAAACCACAATGCACTACCACCTTCACACCAGTGAGAATGGCTAAAATTAGCAAGTTAGGAAACAGATGCTGGCAAGGATAGAGAAAATGGAACCCTCCTACAAATGCAAGCTGGTGTAGCCACTCTGGAAAACAGTATGGAGCTTCCTCAAAAAGTTAAAAATAGAGCTACCCTATGACCCAGCAAATACACTACTAGGTATCTACCCCAAAGATACAAACGTAGTGATCCGAAGGGGCACCTGCACCCCGATGTTTATAGCAGCAATGTCCACAATAGCCAAAATATGGAAAAAGCCTAGATATGAATGGATAAAGATGGGGTGTGTGTGTGTGTGTATGCGCAATGGAATACCACTCAGCCACCAAAAAATGAAATCTTGCCATTTGCAATGACATGGATGGAACCAGAGGGTATTATGCTAAGCAAAATAAGGCAATCAGAGAAAGACAATTATCACATGATCTCACTTATATGTGGAATTTAAGAAACAAAACAGAAGATCACAGGAGAAGAGAGGAAAAAAATAAAACAAGATGAAATCAGAGAGGGAGACAAACCATAAGAGACTCTTAGTCGTAAGAAACAAACTGAGGGCTGAGAGGGGATGGGCGGGGAGGGATGGGGCAACTGGTTGATGGACATTAAGGAGGGCACGTGATGTAATGAGCACTGGGTGTTACATAAGACTGATAAATCACTGACCTCTACCTCTGAAACTAATAATACATTATATGTTAATTTAATTTTTTTAAAAATGAGAAAAAATAGGATTTACTCCAAAAAAAAGTATTAGTAGTAGACAGACACATTAGCCCAGAACTTCAATACATATATGTATACTTATGCATATATATGTATGTACCTACATATATATATATATATTTTAACATACACAGGTACTTTAAACCCTGAAATAATCTCATTTATTTATTTTTTAAAAATTCAATAAAATTAACAGTTATGAATCAAAAAACTTTATCTGACAAATAGATGCCAATGAAAGAAAATATACCAAAAGAACTGTCTCTGCTCTTTAGCCAAATCAAAAATAACACTGTACTGTATTGGCTGAATCTTCACCTCTCAAAGCAGCCTGAATCTGTCAAAAGTTCTGACCTTGTAATGCTTCTCTCAGGAAATCTATCCAACAAAAATTCTCATACAGGGATGCAATAAACATATATACAAGAATGGTGATCACAGCATTGTTTGTGATAGCAAAAAAATCGTAAAAGTCTCTATGTGTCTGTCAGTAGGAATACGGCTAATTGGGATACAGTCAAAGCTATATAGCTATACACGCTGACACAGAATTCAACATACATATACAACATACATTAACTTTTTAAAAAGCACGTTGCAAGGGGCACCTGGGTGGCTCAGTGGGTTAAGCCTCTGCCTTCGGCTCAGGTCATGATCTCAGGGTCCTGGCATCAGGCCCCACATCGGGCTCTCTGCTCAGCGGGGAGCCTGCTTCCCCCTCCCTCTCTTCCCGCCTCTCTGCCTACTTGTGATCTCTCTGTCAAATAAAAAAATAAAATCTTAAAAAAAAAAAAAAAAGCATGTTGCAGGGCAAAATGCATGTAACATGACCCTATTTTAGCAATACCAGAAAAAAATAAATCCAAACACCTAAATGTACATTTGTGATTTTGAGTTCTGTTCACTATGTTTCACCCATATTTGCCATCCTTCTAACTATCTTGCCAAGCTCATTCTCATTTTAGAATTTTTTTACTAGTGCATCCTTTCCATCTGGAACTGAATGCTTTGGTCCCACCCCGCCCCCTAAGATTTTGCCATTGCTACCTCCTTCATGTGTTCTAACAAAATTCTATCTTTACCATTTGCTCATGTCTCCTCTTTTCTTTTTTCATCACAGCACTTTTATAGTCTATAAGCCCCTTGAATGCAGAATATTTATCTTATTCACCACAATATCCCCAGAACCCTGCACTGTGCTTGGCATATAGGAGTTAATAAATATTTGCTGAAGAACTCAGCAGTGATCACTCAATAAAGGAGCTAAAATTAGACAACCTTAACATTTCATATTTTCATAACCAAATACACATACTTCAAAATAACATGGTAAAAAAGACAAAAGGAAAATCTATCAGTTGGTCTATTTTCTATGTATAGAGAAAGTATCTTTCTGTATCTGCATAGTTAGAGCTACCAGAGCATACAAATCTGTCCTACAAAAGAAAAGTCTTGAAAAATTAAAGATAACTGAATAGATAAGAGATTTACTTTAGAAGTATGTGTTTATATTCCAGGGGGTATAAGACTATGGAGACATTCATGGATTGTAAATTCTAACACCTGTCTGATCTCCCTACCCCTCCCCACATTCATTTACATTCCGAAGTGTAAGAAACAGGATCTTCCCCTCTGTAACCACGGAGAATTTGTTCATATTGAGAGCAAAGGTCTCCCTCCCTCTTTCAGGAGGGAGCAAACACCTATCCAAGCTCCCAGATTCATGTTCTTCAGGTTCCTTACCTACCAAATGAACTGCCAGGTTTCACTGCATCACTGAGAGGGAAGAACTGGGACAACGGGGTTATTACTTTAATAATTAATCCATCCCTGCCCGAGAAATTTTGTGCTTACTTTCAGGAAAACAAGAACACCGCTTTTAAAAATTTATCATTCTATTATAAATTTGGCTCCTAAAATTTATCATTGTAATTCAAGTTTTAAGAAAAATAATTTTTTTAGGGGCACCTGGGTGGTTCAGTTGTTAAGCATCTGCCTTCGGCTCAGGTCATGATCCCAGGGTCCTGGGATCGAGCCCCACATCAAGCTCCCTGATCGGCGGGAAGCCTGCTTCTCCCTCTCCCACTATCTCTGCTTGTGTTCCCTCTCCTACTGTGTCTCTCTCTGTCAAATAAATTTTAAAAATCTTGGAAAAAAAAAAAAGAATGACAATTTTTAAAAAATAAATGTAAAAATTGTTTTTTCAGGACAAGAATACATTAAGTCCCCAGCTTGGAAACTAAAATTTCCATCCTAAGCTTTTCCATTAAAGCTTTTCCACTGGCTGCGGTTAAGCAGCCAATACTCATATTTGGCCCAGGTCATGATCATTGGCCTCCGAGATCAGCAGGGAATCTGCTTCTCTCCCTCTACTTCTGCCCCCTCCCTGCTTGCATGCTCACTCACTCTCCCCCCCTCTCCAAAATAATTAAAATAAAATCTTAAAAAAAAATAAAATACTATACTTAGGGGCGCCTGGGTGGCATAGTTAAGTGTCGGACTCTTGGTTTCAGATTAGGTCACTGGGTGTGGAGCCTGCTTGGGATCCTCCCTCTTTCCCCCTGTCCCATCCTCTCTGTCCCACCCCCAAGCATATGCTCTCTTCCTCTAATAAATAAATCTTAAAAAAAAAAAAAAAAAAGACATGCACACTATCCTTTAAACTTTTTTTTTAAAGATTTTTTTTTTTAATTTATTCATTTGAGAGACAGAGACAGAGAGAGCACAAGCAGACTTCCTGCTGAGCTGGGAGCCGGATGTGGCACTCGATCCCAGAACCTGGAGATCATGACCGAGGCCCAAGGCAGACGCTTAACTAAGCCACCAAGGAGCCCTAAAAACATACTATACTTGAGTAATGAATTTAATGAAGTGTATGAACTACTGAAAAATTTGCATGCTAGGTTCAATCACATTATGGATTAGTCTTCTGAAGACTAGTCTAAGGACCTAACCACTAATCACAACACTGTTCCTACATACTATTCTTTTAATAGTGCCTGGCAAATAGAGGCTTCCTAAAGTGCCATTTTTTTTTAAAGATTTCATTAATTTATTTGACAGAGATCACAAGTAGGCAGAGAGGCAGGCAGAGAGAAAGAGAGAGGAGGAAGCAGGCTCCTTGCTGAGCAGAGAGCCTGACGTGGGGCTCAATCCCAGAACCCTGGGAACATGACCTGAGCTGAAGGGAGAGGCTTTAACCCACTGAGCCACCCAGGTGCCCCTGCCATTTTTTTTTTAATCCCACCCCTAACCTACAATCCTTTAATTGGTCAAGGGGAATTTAAAAAATCATGGTCAAGTCTATTAGAGATTACATGTGGCAAAGAACAGGTTTCTGAAAAACTGAAAACAATAATAATAAAACATTCAATTCTTTGAGACCCCCAAGATGCTCAACTCCCTTGAATAAGCCATACATTTGCTCCTGAGACCATTCTCTAGCTCCCCTAGAAGGAAAAATGGACAGACTAAATCATAAATTCCTCAAGAATAAGGACAGAGAACTCTGTATTTTAGGTATGTCTTTATTTTATGGTGCAACAAACAAAACACCCAGAAAGTACAGTAAATGATTTCTGGAACTGAATCAGCTTGCATATGCATCATAATACTGGCTGCTACTGGTTACGGACCTATATTCAAATTTCTCAAGGTCTTTTTTTTTTTTTTTTTTAAATCTGCAAAGTGACAGAAATGTTCAGGGTCATTGGCAAAGTTGAATGAGATGTTCATATAAAGTGCCTGGCATATTTCATGAATGATGGTCATAAAACGGAGAGAGCATCATTTCCTTGATTTATTTCAATAAGTAAGTATTCTTATTTCTCAGCCCCTGGCCACCCAAAATATAAAAGATCAGGGCGAAAAACTACTTAGCCACTCCCTAACATACTAAAAATATTATATTAATCACTTTTTTTTAAAAGATTAAATTACTGTAGAAAAAAACATTAAAATGTTTGGTTATGTGCTTCATGTGATTAAAAAAAAAAAATCAAACAGCAGGCCAATTAATCCAAGATTACTCTTTAAGACCTTTTCAGTAACAAAAAATTGCCAGAAAGAGATCTGTCAGTTGCCTACTGCTAGTAAACTGTATGGGCTGAATATTAAGTGTAGCTCCTGGAAGCTTAAAAGAAAAATACTAAATAGAGACATTGCTGGCCCAGACATTATTAGAAACTTGTAGAATCTTTAAAAAAGGGACATAAAGTAACATAAAGAAGCTCATCCTGAACCACAGTTTTGCAGAACATTTAAAGACATTCAAATGGATGTCTCTTGGATTATCCCTCCCTCTTCTAACACAATCTTTGAAGGGACTAAGATAATATAGGCCAGGTATACCTGAGTCTGATCATTAAGGGTATAGGATGAGGGGAGCCTGGGTGGCTCTCTCAGTTAAGTGCCTGCCTTTCAGCTCAGGTCATGATCTTGGGGTCCTGGGATGATTCCGGCATCGGGCTCCCTGCTCAGTGTGAAGTCTGCTTGTCTCCCTCTCTCTGCCCCTCCCCTGCTCATGCTCTCGCACTCTCTCTCTTAAAAATAAAATCTTTAAAAAAAAGAAAAAAAAAAGATCTTACATGGCATTTATTTATCATTTGGTCAGAGTCCCAATACATCAAAGTCTTAACTGAGACCCTAGTACGTGCTGGGTCACAGTGAACTCGTAACATAATTCTCAGTAAAAGCTTCACATGTACATTTTCTGTAGTATACTGAAAGAAGAATTCATATTAAATAGAAGCTGTGCAGCCAAAAAGGCTGGCCCTGTGTTGTAAAATTTTAGGAGTCTAAACTGTATTCTTACCAAAGTATAGCTGTAACAAAGCAACCACAAGGGAGCTTCCTGACCGGATAATACACTTTACCCAAAAAAGGAGGCTTTAAATATAAATTATTTTGAGCTAAAACTTCAAAGTTCTGTGCCAAAGAATGTTCACCAGTTGCCTTAATCATAAAAATTGCCTGGTGTACAGAATATTTTAAATAGAATTAAAGACTAATATGAGTAAGTTATAAATTATAGCCCCCCCCCACCAAAGGAGAAAGTTTACGTAAATGGAGTTGTTTAGAAATGTCCATTTGCACTTTGAAAAATGACTGCTGTATCGATTTCCTACAACTCTAACAAATTACCATACTCTTTTACTTCTGGAGGCCCAAAGTCCTAAATCAGTACCACTGGGCCAAAATTAAGGTGCTGGCAGGGCTGTGCTTCTTCCAGAGGTTTTATTGGAAATTCTGTTGTTTCTTCTAGCTGGCATTCCTTCCCTTGTGGCCACATTGCCTCCTCTTCTGTATAAGTAATCTCCCTCTGCCTCACTCAAAAGATACAGAATGACATTTAGAGCCCACCCAGATAATCCGGGATAATCTCTTCATAACAAGACCTTTAATTTAATGACATTTGCAAAGACTTCCTCACACACACAATCCAGCCCCAAACAAAGTAACATTACAGATTGCAAGGATTAGAATGTGGACATTTTGGAAGAGCCCATTTTTCAGCCTACCAAACTTGCCAAAGCAAGCTTAAGTGTATAACCAATTCCTTGCAGCCAACACTTATGTCTTTATCCTGCACATGATTTGTTTCCTTCGTTTTTCAAATTGTAAAATATATATCAGAAAATACAATAACTTTAAATTAGATTATCCCATCTTCCCATGAAGCACTTTTCCTCATTTGAGATTTGCTTCCCTAAACACTATGAAACAAAACTAAGAAACTCTTTATTTTTAAACAAGAAATATATCTTTTTCTTTCATGGTTATTGTCCTTTCTGAACATAAAGTAAATACACATCATTTCAAATTAGCTCCTTCAATCTTTAGCATTTTTCTTTTCTTCTTTATACAACATGTGAATGAGCAAACTATTTGTTCCTTAATTAAAACACTGCTTGCTTACAGGATACAGGTGTTCAATTTTAGAAACTGTATTCAAGACTAGGCAAACCAGGGAGCAATAATAAATTCTGACTAAGCAATCCAACTGCCATCATAAGATTGCCTGCAGTAAGTATCACCTCATAAAAACCACTTGCAGCAGTTTAATCTAAAACTACAGCTGTAAAACAGACATTAATTTTTGTAAGCTTCTAGAGTAAAGACACAAAGGCAGTATTCTTTATTGAAAAAGATACCACTGTACTAAACATCTGGAATACTCATCAAAATTACTTTGGTAACCTAACAGCATCTTTATTTAAAAAGGTAATATAGGGGATGCCTGGGTGGCTCAGTTGGTTAAGCAGCTGCCTTCGGCTCAGGTCATGATCCCAGCGTCCTGGGATCGAGTCCCACATCGGGCTCCTTGCTCGGCAGGGAGCCTGCTTCTCCCTCTGCCTGCCACTCTGTCTGCTTGTGCTCACTCTCACTCTTCTCTCTCTCTCTGACAAATAAATAAATCTTTAAAAAAATAAAAAAAAAATAAAAAGGTAATATAGGAGCGCCTGGGTGGCTCAGTGGGTTAAGCCTCTGCCTTCGGCCCAGGTCATGATCTCAGGGTCCTGGGATCAAGCCCCACATCCGGCTCTCTGCTCAGCGGGGAGCCTGCTTCCCCCTCTCTCTCTGCCTGCCTCTCTGGCTACTTGTGATCTCTCTCTCTGTCAAATAAATAAATAAAATCTTTTTTTAAATAAATAAATGAAAAATAAAAAGGTAATATAATCAATTCCTAATTGGATTATATTTTTTACATATTGCAGAGCAGAGCAGGAAACTTTCAAAGATGATTTACCAAATTTTCATTACCCAATCTTAAGTTTTCGAGCACTGATAACAAGGTTTTCTAGTCTTATATAACAGAGTTATTGTTACAGGGAAAATAATTGTTTTAAGAATTTTTAAAGCACCAATTAAAATGCAGATCTAGATAATTAGTGTGATCTCTGCCCTCCTACCATACTTATCACCCGTCACTACCTCATCTCCTCTAACACTACTTCATTTTCCTGAACCTCCACCGTCCCCCCACAACAGTTCCTTAATGACCCAGTTCAGTCTCTCCTACCAAGGTCTAATACTGGTCAACACCAGTTGTAGCAGCAGCAGCCACCTTGTTTTCCTTCTGCTCCCTCTGCCTATTCATATTAGAAGCTAGCTAACAGACCCATAAAGAAAAACAACTGAGTTCAGCAGTTTAGGAAACATTTACTGAGAACTACCATGTGATAGGAAAAGAGACACTCCAAGTGCTCATTGACTAGTGGGTCCTGAACATGCTTTCAATACCATTTGGTAAATGCTACAAGAGTACCAAAAACCAAACCAAACAAACAACAGTCAAATGGAAAACCAGGAAGGTTTCCCAGAGAAAGAGATTCTTCCTTGGAAGAAGAGACTTTAAGGTCAAGTGCAAGTTAACCAAATGAGGAAAAGAGAAGCAGTCCAGAAGGATCATCATAACAAGCAAAGGCGCAACTCAGTATGGTGTGCTGGGGAACTCTAACTAGATCACTATTAAATGAGTGAAAAGAGACAGGTAGGGAGTGAAGTTGAAGAATTAAACTGTGGACCAGATCAGGGAAGCCTAAAAGCCATGCAAAGGTCTCAGGAAAAATCTACAATTCAATGACAAGGTGAGATTTGCTTCTGAGACAGACCAACTCTGGTAACAGTGGAGGATGGACTTGCAGGAGGCAAGAATACCAGTTAAACGCCTTGTGCAATAATTCAAATAAGAAATGAATACAATGAGTCTGTTAATACTAAGGGTGAATTAGGGGCAGCAGAGCTGCAAAATACTTAGGAGGCAAAATACCTGGGGTATAGGAAATGAGAAAGAAAGGAGAAGAAAGCCATAAACTCCCAAGCTTGTGGCTGTTAAGATTTTGATACTAAGAAAAAAAAAAAAGTGAGAAACCAAAAAGGAAATGGTATTTTTGCCACTTCTATTCAACATATTATACTGGAAGTCTACCCACATCAATTAGGCATCCACACTGGAAAAGAAAAAGTATCTGTTTACATATGATATGATTTTATATATAGTGAACCCTACAGACTCCACAAAAAAAGTTAAAAACTAAACTGATTAAATGAACTGAGCAAAATTGCAGAGGGGGGAAGTCAACATACAAAAAACAATTGCATTTCTATATACTAACAATAAACAGTCTAAAAAGGACATCAAGAAAAAAATTCCATTTGCAAAAGTATCAAAAAGAATACTAGGAATAAACTTAGCAAAGATTTGTACACTGAAAATTATAAAACACTGTTGAAAGACATTAAGTAAATGTAAAGATATCCCATCCTATTTTCATGGATCAGAAAACTTAATATTGTTAAGATGACAATACTACCCAAAGCAATCTACAGATTCAACACAATTCCTATCAAAATCCTGATGGTTTTTGCAGAAATCGAAAAACCCATCCTAACATTCATATAGAAAATCAAGGAGGGGCGCCTGGGTGGCTCAGTGGGTTAAGCATCTGCCTTCAGCTCAGGTCCTGATCTCCACATCCTGGGATTTGGCAAGGAGTCGCTTATCTCTCTTTTTCCCTCTCTCAAATAAATAAATAAATAAAATCCTTTAAAAAAAAAAAAAAAGAATCTCAAGGAACCCCAAACAACCAAAATAACCCTGAAACGAACAAGTTCGATGACTCAATACTTCCTGATTTCAAAACATACTACAAAGCTACAGTAATCAAACTAACTGGGTATTGACACAAAGACAGACATATAGACCAATCAAAGGAGTAGAATACAAAGCCCAGAAGTAAATCCTCACATACATGGGAAGTTATTCTGACACAAATGCCAAGACCATTCAACAGGGGAAGGTCAGTTTTTTCAACAAAAAGTACTGGGAAAACTGGATATCCCCACATGCAAAAAAGAACAAGGCTCGACCATAACCTTCTACCATTTACAAAAATTAAAACAGATCAAAGATCTAAAGGTTAAGAACTAAGACTATAAAACTCTTCGAAGAAAACATAAAGGAAACGCTTTAGGACACTGAATTTAACAATGGTTTTTTTGGATAGGACACCAACAGCACAGGTGATAAAGGAAAAAACTGATGAAATGGTCTTTATTAAAATTAAAACTTTTTAGGAGTACCTGACTGGCTCAGTCAGTAGAGCAGGCAATTCATGATCTGAGGTTGTGAGTTCAAGCCCCATGTTGGTCGTAGAGCTTACTTTCAAAAAAAAAAAAAAAAAATCAAAACCTTTAGTACATCAAAGGACACTATCAAGAGTGAAAAGGTAACCCACAAAATGGGAGAAAAGATTCACAAATCATGTATCTGATAAATGATTAATATCTGGAATATAAGAAGAATCGCTTCTCAGCCTTTTGGCTAAGATCAAGTGTGGAATATAAGAATTACAACAACAAAAACAACTCAATTAAAACAATGGGAAAAAGACCTGAATAGACACATTTCTCCAGAGAAGATAAACAGATGGCCAACAAGTACATGAAGAAATGTTCAATATCACTAGTCATTAGAAAGATGCAAATCAAAACCACAAAATATCACACTTTATACCCATTAGGATGGCTACATGACTAGTATATAAAAAAAGAGAGAAAACTGCAAGTATTCGTGAAGATGTGGCAAAAGTCAAACCCTAGTGTGCTGCTTTGGGAAATATAAAATGATATAGCCAGTTTTGAAAAAAGTATGGCAAGTCCCTCAAAAAATGAAACACAGAATTACCATATGATCCAGCAATTCCAATTCTAGGTATATACCTGAAAGACAAAAATCAAAGTATGAAATCTTGCCAGGGCTGAAATAAAGTACCTACTTCACAGAATCCTGTGAAGAACATATGATAGCTATTATTGTTGTAATAAAAATGAGACAACACAGCCTATCCTATTCAACCTACATTTCTAACAAGAGAGACAAAAACTGCATATTGCTCCTGAGGGGTAATAAACATTAATCATAACTTACTATATAGAAACTAATTTATACTGTGGGATAAAATATGATACCAACTTAAGATAAACTAAAATATTGCATTTATAAATTTTTAGTGGCCTTCTCATGTCTCCAACTGTGGTACACTGAATGGGCCCCCCAAAGTGTCCACATCTTAATGCCCAGAATTTGTGACTATGTCACCTTACGTGACAAAAAGGACTGTGCCAGTGTGATTAAATTAAGAATTTTGAGATGGGGAGATTATCCTAGATTATGTGAGTTTGGGCCAATATAATCTGAAGAGTCCTTATAAGAGAGAAGGCGACGTGATGAAGGAAACAGGGATAATAATCAGAGTGAAAATCTAAGATGCTATACTTCTGGTATGCAGAGCAAGGACCCATGAGCTAAGAGGGTGTCAGCAGCCTCTAGAAGAAGCTAGAAAAGGAAAAGATATGAATTCTCCCCTAGAGCTTCCATAAGAAATGCAGACCTGCCAACATCTTGATTTTAATCCCTTATGACCCATTTTGGACTTTTGACTGTCAGAACTGTAAGCAACAGGAAACTAATATACCAGCTGAACCCAGATTATCATGAGAAAGTCAATGGCAGAGTGAAAGAAATTGAAAAAAATATGTATAACAGTTTACATGCCCAATGGAGTACTGGCTTCTGCCAAAAGAAAATTCAACACATCCACAGGAAAAATGGTCTTCCTCTAGAGTAAGTAGTTCTCAAATTTGGCTGCATATAGGTGTCACCTGGAGAACTTTTAAACAATTCAGATAACAAGGTCCCATTTCAGATCAATTCAGTCATTACATCTGGGTCTCCTGATATCGTCAGAGAATCAGTCAGGTGGTTTTTATGTACAGCCAGGGTTGAAAACCTGCTAAAGATTAGTTTTTAGCAATCTAAGGAAACCTATGGCATTTCCAAATACTACTAGAAGTTCCTGAAACTGTCCCCAATAAAGATGTGGTTCACCATTCATTGGTTTCATGTATGTTTTGCTAACTTATCTTTGACAATAAGTTACCCTAAGTAAGAAGTTGCACAAATTCCTAAGGGAAAAACTACTGGATCAAAAGCAAGCAAATTTTTTTTTATTCTGACAAATACTTCTAAATTCCTATGCCAATTTACCCTTCTACCAATTAAGGATTAGCAACTTTTTTTTTTTAAACCTGCCCAATCTAGTAGGTAGGAAACAACATTTCACTGCAAGGCTTCAATCATGAGTGATCAAGTATATTTTATTTTCACTGCTTTACTGGCCTTTTTTTTTTTTTTGCCTGTCAATTACTACCTATACATGTCTATTAGTTTTTTAAAAGCTGACCTGGTGAAGATGCATGAACAAAATCCACCAACTGTACATTTTGGAAAATAAAACTTTATTAAATCAACAAAAAAAGCTGATTTGCGGGGTGCCTGGGTAGCTCAGTTAAGCGTCTGCCTTCGGCTCAGGTCAGGCATGATCCTGGGGTCCTGGGATGGACCCCCACTTGATGAGGAGACTGCTTCTCCCTCTGTCTGCCCCCCCCCCATGATTTGTGCTCTTTCTCTCAAATAAATAAGCTGATTTGCAAAAATTTTTTCTGTTAAAGAAATTGACCTTTTGTCTGTCCATGAGTGTTTAACATTTTACCCAGTTTGTTTTTCTGTTCTTTGGCCTTGACTTCTTAAGGTCAGAGTTTTTTGTTTTTTTTTAACATATTTATCTTTCCCTATACGGCTTCTTTGGAAAGCTAATCCACACTCTAAATCTATAACTCTAATATTATAAAAACGTCCACCAGCCACTTAAAAGTTTTTTCCTAATATTTTCAGAGTTTCATTTTTTTACATTTAAGAACTCAGAATCTGTGCCCCTTTTCCTGCCACCATGTAACTTACTGGGAACATCATTTATTGTTTAGTTTATTTCTTCTCCACTGATGGAAGTTACCATGCTATCATTTTAACTCATTACAAAGATAAGGAGAAAAAAAAATTATACATGTGACTATATACGCTTATATGTGTATATATGAAAATTTGAAAATACATGCTTAACATAGTAACTTATGCTGTCAACAATAAATGTGCTGCCGAACTCAGGTATACAGAATTTACAAATTCCTTAGTAAGGTTATGGAATATGAAAATAAGCATCAGGCACACGTCTCTTCCATTTCTTTGCAAAAGCAATACAACTGTCACTAACCAGGCTGACTCTCCCTTAAAAGCTGTGAACAGTTGTCCCTAGCAGTTTTTCTAATGTTTGTAGGCAGCTTTGCAAAATATATGTTGCCACTAGGTGGAGACAATTTAATAATGGGAATATTAGTTACTGAAATGAGAGTAGCCCTAAATTTTCTACAAATATTATCAAATGGTAAAGAAGTTCTACCTCTAAATTCTTGAGTAAACCAGGACTAGTTACTTTTGCTGAGGATCCGATTTCCTTATTTGTAAATTTAAGAATTTAAAGTAGCATCAAAAAGCCCTCTTAACTAGTAGATCAAAAAACTTGTTTAAAAATGTCTCTAACAGTAAGTGCTTAGAGTCCTGTCCTCTTAAGCTGAAAAGGTATTCTACCTTTAGCAACTTCTTTCAACTTGAATACTTCAAACAATCATAACCAGTTTCCTCCAATCTTTTCTTTTTAAAGCAGGTCAAAAGAGAAATACTATTCACACATCTAGGATTCCAAGTTAAAGCCAAGGTTATCTGCACTTTCTTCCCTTGTCTTAAAGAAAATAGCTGATACCATACTTCTCCACATCCATCTGGTTTGTTTGCACACATACTTTAAACAATGAACTATTTATTTTCCCTTTAACTAGTGTCCTTGGTAGTGGAGGCTATACATTTGGGGGATTTTGTTTCTTTTCTTTTTCTTTTTTTTTTTTCTCATGCTGTTTTATACTTTTTGCCTCATTTGGTCAGAACCTTCCATTTTTGTTAATTTCCTGAATTCTTAACTGTCCCTCTGTCAAGACATGGTACTTTACACTGGTACTTTACCTCCTGGTTCTCATCTGCCAGTCTAGATTTTGTAACTCTTCCAAGGATGTCTCAATCTCTGCTTGCCTAAGGGGTTTCCAGTCTACTGCTTCATCCGATTACTTGAATCTAGTAACCTAGATTCAACCTGCCAAACCACTGACTCACTAGTAATTTAGATCTCAGACTTTGGCATAATCTAGGTTCTCAGCCCTGAACACACACCAACTCTATACCACAAACTAACCACATTCTTAGAAAGGGACTTTTAATTCTCCCAGTACCCTAAGACCAAGAGACACAAAGGACATTGGTATTTCCCGAGCAAAGCAAAGAAAAAAAAAATTTTTTTTGAGTTCCTAAAGTAGAACAAGGGATGCTACCAACTTCATTTCACATCTCTCCCCAGATTAGAGGAAACTAAACAAAGGAGCATATTAATGTGGCAGCAGTTACCAGCTTACTATTGGGCTGTAGACTACTGCTCTGCGTCAGCAGCACACAGGATTGGTCCCCCAAAAACATCTGCAGATTTAATGGCACAGACAGATCAGTACTTCTATTTTTGAGAGGGAGATGTCAAACACAACTAAGGCATAAAGCAAAGCTTAAAAATTTAAATAAGCTTATCATTAATGACAAAGCTAAAAAGTCTAATAACTACTGAGTTTTAGCCCAAAGCCCCATATGCCAGAATAAAAGCTAACTTCTGAAAAGTGGTACAGCAAGGGTGTTATCCTTTCCTGGGAAGAAAAATGTCCATAAAGTGCAGACTCTTATCAGATGCCGAAGTGCTGATGAACACACACATAAGCATTAGCAAATAACAGCGTAGGAAATCACAGCAACACTCCTTTGTGTCACTGAAAATACAGCAACAGGGTCTACACTTCTGACAAAGGCATATCTGCTGAAAAATTAAATCTGTGGTAATGACAAAAGAATATGATTAATGAAGATAGTAGAGAAAGCTGAAGGCTGATGCCCCCAAATTCTCTTATAACAGCAGCTAGAATAATGGAATAACACTTTCAGAAAGAAAGCAATGAGGCAATTCATTTCCAGAAATACAAAAATATATGTATGCTTTTACCCAGTAATCCAGTCCTAGGAAATGTTATTAATAATAAACATTTAGAGGGTTCATCTCTTTCTCTGAAATCCTGCTTAATCATAACAACCCTATGAAGCAGGTACTATTTTCCTCACCTAAGAAATAAGGAAATTGAGCTAAAGTGTAAATTAATAAGCAACTTGCTTAAAGGTCTCACAGTAATAAGCATCAAAGGCAAGAATCAAATATAAGTCTATTTGACTAAGGAGGCCATGCCCTTAACCACATCAAAGACTACTGGTACTACTACAATAGTAACATCACCATCAGCAAGGAGACACACTTGCAACATCAACATCAGGAAATTTCCTCGATCATTAAATATAACAATTGCTAATAGGATATGCAATGACTAATGATACTTGCGAGGTAAAATGATGACAGAAGCCACTGATTTGCATTTATGCTACAATTACAGCTATATAAAAGTTAGGTTCTAGAAGGTAACACAGAATGTTTCCATTTTTCAACTCCCAAAATAGTAAGCACAGATTTATAACAGTTTTAAGACAATGAAAGATAAGAACAGAGAAGTGAAGAACGTGTCTCTGGTATCCCTTTGTCACACAAGGTAGATTTTCTCTTGCAAGAAAAGAAAAACTCTTATGTCCCTATGCATATTCAATAGTAGCAGACAGACTGGGATTTAGGAGATTCAGGAGATTCTCGATTCTCATTTTGGGTTCTTGAAACAATTCCAAAAGATAAACGGATTTAGGGGCACCTCGGTGTCTCAGTCATTAAGCGTCTGCTTTTGGCTCAAGTCATGGTCCTGGGATTGAGCCACGTGCACTGGGCTCCCTACTAGGCCAGAAGCCTGTTTCCTGCCCCATCCCCCCACCCTCACCACCACCCCCCCCCCCCGCTTGTGTTCCTTCTCTCGCTGTGTCTGTCAAATAAATAAAATCTTAAAAAAAAAAAAAAAGATAAATGGATTTAATCTTTCTTCTATTCTGGACTTTATCTCCTGGTTTCTGCAACTTGCATCAAAAAAAGTTTTAAACTGAAAAAGCAGTCTGGGGTTCCAAAGACCAGGATCTTAGGAGCATGAAAAAGAAATCAGGAGCTCTGAGGACAGAAAGAAGTTTTACAGCTCTAATAAATCTAAAGATTAGCATAGGGGTGCCTGGGTGGATCAGTGGGTTAAGCCTCTGCCTTCCGCTCAGGACATGATCTCAGGGTCCGGGGATCAAGTCCTTCGTCTCTCTGCTCACCAGGGAGCCTGCTTTCCCCCCCTCTCTCTGCCTGCCTACTTGTGATTTCTCTCTCTCTCTCTCTCTCTCTGTGTCAAATAAATAAATAAATAAATAATCTTTAAAAAAAAAGATTAGCATAATCTTTAAGTTCATAAAAGCAGCAAAAATTGGCACAGCTCATCAATACTGGAAATCAATGTGGTTTTGAGTTAATATATAGATTTAACCTTTTTAGGGGCGCCTGGGCGGCTCAGTGGGTTAAAGCCTCTGCCTTCAGCTCAGGTCATGATCCCAGGGTCCTGGGATCGAGCCCCGCATCGGGCTCTCTGCTCAGCAGGGAGCCTGCTTCCTCCTCTCTCTCTCTCTGCCTGCCTCTCCACCTACTTGAGAGCTCTGTCAAATAAATAAATAAAATCTTAAAAAAAAAAAAAGATTTAACCTCTTTATAAAATAAACATGTTTTAGGTAGTGTACAGATGTATATATCTTATGTCCATTAAGGCAGAGTTCCTTATCAGCAATGAAAATACATATATTTAAATCTGTATATATCAAAATATTTTTTAAAAGCTACTTACTAGCAATTACACTTTGGTAATCTTAATGTGAATTCAAATAATGTTAAAAAGAGAAAACCATATAATACTATAATAAAAACTTGGGGTGGGCACCTGGGTGGCTCAGTTGGTTGAGCGACTGCCTTCGGCTCAGGACATGATTCCGGAGTCTTGGGATAGAGTCCTGCATTGGGCTCCCAGCTCCCTAGGGAGTCTGCTTCTTCCTCTGACCTTCTCCCCTCTCATGCTCTCTCACTCTGTCTCTCTCTCTCTCAAATAAATAAATAAAATCCTTAAAAATAAACAAACAAATAAATAAAAAAATAAAAACTTGGGGTAGGTGGCTGGTTCAGTCAGTGGAGCATGCAACCTACTGGTTTTTCGGGGTTGTGAGTTCAAACCCCACACTATGTTGGGAGATTACTAAAAAACAAAATCTTTAAGAAAAAAGTCTTAAGTAGCTAAAGTAGTGAAATCACCCTTTCATAAGCAAAACTGATTCTATATTATTAAACAATGAACAAAAAAGAAAATTGACATTAATTCAACACAAGATACTGTTTGCAGGCACTTTTTGTACAGCCTTCCCTCTACCTCCACTTTTTAACGAAATCCTTTAAGTCCACAGTTCTTAACTTTTGAATCCACAACTCCATTAAGAATCTGAAAAAAGTTAGGAACTCTCATATTGGGGGTGGGGGGCGGGGTGGGATACCATACACAAAACACATGCCCTAAATCTCAGAATAATGGTGCCTTAAGAGAGCCCAGAACTGAAGGCCAAGAACACTTGGCTCCAAAAAAGAATTCCAAAACCTAATAAATAGAAAAACCAGAGATTATCTGCTCTTAATCCTTCTCAGTTTTCATCAGCTATACTGCAACAAAGCTACTGCCAAGGATTACAGATTGATTCTTGTGAATTTATGGAGACCGAAAGTATTGCTTGTTTACTTCAATCTGGCTGTCACAGTGAATTTTGGACCTCCCTACCACCAACATAAATACAAAGCTAAAAGGAACCCCTCGATCCAACTACTGTTAAATCCATCTGAAGTATCATACCATTGTCAAAATGTTACCAGACTTGTTACGGCATAGAAAATGTTTGTGATATCAAAAGAATTAAAAAACACACATAAATTCAGGTCCATAATATAAAATCAGTTAAAACTACATTTTAGGGCGCCTGGGTGGCTCAGTGGGTTAGGCCTCTGCCTTCGGCTCAGGTCATGATCTCAGGGTCCTGGGATGGAGTCCCGCATCGGGCTCTCTGCTCCGCGGGGAGCCTGCTTCCTCCCCTCTCTCTCTCTCTCTCTCTCTGCCTACTTGTGATCTCTGTCAAATAAATAAATAAATAAATCTTAAAAAAAAAAAAAACTACATTTTAAACAAAACAAAAACCAAAAAGATAAAATTTCAAAAAGAAATACATCAAAATTTAAGAGGAATTAAAACTGAGTACTGAAAACATGATTTCTTATTTTCTTCTTAAAATTTCCCCAAAAATACACGTAAAAAAATTAAAGTGACAACTGAAACTATATTTAATTTAAAAAACAATTCAATACTTCATCAATTTTCCCATCAGCTCCTAAGCTATTTTTTAAAGGACCAAGAAATATTTAATATGAGTATTAAAACTAAAAACAATCCATTTAAGAAATGAATAATATGAAGCACCTGGAGGGCTCAGATCACGATCTCAGATTCCTGAGACAGAGCAGCACATAGGCTCGTGCTTAGCCCAGAGTCAGCTCTCGGAGATTCTCTCACTCTCTGCCCTTCCCCAAATGCTCACACATGCTTGTGCTTTTTCGCATTCAAATAATTAATAAATAAAATCTTAAAAAAAAAAGAAAAACAGGAAGGTTACTGTGTGACATTTTTTTCTTCACTGGCACACCAATATTGTCTTCTTAATTTTCCTAAATTAATTATTGCAAAAGATTATCCAAAAGGTTTCAGAAGAAATTAAACTAGCACTGATTGTCACGTTATCTATACGTTTATAGTATTACCTTTCCAAAAGTTATGGAGACTTCTGAGAAAAAAAGTATTTCAGGAGGCTACACTGGTAATTTATCACTGGTTAACCCAAACTGGATGAGACATACATTTAAATACAAACATAATCAATTATAATAACATAAGGACAGAGAAACTGAGTCTTAATATTTGAGACAATACTCAACCATCAATGTTCAAGAGTCTTTAACATATTTCATTACTTTATAGCCACATGAGAAAACATTCCTGGAGGACAGTACCTCATAAAAATAGAAAAGCTAGAAAAAAGCATCTTTCCATTAATTCAAAGAGGCATGTTTTCTTCACAAATAGGCCAATTAAAATTTTTAAGAACAAGGATAAGAGGGTAACTTCATTAAAAGTAAACAAGAGATATATCGTCTAATTTTGCTAGTGTATTGTGAAAAGCAGATATTTTCTGTAATTGATATCATAAAATAACAAATAAGTAAAACAAAACCACTAAAGTCGTTTCCAGTCAAAACAGTAATACAATCTGTTTCCCCTACTCCCCCAGGTCCTTGTCATTTAAACAATCTACAAAGTGGTAGTTCTGCTCCTAATGTGTAAGTAAAGCTTGGGATATTATTGTCTAATGATATAAGGAAGATATTCGACCCTGGTGTAAAGAAATTAATGAGACAGGTCAACCTTAAAATGCAATTATTTAAGGGGGAGAGAATACTATACTATAAACTAGACTTGGGAAAAGGGTTATGAGATATCCACAACTCCTCCCACACTCCATTCCACCCTAACAACTTTGAAATATGAAAACTCCCCTGAAAGTAGACACAGAACTATAGCCAGGATCCATGCCAGAGATTAATCCATCTCTGTCTCTCTTTCTTCACCTACATCCCATATATTTGCAATGTGCTTTGCTGTTTACAAAACCTTTTACCTACACTACATCTTACGTCTTTACATATAATCTGTGAGGTCAGCAAGAGTGGCATTTTTTTTTTTTAATAGAAAACAGAAAGGCCAATAATCTTGCTTGTAGTGAAACCAGACCTAGAAACCAAAACTCCTGCCTTCAGTTCTGAAGCTCTTTCCACTATTCACAACACTACCCTTTCTGTAATATAGTAAAGCCTCCTATAAAACATTTGGCTGGATTCCAAGACAGCAGTCCCAGACTGAATTGGACTCTATATAGCAAATAGTGTAAATAGTGAAGGTTTAATGCAATTACTGACATGGAGGCATACATCTTTTTAAAAGTGAAGAATCCGTTGGTTTTAAGTTAGTTTAAGTTAATAGTGTGTGTATGGTAGTAGAAACAAACAGAACACTATTCTAAGAGAAGTCAAAATGAAATACTACAGATTTGCATATTTTACAATAGCTAATAGAGGCAGTAGTAAGCAACAAATGGAATAGGAAAAAAAGGAGACAAAAAATGGATAATTAAAAAGAACAACATAAAAAGAAACTGCATCATATTTTTAGGGAATAAAATGAGGAGCTTGTCTTTCTGCCAGAAGTAACTGTGAGACTTTAGATCATTAGCCTATAAAATAATGAGAGGTGTAGAAGAGGATTTTATTTAGCCATTAAATGAATGCCTGCCAAAATTGCTGGCTCTGGAATAAAAAATCCAAAGTCCTATTTCTAGATCAGCTGCTGGTACTATACAGGTTAAGTTAACCAATTATTTTATTTTAATCTTTCAACTCTCACATCTGTAAAATCAAACAACGCTCTACTCAAAACTACTTTCTAATGACCTTGGAAGGAAGAAACAATGTCTGCAAAGTAATAATCAACATTTTAATTCCCATCATCCACTGCAAAAATAAAAATTTCT
Source organism: Martes martes (assembly GCF_963455335.1). NCBI lineage: Eukaryota > Metazoa > Chordata > Mammalia > Carnivora > Mustelidae > Martes > Martes martes. Next base: position 47,917,897 of record NC_137903.1, read on the forward strand.
CAAACATCTTATATGTTACAGCACTAGACTAGGCTAAAAGTGCAGAGAAAGTGATAGCCTTTACAATCCAAATCAATACGGCACACAGAAATGCTTAATTAGTAATGATTAAGACTACATAACAATATCGTGGCATCTCAGGTAAAGAGCTTTCATAGTGGAGCTGAACACAGCAGAGAGAATAAAGTTGGATTTGATCAAGATACAAAATAAAAATAGTAGTCATTAAGTTTAGCAAGGCAAAGAGGCAAGTAGGTTGCAATGTCCTTTGGGTTCTCAAAGCACATCACTCGTCTGTTATTGCATTTAACACACTGTAAGATGGTTTATTTGTCATTCCTACTTAGACTCTAAATTCCTTAAGGACAGAGACCTTGTTCAATACATCTTCTACCCCTAACCCCTCGAATAGGGTCTGGCACACAGAAGAAAATCAACACATGTTTTTTGAACAGGCAAGGTAAGGACAAGAATCCCTATTTAAATTACTGTACTTTAACCTACACTATTTTGTGCCGATCATTTACTCACTCTCTCTCAACTCCAAAACCACCATTCTAGATACCGCACTTTGGTGCTGGGGCTGAGACTGCACAATTTTATTTCACTGACTCTTCTGCCAGCTCTCCCTGTTAGGCTTCGACAGTGGATGTAGTAAAAGGAAAACTGGAACGCAAAAAGAGGGGTGAAAGGACTTCCTTCCAGTTCCTGGAAGCAGCAGCAACTGCAGCCCCTCACCCTGGCAGCAACAAGTTTTTAGTCTCCGGCCACTGGATACTTTTAGGTACTTCCAGAAACTGACCAGCAGCTGAATGGTGACCTCCTCAAAGGTTCAGAACCAGGCCAATGGAATCTTTTTTCTGAGCTCTTAGGTCAATTACACTGTAATGTTCTCTTTTTGCTCTTAGAACCATCAAACCAACTCCCTATATTAAAACTCCTCTGCTGAAATTCTTACTCAAGTTACTGTTTTCTCTACTAGGACTAATACACTGTCAAACAGCTCTCCTTTTAGAGATCTTGCACCTTCACTGAAGAGAAAAGTTAAGAAAATTTGGAATTATTCCTTTAGATAAAATCTATTTTATAAAGGATAACTCAAAACCCTTTAGATTTGTCTGCTAAGGGGTGCCTGGCTGGCTCAGTTGGTGGAGCATGCAACTCCTGATCTCAGGACTGACTTCAAATCCCATGTTGGGTAAGGAAATTACTTAAAAATCTTTAAAAAATTTGTTGAGGTGCACCACAAAAATCATTCAACTTTTGTGTTTTAAACTATCCAACTTGGAAAGAAAAAAAGAAAGGAAATGAGATTTAAATAGCAAAAGGTATTCTAAGCACACACAACCACCTCCCTTTACTAGAGCTCATATCCTACAGAAAACGTGAGATGGTAAAAGCTCATCTGCGGCTCTTCAAAGGTCTCACCTCCCACAAACCTCTCCTCATGTAAGCATGACCATGTCGAATGTGATTCTTACATTTAAATACATTTTTGGAGGGGCACCTGGCTGGTAGAGTTGGTGGAGCATGCGACTCTGGACCTTGGGGATGAGTTCAAGCCCCACACTAGGCACAGAGTTTACTCTAAAAAGAAAATAAAGGGCACCTGGGTGGCTCAATTGGTTGAGCGACTGCCTTCAGCTCAGGTCATGATCCTGGAGTGCCCAGATCAGTTCGGGATCAGTTCTCGCATCGGTCTCCCTACTCAGCACGGGGTCTGTTTATCCCTCAGACTGTCCCGCTCTCGTGCTTGCTCTCATTCTCTCTCTCTCTCAAATAAATAAATAGAATCTTTAAAATAAAAAATAAAAAAGTAAATAAAGATTTTTAAAAATAAAAAAAAAATACATTTTTCGTTGTTCAGTATGGCCCCTAAATGCAATAGAAAGCTGTTTCTTTTGTTGAACACTAATCTGTTCCAACACTAAAGGTAAACTGAATTTATTGGCATATTGTTCTTCCTTCCTAAGGGATTTTCGAGAAATCTTTTTCTTTTTTTTACCACGTGTGACTTTCATTTTATGCATCAACTTTAGAATCTAACCTCTTGATAAAATGCAACTGCACTCTGTAGCATAGAACAAAAAGAAATCCCACTTGCACGAGTCCATAATCAACACATCTGTTGAAAATAAATGGCCAAAATGCTTTGATAGCTTTCATATGGTCTGTTACTTAATAAAATAGCCTCATTAGATAATTTAATCTGAGGTGAGCTACAAAAATAATCTTTCATTATTGTACCTAACAAACTTATTTTTTTAATTATGACAAAATGGAAGATACGGAGAAGCAGCAAACACACCATTAATCCACTTCTAAATGAAATGGGAGAAAGCAAATTCAAACAATAGGAATCCTTCCTGTAATTTTTAGTAATGTACATAGCTGAGCTTCCAACATTGAGTATAACTAGGCCCAGACATACTAGCCCACTTCACCTGCCTTTAACATCTATAAGGCAAAAGAGAAGTGAAAAGAATTTTAAACTTGAAAATCCATTGCCAATTCTACTGGAGTTCCTCCAAGTAGCATAAAAATGGATAGTGGGCCATCTACTTCCCTTACCACCTACATCTATAAAGTCAGGGACTCATTACCTAGCTCCTGCTACAGATATAAAAATACTAACACCACCTTCAACTTATGTACCAAGAGTCGTATTACCACAGTCAGTATGTCCACGTAAAATCAACCAAGCTGTATTCAACAAGGAACACCCAAGGACCCATCTGACACATTACATGGAAACCTAGGGATGAAGGGGATAAACAGGATATCTTGACCTACAGAGAGGGAAAGGACTGGGCAAACGTTATTGTACCTCTGTACCCCCCCCCAATTATATGGGGATCTGTTCAACTAAATGCAAAAAAAAAAAAATTCAGTAAGTTACTATGATAACTAAGATTTCGGAGAAATGGGAAAAAATGAAATTAAATAATGTGTCTAATAACAAGGCCTTCACACCATGTGTAATAAACACTCAGTGTAGATCTGTATGTGGGCAGAATATGCATAATCCGACAGTAATTTTCCTTTTCTAAAAATGGCAAACCGTGATGCATTGTTTAGTTTCTCCAGACTTAATAAATGAGTTGCCACAAAATAATGAGTGCTTTAAGTCATACTAAAAATGTGTCCATAACTTTAATAAAGTACATTTTCATGTTAACTCACTTCTCTTGCTGGAAGGAATTATGCTTCTTTGCTTAATATATAGAAATGAAACTGTCACTGAAACATCTGGTTATATATTATTCATTAGACATAAATCACCTTTACTCCAAAGACCACATAATAAAAACACAAATCATGAATAAATCAGAGAATGACCTCACACTACACACTAAAGGTCAATAATACAAAAATGAAATTCCTAAGATATTTGCTGACCTGCTCTATACAGTATTTCTATCCACACAAGCCTAGGAACTAGCTGTCTGAGTGCTTGATACAGGCAGAGGAAAACTCAAAATTCTCAAAATGTCTCAGTGTTTTGAATGTGTGCATTGTCTACATAATATTAGTGGCTCTAATTTAAAAATTTTCTGTGCAGCACATATGAGGACCACAAGCATATTTTTAAAATACTCAGACTAGCCTACTCAGGCACTTTTCCTTCATAAATTCTCCAAATCACTCTCATACATACTATAATTAACCTCAAAGGAGGATTCCACAAGTGTACCTGAAGGAAATAACTCAAATCCTCTGAAAAAGTAAGGGGCCATATTTGCTGTGCTATCGCTGGAAAATGGAGTCTTATACAACCACCCATTATTTTACCTTGAACCCGTTAAATGTGCAATCCAGATTTTAAAAGATACCTGTTGATTGTGACAAGTATAAATTACAGGGGGGGGGAAAGAATCACCAAAAAATCTTATTGCTGCCATTTAAATTCTTTGTAAATCAAAGGGTCAAATATTTACTGTAAGAAGCCTGATCTGACACCAATCTAAGTTATTAAAAAATTCAACAACTATACCCCAATGCAGTAAAGGGAAAGTAGATTATCTACCAATTACACTAAGTATTCCAGCTTATCGTCTTGGAACTCACCAAAAGTAGATTATGTAATGCAAATCACTCAGACATGAGTTTTAAACATAATGCTCAGTCTAAAACATCCAAGCCACGTCTCAATTTTTTTTAATTTTTAAAAGTAAAGCGTATTACCAAAACACTGAATGCAAACCTATCCTGTTACAGCAAATTTCTTCAGACACCTCAAGGAAACCTAACATTTTCAAGCCACTTTACCCCTTAAAGGCACACATTCTCTCAAACTTTCTGACAGCCATGCAGTATATACCCAAAAAAGGTCTGAAGACGGTAAGACCATAAAGGTCTTAGCGGGCGGATAATCGGAATGAACCTCGGAAGTTTCGAAGACCAGTTTTTACTAACAGTATCTCTGGGAGCAAGGAAGCTACTTCTAAAGGAGGCAAAGTATCTTGACAACCAGGTCTACGGTTCCCTGGCGACACCCAATACCGAAGATCTCAGCGTCAACGACAGGGTTCAAAACGCGAGGCTTCCATCAGAAACACACCAAGACACCCCCTCCCCCCACGACTCCTCCGGGGCAACCTCGCGGTTTTAGAGAGCAGCAACAGATACTCGCGGGCAGGCAGGCGGCACTCCAGGAATGTTTTAACCCGGAGGGCTTTCCCGCAGCCCACAAGGAACCCCGACGCCGAGAAGCGCCTCCACCAGCGAACCCAGACTCCAGCACCGCGGGGGGGAAAGGGGGCATTCTGCACAAAGCGCCCCTACCCCACCCCCACGGTGTAGACACGTACTGCCGGTCAGCGAGGGGGAAGCCCGGAGGAAAAACCCCGCATTCCACGCGGCTGGCCTCGGAGAGGCCCCGCAGAGAGGCTGGAGCCCCCGCCCCGGGAGGCGAGGGGGCCGCACAGTGACCCCGGCGTCTGCGGAGGAGCGGACAGCAAGGGGTTCCCAACGAAGGAAGGAATTCAATCCCTGAGCTTCGCCCACGGGGTCCTCCGCAAGCCGGACCCTTGAAGAACGGGAACAATGAGAAGCTGCCTCCCCCACCATCCACGCCCCGAGAGCGGCCGGGGGCGGCGGCGCCATCTCCCCTCACACCCCCGCGGGCAACACACCCCCGGCCCCCGGGCCGCCGTCAGCCGCCCGCAGCCCCGCCGAGCCGACGCGCGTCCCGGCCCGCAGTTCCCGCGCCCTTCGCCTCCTCGCCCGCCCCACTCACCGGCTCCTGCCCCAGCCCGGGACTCAGCTGGCCGCGGCCAGACCGAGACTCAGGTACAAGCCGCCGCGGCCGCCGGCGCCGCCGCACAATATGGCGAGCCTCGGCTTCCGCAATGGAGCTCGGGAAATACAACAGGGGCCGCTCAATATTCATGAGAGACTGAGGGGAAGCCGGCTCGGCCGGCGCTGCGGGGAGGGCGGGAAGGAGCGAGCCAGCGAGGGGGCGGAGGCGCGGGGCGCGGACGTACACCGCGCGGGGAGGCCCGCGGAGCGAGGGGAGGGGGCGCCGCCGCGTGCTGGCCTGGAGGGCGCGAGCCGCCCCTCCCCGGGCCGGCCGGCCCCGCCCCTCGGCGCCCTCGGCGGGGTCGACGCAGCCCCCGAGCAACGCCCGGATGTCGACGGCGGGGCCTCGTTCTCGTGGTTCAGGCTGCTGGAGCTTTCTGCCCCCGCTTCGGCCCACCCATTACACCTCGTCGACCGGCATTTAGGATTTGGGCTCAGAGTTGTGCTGTCTGTGACTGCCTCCAGTTCTTAACACCCATCCCACCCGGCAGACGTCCTCATTAGTCATTCAGCCCTAGAACTTCACCTGAACTTCGGCTGCCTGCCTCCCCGTTCAACAAACACACACTTACCATCCTGGCAGAGTGAACCTACAACATCTAATTATTACAGGGTAAATGACCTTCTATTCGAGACGTATATTGTTGGACGTCTGTGAATATCCCGATTGTTTTCATCAGCTCTTACTATTATACCTTGCTGTTTTCTTCCTACCTTCTTGGCCCCTTCCAGTATTATCTTCTGAACGTGAGAATATGAGAAATGATAGATTATATAAATGTAATCGTCACCTAAAACACAACCAATTAGCCGGAAAAAATTATGTAAAATGCGTATAAATTAAGCGATAAACTGAAGAAGTTAACAAGCGAAAGAGTTCCCTGACCTCAGGGTATACTGTTGGTGAGATGTCCTGTTCTCTTGAAAAGATAATCAACAAAATCAGACAGTAAATATGAGGGCATTTGTGACATAAAGAAATGGACCACCCTATAAAACTAGGTTTATGGCCTCCACTGTGTCTCCAGCCATGTGACCTCTCTGAACAGAATTTTTCTCATTTGCAAAATGAGAATATTGTGTTGGATAATTCTTAGGTCTTTTCCAGTTTTTGAACTTTCTGAAACTCTCCAAGCAATGCCAAATAAACGGTATGAATTTACATAGGATTTTGGAAAAGAAAGGGATCAATTCTAGCTGGTGCGTTGAAGGAAGATTTCTTAAGGAGCTAGGATTTCATTAGTACTTTGGCAGATAGTTTTTGGATGGGTAGAAAGAAAGAAAACAGGTGTTAAAATATTAAAGATAACATATTATGTATCCTACCTAACAATCCATTGAAGTAAACGAGCAAAGCATTATTCTTTTTCAGTGACTTGAAAATTTTCACTGTCTATAGCTTTAAATAGAAATGACAATTCTTGGGAGCCTGGCTGGCTCAGTGGGTAGAGCATTAAACTCTTGAACTCTGGGTGGTGAGTTCAGCCCAACATTGAGCTTGGAATCCCCTACTTAAAAAAAAAAAAGAAAGAAAGAAAGAAAGAAATGAATGACAATTCTCAGACTCTATAAGATCTTCAAGGTCAAGCTCTTTCTCCAGTATGAAAAAAAAAGTCAAAACACAGATGGTCCCAACTTAAAATTCCATGTATGACTTTTCAACCTAACAGTGGTTGAAATTGATACTGCTCAGTAGAAACTCTACTTCAGGTTTTGAATTTTGATCTTTTCCTGGGCTAGCTATATGTGATAGGATACTCTTGTGATGCTGGGCAGCAGTGGTGAACCACAACTTCCAGTCAGCCATTTGATCAGGAGGGTAAAAACTGATACAATCACTTTGTACCCATATACAACCATTCTGTTTTTCACTTTCAGTACAATATTCAATTATATGAGCTATTTACTTTATTATAAAATAACTTTGTGTGAGATGATTTTGCCCAACTGTAGCCAGTGTAAGTGTTCTGAGCACATTTAAGGTAGGCTATGATGACAGTAGACTTAGGTGTATTAAATGGATTTTGACCTACGATATTTTCAACCTCCGCCAGTTTATCAGGACATAGCCTTGTAAGTCAAGGAAGAACTATAATCAAAGTATGCTTTTTCTTCTGCCTTCCTATAATCGTCCACTTTCTAAAGATAGTGCAGTAGCAGAACCATCCCTTCTTTATTCATGACAACTGCCTGTGTGTTCATAATTCGGAACCTTTTGCTCCAGTTATGCCTGTGAAGATTATGATGTATGGTTACTTAAGAAATTCAATTGATGTTGCAGAAAGTGATCATTTGTTGAAAGCATAGGAACTTTATGGATAAAAGTTAAATATAGTACTTTTAAAAGATTCACAGGAGAATTAGTGGGAAATGGAAAACTTATGGGATATGTGGATTAAATGTGATTAAAAAGCTAGACCTCAGGCTAGCATCCTTAATATGAAAGACTCTACTGTCAAATTAACAGAACTCACATTATCTATTTTATCTTACTCAAAAACTTGGCATTGAGAGTGCTATAGGCCACCCCTGACTATATTAATCGGGAAAGATTTTGTTATGGTATGATAATAAAGTTTCCAAAATCTCCATGCCTTAACACAACAGACATTTATTGCTTGTTCATGCTTCATATGGATCAAACGCCCTCTGTTCCAGTCACTCCAGGAACCAGATTGACAGAGGATCTACTGTTCTGTAGCTATCTCACCTAGATCATAGCAGCTGATTCTCTGTGGCAGAGGAAGAGATGAAAGAATCCCAATGAACTTTTCATAGCCTTAGATTGGGAAAAAAAAATACCACAACAAATTACTGAAAAAAAAATTTAAACACACATACACATTACTGATAGAATTTCATTGGCCTAGGGGTGCCTGGGTGGCTCAGTGGGTTAAGCCTCTGCCTTCAGCTCGGGTCATGGTCTCAGGGTCCTGGGATTGAGCCCTGCATTGGGCTCTCTGCTCAGCAGGGAGCCTGCTTCCCCCTTCCCCTGCCTGCCTCTCTGCCTACTTGTGATCTCTCTCTCTGTGTCAAATAAATAAATAAAATTAAAAAAAAAAAAAAGGAATTTCATTGGCCTAAACTAGTTACATAGTCTCTGCCATCTGCAGAGAGACTGAGTCCTTGAACCAGGTCAGAAGTAGGGATATTGGTGTACTAATGTCACCCATGCTGGCCCCACCAGTGAGCTCCTGTGTATTTTGAAAAAACTCCCAAGACGTGTTATTCCATAACACTGGAAGTTATGCTTCCAAAAGCAAATTCTCTGTACTTGTTAAGAATTGACTATCGTGGGGCACCTGGGTGGCTCAGTGGGTTAAAGCCTCTGCCTTCGGCTCCGGTCATGATCCCGGGGTCCTGGGATGGAGCCCCGCATCGGGCTCTCTGCTCGGCGGGGAGCCTGCTTCCCCCTCTGTCTGCCTCTGCCTGCCTCTCTGCCTGCTTGTGATCTCTGTCTGTCAAATAAATAAATAAAATATTTAAAAAAGAAATAAAGAATTGACTATCATGTAAATAGAATGGACTTGCCATTTTCTTCCCCTTTGTTTTAGTTGTATATTAAATCAATGTCAGTCTTTCTAGTGATTGACATATCCAACCTACATTCCTTTTGCTAATTTTTTGACCTGACCTAGGGGATATTACCCTTAAAATATTTCCTACTAATACTCTGCTCCCATGTTACATGTACTAATTGAAAGTGATAATCATATCTTCAGTAGGAAAATGCTAACACTACATAATACAAGTATCATACTATAGGTAGATGACTCCATGAACTCTAGGTTAAAAAGATGCTTTTTGGGGTGGCCGGCTGGCTCAGTCAGAAGATCAGGCGACTCTTGATCTTGGGGTTGTCAGTTTGAGCCCTGTGTTGGGGGTGGAGTTTAAAAAAAAAAAAAGGATTATTTTCCCTCAAAACTTGAGAAGTAGTACCCTATTAATCACATGGTGAACTGAGTATAGAAATCATTTCTGATCACAAAATTCACAGCTTTACTGGCTTTCTGCTATGGTAATGCTACAAAATTAGATTAGTTCAGCTCAACCAACTTTTATTGAGCATCAACTATGTGCCAACACTTTGCCAAGTTCTTGGAATAAAGATACAAATGTAAGTAGGACGTAAGTTCCTTGAGAACAGAAATCTTGTCCACCAGTGTTTACCTATGGATTAGTGTGATGCTAGGCCCATATACTAGATGCTCAATAAATAGGTGTTAAGAGAATGAAAGACGAATCTTTGATCTCAGTGTGTATATGAAATAGAGCAGTGCATATGAGCTGAGTTTGCTTCAGTTTTATCACTGACAAGCAGAAATTTCTATTAAGATTGCTGTTAGTCCTTGCAGAATCTTTCTCTATTTAGGCAATGTGTTTGAAATGGGAATTTATGCCTGCCTATTCTATATATACCACATGGATTTCTTCTTTTCAGTTGTGCTCCAAATATCTAATTGTTAACCTGCTTTTCTAAAATGAAGATTTAGGGGCACCTGGGTGGCTCAGTGGGTTAAGCCTCTGCCTTCGGCTCAGGTCATGATCCCAGGGTCCTGGGATCGAGCCCCGCATCGGGCTCTCTGCTCAGCAGGGAGCCTGCTTCTCCCTTTCTATCTGCCTGCCTCTCTGCCTACTTGTGATTTCTCTCTGTCAAATAAAAAAATAAATAATCTTTAAAAAAAAATAAATAAAATGAAGATTTAAGGCCACCAATAGCTTGTTACTGATAAACTATGTATGTGTCACAGTTTCTATAGCACATTTATATTAATTATTTCACAGAATCTTCAGATCAGCCCTCCAAGGTATAATTCCTACTTTATAGACAAGGGAAATATGACTTCTGTGGTTAACTAGCTTTTGCAGACATTGAGCTCATAAGTGGCAGAGCTGAGACTCAAACCTAGGTCATCTGAATTCAAGCCGAGGGATACTTACCTTCATGCCACAGGTGCCTTCCTGCTCAATGCTGCATACTCAACTTCAGCATTTTCCTTATTTCTAATGGGTAAGCAGCATATAAGAGAAACATCTCCAGAACTTCCTCTCAACACTAGTATTATTCCAGTCCTCAGTGCGGTCTATTTTTAAGAAGCTAGGGATGATGATAAATGTAAGTGTATAAGCCTGATCCATTGACAGAAAACCAGCAGGTCCTGGTTTTGTTTTCTTAGAAAATTTGCTTTACAGGGGCACTTGGGTGGCTCAGTGGGTTAAAGCCTCTGCCTTCGGCTCGGGTCAGGATCCCAGAGTCCTGGGATCAAGCCCCACATCAGGCTCTCTGCTCAGCAGGGAGCCTGCTTCCTCCTCTCTCTCTCTGCCTGCCTCTCTGCCTACTTGTGATCTCTGTCTGTCAAATAAATAAATAAAAATCTTTTTTAAAAAATTTGCTTTACAAAAACAAAACAAAATTAAAAGTTGGGTTAGAAAACAGGAGTAGCTTGGGATTTAATCACCATCTCTATATATATACTGTTGTCAAAATATATCTCCTAAAAAAAATCTTTATTTGCCATCCTTTAGATGTGTTGTGCTTTCTTTGAAAGGGTCAACTTAAGTAGGGACGTTGTAGAAAGGCCTCAAGAGACCTATAATTCAAGGTGACTTCAGGAAGCCAGCAACTCAAGATTTACAACCTCTTCAGCTGAAAAAATATAGCTGTAGCCACAGGCTTTAGTGCAGTTTTATTTGTATTTCAGCACAGTGCATGTCTTCTTGTGACATCTCCCTTGGTGTTTTGGTTCATTCATCTTTATATTCCCAAGACAACCCAAATAATTGGTGCTACTCTTAACGATTCAACTTGAAGAAGTTAAATAGATTAAATGAGATGGGCAAGTTAGACTTTTGGGGAGAACTACACAATACTGCTACTTCCCTCCTTTGGAGACTTGGAATGGTATTTTATGTGTCCCAGATGTGGCCACATTCTGCCTAACATCTGGTAGTGCATTTTATTAAAATAATGAACTAGCATATGTTTGAAAAGTCAAAAGAAAGAATAAAAGTTTTCATTCTGATGCAACAGAAATAGTCAACTGTTTCTTTGTAGTTAATAATGGGACATATAAATGGGAAATATTACTGTGATATCCAACTTCAAGTATAAGTTAAAGTATGATTTGATAATTACTGGCTTAAGCTTTCTAACATGAAAAATGTTTATTCCATTCAAGTAAACTTTGAAAGTTTTTTCCTTTCAAAATGTTTACTGGAAGGGAAGAGAGTTGTGCCTTGGCATTGATATAGGAACACCAAGAATCATCCTGGAAGCTAACAAGGAATAGATAATTAAGATCAAAACTCAGAACTAAAATGGAAATTTCTCCGGAAAGAAGGCTGGAAGATCCTTGTGGAGAAGTACAGTTGAAGAGTGCAAAATACTCAAGTCAAATGACAACTATTCAAACTGCCTTTGTGGACATTTTAATTTTTCCCACTTAAAACAATCATGGTGCTAGAATGGTTTTTGTGGGGTGAGAGAGTGGAGGGTAAAGACATCTCTTATCTAATACATTTCTTGGAAATGTTTTTAGTAAAGAATCTAAAAGAACTGCCAACTCCCACCCATACAAAGAAAATTTTGTTTTATTTTAGACTACATTAAGATCTGGAAACCCCTGCAGTATCCATCCATCTGCTGGGTCATTTGCATTTTATACTCTGCAGAAGCAAGCCATTAAAATATACATCAAATAAGACACTAAAGTAGGTTATAATTCAGGTAAATCCAAAAACCATTCTGGTCAACCTAGAATAATGAGGTTTTATGTGTTATACCCAGGAAGAGAAATTTTTTAAGGATTTAGTCAGTACAAAACATATCATTTTTAAAATAAACAGATTTCACAGACCATGCTTATAAGATCAGAATTAACTATTGTCCCTTAAGGATTATGAAATCTGTCACATATGAAGTATGGGATAAAGATGGCTGCAAAAGAACCTTCTTGTCATAGTATCCTGTTAAGGATATATGGGTGACCTAACTCACACTGTTATATCCCTCTCCAACACTCACAGCTATGATCTAATTAGTTCTTGTCTTAAGGCAGCACTGATGCTCTTAGTGTATTTTCAATTCCTTGACTTCTTGACATTTACACATCCTTAGTGTCCCGACTTCACTCTTGGACTTTATTACATTAGCTGTCCTGGTTTGACCCTTTCCTAAAATTTAAAAAGACGACTGTGGGCCTGACTTCAACACAGCTGTCCCTTCTTCCACATGATCCAGTTCTTAGCTATTTGTCAACCTATTCATTTCCTGACTTGCTCCTTAATTAGGCTTGGCCATATCCTTATCCCAGCCTTTAACATGGGGCTTGACACATAGTGAATACGAACTGCATTACAAGAACATGTCAAATATAGCCTGTAGACACCATGCCATTTATGGTACTGGAAAAGAGCCATCTTTATCAACAAATACAGAGAATACAGAGCTCTTCAGTGGAAAAGAACAGAGAAGCAATGAGGAGAGACATTCGGAGAGACCATGAGGAGGACATTTGGAGAGAGCCCAAATGTCCCCTGGCTGCTATCTGTGGTACAGAATACTCTAGGAACAATCTTGGATCAGGAGAACTCATGTTAGGAATGTCATGTGGTATCGTTGCAGCTGCCCCCCACCCCACCAAAAGAATAATGACCAACAAGAAAGTTTGTTATGGGTGGATCTTCAGTTTGGATGTTGATTTTGAAGAGTCTTGTCAAAACATACTAATGTTTCATACCAAGAGTAAAAGTTTACCATGCTATACATTAATCCCAATATTCCAAATGGAACTTGAAAGTTGATTAGTTCTCAAGCCAGATTTAGCATCTTTCTCCCCCATTCGCTTGCCTAGATTAGTTGTATGCAAATACGTCCCCCTAACCCACCCAGGAGCATGAAAGTAGCATGACGGCACAATGTTAGTATTCATCTTTCAGTGCCAGTCATTATTCATTTTAAATGGGCCCCAATACTTGAAACATTATAATTATAGGTATGCATATGATTTGCTCCTAAGATACATCTGGTATGTCTTGAGGTAATGAGAATAACTACAGTTTTTAAAGATTTTTTTAAATTTGTTTATTTAACAGACAGAGGTCCCAAGTAGGCAGAGAGGCAGGCAGAGAGAGAGGAAGGGAAGCAGGCTCCTTGCTGAGCACAGGGCCCGACGCGGGGCTCGATCCCAGGACCCTGGGATCATGACTACAGTTTTAAAAAGCAGTCACTAAAAATACTTGTTTTGTATATTTTACAAAGAGTGTTTTGTTTAATCATTACAACAATACTTAGAAAATGAAACTTTGAATAGGCATAGTTTTCTACCTACCACGTTCACACAATTATAATACAAGTTGTTGGTCTATGTGTATGAACACATATATTATATATATAAATGATGTGCATGAAAATGACACAACCCCCTAAGAGGACAATTTGGTAGTTCTCAAAATTTTGAGGGTGTGTATCTTTCAGCCTAAGAGATCCAGTTCCAGGAATGTATCTTACAGAAGAACTCACACGAGTGTGCAAAGAAATATATACATGGATGTTAATTTTCACATTGCTTACATTTGTAAAAACCTGACTATAATTTTATTTTTGCTTAAATAAATTTTAGTATTCTATACAGCACCGTATCATATAACTGTTAAAAAGAATGAGATAAAGCTACTGCTCAACATCACTCATCAGGGAAATAAAAATCAAAACCATGATGAGATACCACCTCACACCTGTCAGAATGGCTAAAATTAACAACACAGGAAACAACAGATGTTGGCAAGATTTCAGGGAAAGGGGAAGCCTCTTACATTGTTGTTGGGAATGCAAATTGGTGCAGCCACTCTGGAAAACAGCATGGAGGTTCCTCAAAAAGTTAAAAATAGAACTACCCTGTGATCCAACAATTGCACTACTGGGTATTAACCCAAAGGACACAAAAATACAGATTCAAAAGGACGCATGCACCCTGATGTTTATAGCAGCATTACCAACAACAGCCAAACTATGGAGAGAGCCCAAATGTCCACTGACTGATGAATGGACAAAGAAGATGTGGTGTACACACACACACACACACACACATATGCATACACAATGGAATATTACTCAGCCATCAAAAAGAATGAAATCTTGCCATTTGCAATGACATGGATGGAGCTAGAGTGTGTTATGCTAAGTGAAATAAGTCAGAGAAAGACAAATACCATGATTTCACTCATACATGGATTTTAAGAAACAAAACAGATGAACATAGGAGAAGGGAAAAGAAAGGGGGAGGGAAGCAAACCATAAGAGACTCTTAACAATAGGGACGCCTGGGTGGCTTAGTGGGTTAAGCCTCTGCCCTCAGCTCAGGTCATGATCTCAGGGTCCTGGGATGGAGGCCCGCATTGGGCTCTCTGCTCAGCGGGGACCCTGCTTCCCTCTCTCTCTCTCTGCCTGCCTCTCCGCATAATTGTGATCTCTCTCTCTCTCAAATAAATAAATAAAAATAAAATCTTAATATATTATAAAAAAAGAGAGACTCTTAATAATAGAGAACAATGGGGTGCCTGGGTGGCTCAGTGGGTTAAAGCCTCTGCCTTCGGCTCGGGTCATGATCCCAGGGTCCTGGGATCAAGCCCCACATCGGGCTCTCTGCTCAGCGGGGAGCCTGCTTCCTCCTCTCTCTCTCTGCCTGCCTCTCTGCCTACTTGTGATCTCTCTCTCTGTCAAGTAAATAAATAAAATCTTAAAAAAAAAAATAGAGAACAAACTGAAGGTTGATGGAGGAAGGTGGGTGGGAATTGAGCTAAATGGGTGATGGGTATCAAGGAGGGCACTTGTTGTGATGAGCACTGGGTGTTATATTTAAATGATGAATCACTAAATTCTATACCTGAAACAAATTTTACCATATATGATAAATAACTAGAATTTAAATAAAAACTTGGAGAAAAAAGCTACAAGTACTGACATAGAAAGATATCAAAAATATATTATCAAGTGAAAAGTCAAGTCTCTCAGCAATGTATGTAATATGTACCATATATCCTATTTTTGTAATACAAACATATTCAAATGAATATACACCACAATATTAAGAGGAATTATATTTAAGGAAAGGAGAACTTTTGAGGACTTTCAGTTTCTAAATTATTTTTTTTAATTTCTGTATCATCTGCATGTTTCACACTGGAATAAAACATTAAGCTTTATCATAAAAGTAAAGATACAATTACATGGGGCGCCTGGGTGGCTCAGCGGGTTAAAGCCTCTGCCTTCGGCTCGGGTCATGATCCCAGGGTCTTGGGATCGAGCCCCATGTCGGGCTCTCTGCTCAGCGGGGAGCCTGCTTCCTCCTCTCTCTCTCTGCCTGCTTCTCTGCCTACTTGTGATTTCTGACTGTCAAATAAATAAATAAAATCTTAAAAAAAAATACAATTACATGTAAAAAGTAAACATCTAGGGGCACCTGGGTGGCTCAGTCATTAAGCGTCTGCCTTTGGCTCAGGTCATGGTCCCAGGGTCCTGGGATCAAGCCCAGTGTCCAGCTCCCTGCTCAGTGGGAAGCCTGCCTCTCCCTCTCCCGTTCCGCCTGCTTGTGTTCCCTCTCTCACTGTCTCTCTCTCTCTCTGTGTCAAATAAATAAAATCTATTAAAAAAAAAAAAAGTAAACCTCTAATAAAAATGAGTGAAATTTCTGCACATATCCACCTATTATTAGAGGAAGGATGGAGGTAAACAAAAAGCTGTTCTAGATCAGGCATCATCAGCCAAAGCAAACAGAAAAACTAGAATTTGGAAATTCTTTGGTTCTAGAGCTCCAATTGTGTAGTGGCCTTGAAAGTCAGGAAATTAATGTCTTATTACTAAACTTCAATTTCCATTCCCCTAAACATTCCTGACCCTACTTAGTAAGAATTTAGGCTAAACAGGGGCCAACCAATGATTACACAACCCTCAAATAGCAACCCTTTAAAAGAGTTCTAGGACCTATATAATTATCTTGGGATTCTATTCTTCTCCTACTAATTTATATCCCACAGTCTCTAGGAGAAATATCAGATGTTGTTTGCTAATTAGACTTCTAGTACTCCCTCCAGAAATTCCTGCTGATTTAGCTTGTGATTACTGGAAACAAGTACAAATTGTAGGTTGAGAATCAAATATTTGAATTTTCCATGTTATATGCATCTACACCAGGGAATTCTAAGTTTCTAGACTCTTTGAGATCACCATATGGTGAAAAACTTGGGCAGTATGTTAGGCTGGGTTCAAGAGACTCGACCTCTCTCCAGATTGAATCAGATGACCCAAGGGGTCAAAGCAAGAACACTAGTCATTGCATTTGGGGTAGAATGGGGGTGGGGTTGTGCAGAGATAAACTCAGGGACTGGCTGAAAAAGATAGGTTGTTTGTCCAAAGTGTCCAGATGCCCAGAGCAAATACACAGGCAAGAAGGAACTCCAAGAAAGTGGGGCATAGGATAAGTTTAAGGGGGTAAAATACACCTACCTGAAAGCTGAATCAGGGGGTCTGAAGCCAAGTCATCAAGAGTAGCTATCTTTGATATGAGGAAGTGGAGATGCAATGCGGGGGGGTTGGGGGGAGGTAGGAAAAGAAAAAATGAAAGAAGATGGGATTGGGAGGGAGACAAACCATAAAAGACTCAATCTCAAAAAACAGACTGAGGGTTGCTGGGGGGAGGGGGGACGGGAGAGGGTGGTGGGGATATGGACATTGGGGAGGGTATGTGCTATGATGAGTGCTGTGAAATGTGTAAACCTGGCGATTCACAGACCTGTACCCCTGGGGATAAAAATACATTATATGTTTATTAAAATAAAAAAAAAAAGTAGCTATCTTTCCTTCTCCTCCAGGAGAGGATGACAAGTAGGATGAAGAATAAGGGCAAAGTCCAGTACGGCTGGTGTTAGCTGAGGCTGACAAAAGGACACCCCCAACCTTGACTCTAGATCCTAAAGATTCAGATGGGCCTAGTCTGAAGACAGGTGCAGAACAGAGTATCGAATGAGGGTTGTGAGAAGCAGAGGGTTAGTTAGGAAAACTAGAGATGGATCCAAATAGCATACCGAGAGGGTCTGCCGCGGAAACAAGATGACAAAGGGGATGTCATCGTTTGGAAAGCGTCGCCACGGTAAGATGCACACGTTGTGCCGCTGCTGGGGCTCAAAGGCCTACCACCTTCAGAAGACCACCTGTGGCAAATGTGGCTATCCTGCCAACCGCAAGGGAAAGTATAACTGGAGTGCCAAGGCTAAAAGAAGAAACACCTCTGGGACTGGTTGAATGAGGCCTGAAAATTGTAGACGGCAGATTCAGGCATGGGTTCCATGAAGGAACAACTCCTGAGCCCAAGAGGGCTGCTGTGGCAGTGTCCAGTTCATTTTAAGGATTTCAACAATTAGTCACACAATAAATGTTCTTGTTTTAAAAAAAAAAAAAAACACAAAAACAAATAACATACAAAATTTGCGAAAATCTCCCAACACAGATGCGAGCAAGAGCCAGGGTCAGTGAGAGCTGAGCATGTGATAATTGGCTTTCTCTTGGTTCCAATTTCTTGGACCCTCTGACCCTCTCCAGGTCAGTCTCCGTTGTGGCTTCACATCATGACCTCAAGCTCTAAGTTTTGGAATGTCCCAGGTTTAGTCTTAGTACTTTTGTTCCCCTTTTAATTTATATCCTCTGTCTGGGTCATTCTATTCAGTACTGTGGCTGTAAATATATGTTAACTACTCTCAATTTTCTCCAAACTTACGGATTTCTGTAAGTTTCCTGGAAGTTAAGGACGTCTCTAAACTTATATCCAACTCCCTTTTCGCCCCTCTACTTGGATGTCTAATAAGTACTTCAAATATAAGATGTCTAAGCTAGATCTCCTCTTTGAAATGCAAACAGAGAATAACATATGATTTTTTTTTTAAAGATTTTATTTATTTGACAGACAGAGATCACAAATAGGCAGAGAGGCAGTCAGAGAGAGAGAGGGGGAAGCAGGCTCCCTGCTGAAAAGAGAGCCGGATTCGGGGCTCGATCCCAGGACCCTGAGATCATGACCTGAGTGGAAGGCAGAGGCTTAACCCGCTGAGCCACCCAGGCGTCCCGACATATAATTTTTAACTGTCCTTTTATTTGTAGCTATAATATCTAAATCACTTTATAGGCCCAAGGGAGTTAAAAGAAATTACTCCTTATGATTACTTAAACCACATAAATAACTCAAAATGTAAAATTAATGTTTTAAGTATATTTGCATACATGTTCATTTATACATTCCCTTCGCAAGAGTCTATAACTCCTGACCACACTCAGTAATTCAAAGACAGAAGACATAAACCGTCTCCTCAAAGAACCTAGCATCTAGTAGGGGACACAGACACATACCAAATATGATGAGGCAAATAAAAGAAAGGCAATAGGAATGATTCTTCCTTGAGGCCCATTTTTAATTACACACTGTGGGACAGCACCTCTCATAGGACTCCATTCTTGGCAATATTAGCTTTATCCTGAAAACGATGAAAAAGTTGTAGGTAAATTTACAACTGTGCTAATAGCCAAGAATCTCATAATCTCTCTATGTGTCAGGTACTGTGCTAAGTATTTTAGAAGCATTATCTCATTTAATCTTTATGCCAACTTTATGAAGAAGTTACCATAATTATTACCATTTTATGGATTAGAAAATAGAGGTTTAATGTATTTCGGTACTTACCTAAGTCACCTGAAGTCATAGGGTGGGCAAATCCATATCCTTAACCACTATTCTAAAGTCCCTTCTCACAATTGGTGACCCTGCTTTAACTAGTAATAATGGTGCTAGGTCTTTAAAAAACATACGTACTAAAATAAAAAATAAATATACAAATAATCCAAATAGTGAACAACCATTATATTTTACTAATAATAATCCCCAATTATTAAATATAATTGGATAAAAAGGTCTATAGCATACGAAGTCATGAAATGTTGGGCTCAGTTTTTCAAAGCTCATAAAGATACAGGATTAATCATTTCAAGTTTCCTGCTGATTGCCTTTGGAGATAAATTATTAGTCTTAAAGGACATTCTGTGTTTTGGGCTTCTCTTATTACTATAACACAGATAAGCTAAGATGGAAAAATCATCAGACTTGCAAAAGCTAAGAGAATAGAAGCCAAAGCCTATAGGAATAAAGTCTTCTAAATTTATTATCTGTTATGCATTGATTTATCACATATGGTGGGAATTTAAACCAGATGTATACTTACTGGAAGAGGCTATACCAAGACAGACAGGGGAGAGGAATGTGACCTCAGCTTGAAAGTAGAGAATCAAAACTTGGTGGTGGTTCAGAAGTTTCCTTTTATGCTAGTTATATAACAGAATAAAAGCTCCTCAGTCATCTTTTCAAATTAACTGAGACGTCATTTTTTAATCTGGAAGTTGTTGAAACTTCTGGCTTTTGAAATGCAATTATTTTCATATTGAAAAAGACCGTGGATTTTCTGAGTAACTGTTGCTTAATCTAAAGCAAAACATTTTCGGAAAATACAGCTCTGATATGTAAATGTTAAAATGCACACACTCCTGTTTGCTTCGTTCTCATCTGGAATTTAGACACCAAATTTTAATAGCTGAAATTCAGTAACACATCTTTCTCTGCCATCTGCTTTTTTTTAACTGAAACTTTAAAAAAATGCATTCTTTCAAGTCACATTTAAGGGTGTACATCTAAGGGAAGAAAAACTAACTAGCCTAACATGAATAATCTACCTCTAGTTATGTAATCTTTTTATTTTTTTAAAACTTTAAAATCACTATTGAAGAAAATGTTTCTCATAATAAATGCTTTAGTTTGGGAACAGTCTGAACAACAACAACAACAACAACAACAACAACAACAACAAAACACAATATGGAACAACTTGCAGTCATTCCTCTACTTTTTGAGGGGAAATGGAAAATCGTTTATTGAGCAAAGATGTATTTCTCAAAACCCTTGTAATTTCATTTTCAGTTTATTTTTATAATATGTGAAAGACACTTTTAAAAAAATAATTAGCCAATTTTCCTATCAGTTCCTATCACAGGAGGACAGCCCAAGACAACTGATTATACGATGGAGACATGCACATGGGCACACATACGTGTGCATCGACTGCCAGAGTTAATTTGCTCAAAGCTAGGGCGATCATGGACAGTCTCAAAAAAACACAGAAGAAGGTCCCTTTCTCTATAAGGAGTTACCAGTAGGAAACTAAACACATGCCTAAAAGAAACTACCTGAATATCTCATTGTATGTCTTTAACTGCCAAAACAATTGGTTCAGTTGTTTAACTTCCCGCAAACAAATATTGAGCAGTCCTGGTGTTCTGAACACTTCCAGGCAACTGGGAAGAAAACAAAAACCATGTAAATGATATGTCTTGCTTGCCCAGCTTCAGGTAAATTACATGATAACATTCTTTCTTATGGAGGTAAATTTACACTCAGTGAAATGCGTAGATATTAAGTGTACAGTTGTATGAGTTTTAACAAAAGTATATATTCCTGTAACTACCACCCCAGCTGAGACATAAGACACTTTCATCTCCCCTAGAAAGTTCTTCCATGTCTTCAGTGAGTCTCCCTTCTCAGATAGGCAATTGTGTTCTGATTTCTCTTATTATGCTCTTAAAGTCACATAAATGGAATTATATATGTATTCTTTGGTGTTTGATTCTTTTACACTGTGGATTGTTTAGAGATTCATTTGTATTGTTGTATGAGTATGTTATGACAAATATTCTTTTATATACATACACAACTTTTTTTAAAAATCCGTAATCCTGTTGATGGATATTTATATTTGCTTCCAGTTCTTGACTACTAAAAATAAGCTGCTGTTAGCACTCTTGGTCCAGTTTTTGTGAATGTAGATTTTCATTCTCTTGGATAAATACCTAGGATTAGAACTGCCGGGTCATTAAGTGGATCTATGATTTTATAAGAAGCTCCCAAACAGTTGTCCAAAGAGATTATATCATTTTATACTCCATCAACAGTGTATGAGAGTTCCACTTGTATAACATGCTCACCAACAATTGATGTTGTTGGTCTTTTTGTGTTAGCCGTTTTAGTGGGTGTGAAGTGGAATTTCAATGTGGTTTTAATTCATATTCCCCTGATAACTAGGGATGTTGAGTGCCTTTTCATGTGCTTATTGGCCACTTTTTGTGAATGTCTTTTTGCCATTTCAAATTTTTTTATCCTTTTATTTTTGATTTGTAGGTGTCTTTCGTGTATTATTATATAAGTTATTTACCAAACATACGTATTAAGAATTTTTTCTCAGTTTATGGCTTATGTTTTCTAACAGATTTTATTTTCTTTAGAGATGTTTTAGGTTAACAGCAAAATTAAGCAGATGGTATAAAGAATTCTCATCTACCTCCTGTCGCTACGTATGTATAGCCTCTCCTACTGTCAACACCCTACCCCAGAGTGGTACATTTGCTACAGCCAACTGACACATCATTATTACCCAAAGTCCATAGTTTATATTAGGGTTCATGCTTAGTGTTGTACAATGAATTTGGACAAATATATAATATAATGATATGTATCCACCATTGTAGTATCATATCATACAGAGTTCTTTCAATGCCCTAAATTCCTCAATGTTCTACTTATTCATATATACCCATCCTCTGACAACCCATTGATCTTCCTACAGCCCTGTAGTTTTGTCTTTTCCAGAATGTCATATAGCTGGAATCGTGTGTAGTCTTTTCAGATTAGCTTCTTTCACTTAATAATATGCACTTAATGTTCTTCCATATCTTTTCATGGCTTGATGTTTCCATTGTCTGGACATATCATGGCTTATTTATCCATTAACCTACTGTAGGACTTCTTGGTTGTTTCCAGATTTTGGCAATTGTGAATAAAACTGCTTTAAACAACTGTGTGCATGTTTTTGTGTAGACATAACTTTTCAGCTCATTTGGGTAAATACCAAAGAGTGCAATTCCCAGACCATGTGGTCAGAGAATGTTAAGTTTTGTAAGAAACTGCCAAATTGTCTTCCAAAGTATCTGTACCATTTTGCATACCCATTAGCAATGGATGAAAATTCCTATTGCTTCATATCCTTGCCAGCATTTGGTGGTGTTAGCATTTTGGATTTTGGCCATTCTAGTAGGTGTGTAGTGGCATCTCATGGTTATTTTATTTTATTTATTTATTTTTTAAAAAAGATTTTATTTATTTATTTGACAGAGATCACAAGTAGGCAGAGAGGCAGGCAGAGAGAGAGAGAGAGAGGAGGAAGCAGGCTTCCCACCGAGCAGAGAGCCCAATGTGGGGCTTGATCCCAGGACCCTGGAATCATGACCTGAGCTGAAGACAGAGGCTTTAACCCACTGAGCCACCCAGGCGCCCCTCATGGTTATTTTAATTTGCAATAATGTAATGACATGTGATATCAATCAACTTTTGATATGCTTATTTGCCTTCTGTATCTTCTTGGGTGGTATGTCCATTCATTTTTTGATCATTTTTTAGGTTGTCCTAATGTAAAAATTTGATATAAATATACATTGTAAATAGATTAACACAATCAAGGTAATTAACATATCCAGTACCTCACACAGTTAAGATTTTTCTGTGTACTTAAGGTCAACTCTTAAATATGGGCTGCTTCACAAATTAGCATGTCATCCTTGCACAAAGGCCATGCTAATCTCTGTATCATTCCAATTCTTGTATTTCTATATGCTGCAGAAGTGAGTACTTGAAGGGCACCTGTGTGGCTCACCTCAGGTCATGATCGTGGAGTCCTGGGATCAAGTCTCGCATCAGGCTCCCTGCTCAGAGGGGAGTCTGCTTCTCCCTCTGACCCTCTCCCTTCTCAGGTTCTCTCTCTCTCTCTCTCATTCTCTCTCTCTAAATAAATAAAATCTTAAAAAAAAATGAGTACTTGAGGTTTATTTTTTTTCCCCATACATTTTTATAGTTGTTCCAATGCCATTTGTCTAAAAATATTCCCTATATCATTGAATTGACTCGGCACCTTGGTAATATTCAGTTGACTATATATATATATAGATAGATAGATAGATCTATCTTTGATTTCACTGTTCTGCTCTGTACACACACAGACACACACATACACATTTTATTATCATGTTGTTTATTCCAGGCTGGATTCATTATTATATTTTTATAATAATTTATATACATTATATTTATTAAATAAAATTTAAATTTTAAAAATTCCATTTTAAGAAATTAAAATTAAAACATTTCATGGTTTCCTGAAAATATTGGGGGCCCTAGGCACTGTGCCTAAGGCTAATTTGACCTGATAGGGGTAAAGCTAGGTTCTGTGCATGTAGCCCCGTCAGAAACTGGGTGCAGAGGCCTATGAAACTTTCCTCAGGAAAACAGGTGAGGCTTGTGGGCTCTAAGCCTTATAGCAAATATCTAGGGGCCTATGATAGTTTACTTGCAATGTTATATTTTCATTGTATTATCCCTATGACTAAAGTCTTCTTAAATATTATGATAATGACTTAGTTGGTCTATGGGGAATTAAGGAAAATATCTTTTTAGTCAGGGTTCTTAGTTGTAAGCAACAAAATCTGCCTTTGGTTGACTGAGTAGAAAAAGAATTTTATTAAAGGGCATGAAGTAGTTCACAAAATGGTTGGGATATTTGGAACATTAGGCTCAAGGCTAAGCCTCAGGAAGAATGCCCAAAACAAAGTCCCATGAATAGATCTAATGAGGAAAATGTTGCCACCACCAGCCACTAGAAGTTACAGTTTGCCTCACTGCAGTTCTGTGTGAGGAGAGCAGTTGCAGTATTATCATGACAGTCGTTAGCGTCAATTACTATTTTTGTCAAGAATTCAATCTTGCAGCTCCTGTACGGCTAGTGCAGAGAGACCAAATGTTTCGTTAATAATTATATAAAAACACTTTGCCTCATTTAAGACCCAAAATATCTAAAAAACAGAAAGTGAAGGAAAAAACGGAATTCTCCATTTCTTAGGAATGTCTCGAGGAAACAAAAACACTACATAGTATATATCCTCAAGGAGCTCACAGATTTCTGAAGGAGGTAAGAGTATGCATAAAACCATTTTCCTGTATAAGTGAAATGATAGGGGAGCAGAGAGGAGGAGACAATTTCAGATAAGGAGCATTTGAGTCTTGAAGAATAAGCAGGATTTCAGTAAGCAGGAAAAGGAACATTCCACAAGAGAGGGAAGCAAGTGGGCAGATAAGGAGAGAGAAATTACATGATGTATTTGAGGTTTTAAAATTTACAACTTTAACAAAGTGAATACTGATTTTAATACAAGTAATTATATTCCTCTGCAAACCAGTTTTCCCTGGACAGTAATAGTTATCAACTGACAGCTGGGTTGACTAGGTGGCTCAGTCAGTTGGGCGTCTGACTCCTGATTTCTGCTCAGGTCATGAGCTCAGGGTTGTGGGATCTAGCTGGCTCAAGCTCTGTGCTCAGCGGGGAGTCTGCTTGAGATTCTTTCTCTCCTACTCCTTGAGCCCTGCCCTCTGCGGTCTCTGGTGCTCTCTGAGATAAATAAATAAATCTTGTAAAAAATTATCAACTGACAGAGCTGTGAACAGGGTAAAGGTACAGTTTGATTTTAGGAATCAAGAGATCCATTTAGGGGTGCCTGGGTGTCTCAGTGGGTTAAGCCTCTGCCTTCGGCGCAGGTCATGATCCCAGAGTCCTGGGATCGAGCCCCGCATCAGGCTCTCTGCTCAGCAGGAAACCTGTTTCCCCCTCTCTCTCTCTGCCTGCCTCTCTGCCTACTTGTGATCTCTGTCTGTCAAATAAATAAAATCTTAAAAAAAAGAGAGAGAGATCCATTTAAGGTATTTGAAGGGGGTAGAAGGCAGAAATCAAGGCTACAGGGAATATATGTGGTGAGGAAATTGAAGGGACTTTAAATGGAAAAAATAGTCTATAATTAGAAGAAATATTTAAGCGCAATGGTGTCTTTAATTTAGAAAAGACTTTTGCATATCTGGAGAGACAGAATGAAAAGAGATTTTAGCTAATAGAAGAATAAATGAGGTGAGAAGGATAGGGGAAAGCAGAGACATTGGAAAGAGAAGCACTTATTTATATAAGATGTAAAGGAATAAAGAAAATGTAAAGATGTTCTAGAAGTGGAAAGAAAGAAAGGCCAAAGAGATTATTTACCAATAACTTTGATTTCTATAGAGCAGGAAGTTGAAGGTTAAATAATCTTCAGATAGTGAGGAGTTTCTAGAAAGTAAGCTTTTTTTTTTTTTTTTTGAGATTTATTTAGTTAGTTCCACACACAAAGCAGGGAGGGGCAGCAGGAAAGAGAATCTTGAGCAGACTCCCTGCCAAACGTGAAGTCTAACCAGGGGCTCAGTCCATACCAGAGTCAAAATCAATTGTCAAGTGCTCAACTGACTGAGCCATCCAGGAGTCCCTAGAAAGTAAGATTTTGCATGGCCTATTCCCTCTGTCCTAAATGCTTTTCCACATCGCACGGCTTATCCCTCATCCTCTTCAAGTCACCTTCTCACTGATCCCAACCCTTATGCCATATCCAAACTCTTCAGCAGCTTCTTGAAGTCCAGAACTCCCCTGCCCTCTCCTTGGTGTTTTTCTTTTCTGTTACCTGCCCCCTCCCACTAGAATGTAAGGTCATAGGACAGGGATTTTTTTGTCTCTTTTATTTACTTAGAATGATGGCTGATGCTCAATAAATATTTGTTGAATGAATAATTTAAAAAGTTGATGTTGAATTGAGAGAAAAAACAAAAACAAAAAAAGAGATAGTTTTTGGAAGAGTTATAGTTGAAAACATGACTGATAGTTGATTTAAACCACATTATTGTACTACTTTTTCAAAATATTGACATGCTTTTGTAACAGTTGGTAAACATCTGGCCAGGCAACCTTGGCATCTCTCCCAGGCCCTCAGTTAGCAATTAAAGGGTAAATACAGGGTGCAGCTAAGCGCCTCTCTCAGACCCTGCTCTACCAGGTCAAGGTCAGTGCCTCACTATACTAGTTAAAATTTTTGAATATGTAGACAGCATTCAGAAATCAGCAAGAGGGGTGCCTGGGTGGCTCAGTGGATTAAAGCCTCTGCCTTCAGCTCGGGTCATAATCCCGGGGTCCTGGGATCGAGCCCCACATCAGGCTCTCTGCTCAGCAGGGAGCCTGCTTCCCTCTCTCTCTCTCTCTCTACCTGCCTCTCTCCCTACTTGTGATCTCTGTCTGTCAAATAAATAAATAAAATCTTTAAAAAAAAAAAATCAGCAAGAGGTGACCTAAAGGATTCCTGGGCAGGCCAGGTTGAGAGGAAAAGTGTAAATTTAGAGAAAGTTATGTCAACAAAATTCCATGACTTCCTCCAGCAATTATCAGTCAGAGACCACACAGAAAGTGACAGTAGAGATGTTCTAGAAAAAACAGATGTGATCATGAGAGAACACGGGCTAGAGATTTAAGGTACTAGGAGGGTGTATCTTTAGGATGGTTGACATTGGAATCCAGGTTAAGGGTAAAATGTCATTAGGAGACTAATGGGTTTGAGCATGTGGGAGGGGTCCCATGATGAGAGAACCCAGAATGGTGGGTCACCATACTCCCCAACTGATTTGAACTTTGGGGCTGAAAGACCAGAGAGCCAGTGTCGACTTCAATAATATTTTCCTAGTGTAATATAGATCTGAGGACCTTGTCATTTCAGTCTTCAATTGAGACAGTACATCTTTATCATGGTTGTCTTGACATAGGTTCATAGAACCTAGTATAATCATATATGACTTCGTACCTGCCCTCAAGATGCTTGTCATCTTAGTGGGAGAGGCAAGATTGATATTTTTCAACCAACACATGCCACTTATGAGATTGGGTATAATAGATTTTATGATTTCACTTTAAACTCTACAAAACCAATACAAAAGCAGTGGGTAATAGGCAGCATCTAGTAATCATCCATTGTTCTCTTGGACTCTGTCACTAGGCTATATTATGGTTCTAGCTTCCCTAGAGAATTCTGTATGCCAGTGAAGGCGTCACCTTGAGACCATGTTGTAGAGTATTCAAATCCCTTTCCAATGTAATGCAGGGTGTCATTGCTGTGATTAGCACCTGTACAACCTTGGGACCACACCACTCCCATTCCACACACTTCCTTGTTAGAAAGAGAAGCTCAGAGAATACTTATCCCCTTGCCAAGTAACAATTTCTGTACCCTTCCTATCACTTTTTCAAGAGGTTTTGATTTGCTGTTTGTTTGGATGTTATTAGCCATCTGTAAAATGCAGATCCTGCTTTGATTTCCACTCGTAAATCACACAGTAATCTGTGTTGATTTTAATTTAATTTGGGTCTACTTTTCAGTCTAGACATACATTTGCCTTGCCTTAACAGGTGATACCATCTTTACTGAGGAATATGCTCTTTTTAAAGCGAACTGTGGGTGAGAATCTCTGTAGTCAGAGCCCTGCTTGTATTCGAGAGGTGGGTGTAAGACAGGAATGATATATTTCTTCCTTAGCTTATTATAATTAGAGATATTTGTAAGAAAATAGAATCACTGTTGCCTCAGTGTTGCTCAGCTCTGGCTGATCAGTTCTCACTCACTGGCACCATCCTTTGTGATATAATAGTTAGTTGCTGTGGAGATGATTATCATGTCATGGAGAAAAGAGACAGGCATTTAAATGAAGAATGAGCAGCAGGAGGAAAGAACATGCCAAAAGCCAAGCATTTCATCTGGCTTAATTTTCCTCTTGCCTTTTTAATGTGTATGTTCTATCATAAAGTTGGATGTATCAACCTAAATAATATGGTTTCAGGGTTAATGAGGACTAAGAACAAAAGGAAAATTTAAAAGGAAAGGCAAGATATAATGCTGATATGCTTTACAGAGGCAAGACTAGGTTCAAGTTCAAGAAAATATGATGATAAACATCTATTTTGGGGCCATACCTCCATAGTTTAAGAAAAATAATTAAGCTGTTCGGACAGTTCTCTTGCAACCTAACTTTTTTGATGTGTTGTTGAGGTAACTTAGACATCATTCCACAAGCAGGAAGCAGAATGCTGAAAGAGAGAGTGGGCTTTGTAGCAAACAGCTGGATTGAATATCACTTACAAGGCATTAATTTTAGGCAGGTCACTTGATCTTCTTTGAACTTCAATTTCATCAAGTATTAAAAATGGAACAAGTTTTTATTATTGTTTTCTGTGCTATTAACTGGTATGGACTCATAAAAATCATACCAGCTGTTTACAACCAATGTCTGTTCTGATTGGTCATAGCATGTATTCCGGTAGGTCAGTGCCCATTCTATGCTAGTTATTAAACATTCTGAATGTCATCTATGTTAGGACAGAATAGGTTATGCTGCAATAACAAATTGTGAAATCTCAGTGGTTTAACACAATGATGTATTTTTTGCTCTCATAGATTCCAGTGGGATCTGGCGGTTGTCCTCCCTCTTGTGACTAATGGCTCCGAATCCAAGATCATTATAACAGAAGATGGGTGGAGTTAAAAACAGGGATGCCTAAACCCAAAGATGTATGTTATTTCCATTCGATCCATTGACCAGAACTAGTCACATGACTCCAACCTCTCTGCAGAGGAGGCTAGGAAATGTAGAGGAGGTTATGGAGTCATGGGTGAGCACTAAGTGCGTTGACACATCACCCCTTGTTTTGGGAGGATTAGATGGGATAATATATATGAAAGGTACCTGTACCTGATGAGCTAGGTCAGACCACAAAAGCTGATACCAGTTTAAGACTTGATGTGAATAATGACTTGGTTGAGATTATTTTCACTTTCACCTGAAACCAGAAAAGAAACAGATGCAGGGATGCACATGAAATTGACCAAGGATATAGGGTAGTGCATGCTGAAGGCATCCCAGTGTCTCTACCTGCTTTGCTCCCTGTGGAAGCATGTCTCTGGTTCCGCAGCCTCAGCAGCCCATGTAAGGGAAGAATTTGCCAGGTCAAAGGAGCCCAGACCAGAGGTTTGCTGCATTGCCACTATTTTAGGCTGGGATGGATAGTGGTAGTGTAGAGCAAGAAGGAGAGAAATCAACATACAAAGGACTACCCTATTAGCGTAAAAGAATTTCTTGCCAGTCATAGTTATCTATTGCATGATTTATTCCTTACTGCATCTTTGAGACTGCATTAATAAGAATATCCTGAGTTCATACTTCCCATCTGTGGTAGAATTATACTAAGTGCTACAGGGGGATGCTAAAGAAAAAGAAAACTGGGCCTCTTCTCCTAAGGAATTTATAATGTAATTTAAGACATTAAGTCACTATTAGTAAACAAGTAATTCCTTATAGAATGACAAAATTATATCTATGAAAGAAGAACAGTGTAAAAATAAGGCATCATGTAATAAGATTTTGATTATGAGCTACAAATGACAAAAAGTGAAAGAAAGGAGAGAAAAATTGCTAGGAAAGTTAGTAGAAGTCAGATAGCATTAATTCTCCAGAGACAGAATATTGACAGAATATTTAGAATATTTCAGTCTTGTACCTTTGGTTCAGGTACCAGAGCCAAAAAGGGCAAAGAATTTCAGATCACATTTAGCAATAGGACTGGTTTGGGAGGCTGAAAAAATTTCAACCCAGTTGCTCTGGACAAATTGATATGAGGAGTAGCCTGGATGCTGTGGGAATGGAATGCACATGAGATTTACCCAAGACATGCCTGGGGAAGGCTGGGGAGACAGAGCAGAGGTCTTGCTGCTACCCAGCAAGGGGTTAATTAGAAAGAAAAGCCTGGCATTAATATATTCATACCAATAGGTTGTAGAACTATTTGAACTATTTGAATTATACTATAATTATTTGAATTATACTATCATTACAATCATCTGTAATAATTTCAATCTTAATAATATATTAATAATATACTACAAGAATTTTCCCTTATTCTGAAATAATATTTAAAACATAATTTGTAATGGACAGAAAGGAATAATTCTCAAGTGTTAGATAATAATATCTATGTGTAGTAGGTACTATAGTCTCTATAGATGAAAAATCTGAGTCTAAGACATAGTCAAGACACACAGCAAGTATCTGATTGAGTTGGGATTAGACCTTAGTTTGCCTGATTTGAAAGCCTATCCTCTAGTATAATATACTGCCTTGCCTACTGTGTGCCGTCATGCCAATATGCCACCAATTATTAAACTGATCTGTTGTTAAATATTTATGTTGTTTCACAGAGTTTTTTTAGTATCAAAATCTCTGGTAAACATCTTTACACATAAATTTTGCATAAGTAGGCTTTATGTACATCCTTACACCTGAATCTTTTCAATAGTATGTACTTCTATAGGATGACTCCTTAAAGAGGAAATACTGGTCTTTGAAGAGTGTAAACACTTAAAAGTTTTTGATAACATTATTAAATTTCCCCAATGAATAATTACAGTAAACTACATGTTCACTTATCACGTATAGAAGTGACCGTTTCCTTGAGATCTTCCACAATGGAAACCATAACGTTAAAATTTTTTTGTCACTGTAACAGCAAACCTCAAAAGTTCAGACTCTAGATGTGTGATCTTCCTGCAGCCACTGGTGTTGGTCATTTGGTATTAGTTCCTCATACAATGACGAATATTGCATTAATTAATTATAATTCATTGAATATTTGGCATTAGTTTGTCTCGAATCACAAAAACAAATTTATATTAAAAATTTCATATTAAATTCCTGAAATTTATTTAATTCAGGTCAGCAGCACTGCTCAACTAAAGACAGTTACTCGATAGGTCAGGAGACTTGACTAATCCATATCTGAAATTCCTTCTATAAAGGAAAGGGGGGAAAATGCAATTTCCTTTCACTTCTTTGTACACATGAAGTCTTTAGGGACTCTTGTGTTTGTGATCCTGGGTCTGTGTATGGGTGGGAGTGCTATGCATAGTATGAATGAGATTTAAGAAAATGAAGGGGTGATGAAAAGTGAAATGTTTCTTAATAATTGTTAAGAAAAGAATTTTGGGTTTTTTTTTGTTTCTTGGGGTGTTTTTTTTTTTTTAAGATTTTGTTTATTTGAGAGAGAACAAGCAAGTACGAGCAGGGTGAAGGGCAAAGGGAGAAGCAGACTCCCCGCTGAGCAAGGAACCCAATGCAGGACTCAATCCCAGGACCCCTGGGGTCATGACCTGAGCCGAAGGCATGTGCTCAACCGACTGAGCCACCCAGGTGTCCCTAAGAAGAGTTTTTAAAAATATTTTGCATATTTCTTTATGTTTTGGGAGAAATAAAAAATTGCCAGGATTTAATAAGTAAGGTCTAGAAAATATGTATAACTAGTCAACTTAAACATAAAAAAGGTTATTATTTTAAAATAATTTAAATATTTCCTGGAGTATTAAAATTACTTAAAACTTGTGGCACATTTTTTGGCAGTATCTGTTAATTGTATCTGTTCACCTGACTGAGCCACAGTATTAACAAGGAAGCTGCCTTAATTCATAATTACAGATAAAAATCCCAGGACTGCAAACTTGTATATTAAAGTGAGGAGCAATAGTGTGTGACAAAAATCTCATTGTATTAAAAACATAAGCTTTTGCATCTGAAACATCACTTAGTTTTTTTTTTGTTTGTTTGTTTTTTAGATTTTTTTTATTTATTTGACAGAGATCCCAAGTAGGCAGAGAGGCAGGCAGAGAGAGAAAGGGAAGCAGGCTCCCCGCTGAGCAGAGAGCCTGATGCGGGGCTCGATCCCAGGACCCTGAGATCATGACCTGAGCCGAAGGCAGAGGCTTTAACCCACTGAGCCACCCAGGTGCCCCACATCACTTAGTTTTTAATCACATTCTGCCACTTCTTGGTTATTTAATTTGGGGACAAGGGACAGTTGCTTAACCTCCTTCAGCCTCATTTCCTAAACTATAAAATTGAGATGACTATACTCACCTGCAGCCAGGTTGTGAGGCTTACAGGAGAATATGTATTAGAAATAACTAGACATACCAGACGGCTAATATGTGTTAACCTGTTTCATTATTCAGCATGGTTTTGGTAGATTGACTAGTGACCCGGATCTGTAATTATCTAGCTATTCTGGACTCATCATAATTTTAAGTTTCTAGTAATTTGCTTAGTTGTAACAATGTGTCATTCTCCCTGAGAGTATGATTTATTTTAGTGGGGGTGGGGCAAAGGGAGAGGGAGAGAGAATCTTAGCCAGGCTCCATGCCCTGTGCAGTGCCACAATGTGGGGTTTGACCCCACGGCCCTGAGATCATGAACTGAGCCAAGATTAAGAGTTGGATGCTTGGCCAACAGAGTCACCTAGGCATCGCTCTCACTGAGGGTACCATTAGGTGTGAAGTAGATGTAGCAGTTTTTTAATTTTCTGCAAACAATAATCCAAGCCAGGCTTCAGAAGATGGGGAAGGAAGGAGAGAAAATGGAAACAAAAGGTCTAAGGGCAGTAGAATAAAAAATAACTAAATAACTCTTGGAGAATTTTGAGAAAATGGATTGTTTCAAGGCTTATATTTATTGGAAAATGAGAAATAGCGAATTTTGTGAATTTTGAAGGTATGGTTCAGGGTTAAAATCTTTAATATACTTCACTTTACATTTAATATATTTCATTTTACATATTTTCATTTTACAGTCTCATAATCTGTTAACTAGCTAAGTGATTTTTACTTTTATATAGTTATGCAGCAAAGTAAATGGCGATTTAAGTGCTTTTTGATGTGCGAAGTAATGTACTTCTTAATCGCCACTTGTAAGTGTCCTTAGTTTAGTGAAATCTCTCCCCTGTCTGTTGATGGTTTTGCTTCTCTGATAAAGCAGAGAACATTTATTTGCTTGTTGGTATCCAAGGGTATTATAATGATCCTTTATAAGCATGGTGATAATGGCTTCAATAATGATATGCAAATAGATAAGTATGAAGATATATATGAATTATAGCAAGGTGAAAAAAATTCTCTTTGTAAATGGCACTGGAATGTATCTGTCTTATTTTAGGACATACTTTAATTAACGGTTTGAGGTGGAAGGTGAAAATCTCAGCAGGGTCAGCGTGAGACAAGAGAACAAAAGAAGTGGCATATTGCTCAGTACAAGAAAGGAACAAAGTCCAGAAGGAGAGGAAGGAGAGAGAATAATAAACAACATAGAGAGGTAAAGGATTTTTTTTAAAGGATCTCTGATACTCTGCTTTAAGGTATTTACTTCTCTGTGATGTAAAATCCCTCTGTCTCCCAGAACTTTCAGTAAAAGTGACTGACTGTTCACACTAATTACCTATGGAAATTTTGTGGGTTTTTTTTTTCTTTTTTTTTGAGGAAATTAAAGGAAAGCAATGGGTTTTGCAACAGGATCCATATGTATGGAACAGAAATGGCACATGTGGGACAGTGGAGTCTTCCATTACCTGAATTAATTCAGCAGAAGCAAAAATTTGAAGTAAAATAAAAGAAAAATTTTGTACTGAACACCTATTAAAATCAGCAAGACAGATTTTATTCAGTACTAATGCACTAGGGCAGAGACTGCAGTATATCCTGAAGTTGAACTCTGCCAAAACGAAAGGTGGAAGGCTTATTTTAAAACGCTGGTGTGGGGGCGCCTGGGTGGCTCAGTGGTTTAAGCCTCTGCCTTCGGCTCAGGTCATGATCTCAGGGTCCTGGGATCGAGCCCCGCATCGGGCTCTCTGCTCAGCAGGAGCCTGCTTCCCCCTCTCTCTGTCTGCCTCTCTGCCTAGCTCTGATTTCTCTCTGTCAAATAAATAAAATTTAAAAAAAAAAAAACAGACCTATTAAAACGCTGGTGTGTGCAAAAGAAGTACCAATGGTTGTTAGTGGGGGAGGTTTAGTCCATATGGGTTAGGCTGTGCTTGGTAACTGGTGCTTAAGCTGCTATTCTCCCACAGAGCCTAGGAGACAGGGGTCCTGTTTTTCTTGGTGACTGCAGTTCAAAGGGATGGCTGACTCCCAGTCCTTGAGAAAGGGATTCTAAGTTGCAGAAGACACATCTCAAAAAGATAGGGGAATTACAATTCCAACTGTTCTGAAGTAAATCAGGGGCTTAAGAAATTAACAAGACAGTAAACAACAAGTGTTGGAGAGGATGCGGAGAAAGGGGAACCTTCTTACACTGTTGGTGGGAATGCAAGTTGGTGCAGCCACTTTGGAAAACATTGTGGAGATTCCTCAAGAAATTAAAAATAGAGCTTCCCTATGACCCTGCAATTGCACTACTGGGTATTTACCCCAAAATTCAGATGTAGTGAAAAGAAGGGCCACCTGTACCCCAGTGTTCATAGCAGCAATGGTGACAGTCGCCAAACTGTGGAAAGAACCAAGATGCTCTTCAACAGACGAATGGATAAAGAAGATATGGTCCATATACACTATGGAGTATTATGCCTCCATCAGAAAGGATGAATACCCAACTTTTGTATCAACACGGACGGGACTGGAAGAGATTATGCTGAGTGAAATAAATCAAGCAGAGAGAGTCAATTATCATATGGTTTCACTTACTTGTGGAGCATGAGGAATAACACGGAGGACATGGGGAGATGGAGAGGAGAAGTGAGTTGGGGGAAATTGGACGAGGAGAAGAACCATGAGAGACTGTGGACTCTGAGAAACAAATTGAAGGTTTTAGAGGGGAGGGGGTTGGGAGGTTGGGGGAGCCTGGTGGTGGATATTATGGAGGGCACATATCACATGGAGCACTGGGTGTGGTGCGTCAACAATGAATTCTGGAACACTGAAAAGAAATAAAAAATAAATAAAATTTTAAAAAAAAATCAGGGGCCTAAGAAAAGGGAGGTCAGGGCCCTGTAATGGGCTGGGAATAAACAGCCTGGCTGCTTTCTCAGGCAGGAATTTAAGGGGCTGGGGTCATGATCCTAGAGACACAGCCTTGAGCTCTTAGAAGTTATGGCAGTGTTTCTTCAAGTCTTCTCATGTAGCGAGTAGATGAAATTGTTATACGGAAAGTTGCAGTTCTTACAAGCCAACACTGAAGCCCAGTTGAAAAGGAATCTGACTAAAAGTTTGGGTAAATTTTGTCAAAGCCAGGTGACCACATGAGTATGAACTCCCCAGAAATTTTCAGGAATCTTGAGGAAGATACTGAGCTTTCTACGAGGGCAATGAATATTTGAGCTGATCCCTTCTGTATTTTAATGAGTAGGGTCCCAGCTGACATCTTCTTTACAGTTGAAGTATTCCTAGTTTTGCTGAAGCGTCATAGGGAATATATTTCTACATATCTAAAGTGTTATTAGGAGAGGGACGCCTGGGTGGCTCAGTCAGTTAAGTGTCTGACTCTTGATTTCAGCTCAGGTCATGATCTCAGGATTGTGAGGTGAAGCCCCACTTTGGGCTCCACCCCTTTTCCTCCCAAAAAAAGAGTTATTAGAAGAAATAATCCACTTAAATCAGTATGAGTATATAAATTGTATTTGTCTTTATCTTCTGTAATATTTTAGGGATTTATCCATTTCACCTAAATTTTCAATAATTTTTTTAAAGATTTTATTTATTTATTTGACAGAGAGAGACAGAGATCACAAGTAGGCAGAGAGGCAGGCAGAGAGAGAGGGGGAAGCAGGCTCCCCGCTGAGCAGAGAGCCTGATGTGGGGCTCGATCCCAGGGCCCCGAAATCATGACCTGAGCCGAAGGCAGAGGCTTAACCCACTGAGCCACCCAGGCATCCTGCCCTGGTGTTGAATTTCTTTTTTTCTTTTTTAAAGATTTTTTATTTATTTATTTGACAGACAGAGATCACAAGTAGGCAGAGAGGCAGGCAGAGAAAGAGAGGAGGAAGCAGGCTCCCTGTGGAGCAGGGAGCCCGATGTGGGGCTCAATCCCAGGACCCTGATATCGTGACCTGAGCCGAAGGCAGAGGCTTAACCCACTGAACCACCCAGGTGCCCCTAAATTTTCAAAATTTTGATATAAAGTTCAAAATATTATCTTATTAATTTAATTTTTTATTATTTACAAATACACAGATGGCCTTTATTTCACAAACTTTATACCTTTCAAAATTGTTTTTTATACAACTTTCGCTGTATATTGTGATTTAAATGAAAACCAATTGGCAAATTCACAAATTATATCCTTTAAGTTATTTCTTCTACTTTGAGAAAATGTAAATGTAGGAAAGTGTTAGTTCCAAGTCTGGGTCCGTGAATCTATATTGCCTGAATTTGGATTTTCCCATGAGGCTGGGTAGATATTATACCAAAGGGAGCTTTTGAATCGTTGGTTGCCTTGCTCTGGTAGAAGCTTAGTTTTTGCAGGTTCTTATGTGCCCTTTTCCCTAGTTCTTCACTAAATCAATAAGCCAGTTCCTGAAAGTCACAGCTTATATTAACGACGTCTATTATCATTAGGAAGAATGTGAAAGTATAGAATCCAAGCAAGAATTTAAGGAAATAAGATTTTAAAAAAAGGGAGAAGAAGAAGAAGAAAGACATTTCTACACAAGACCTACATAGTTCCAATAGTTTGGGGAGCTGAATACACAATTTCTTTTAGGGGAGAACCAAGTCTATTTGACAAAATACTCTTTCTTTTTCAACATCTTGATTGAGATATCTTTAGTTCACTGGCCTGTCAGAACAAAACCAATATATATCTCTATCCGATCTTCTCTCCTTTTAAGAAAACCAGTCAGATTGGATTAGGGTGTATCCTAATCACCTCAGTTTAACCTAATGACATGTTTAAAGGCCTTTTATCACCAGGGCCACCAGGGTGGTTCACTCAATTAAGTCACCAATCCTGGTTTGGGCTCAGGTCATCATCTTGCTGTTGTGGGATTGAGCTCCACCCCCTCATCCCCCTCCTCTCCACCTACCCACCCCCACCCCCCCAACCCCCCCACCCCCGGCTGAGTCCTGCCATGGGGCTCTACACTCAGCCTGGAGTCTGATTCAGATTCTCTCTCCCTCTGCCCCTCCCCCACTTATGTATGTGCTCTCCCCCCCTCAAATAAATAAATAAAATCTTTAATAACAACAGAAAGTAGTTGTGCTACCACACCACAATATAAGTTTAGAACATTTTTATCACCCCCCCCCAAAGTAACTCTGTGCCCTTGATGAAGGAAAATTGGAAGAAAGGTGGGCAGGGACAATGGAACACCCCCTACACCCACACACCCACGCCCTGCCCAGAGAGGAAACCACCCTTAAAAGGATTTTACACTCACCTGGAAGGAGCTCTCCATCCATTGTGTGATAGATGACAAAAGCCTGATTGGATGACAGGCATATGGAAGGTTAATCAGATTAAAACAGTTCCTGCCAACAAATCCATAAAAATCCTTAGACTTAGAGACCCCGATGGCAACCCTCTCAGGTCCCCTTCCTCGTCAGGAGCTTTGTACTATGACTTTGCTATGGCTCAATAAGCCTTGCTTTGCTGCCCATCACCCTGTCTGGTCTATTTCATTCTTCAGAGCCCCGTGACAAGAACCACGGGGCAGCGATGGAGAAAAAAATCCTATAACACTATGAGCAGTCCCACCTCATTAACCACTACCCCTCCACCCTAGCCCCAGAAAACCACAAATCTGTCTCCTGTTTCTATAGATTTGCTTATTTTGGATTTTTCATATAAAAGAAACTACAGAATTATGTGGTCTTTTGTGATTGGCTTCTTTCACCTAGTGTAACATTTTGGTGGTTCAATCATGTTTAGCAATACTTTTCAATACTTCATTCCTCTTTATTGCAAAATAACATTCCACTGTATGGATATACCACACTTTATTCTCTATTCATCAGTTGATGGATGTGTGCTGCATTTCCACTTTTTTGGCCATTATGAACAATATTGCTTATGAACATTTGTGTACAAGTTTTCATGTAGGCATGTGTTTTTCTTTCTCTTGGAAACCTATGAGCAGAACTATAGGACTACATGATAACTCTTGTCTAACATTTTGAGGAACAGCCAGTGTCCAGTGTTTTCCAAAGTGCCTGCACTGGTTTATATTCCCACTAACAATAAATAAGGGTCCCAGTTTCTCCAAATCCTCAGCAACACTTGTTATTGTCTATCTTTTTTTATTCTAGCCATCATGCTGGGTGTGAAGTAGCATGTCACTGTGGTTCTGATATCCATTTTCCTACTAATGATGCTGGGCATCTTTTCATTTACTCACTGGTCATTTGCATATCTTTTTTGAAGAAATGCCTATTCAAACTTTATTAACTTTTAAGTGTCTGCAGCATCTAATTGTGTCCCCTTCTTTAGCCTATTATTTATTCCTTCTTCTTTAAATCCATATCAACAGAGGTTTATTTTTCAATTTTTCATTTTTTTAAGGAAGCATCTGACTTTGTTGACAGTCTGTTATACGTGTTTTTCTAGTTCACTTTTTTTTTTGTTGTTATTTAATATTTTCTCCCTTGTCCTTGTTTAGGTTTATTTTACTGTAATCTTTCCCAACTTCTTTTTTGAAAAAAAATATTTATTTATTTATTTTAGAGAGCAGAGGGGCAGAGGGAGGAGCAGAAGGAGAAGGAGAGAGGCAGAATCTTAAGCAAACTCCCCCCTGAGCCTGGATCCCAACATAGAGCTGGATCTCATGACCCTGAGGTCATGACCTGAGCCAAAATTGAGTCAGATGCTTAACCAACTGAGCTACCCAGGCACCCCACTTTCCAACTTCTTGAGAAGTCTAGTTAGCTCATAAATTTCCAACATGTTGTATTTTATAATTTATGCATTAA
Source organism: Martes martes (assembly GCF_963455335.1). Classification (NCBI taxonomy): domain Eukaryota; kingdom Metazoa; phylum Chordata; class Mammalia; order Carnivora; family Mustelidae; genus Martes; species Martes martes. Next base: position 47,956,988 of record NC_137903.1, read on the forward strand.
AAGCTGCACATTTTCCTTTGACTACTTAGCAGCATCCTTTAAGTTTTGATTCATGATTCATAAAACGTTAAGAGTTTCTGTAATTATTTTTTTGATCCATGGATTATTTAATATATGGAGAATTTTTGTGAATATTTCTTGTGTGCTGGAAAATAATATGTGGTTTAGTAGTTGTTGGGTGTAGTGTTCTGCATATGCCCATTAGGTTACATTTGTTAATGTTATTTAGATTTTCTACAGACTTCTATATTTTCTTTGGTTTCTTTAATTCAGCAAAATTAATAAATTTATAGATTCAGAAGCTCACTGAGTACATTTGTTATAAGCCATAATAATATTTTGAGATAGATGATGTATAATGAGGAGCTTAACTTTTCAATCAATAACAATCATTTGAGTAAGAGGTCATTCATAATACTCATCTACAAGAATTAAAAACATTCAGAATACCTTTTTATTAGGGTCAGAAGTTGAGCTGATAACTTTTTAGTTTTGGGGGCAAAAAAATTAACATGAAAGCAATCAAGAGAAATAGGCAAGTGCCCCAACAATCTGGCATAAGTTTTTGGGGACCTTGGTCCTGTATATCTTCCCTCCTTTTACACTACTTACTTACATCTCTTGGATTCACTCCTATGTTCTCTCCAGTTTCAGGCCTCCGAAGAAGCTACTCTGTTCATAGAAAGCTTGTGTTAATAAAATATAGCATCTAACACTGGCTTCTGAGTATTTCATTCATCCCATCTGCATGTTCCTCTGTCTCTCATCAACTCCTCTGTCTTCCCTTGCTTGAGGACCTGTTTTTTTTTTTTTTTTTTAAGATTTTATTTATTTATTTGACAGAGATCACAAGTAGGCAGAAAGGCAGGCAGAGAGGAAGGGAAGCAGGCTCCTTGCTGAGCAGAGAGCCCGATGCAGGGCTCGATCCCAGGACCCTGAGATCGTGACCCGAGCCGAAGGCAGAGGCTTAACCCACTGAGCCACCCAGGCACCCCCGAGGACCTGTTTTTGATGTGCTTTTCTGCCTCCTGCTCTTTATTCTCCTTCAGATAGTCACTGTGTACAGAGGTACGCCTGCAACCCTCCTGGGCCTGTGGAACTATTCAGGCAGCCCTATTTCCTACCAGGCCTCCCCTTCAGGAGAAGGGAATATTGTCTTGGGTTCATCCATAAATCTGGATACACTCTGCTGTCTGTTTCCCAGATGAAGATTTGCCTGGCACCATTCAGCTCTTAGATGCTCATCTGCTCTATAGAATTCCTGGCTAATCGATCATGGTTTCTCCATTCAGGTTTCGGTTCTGGTCTACCAGTTGATTTGGGTCCTTCTGGCAAGCTCGAGCACGTGAGCCTTAACAACAGTCCTAGTATACCCCCAAGTGCTACTCTTCCTGCTCCTATTTCCTGATTATAAAAAGGCACAATATATAAAAAAGAATGAGGTGCTGATAATATGCTACAAGGTGGATGAAACTTGAAGACATGTTAAATGAAATAAGCCAGATGCAGAAGAACAAATATGGTTCAGAAAGTAGACAGAAAGTAGATTAGAAGTCACCTGGGGTTTGGTTTAGGGGCAATAGGGGAGCTATTGTTTAATGGTTACAGGGTTTCTGTTTGGAGTAATGAAAAAGTTTTGGAAATATATAGTGGCGATGGTTGCCCACGTGGTGACTATAATGCCATCAAATTGTAACTCACTAGTGGTTCAAATGATAAATTTGGGGGTGCCTGGGTGGCTCAGTGGGTTAAGGCCGCTGCCTTCGGCTCAGGTCATGATCCCAGCGTCCTGGGATCGAGCCCCGCATCGGACTCTCTGCTCAGCAGGGAGCCTGCTTCCTCCCTTCTCTCTCTGCCTGCCTCTCTGCCTACTTGTGATCTGTCTGTCAAATAAATAAATAAAATCTTTAAAAAAAAAAAATGATAAATTTGATGTCCCATGCATAATTTATCACAACAAAACAAACAAAACAAAACAGCACAATAATATGTCCTTGACCCTTTTTAGGGTCTTGTAGGGCTGCTCACTTTTCGTCTGCCTCTTAAATATTAGGGCTCAGCAGCTTTGGTCCTTGGTTCTCTTCATTGATTATCCTGCCCTCTTCCTCTGGGGAATCTCATCCTTTTTGCTAATGATGACTAAACCTATAGTTTAGCCTAAATTCTCTCCAAAGCAGCAGACCCCAGTTATTAAGTGATTACTGGAACCTCATCATCCCCCAAGTGAACTCGTCCTTTTGCCCTGACAGGCAGTTTTTCCTTTTGTACATCGTTAGCCTTCTACTGTCTACCAGCCAGGTGCCCACCCTGACACTGTCTTTACCCACGTGCGGCCCTTCCCAAAGCCCTGTCTCTCTCACCTCACTCCATCAATGCTCTACCACATACTCACAGCCAAGCCGACCTAAATTTGACTTTGTGCCTTTGGAAACCTTCTGCTTGGAGTATTTTAGGATGAATTTCCTTGCTTTGGTCTCCATTCTCTTTACCCTCAAATTCTCTGCCCCCTCTACTGGAAATTCAGCTTCTGGGTCTGGCTGTTCGTTACCTTCTGTTTGTAATCAATCCCTTCTCTCTACCAGAATCATTTCCTGGCCTTCCTTGGTGCTCTTGGAAATCGTTGCAAATGGAATCATTTTATAAAACATGTTGCAATTCATTGTAGTTATTTACTTGTCTGATGGTGTCCCCAGCAGACTCTAATCTTAGAGGCGGGGGCTGTGTCCAGGCCCTGTGTGCTGCCAGGTCTGAGGTAGGTGCTGCTTAAAGAGCTACAATATGTAAAGTGTCAGAGAACTAGATGTGTTTTCCACATTTGAGGTTCACATGCTTTCAGCAAGGTCAATTCATCTTATGTTTTATTCTCTCTTTGTTGTAGATCCGGGTCTGTGGCCGTTACCCACTCAGAGCACTGTGATTGCACTCCCCTCTTGTTCTTTGTGCCCAATCCACATGCCACCTTGTTTGATCAAATTTCATAGGTTTTTGTGGGTTGTTGTGGATATATTTTTTTAAGATTTTATTTTTAAGTAATCTCTACATCCAACAGGGGCTTGAACTCACAATCCCAAGATCAAGACTTGCATGTTCTACCAGCTGAGCCAGCCAAGAATCCTTAAATTTCATAGGTGTTAAACTTATTGGGACACATCTGAAAGATTTTGTAATACCATCTGCATATAAGCTGGAAAAAAAAGTCCTAGGGGGTGCAAGAAATTAGTGCTTCAAGTGTTTAAAGTTGTATCATTTTCTCTTTGTCTCATTTAATGATTATTTAGTGTGTTCTCAAAACAATAAATCACATGTGGTTTTTAAAATTAAAATGACCCACTCTCCCTGCTCAGCGGGAAGCCTGCTTCTCCCTCTCCCACTCCCCCTACTTATGTTCCCTCTCTCACTGTCTTTCTCTCACTCTCTCTGTCAAATAAATAAATAAATAAAAAGTCTTAAAAAATTTAAATTAAAATGACCCACAATTAATCTTATTTTTTTAAATGGTGGAACCATAATTAGAGATTGCAGAATTCCAAAGCAGATTTGGAATTTGTGTTTCTGAATAAATGCTATCAAAGGGAGAGAGGCAGACTCCTAATTACTTCAGTCTTTTTTTTTTTAAGTAAAGAAATCTTTTTTTATAAAAATCTTTATTTATTTTTTAGGTGATCTCTATGCCCAATGTGGGACTTGTACTCACGACCCTGAGATCAAAAGTCGCAAGCCCCAATGACTGAGCCAGCCAGGTGCCTCTACTTCAATCTTTTCAATATTAGTTTATTTTTAATCTGTTGCAAATGGTATAGCTGTTATATCAGTCATGATTCTCCCAAGAAACAGAATTATATATATGATCATATATATATAATATAGGATCTTAATAAACTATAAAAATGTATTATTTGTTTGCCTTAAACAAGACATTTATTTTCTTACAGTTTTAGAGGCTGGAAGTTCTCCCTCCTTGACTTGTAGATGACCACCCTCTTGCTGCTTAATCAGATGGTCTTTTTTTCTCTGTGTGCACATCCTTCATGTCCAGAAATGTATATGTATATTTCTATAAGGTTTGTGTGACCAGGGCAGCTTCATATAGAAGCAATGAGACTGGAGGGACGCATGGGTGGCTCATTTGGTTTAAGTGTCTGCTTTCGGCTCAGCTCCTAATACTGGGGTCCTGGGATCGAATCTTGCATCGGGCTCCTTGCTCAATGAGGAGCCTACTTCTCCCTCTGCCTTCCACACCCCTGCTTGTGCTCGCTCACGTGCACTCTGTCTCTGTCAAATAAATAAAGAAAATCTTTAAAAAAGATTTTCTTTATTTATTTGTCAGACAGAGATCACAAGTAGGCAGAGAGGCGGGGGGGGGGGGGGGCGGAGCAGGCTCCCCGCTGATCAGAGAGCCCAATGCAGGACTCGATCCCAGGACCCTGAGATCATGACCTGAGCCGAAGGCAGAGGCTTAACCCACTGAGCCACCCTGGCACCCAAATAAAGAAAATCTTAAAAACAAAAAACAAACAAACAAAACAAACAAACAAACAGAATAGAAGTCCTGAGGCTGGAGAGACAATAGGAGTGAACAGACAAGAAATACCTGGGTCAGAGTAGTCAAGGTGCAGAGGACCAAGGTGCCCAAATATTTATGCCAGATAGTTGTGACACCTGCCTGTTGTTTACCGTTGTCCGAGAAGGGCTTCTGGGACCCAGTTTCAATGTGGGGAGGGGTTTTTCCACACATCTCGGGCAACAGCAGGGCATACTATAATTCAACTGAATTCTGACACGGTCTACCCAGAGACAGCATCAGATTCCACAGGCTAAGAACTCAGTCCCACAAGACTGCCCCACCCCCCAGGCCCCATTTCTAGAGCTAGTCGAAAATTCAGATTGGTACCTGTACTATCATGATCAGTTGGCTCTGAATCCGAGGTTCCCACAACCTTTTCCTTGGGTTTCATTAATCTGGAAGAGATGCATTGGGCAAGGCATGGGGAAAGGGCAAGGAGCCCCCAGCCCCTCAGCCGGCCCATCACTCTCTCAGCATCTCTCCGGGTCCCTTCTTTGAACTCTCTCCATTGGGCTTTTAATGGAGGCTTCATTTCATAGGCATGTTCAGTTAAATCATTGGCGGCCATGGAGGTTGAACTCAATCTCCAGCTCCTCCCCCTTCCTGAAGGCTGGGGGTGAGGGGTGGGGGTGGGGCTGAAAGTTCCAACTTTCTATCACAGGGTTGGCTCCCCCAGCAACCATCCCCCATCCTTTGGTTACCTAAGGCTTTCCAAAGTCACTCATTAACGTAACAAAAGGCACCTTTATTCTCACCACTTAGGAAATCCTAAGGGTTTTAGGAGCTCTCTGCCGGAAACAAAGTCCAAACATATATTTCCTAGTATAAATCACAGTATCACAGCCCCCCTGTTAATATTTTTACTCACACAGCTTAAAATATATAGTGCAACTTCTGATCAAAAAAGGTATTCTAAATGCTTTTAGATGAGCATTATGAATATCCCTTCACCCAAATGATTGAAATTTTATATATATTATATAAACATCCTTTTTATATACAAATAAATATAAAGAGATTTATTTTAAGGAATTGCGTCATGCTATTATGGGGGCAGTGGGTCTGAAATTCATGGGGCAGGCCAGCAGGCTGGAAACTCAAGAAGGGTTTCTGTGTTATAATCCTGAAGCAGAATTCCTGCCTCTCTGGAAGTCTTGAATTTTTTCTGTTAAGACTTTCAACTGATTGAATGAGGCCCATCCACATTATAGAGAGTAGTTTCCTTTACTTAAAGTCAGCTGATTGGGGATGTTAATCACATCTACCAAATCTTCACAGCAACTTCTACACGAGTGTTTGACCAAGAAACAGGACACTATAGTTTAATCAAATTGACACATAAAATTTCACCATTACAGCTACCCTATTGGATATATTCATTAGCATAGGATGACAAAAAGCAATAGTATATTCCTTCATTATGTCTCTATCTTCTCCCACAACATAGTAAATCAAGTAAATTGGATTTAACAAGGTGAATCTAGTGGAATTCTTGACTACTATGTTGTATGTCCTTGTTGGAACAGCTCCAGTGGAATTAATGTTTTTATTTAGAAAGATATTAGAAATATATAGAGAGGCATTGCTGTGTTAGTTGTTTTTACCACACCCTACAATTTGTCTTCCAAGTGAGGCTACTTGGTTCAGGGAGATAGTTAATTTGGAACTTAGGCAGAGTTCAGGCTGTTGAGCTATAGACACAATGTTTTAGGATTTGCTAATTCCTATAGTTGAACAGTTTGTGCACCTCTCTTAGAAGATAACACCTTTGCATGTAATTGTTGAGAGGATTAAATAATGTTTTAAAGTGCCCAGTTACACTGCCTTATATATATTAGGCATTCAGAAAGTGTTTTCATCACGGTCCTATAGGAGTTCTCAGAACTGCCCATAAGCAACAACTCCTAGAGCCCGTGACCTGGATAAGAGAACCCTCTTTCTTTGTCTCTGAACTTTCCATGAACCCCCAGTATCTTGTTCTCTTTCTTTTGGCTATGCAAGACTGCAGAAGCAGAAAGAGACTCACTTTCCTGCCATTTTCTCTCATGCACGCGCATGTGCATCCATCCATCCATCCATCCATCCATCCATTCAGCAACCCCTTAGCTCCAGGCATGCTGGCAGTTACTGAGAATACAATACTAATCAGTTACTGTGACCTTTGTTCTTCTGGGACTCAGAGAAGATGATAGGGTGACCAGGATTGCTCCCACAGAAACAGAACACAAAGAGGTAGATTTAGGGTTCTACTGATAGACTCATATTTAACTGTAGAAAGGATAATGATGTCTGCAAGTATCCAGTAAGTGGTATTTTATAACTTGGGAAAAATCGACATACTAAAATGGGAAGAGAACAATAAATGTTGAAAAAATGTCTTAGTGACAAAAAATTGCTTTGGGCATATATTATCCATTCATTATGATATAGGGGGTTTGAAACCAACAATGAAGAGAGAATTCTTGAGACGTCTTTGGTGCAAAAAAGTGATTTTACTAAAGCATGAGGACAGAAAAAGAAATCACACAGAAAAAGTGATTTTACTAAAGCATGAGGACAGAAAAAGAAAAAGAAAAAAAAGCATGGGCACAGGACACGTGGTCAGAAAGAGCTGCCATGTGGTCATGAGAAGTGACTCATTATACACTTCCAAGTTGGGGGATGGTTAGGGATAGCAAGGTCTTTAAGAGATTTTGGAAGCAGGGTATCCAGGACCTTGAGGGGGCTAGCTATTATTAAGAAAAGGTCATTTATTACTGTCTAATTAAACCTTAGTCATGAGATCCTTCAGATGTATATGGGTGGGCCATATACTTGGGGGAAGGGGGGTGATTGCCAACATGTATCTTGGGGGGTTTAGAGACAAAGGAAATTTCTAAAGGAATTCTGTTGTTGTTGTTGTTAAGGTAGACTTAAGAGAGCGCTTGGGTGTCTCAGTCGTTAAGCGGCTGCCTTTTGCTCAGGTCCTGATACCAGGGTCCTGGGATCCAGCCCTGCTTCCGGCTCCCTGCTCAGCCGAGAGTCTGCTTCTCCCTCTTCTGTTCCCCCTGCTGTGTTCCCTTTCTCACTGTCTTTCTCTCTGTTAAATAAATAAAATAAAATCTTTAAAAAAATAGTAGAATGGACTTACATGATTGGGGGGTTAGGGTGGCGTGGGATTGTCTTTTGCCCTAAAGCCAAGTAACAATATCGAGGCAGTAGAGTCCCTAGAGGGGACTGCCTGTCACTGCCTGTTTCAAGGACCTGTCAATGGACTGTAGGTAGTAAGGAAATTTAATAATTTTTCGTCTGCCTTTGTTTCCCACATCACATTATGTTCCATCTGTAGACCAGTTTAGATGCCTTAAGTATAACTTAGAATAACCAAAATAAAACTTAGGAGAAGAGCTTTGGCTTTAAAATTTCTGCTATTTTGAAAAAAATAAAAAATAAAATTTCTGCTACTTTGATAATCACACAAATTAGGTATAGTGCTAGTTACCGTTTACTGTGGACTTACTTTTGATTTCCAGCATTGTGCTAAGTAGTGCAAGCATTATGTCCTACAGTCCTCAGAATGGCATTATGATCCCCATCTTGGGACATGGGGAAATCGAGGCACAGAGAAGTTAAGTAAGCTTGCCTAACATCACTGGCAAGATGAGAGTTTGAACCCAGGAAGTCTGACTCCAGAACCCTTTTTAACTACCATCTTATAGGGAATTTTTTTAAACTGTCCTAAAATGCTGAGCCATTATTGTGAATATGTATGTAGTCACATTTTATTTTGTTAAAAAATAGGCAATACTCTGGGTGCATGGGCAACTCAGTGGGTTAAGCCTCTGCCTTCAGCTCAGGACATGATCTCAGGGTCCTGGGATAGAGCCCCACTTCAGGGTCTCTGCTCAGCAGGGAGCCTGCTTCCCCCCTCTCTCTGCCTGCTGCTCTGCCTACCTGATCTCTCTCTCTCTGTGTCAAATAAATACATAAAATATTTTTTAAAAATAGGCAATATTCTCATATGGTTAAAAATTTTGAAGGTATAAAAGGGTATACAGTAAAAGATCTCTCCAACCAATAAACTTTCATGCACTTACTAGTTTTTCCCTCTTTTTGTACAAATGGTAGGCTATTCTGTGACCCATTCCATAACTTCTTTTCCTTCTTAAAAATGTATCCTAGAGATCTTTCTGTGTTTTTACATGAAATGCTTCCTCCTTCTCTTTTATTTATTTATTTTTAAAGATTTTATTTTCAAGCAATCTCTATACCCAGCATGGCACTCAAACCCACAACCTCAAGATCAAGTGTCCCATGGACTGAGCCAGCCAGGTGCTCCCTCAATCTCTTTTAATGGCTGCCTAGTATTCTATTGTATGGATGTCCCACAGTTTATTTAATCTGTCCACTACTATTGGACATTTAATTTTTTCCCAAACATTTGTTTTTACAAAAATAATTTTTGTATTTCTCGAATTTTAAGTATTTAACAACAGAGATTTAGTTTTTCTAATCTGCAGTGTTTAAAATTTTAAAAAAAATATAAAAAATACATGTATATGCTTTAAAATCCCATATGTATAAAAGAGTAAGTTGCTAAAGATCCTTTTCTATTCCTGTTTGTCCCCAACTTCACTGTCATTGACAACCTGTGTTATTAGTTTCCTGTATATTCTTAAAGATATTTTTATGCATATACAAACAAGTGTGTATATACAGTTATTCATACCTTTTTATATAAATGGTGGCATACGATACATACTGTATCTTATGTGGTTTTTTGAACTTAACACTAAATCATGAAGATCTTTGCATATCAGAATTTAAAGGAATTCTCCTTTTTTTTAGATTGATTAATTGATTGATTTTAAGTAAGCTCTCTGGCAAATGTAGAACTCACACTCTGAGATCAAGAGTCACATGCTCTACCGACCGAGCCAGCCAGCCACCCAGATTTTAAAGGAAATTTTCATTCTTTTCGTTGTTTTTACAGCTACAGTAGTGTTCAATTTTATCATTGCTCCAAAATTTATTCAACTGGACCCTTGATGGACCTTTATCTGGTCTTTGAAACTTTTGTTTTTATAAATAATGCCACAAAGAATAACCTTGTACAAATGTTGTTTTAGGAGTATACAAATAGTTCAATAGGATACATTCTTAAAGTAGAATTGCTGCCTCAAGGTAACATTTGTAAGGTCGATAGATATTGTCAAGTTACTCTTCAGTTGAATCAGTTTCCACTCTGGCCAGCAATGTACGAAGAGGAGCTGTTTCCCACGCTTTCCCCAATAGAAGTTGTCATCCAAGAAACAGCACAGTTTCAATGTGAAATTCTCCTCTTATGGGTAAGTTGAGCATCTTTTTATATATTTAAGAGCCATTTGTTTGTAAACACACACTATTCATATCCTGTATCATTTCTTATTTTGGTGATGGTGTTTTTAAAAGGCTTAGTGGAATTCTATGTTAGGAAAATTAGCCTTTCACCCCAGGTTCAAATTGCAAATTTCCCCAACTTTTCATTTTTTTTTAATGTAATTTTTTAAAATGGAGAATTAAAAAAAATTTTTTGTAATTTTTTAAATGGAGAATTTTTAATATTTATGGATCTATCAGTTTTTTCTTGCATGGCCTCTAGGATTTTTTTTTTCAATGTTGCATTATATTGATAATTAAATCAACATCTTTAAAATAAATCAGAAATCTAAGAAACTTTATACTTTAACAATTAAACAAACAAACAAACACCTGATGGACATAGAGCCATAATCTCATACAACTTGCATGGAATATGGGGCATCCGGGTGGCTCAGTCAGTTAAGTGTCTGCCTTCAGCTCAGGTCATGGTTCCAGGGGCCTGGGATGGAGCCCCACATGGGCCCATCATAGACCGCATCTGCTCACATGCACCCCCCCCATTCATGGGCTTCCTGCTCAGAGGGGAGTTTGCTCCTTCCTCTGCCCCTCCCCCCCTTCAGCACTCCTGTGCTCTTTCTGTCTCTTCAAATAAATAAGTAAATAAATCTTAAAAATAAAAACGAAAAAGACAAAGTATATGGAGCATGTACATGTTGTGAATCCCCCCCCCTTTTTTTCATATAAACATTGCAGGGGGGCCTGGGTGGCTCAGTTGTTAAGCACCTGCCTTCTGCTCAGGTCAAATCCCAGGGTCCTGGGATGCACCCCCGCGTCGGGCTCCCTGCTAGGCGGGAAGCACATTTCTCCCTCTCCCACTCCCCCTGCGTGTGTTTCCTTTCTCGCTGTGTCTCTCTCTATCAAATAAATAAATAAAATCTTTAAAAAACAAATAAACAGACAAAACATTGTAACATGTCTCAAAGTATTATGGTTTATTCAGTAATTATCCCATCTACATGAGGTCTCTAGATTTGGTGTCACGCTTGGGAAGGAATTACATAGTATTGCCAGTACATTTAAAATTATATTTTGATTTATCTATTTTTGTGTAAAGTTTGAACTTTATTTTTCCAGATGGCTACCACGTATCTCAATGAAATACTATGCCAGTTAAAATGCTTTTGGCTCTAATGACAACAACCAGCAAAACAGCTCAAGTCATCGATACATTTATTAACTCACATAAAGGAAATCCAGAATAGGATCCTTCCAGAGTTGGTTAATTCAGGGGTTCAACAGTGATTTCAAGGACCTCGGTTTTTTCTACTTTTTCCAACTCTATTCTTCTGTTCAAACTAAAAACTGAGGACTGTGTCTCTTTTACATTGTACTCCAAACACGCTTAGTTCTACAAGAATTCCACTTAATTGGACAATGACATGTTTGTGCCACTAAGATGATCAGGTTTGGAGAATATTTTCATGCTGCAAATCAATTAAAGTAGGAATTAACATCTTTCTGAAGTCTAATGGAGGCTGTATAGTTGCACCCAGGAGTAGGATTTGGGAAAATTGGATACATACTGATGGAAATGGCCAAAGATTGCCACAGCTCCTCACTTAAACCTGCAGACCATCTGCATCTGAACCTGGTACCTGTCTTTCCCTTGCGTTATAATGAAAGAGGCATCCCTGCTCTATCCAAGGCCCCAGACCAGTCCTTCCTCATGGCTATTTCCCTGCTCACTTTTACCCCCACATTTTTTCCCTTCACTGGATTGTTTCCATTAGCAGTCCCCTGACTTTCCAATGACCTCCAGCCACAATTCCATCTCTCTTCCTCATTCCATGGGAAAACATCTGAAAGTCTCACTTTAAGATCTGCTACTTTTTTGTCCTTACCTCTCCTTCTAACCCCAGTACTCCAGGCAGGCTTTCATTCCCCCATTCTCCCAGCCCAGTACCAATAAGAAACAGTTCTGGGCCCCTGGGTGGCTCAGTTGGTTAAGCGACTGCCTTCGGCTCAGGTCATGATCCCAGAGTCTCGGGATCGAGTCCCACATCAGGCTCCCAGCTCCATGGGGAGTCTGCTTCTCCCTCTGACCTTCTCCCCTCTCATGCTCTCTCTCTCTCTCTCTCTCTTAAATGAATAAATAAAAGGTTTAAAAAAAAATAAGACACAGTTCTTATTAAGGTGGTCTGCAGAGATGTCCGTGGAGCCATACTCTCTTGATTTGTCCCACTTACCTGGTAGCTTTTTCTCAGCCCCTTTTCTAGCTCCTCCCCTCCTGCAGACCTCCCACTGTGCTCCAAGCTCTGGTCTCAGTTCTCTTTTCTCTACCATCAGTCTCCCCTAGCACCATGGCTTTAATTTTCACCCATGTCCTGATGACTTCTAAATCCATACCTCCTCTCCTGACTTCTATCCTGAGAATTAGCCTTGTTCATCCAACTCCCTTTTGGCATTTCCACTTCGGTGTTTAATAAAAATGTCAAACTGGGGTGCCTGCCTGACTCAATCAGTAGAGAATGGGACTCTTGGTCTTGGGGTCATGAGTTTAAGCCACGCATTGAGTGTGGAGCCAACTTTAAAAGAAAAGAAAAAAGTCAGATGCCTGAGTGGCTCAGTCAGTTAAGCATCTGCCTTTGGCTCAGGTGACAATTCCAGGGTCTTGGGATAGAGTCTCACAACCGGGCTTCCTGCTCGGAGGGGAGCCTGCTTCTCCTTTTGCCTGCTGATCCCCCTGCTTGTTCTCTCTCTCTGACAAATAAATAAATGAAACCTTTTTTTTAAAAAAAGTGTCAAACTTAACAAGTCCAAAGCAGAACTACTCATTTCCCCTATTTCCTCCATTAGTTCTTCCTTGAGTCTTCCCCATCACTGTAACTGGCGTGTTCATTTCCTCACTGCCCACATGCATTTATCAGCAAGTCTTGCAGGTACATACAAAACATGCTTGAGTACAGCTACTGCTCCCCTGCCCACTGCTACACCCTGATCCAAGTGACCACCATCAAGCCTGGATTACCAGAACAGCCTTCCAAGGAGCTCAAGTGTCCTCTCATTCCCACCCTGGTCCCTTCTCCACAGAGCAGCTTGAATGATTTGTCTACCACGAAAATCAGGTTAGATGCTCCTTTCCTTGAAACCTTTTATATGCTGTCTCATCATCCTCTGTAATAAAACCCAACTCCTTTTCCTCCATACCTAACCTCATCTTTGTCCATTTTGTCCTCCCTTCCTTCCAGTTGAAACACTATGGCTATTTTTCCCCCCATCAAGCACACCAAGCTTGTTCCCATCTCAGGACCTTTGCAGTTGCACTTGGAATATTCTTCCTTCATACATTTGCATGGATGTGTCCTCATGACTCAAGGCTCAACTCACAAGAGAGTTCTTAGAGAGCCCCGTGCTGAGCCATCTACTAAATCAGTTGTGTCTCTTCCCACCCTCTGTCATTCTCCATCACAATATTCTGTATTAGTGTTTTCATTAGCATCATTTATCAGACTTGAAATTATCTTATTTATTTATTCATTTGACATGTTAATCATCTCTCCCCACTGGAATATAAGCTTTTTTTTTTTTTTTTTGAGAGAGAGAGAGGGAGAGAGAGTGGGGGCAGTGGGAGAGGGACAAAGGGAGAGAGAGAGAGGGAGAGAGAGAATCCTAAGCAGGCTCCATGCCCAGCACAGAGCCCAGTGTGGGGTTCGATCTCACGATCATGAGATCATGACCTGAACTGCAATCAAGAGTCAGACATTTAACAAACTGAGCCACCCAGGTGCTCCAAAATATAAGCTCTTTTGAAGTCAGACTTTGGATGACTTATGCTCTGCTGTATGTCCATTATCTGAAACAATGCCAAACCTTTACCTTGTACTGGGTGCTCCATAAATGTTTGTTAACCGATTTACTACCCCTATCTCTGTTTTGGGGAGTCATTTTACCTCTTCTGATCTCAGTTCCTTCAATATTAAAATAAGGAAACTTAAAAAGGACACCTGAAATTCCTTCCGGCTCAGTGTCCTCAATGACTGTCTTAAAACTTGCAACAATTACAGGAAGAATCTTACTGCACCAAAAATTTGTATCTATTGTAAAACATTTATTCATTCACTCAAAAAGCCTTTATTGAGTGCTGACCGTAAGCCTCGCCCCATTGTTTGCACTGAAGGCCAAGTCATAGCCATCAAAATTATAGTGCATCAGTTTCAACAAACAAACAAAACACAGAAAACCCCCAAAGTTGATGCTACCCTTGTCTTCCAGCTGGTTTTTACTGGTACTTCCCTTCCCCAGGATTGCTGAGTTCATCTACACTGAGCTCCCTCAAAGTTATTATCACTCTTCCAGTAGTTAATTTCCAGGAATTTTAGGATTAAGAGATATGATTTATGTGGCTATAACTTTAATAGCACCATGTAAAACAAAGCTATTTAAGGCAACAGAATTTCTGCCAATCTGATTTAGTTCTAATCCAAACTCTGCCATGCTTCCTAATTTAATTACAGCATGCCTTGAACTAAAATTTTGAATTTTATGAATTACTTTTAAAAAAATGAATAGAATGAGAGTAATAAGGGACTATATTCATATATATTCAGGTCATGATGTGCAGAAAGACTTTTAATTCTCCTGTCAACATTCGAGGCAGCTAATTTAAAATCTGAATTGGAATTAGTGTATATGTAGGACCAATAATTAATCTAATGTCTAGAATGAGAATAAATCACTTTCAAAACTGACTGCTGAGAATAAAAAATGACTAAGAAAAGTAAATCGTTATATATTGTGCTGCCAATTGTTGGCATATACTACAAATCACTCATAAAAAGTAATGTCTATATATATATATGCTTTAATCAATTATATAAAGGGATATAGTATAGCTACAGAACATTTTAGTCTGGCATATAAGCACTATATTGAAGATCTTACGTTGTCAGAATGGTTTTGGTTGGGGAAGGAAAACAGAAATCCAATTCAAACTTGTTTAACAAACAGAAATGGGGAGGATTTATTATTTCATGGAACTGGGCAAGTCAGGACTCAATTAATGCAACGTCATCTGAGAATTATTTTCTCTCAATCACAGGTTCTCCTTCGGTGGACAAATGTCTGCAGCAGCTCAGGATTAATTTCCTACCAGTTCATCAACCCTAAGGGAAATAAACAGTCTTTTTCAGTCGTTACAACAGAGCAATCCTGGGCAAGGAGCCTGATTGGCTACTTTGGAAACAGACTAACCAATGTATTTTAAAGACCCTCATACTCCTAGATTACTCTTTTCTCCTTCAAAACTGTTAGTCCTGAAGTGAGCTGATGTTAACTAACTTTTTCTTTTCCTTTCTTTCTTTCTTCTTCTTTTTTTTTAATGACAGGGTTATAGGATATGGATCCTTTCATCTTTTTTTTTTTAAGATTTTATTTATTTATTTGACAGAGATCACAAGTAGGCAGAGAGGCAGGCAGAGGTGGGGGGGAGCAGGCTCCCCGCTGAGCAGAGAGCCCAATTCAGGGCTCGATCCCAGGACCCTGAGATCATGACCTGGGCTGAAGGCAGAGGCTTTAACCCACTGAGCCACCCAGGTGCCCCAAAATGTTAACTAAATTTTAAAAGAATGTAATCTGATTAAATGGATTCACCTTAAGGTATTCAATACAGTAGTTTTATCATCTGTAACCTAAATAACTAATAATTGGTTCACTGTCAAAATAAAAAGAAATTTAAGGCAGTATGGATGAAGACAGTTTTAATTAGATATAATAAATCGTCATGTATTTTCCTCCAAACACAAGACATATATATCTAGACATCTCTGCCCTACTACCCTACTATTTGTGAGTGCAAATACTTGGAGGTATATCAAGGGGATGCTGTGGGAGTGGTCTGCCCTTGGTTCAGATAATAAGGGGTGCATTGTCTGTAGAAAACAGAATCAGATAATAAGGGGTGCATTGTCTGTAGAAAGCAGAAAAGCTATAAAACTAAGTTAGTTTGCATTTTTTAAATTATCACATACAGAAATTCCAAAGAATGTCAGTGATGTATAGTACCCCTCCCCACCTTTATGGACCAGTCCCACTGTTCCTGCATCCCTTTGGGGCTCCTTGCCAATTCTTCCTTCCGTCTGCCCATTTGAGCATACTAGAATAGAAGTCAGAGCCCTGGAATATTACTTTTCGCAACTATGATTCCTGACTAGAAGAATTCATGTATTGATTTTCTTGCACTATAGAGAAAAGAGTGAACTGTGACTCTGAGAGGAAATAACCAAATGACTGTGCTTTGCAAAATGGATTATAACTAATGTCAAAATGTGTTGTTATGGGGTGCCTGGGTGGCTCAGTGGGTTAAAGCCTCTGCCTTCGGCTCAGGTCATGATCCCAGGGTTCTGGGATCGAGCCCCGCATCGGGCTCTCTGCTCAGCGGGGAGCCTGCTTCCCCCCTCTCTCTCTCTGCCTGCCTCTCTGCCTACTTGTGATCTCTGTCTGTCAAATAAATAAATAAAATCTTTTAAAAAATATGTTGTTATAAGCAGCAAGTTAAGTGTGCGCTTGTATGGTAAAATAATAGAATTATCCCCCCAAAATAAATTCAAGAGAAAATTCTGTTTTGGAAGAGCAATTCTTTGTCAGCTGAGCAGAAGAACCTTGTAAGAGGTAATAATTCCAAATGACCGTTAAACTAATTTAAGTGCAAGCTAAGAATTTGATTTGGACTGGAGCCTGTCATTTTCCTCATTGCCAAGTAGCCCCAACCCTACACGGAGTATCAGTGCTGGTCCAGCAGGTGGCACTCTTCCCTTTGTGCACGAGTACTAAACTAACACCCTGCCCAAGTACAAGGTAGTTTAGAGACCTGCCCTCAGAACCAGTAGCATCTGCTTATCTATGGCAATAATAGGTTATTGCTTTGGTCTGGTTTTTGTCAGATTTGAAGATTGATACCAACACATCTAAGTACTCCTTTGGTTCTATACTTTGTCATCCTTAGTTCTAAGCCTATATTAGTTTCTGTTAAAATACTTGTACTTCTACTCTCTGTGCCCAAGATACTGTGCAGTGCTAGAGATCTGTGTAAAAATTGTGATGACTCATATTGGAAAAGCACATTGACTCACACCTAAATGGTCAATTAATCTACAACAAAGGAGGAAAAAAAATATACAATGGGGAAAACAGTCTTTTCAATAAATGGTATTCGGAAAACTGGACAGGTATATGCAAAAGAAGGACACTGGACCACTTTCTTGCACCACTCCCCCAAAATAAACTCCAGATGGATTAAAGACCTAAATGTGAGACCTGAAACCATGTACACCTAAGGAAAACAAAGGCAGTAAATCTTAGACATGGGCCTTAGCAGCATATTTATGGCTATGTCCCTTCAGACAAGGGAAGCAAAAGCAAAAATAAACTATTGGAACTACACCAAAATAACCAAAATAAAAAGCTTTTTGGATAGCAAAGGAAGCCAATAAGGAAGGAATCAACACAAAAAACAACCTATGAATGGGAGAAGGTATTTGCAAATGATTTATTTGGTAAGGGATTAATGTCTAAAATGTAGTTTAAAAAAATGAATATACAACTCAACATTAAAAAAAAATCAGGTTAAGGATGCCTGGGTGGCTCAGTCAGTTAAGCTGCTGCCTTTGGCTCAGGTCATGATCCCAGGGTCCTGGGATGGAGCCCTGCTTCTGGCTCCCTGCTCAGCAGGGAGCTTGCTTCTCCCTCTGCCCCTCCCCCAACTCATTCTCACTCTCTCTGTCTCTCTCTCTCAAAGAGATAAATAAAATCTTTTTCAAAAAGACAAGAAATAATGAGTGTTGGTGAGGATGTAGAGAAAAGGGAACTCTCATGCACCATTGGTGGGAATGTAAATTGGTGCATCCAGTGTGGGAAACAGTGTGGCAGTTCCTCAAAAAATTAAAAAAAATATATATATATATAACTGGATTATATATATAGGTTTATATATATAATCCAGTAATCTCCCTACTGGGTATTTACCCAAAGAAAATGAAAACACTAACTCCAAAAGATATATGCAGCCCTATGTTTATTGCAGCATTATTTACAATAGCAAAATTATGGAAGCAACCCAAGTATCCATTGATAGATGAATGGATAGATGATAGATAAATGGATAAAAAGATATGGTGTGTATATTCAATGGAATATTACTCAGCTATAAAAAGAACAAGATCTTGCCATTTGTGACAGCATGAGTTATTATGCTAAGTGAAATAAGTCACACAGAGAAAGACAAATACCATTCGATTTCACTTATATGGGGAATCCAAAAACCAAAAACAAGCAAACAAACAAAACCAAATTCTTAAATAGAAAAAATCGGTGGTTGCCATAAAGGAGGTGGGTGGGGGGATAGAGAAATAGGTAAAGGAAATTAAGAGATACAAACTTCCAGTTCTAAAATAAATGATAAGAGATGATACGTATACCTTAGGGAATATATTCAATAGTATTGTAATAATGTGTAGTGACAGATGGTGATTACACTTATAGTGAATATTGAGTAATGAATAGAATTGTCAAATCAGTATGTTATACACCTGAAGTTAATATATCATTGTATGCTAATTGTATTTCAATTTAAAAAAAGGAAGAGCATGTTGAAGAAAAGCAATGTTTCTCAATTAAAAAAAATCTGGGGGCATCTGGATGGCTCAGTCATTAAGTATCTGCCTTCGGCTCAGGTCATGATCCTAGGGTCCTGGGATCGAGCCCCGCGTCAGGCTTCCTGCTTGGCGGGAAGCCTGCTTCTCCCTCTCCCACTCTCTCTGCTTATATTCCCTCTCTTGCTGTCTCTTTTTTTCAAATAAATAAATAAAATCTTTAAAAATAAATATCTGTCTTTTCTAATAAGAATTTCACACAGAGGGCGCCTGGGTGGCTCAGTGGGTTAAGCCTCTGCCTTCGGCTCGGGTCATGATCTCAGGGTCCTGGGATCGAGCCCTGCATCGGGCTCTCTGCTCGGCGGGGAGCCTGCTTCCCCCTCTCTCTCTGCCTGCCTCTCTGCCTACTTGTGTACTCTCTCTGTCAAATAAATAAATAAAATCTTAAAAAAAAAAAAAGAATTTCACACAGAAGCTTCTGAAACTTTCCCTCAAGAATCATTGATGAGCAGAAGTTGAATTTCATTTTCAAAAATGAAATATATAATTTCATTATATATTCTCTCTAGAAAATATTTTATCCAGCTGAGTTTTCTGTAGTTTATACTATGAAACAGCTTTTTATGTCTTTCAAAAATACAGTTGAAATGTAATAGATACACTTCTTCCTTTTTCAAAATTAGTCTTGGGTGGTGGCTCAGTGGGTTAAAGCCTCTGCCTTCAGCTCAGGTCATGATCCCGGGGTCCTGGGATCGAGCCGCGCATCAGGCTCTCTGCTCAGCGGGGAGCCTGCTTCTCCCTCTCTCTCTGCCTGCCTCTCTGCCTACTTGTGATCTCTGTCTGTCAAATAAATAAATAAAATCTTAAAAAAAAATTGGTCTTGGTACCCTGCCTCCTGGAAGGTGATTTCCCGATCATGTAATAAAGGTACTATAATAAGAAGAAAAATAAAATGAACTAATGTTGATAAGTTAAAAAAAGTTAATAAAACATCTTTTTATTTATTACTTCTTGTCATGCTAGCTTCATTTAGAAAGTGCTAAATATGTGCTATGCATATTAATATGTATTAAGTGCGATACATATATGATCACTTTAAATTTTCACAGTCATTTTAAAGATAAGGAATATAAGGTAGAAGATTTAAGTTGTTTTTCCAAATCATGAAACAAGTTAATAATCAGAATGACAGCTGGAGCTTCTAAAACTTATACTCCTGAGGAAAATAGAACATATCAGATTATTGTAACAATCTTGCTAGTAAGTGAAGGAGCTTATTAAAAATAAATCATAAACGACTTTCCATAGTTAAGCTACAACAGTCTATAAGAGATATTGTTGATAAGATTAGGCATTCATCAGAAACTATACGAAGAGAAAAGAGAAGGGAGTGTTAAGGGAGGATTGGAGGATGCCAGAGAAAAATGTAATTGATTTTACAATTTGTATATGGTTAGCCAATATTCAAAGAAAATTACTGAATAAAGAACACAAGGAAATACATTTTAATAAGCAAAATGTGTTTAATTTGCAATGTGAGTTAGAGTAAATGGGTCAATTTCTTTAATATATATAAAACTCTTCCAAATCAATAAGAATAAGAAATTGAGGGGCGCCTGGGTGGCTCAGTGGGTTAAAGCCTCTGCTTTCGGCTCAGGTCATGATCCCGGGGTCCTGGGATCGAGCCCCGCATCGGGCTCTCTGCTCAGCAGGGAGTACCTGCTTTCCTTCCTCTCTCTCTGCCTGCCTCTCTGCCTACTTGTGATCTCTGTCTGTCAAATGAATAAATAAAAATCTTTGAAAAAAAAAAAGAATAAGAAATTGATAGAAAGCCAGAAAAATATAAGAACAACCTATTCACAAGGGAACATGTATAGCCAAAAAGCCCATGGAAAAATAATGAATCTTTCTCTTTAAAGATTTCAAAAGTAAACCACAGAATGTGATACTTATTTTGACTTTTAAATTGCCAAGTATTAAAATGAATAATGAAATTAATGGTGATAATTTTATTTTATTTTATTTTTTAAAGATTTTATTTATTTATTTGACAGACAGAGATCACAACTAGACAGAGAGGCAGGCAGAGAGAGGGGGAAGCAGGCTCCCTGCGGAGCAGAGAGCCCGATGTGGGGCTCGATCCCAGGATCCTGGGATCATGACCTGAGCCGAAGGCAGTGGCTGAACCCACTGAGCCACCCAGGTGCCCCAATGGTGATAATTTTAAAAAAGATAAGAAAATGTCCAATGTGACTGAGAAGTAGGGAAACAGGCAGGCATACATTGCTGGTAGATAGGTGATTTAGGTTACATTTATATAATGAACTATCATTGACCTAGATCTAGATATTTATTTATTTATTTATTTGAAAGACAGAGATCATAAGTAGGCAGAGAGGCAGGCAGAGAGAGAGGAAGGGAAGCAGGCTCCCCGCTGAGCAGAGAGCCCCATGCGGGGCTTGATCCCAGGACCCTGGGATCATGACCTGAGCTGAAGGCAGAGGCTTTAACCCACTGAGCCACCCAGGTGCCCCAGGATCTAGATATTTATTTAAATGGAAATATTCCAAATGAAAAATTACAGTAGGGGTTACAGAATATATAAGGAGCATCACCTCATTTTGGTAACTAACAATAAGTTTTTATATAATTATAAATTATAATTGCACATATATTTATATGTAAATTTGTAGGAATCTATATCAAACTGGTGATTGGGGTTATCGAAAGATACTGACATTGGGGCATCTGGGTGCCCCAGTTGGTTAAGTGTTGGACTCTTGATTTCAGCTCAGGTCGTGATCTCAGAGTTATAAGATTAAGCCCCACGTGGGGCTTGGCAATGAGTACACAGCCTGTTAAAGATTCTCTCTCCCTCTGCCCCATCCCTTCCCCTTGCTCACATGCACTCTCTCCTTTTCTCTAACTCTAAACAAACAAATAAATAAATAAATAAGAATACAGATATTGACATTGGGATCTGGATGATTCCCCCCCCCCCTTTTTTTCCTTTTTGTTTGCCCATGGTTTCTAATTTTTTTTATAGTAAAACCTGGATTATTTATGTAAATAAACAAAAGCAAGATTTAACACAAAATCAGTAGCATTTGTGGTTCAGAGGATAAACTCTGGAGTTAGACAAACCCAGGTGACAGGTGACCTTCGTTAAATTGCTTAAACTTCTTCACCTGGATTTTTCTCATCTTGAAAATGGTGATAGGAACAGTGCCTACTTCAGTCTGTTTTTGGTGAAGATTTCATTGGATAACTGGTAACCTATCATGTGTACTTATCACACAAGAAAGTAATTACAGATCTCCCACTCCTGTATTACCCAGCATTACAAGGTGCTGGGGGGAGTGCAAAGAAGTTGGAAACTGTCCCGACTCTGCAGGCAGTTAAATGCCCAAATAGACAGACGTCACTCACTCAAATGAGAACATGCCAAAAAGGGGCTCAGAGTTCAATGACAGGTAAGAGAATCCCAAAACACATGCACATTTTATAGGTACTGGTACTAAATGTCTATTAATCTAATTTGCTCCTTCAAAAAAAGTAATCTAAATGGGTGAATTTATGTCAGTGAATTATGTCTCAATAAAGATATTTAATAAGATAATCATTTTAGTATGTGCTATTTACCTGAAAGAAGTATTTTTTTAAAAGATTTTATTTATTTATTCACGAGACAGAGAGAGGGGGGGATGCAGAGAGAGTAGGAGAAGCAGGCTCCCCACAGAGCAGGGAGCCCTATGCAGGACTTGATCCCTCCTGGGATCAGGACCCGAGCCAAAGGCAGGCACTCAATAGACTGAGCCACCCAGGTGCCCCCTGCCTTTTTTTTTTTTTAATTTTTTTTAAGATAGAGAGTGTGAAAGGACACCAGGGGTGAGGGAGCAGAGGGAAAAGACGAGGGAGAGAGAGAATCTTAAGCAGGCTCCACACTCAGCACTGAGCACCACGCTAGGCTAGATCTCACAACCCTGAGATCATGACCTGAACCGAAATCACGAGCTGGACGCTTAACTTACTGAGCTACCCAAGTGCCCCAAGATATACTTAATTCTAAGAGCTAACTAGAATATTGAGAAAAGAGTTGAACATGGAAGACTTTATTTTTTTATTTATTATTTTTTAAAAAGATTTTATTTATTTATTTATTTGACAGAGATCACAAGTAGGCAGAAAGGCAGGCAGAGAGAGAGAGAGGAGGAAGCAGGCTCCCGGCTTAGCAGAGAGCCCCGTGTGGGGCTCGATCCCAGGACTCTGGGACCATGACCTGAGCCGAAAGAAGAGGCTTTAACCCACTGAGCCACCCAGGCTCCCCAAACATGGAAGACTTTAAATCATGGAGTCATTACCTGGAAATGCTCTTTATTCATTGAGATTCACCGCTTTCATTAAGTCCAGACCCGATAGTTCATCTTTCATCCGTTCACTCATTCAATGGTTATTTATTGAGCACCCATCTGCCAGATGCTGTACTAGGCATCTGAGATATGTGAGAGAATAGAATGAACAAAAATCCCTGCCCTTAAAGGAAAAAAAAAAAAAAGAAAGAAAAAGAAAATGAATAACTAAAAAAAAAAAAAAAACAACCAAAAAACCCAACCAAACAAGAAACAACATCAACAAAGGAAATCCCCAACCTTATGGAGTTTCCATTTTAGTGGGGACAGAAAAGAAACACACCAGAGAACCCTGAGTGGTATGAATAGAAATAACGAAGGGTAAGGGGTAGGACAGAGATGAGGGCTGGTGTATAAACAGAAGGTCCAAAAAAAAAAAAAAAAAAGCCTTTTCTGAGGTGTTAGCATTTAAGAGGAGATTGGAATGAAACGACTTAGAGAACGCACCATGTGAGTATGTGAGGGAAGAGCCTCCTAGGTGAAAGAAACAAGGGCACATGCAAAGGTGTGTCCTGGAGGAGCAAAAAGGCCAGTGGGGAGTGGGGGTCGATGGGGACAGAGAGGAAGTAGGACCTAGTGTCAATGACAGACCAGGGTTTTTTCTCTGAAGGAGGAGGACCGGTTAGGAGGCTATTGCAATTACGCAGGTGAGACACGATGAGGGTGGTAGCAGAGGAAGGGGCGAGAGATGGGTGGACTCTGGATATATTTTGAAAGCAGAATGGAGAGGATTCATGATGGATTAGAATACAGGATGAGCGAGACTGGGTGTGAGGTGGGAGAAATCTTGGCGCTAAAAATGCTAGTCAGTTAACTTTTGAGGGCAACACCTTCCAAGTGTTCTCGGGGCCGGTTTTGGCGTGCACAGGCCATCTGACCTTGGAGGTTAAGTCAATAGGACTCGCTAAAAATCTGATTGCTAAGAATAGGAAGAAATGCATGGTGACCCTTCTGCCCCGGTCGAGTGTTATTCGGGAGAGGCTGCCAAGTTAAATACTGGTTGTGGGAAAAAGAATCGATGCCCTTTCTAATGAATTATTTCCAGTTTGTCAAGGGGAAGAAATGGACCTAAAGGTATAGGAACAGGTTTTGATTGGGTGGGTGGGTGGGTGGGGATCTTCAGAAGTTTCAGGACTGGGCACGTATTGCCCGACCCAGCTTAGGTTTTCCCTGTTTTTCTATTTCTCTCTCCCCCCCCCCCTTCATTTCCCACCCCCTCCTTGGCCCTGCTGTGCGGCTGCGGGAAGGAACAGTTCAGTGTTCGATCTCAAACTTCAGCAAGGACCCGAATTACCCTGGCATGCCTGCGAGAACACAGTTTGGCGGGCCCCACTCCTGCACTTTCTAACTGGGGTGCAGTGTGCGCGCGCGCGCCGGTGCACACGTGCATGTGTGTAGAGGGGCGTGGACGGGTGGGGGAGCGGCAATTTTGTATTTCTAACAAAATACAAAGTTCTTCGGTGATGCTTGAGAACTGCTGTTTCTTAAAGCAACGGGGTCTTGAATTCCACCCCGTGGCTTGTCCGTGGAGAAGGTTCCGGCCCGCAGAGGTTTACAGTCACTAGGGAAATTGCCCGCTTACTCGAAGGGGTTTCTCGGCGGCCCATAACGGTGGGAAGCAGCAGCAAGAGCCGGCAAGGAGAAGGAAAGAGCGGGAAGTCTTCCCAGCCTGGACGTCCCCTCGGAGCTGCCCCGCGAAGCGAGGGCGGGAGGACAGCCCCCGGGCCAGCCCACAGATGCTCAGAGGGCGCGGACCTGGAGGAGGCGCCCCAGAAGGCGGCGCCTGTCGGAGGAAGTTTGCCCTTTAATTGCAGAGCCGGGTTCGCCGTCGCAGGCACCTCCAGAAGCGAGCGGCGGGCGCCGACGGGAGCTGTCAGCGCGGCCCGCCGTGCACCGCCCGCACCGCGGCCATGGGCGGCTCGGCCTCCAGCCTGCTGGACGAGGGCAAGTGCAGCTACATCCGAGGTACGCGCGCGGGGCGCTCCCCGGGAGCGCCGCGCCCGCCGGGGGCCTGCACAGCTGCGCGGACCCGGCCCCAGAGGGCGCGTGGAGAGCGGGTGCCCGCCGCGCCCCCCGCCCGCCACCTGCTGCGCGCTACCTGCGGGCGCGGGGACCTCGGGGGCCAGGGCGCGCCGCGCGGCCGGGTGTCTCCCTGCGTCGCCGGGACCGCACGCCCGGGCTCGGGCGAGGCAGCTCCTGGGACCCGGACGGGGACCGGGACGGGGGCGGGGGTGCGTGGTCAGCCGGCCCGGGATGCTCTGGGAAGTGCGGCGGCGCGGATGCGGGAGGCAGGTGCAGGCCGTGGGGTTGGGGGCGCGACCTCGTTTCCACCGCTCAGCCCGCCTTCGGGTCTGTTCAGTCCCGGACCCAGAAACACCTCGCTCTCCCTTAAGTTCTGAGCTCTTCCTGAATTTGCCTCAAAAGAGAGCCGCGGGGATATCCCTTGTTTGTGGAGACTTCCCGGGGGATTCCCGGCCTTTAACGCAGAATTTCCCTCCTCGTGACGTTGGCCTGGTTTTGCAAAACGAGGTATCGGCCACAGCTTCACTTGAACTTTCAGATCACTTGTGGGATGATTTCATCAGAAGCAGAAAGGACCGTGTCATTCCGCTCCCAGGATGTAGGGTTCCTTTCCCTCTCCGGAGGGGGGTGGGGGGGGGAAGAGGAACACTGGCGGGTTTTGTAATAGTTGCTAAAGTTACCGATGGAGGGAAACTCATCTGGGGAGACCTCCAGAGATATAGGGACTCACTACCGAGTGTGAGGCAGAAACAAACAAACAAACAAAAACCCCCAAACTGAATTGAAACTGCAGAAAATCATGACGCTGTCTCTTGGGTGTGTTCCTCCCCGGCAACCTTGCCCACAACCACTACCTAACATTTGGTTATCTTGTCAATTTAGTCATTTTCTGGCTTTAGAAAATACCTTGGAAGCCAGGTATCGAACTCTTAAGTTTTACCCTAATTCTGTAAAGAAATGGTTAAGTTCTTCCTGACTAGGTCCTTCTCTCTCTGGGCCCTGAACCTTTCCTAAAAGGAAAGCATTTCCTTAGTGTCCTTATTCCGTATTTGTTTTCAGTCACCACAACTTTCACAACCACTTTAAAAAGATATCAAATCAGGGCACTTGAGAGCAACGTAATTGACTTTCCAGATTCTTCCTCCTGCTCTGGTACTTCTGGAGGGAGAGGATCATCAGCAACTCATTCTTTCAGGGGATACAATTTGGTCAAGTGTTCCTTTGCTGTCTTTATTTAAACTGGGAGGAAGATGGATGCCTTATTTATATTAGGCAAACAGCTAAACGAAGACTGTCTCCAGTCTTACAAATTTGGCTATGTGCTTGTTTTCACTAGCATGTAAGAGCCTGAACTGGAGGAGAACCCAGTGAGAAAGAGTTTGCATTTAGTTATTTGCAAAATATGTTTATGCCATTTCCTTTATAGGACTTTATTTCACTGCAAAGCTTAAAAACACCTAACGTTGAATCATGGCCCTCTGTAGTAATCAGTGGGAGTCCAGCAATGTAAGGGATTAACATTCTTGAAGACTTCATGGTCATGACAGTTGTTGCTGCCGATACAAGCACCGCCTTCATGCGAAAAGAAAATGTGTTACCTTTTATTTTACTGGGAACTTAAATTATTGCACATCCAAAAGTATGAGATGGCTTGTGCGCAGGAAGGACCTGGAATTGAATATGTTCTGAATGAATAAAACTATAGCAGATTGTGTAACAGTCATTACATCCACGAGTCCTGCTCAATTTTATCTCGTAATTCTTTGGGAGGACACTTTCAAGGCATGTACAGGCAGAGGGAAGAGAAGAGTTAAAGTTAAAATACCTCCAGAGAAAATGAGACGTTGCCTCATTTGAGAATACTCGTCTTGCCAAAAGAGAAAAGAGCATTGGAAAAATGCATGGCGTTGTGAATTGTTAGTGCATGAGCACATGAAGGTCATGGGGCTGTGATTTCCTGATGGGTTTGAAGCCCCAGATCCCTGGAAAAAAAAAAACAAAACAATAAAAAAACCACATAACCCTATCTTTTCCACTTTGCCCATCATTTAGCCCATGCATATTCTCAAGTTTTGATCTAATTGTATGCAGAGCAGTTGAAAATATGACAGTAAAGTTTAAATACAATTTTATGACCTATTTCTCATAAAATAGCTGCCAGTGAAATATAGAGCTGAAAGCTCCTAGAGCTGATTCAATAACTCTCCTTCGAGTTTGATAAAGTTCACTAACTTATGGAGAATAACTAGTCAGTATATTTGGAGTGAGTTTTGTTAACTTAATCTTGTATGTGTTATAAGCACCTGTACTTCTGATATGCTAATGAGTCTGAATCAGCATTTACTTTTAGACAAATCATTTAACAGCTGCTGTTCAGTTTGTGTGCATTGAAACTTTGTGTTGATAGTGATGTTCATCACATGGATGTTTCGAAAATACATTATTTCTTAGGGTTTAGTAAATTTCTAGTTAAAGGGATATCAGAAGTATTAAGGTGTTACTTCATTTCTAAAGATATTTTGAAAATTACTACCACACGATTTTTTTTTAAAGATTTTATTTATTTATTTGACACAGAGAGAGAGATCACAAGTAGGAAGAGAGGCAGGCAGAGAGAGGAAGGGAAGCAGGCTCCCCGCTGAGCAGAGAGCCCGATGCGGGGCTTGATCCCAGGACTCTGAGATCATGACCTGATCCGAAGGCAGAGGCTTTAGCCCGCTGAGCCACCCAGGCGCCCCACCACACGATTTTTTAAAAAAGATTTAATTTTTTATTTGACAGACAGAGATCACAAGTAAGCAGAGGGGCAGGCAGAGACAGAGGGGGAAGCAGTCTCCCAACTGAGCAGAGACCCTGATGCGGGGCTCGATCCCAGGACCCTGAGACCATGACCCAAGCTGAAGGCAGAAGCTTTAACCCACTGAGCCACCCAGGCGCCCCTACTACCACACATTTCTTACCACAGAATAAACTTCTAGTATTGCTTCTAGAAACTTCCAGTAACATCATTTGATAAAGATGTTTCAATTAAGAAATAATACTAAGACCTCCTTGTAATCCTATGGACAGTGTCATCTGTGATTCTTTTAGCACTGACCTAAGAGAATCTTCTTTTAATGAGAAGGAAAGCTCATATAATACAAGCATTGGTGACCAATTTAGGGCCCTTTTCTTTCTTCTTTCCAAGTTTTCTTTTACTTTTTAAACTTTGATATGCAAAAAAGTGAACTATAGCTTCAGAACACCCAGTGCCTTCTTGTTTGAGCAGGAACTGTCTTTCCTTTTCAGAATTGCCATTGGATTGTTCATGAATCAAAAGAAAAATGAACCTGAAAACTGCCCCCACGTAGGTGTGTGGAAGGTCGGAAAAGTACAGGGAAATCAGGGCTGTCACTGGGAACTGTGGCATGCACAGGTCTGGGTGGGGGCTGCTGCACTGTTCTTCTCCTAGACTTGCAGTCAGTCACTTTTCTGGTGAGGGCGCGGTGACTTCCAGTGAAATGCTCATCAGAGATCCGTTGCTTACAAAGTAGGAAATGAGTAACAGGTTAGAAACAACATGTATTTCTCTTAGGGAGATTTTCTCATATTTATGCTGAAAGGGTTAACTTAGGTGGCTGTATATGAGATTTAGGCTGATAGCAGTATCTGGAGTGATGTGTCCACAGACAAGGTGATCAGAAGATAGGGAGAACTGTACATGTTTGCCGTCTACTTAGCCTCGGTGTGTACTATTCCACACATTTGTTTATCATTCAGTCACAGTTTGTTGATAGGAGTTGGGGATAAGAACTGGGCTGATTCGTAAGGATAACTACGACAATGTAATCTGAGAGTCCAGTTTATCTGGCTAGAAATGGTGTATATCATAATGGGAAGTTAGGATATGGAGTGCGGTAGACACAGTTGGATGTCAACGCAACATATTTCCCCTCTCCTCTTTCCAACAGAACCCCAGTTTTGTTGGGGTATTGAACTTCCTCTATGCAAAGCCCTGTGTTTCAGGGAAGCTCACCCCACTTATGGCTTTTGTGGGGTGGGTGTTGATGGGTCCATGCCTACCATGGTGGTATGTTCTCCTTGCCAGTGACTATACAAGCAATGAGGTTGTGATGCACTCTGGCCAGTGAGGCTTGAAGGAGAGTTTGCTAGCTGCTCTAAGAAAGTTCTCTTCCCTTTTAAGAAGGAGACAAAGGGTAGAGATATATTCTTCTTCCCTTTCTTCTCTTGGACTTTGGCACATCTGAATGTGATGCCTGGAACTGAATAGGAAGGGAGCTATCTCAAAGACATAGGCCACATGGGAGCACGGCTAGGCCAGCATAGTCTCAGAGAAGAGAAGCAGAAGGCCAAGCACATCTCGCTGACCACCTACTTGTCCTGAGTTTTTTTTTTTTTTTTAAGATTTTATTTATTTATTTGACACACAGACAGAGAGGTCACAAGTAGGCAGAGAGGCACGCAGAGCGAGAGGGGAAGCAGGCTCCCCGCTGAGCAGAGAGCCTGATGTGGGGCTTGATCCCAGGACCCTGAGATCATGACCTGAGCCGAAGGCAGAGGATTAACCCACTGAGCCACCCAGGGGCCCCTGTCCTGAGTATTTCTTGTGTAGTATGCTAACCCCTCTTTGCATTGGGGCGGTAGAGAGTGCAGGTTACTCCCCCAATGTCATTTTTCCCTGATTTTTTTTGAAAAAAAAAAAAAAATTTTTTTTTCTTTAGAGAGAAAGTGCACACAAGTGGGCAGGGGGTAGGGCAGAACAGAGAGGGGAGGGACAGAGAGAGAATCTTAGACACTGGGTTCAATCTCACGACCTTGAGATCAAGACCTGAGCTAAATTAAGAGTTGGATGCTTCACCGACTGAGCCACCCAGGCGTCCCAGAGGTATCCTTTTAAGAAGGAGTTCATGCAGAGTGAAGTGAGTGGACAGAAGGAGCCTCGGTTCCTGAAGACTTCATGTAGTAGATCCTCTGTTCCATCTCTGAGCTACTTCCTCCTGGGCCTCAATTAGAGAGAAATAAAGTCTTGTCTTATTTAAGCCAGCATTATCTGTGCTATTATTATCCACAGACAAATCTTATTCCAATACAGTTGTCTTTTTTTTTTTAAAAGATTTTATTTATTTATTTGACAGAGATCACAAGTAGGCAGAGAGGCAGGCAGAGAGAGAGAGGAAGGGAAGCAGGCTCCCTGCTGAGCAGAGAGCCCGATGCAGGGCTCGATCCCAGAACTCTGGGATCATGACCTGAGCTGGAGGCAGAGGCTTTAACCCACTGAGCCACCCAGGCGCCCCCTCAATACAGTTGTCTTCTGTTCTTAGGCCCCAAAGCATCATAAGCAGCACACTAAGAGCTGCTTTATTGAGTCCCCTTTAAGAAAAATTAACCAAAAGAAAGTAGGAGGTGGGTAAAGATCACACTATTAGTATCTGTCTTATTAGTATCCATCTTAGTTCTTGATTTGTGGTAATGAATGGATTCTCCTGGGGGGTGAGGAATTGCTGCTCCCCAGGAGGGAACAGCAGGGATGGGAGAGAGAGGGAGAGGACCTAGAGTTAATGACGCACAATTGTATATTGAGCATGTTATTCTTTTTTTAAAAGACTTTATTCATTTGAGAGACAGAGACCCAGAGAGAGAAAGAGCAAGTGAGCAAGTGAGAGGACACAAGCAGTACAGAGAGAGGGAGAAGCAGGCTCCCCGCTGAGCAGAGAGGCGGACGCGGGGCTCCATCCCAGGACCCTGGGATCATGACCTGAGCCGAAGGCAGACACCTAACCAACTGAGCCACCCAGGTGCCCCTATTGATCACATTATATTTTGACTAAAAATAATGCCATTAAGCATGCCGAGCCACTGATGAAGCTAGCAGGAGTTTCTGATTAGGAAAACTATTGCAGATTGGTAATTTCTAGTGGCAACAAGAACTTTCTAGTACCTTTAGTCTTTGCGAATGGAAGCCAAGACTTCGGGAACTCAGTGTGAATTGAGAGTTTCTTAGAATCCTCAAAAATAAACACACATAGACTGAGACAAATTAACATTTTCCCCTATGCTTGTGGAAGAAGCAGTGACCTTCCCTCCCAGCTCCCAGGTCATGCCTTGATGAACCTCATAAAGTCACACACTGAATCAAGATCTGGTCTCGATGAAACACTTCTTTTTTCAAAGGACTTTGGCCGTGAGAGGACCACATCATCAATGGTGCTTTAGTAATAGTAATTACTAAAATGACAATAGTGATTCTTTTTATTGTTTTGTTTTTGCTGCACTACTGAACTGATTGTAGTTTTACCCTATTGCCATCTTTGGGAAGGTCTGAACTGAGCTCCCAGGTAGAAAGTGCAACCGCAGGAACTCCATTTGTCGTAGTTTCTAATCCAATTAAAATAAATGTGCTCTGAACATTTTACAAAATATTCAGTGTGAATTTTGGCAGTCAATTTTAATCTCCTAATCAGAAATTTTAATTTATTTGGTCAGTAAAGCTAGGTAACATTGTTCTAAGAGAAAAGGTACGTACAGCAATTTGCACTGGGAAATGGGAAATGAAGTCAGAAGTAAAGACAAAAGAATAAAAAATGCAATTCAGATGCTACAGTCTGTTTGAAACACTTGAGGGAAAACACAGGACATGAGGGCTAAAATTCAATGGTTCCAAACTAAAACACACACACACACACACACACACGAAACCCCAAATGCAATACAGATTTTCTCCTTTGAAACTGGAAAATTCATTTAAAAAAGAGACTAGTAAGTTGCTGCCAGTAAGAAAATGCAAGCCAGCTTATAAAAGTGCTGCTGCTTCACTTCTTATTTTTTTGTTTGGTGTACTTGTTTTTTCTCACTTCAAGGAGAAAAGATTTAGAGATATGAAAGCAATTAATTCAGTTTTGCAAATTGCAGGCTCTGGGACCCAAAGAAATGATATATTTCCATGCTTGATGTTGTTTGCATATTGATACCTATAGGATTAGAATATATTAGTAGTTTTAACTAGGAGCTCCCAAGTGATTTGTGTGTGTGTGTGTGTGTGTGTGTGCATGCGTGTGCAAAATGGTGGTATTATTAAAGCTCAGGGACAGAACCCCATGGGTAGAAAGAGCTGCTGCCCCTAAGTGATTTTTTTTTTAAAAGCCTGTAGTCTGAAGGAATTTTGGAGGAAGGGTAAATGTCTCTATGCCAAACCATGTGGATTTTCTTTCTTCTTTTAAAACTATTTTTATTTTAACATATAATGCAGGTTCAGAAAACCACACAAAACAAATGGATAGCTTAGTGAATCACTGTAAGGCAAATATCCTTATGGCCATCACCCAGGTCAAGAAATGGAAAGTACTTCACTAGCTGTTCCAGAAACCTCCATCTACTCCATCCCAATCCTAAACCGCTTTGTTTCTCCCACAATAACCACTATTTTCAGTTTTCTATCCTGCCTTAAAAATTATCACCAAAAGATACTGACTCTTAAAACAATGGTGTTTGCTCACAGTTTTGCAATCTGCCCTGGGGTCAGCTGGGTGGTTCTACATCTTTTATTTCACAGGTGGTCATTCCTGTGGCTACATTCCCCTGGTGGATTGGCTGGTGGCCAGACTCAAATGGGAAGGCTTTCTGTCTCTCCAGATGGCCTTTCTACATGGTCTTTCCTATAAAATACTGGGCTTTTTAAACAAGAGCGCCACAGCTTCTAGAAGACTCTTAAGGCTTAGGCCTGGAAGGCCATGGGATTGCTGTGCTACATTTTATTGGTTAAAGCAAGTCTTGAGTCCAGCCCAGATTCAAGAGGAGGGGTCTGCAGAAAGTCATGAATACCATGAGTTGTGCTTCATTTGGAAAGAGTTACCACCATAATGGACTACACCACCACTAATCTAGATTTTAGAGTAATAACTCCTTATATTTCCTTATGGTTTATCACCCATAAAACATTTTTAAACACTATAGTCCCGGCCACTTAAAAAATCTCTCTCTCTCTCTTTTTTTTAATCTTTAAACTACTTTTTTAAAAAAATTTCTTTTCAGCGTAACAGAATTCATTGTTTATGCACCACACCCAGTGCTCCATGCAATACGTGCCCTCTGTAATACCCACCACCTGGCTCCCCCAACCTCCCACCCCCCGCTCCTTCAAAACCCTCAGATTGTTTTTTAGAGTCCATAGTCTCCCATGGTTCATCTCCCCTTCCAGTGTCCCTCAACTCCCTTCTCCTCTCCATCACCCCTTGTCCTCCGTGTTATTTCTTATGCTCCACAAATAAGTGAAACCATATGATAATTGACTCTCTCTGCTTGACTTATTTCACTCAGCAGTGAAAAGAAGGGCCATCTGTACCCCAATGTTTATAGCAGCAATGGCCACGGTCGCCAGACTGTGGAAAGAACCAAGATGTCCTTCAAAGGACGAATGGATAAGGAAGATGTGGTCCATATACACTTTGGAGTATTATGCCTCCATCAGGAAGGATGAATACCCAACTTTTGTATCAACATGGACGGGACTGGAAAAAATATCTCTTTTAAGTACACCTGGGTGGCTCAGTTGGTTGAGTGACTGCCTTTGGCTTAGATCATGATCCTGGGGTCCTGGGATTGAGTCCCACATCAGGTTCCCTGCTCTGCGGGGAGCCTGCTTCTCCCTCACCCTCTGTGTGCCACTCTCCTGGCTTGTGTGCTCTCTCTCTCAATAAGTAAGTTAAATTTTTAAAAAATCTCTTTTTTAAGTTTTTTTAATCTACAGGTTTCCCTTATATCTCTTATTTCCAAATTATCTGTTGAAGGATCTGGGCTATTTGAATTTGTTCATGGTGCAGTTCGACACATTTCTTCTATATTTTGTACACATTGACAGGGTGATAGTGAAACTTGATCAGACTCGGGATTAATACTTCTGTCAAGACTATAGGCTGTGATCTTCATTTGGAGGCACATAACTTCTGATTGTCTCTTTTTATGATGTTAGCAGCCGTTGATGCTCATTGCCGGGAGCCATGAATTCACTGGGGGTTGAAAAAGTGGTGATATCTTAATTATGTCATTTTGTTTTCATCTTTTAGCTGGAATAATAGATTTTATATATATATACATATACATATATGTATATATGTAATGTATATATATGTGTATATACATATACATATATGTATATATGTAATGTCATATATATGTGTATATATATAATCATATATGTATATATATAAATTTATATAATTTCAAAATATATACATATATATGACATTATATATATATCCTTTTCTTGGTTCTCAAAGCACAAGATGATAGAATTAAATATCCCCAAATTCTTATTTGCTGTATTCCCCCAATACATTCAATAGCCTTGGACAACAACACAAATACTGCCGCCATCAATTGTGATTGTAGAACACTATTGAACAAGGTGTTTTAAAAATCAATAACACAATTTTTGTATATGCTATCCAAATTCTCCAATTTTATTTTATGATTTTACAATGTAAGAGTATACAACTATTATATTATATTTTTTCTCACTCTTGTTTTACAAGTATTACTTATTTTTTTAAATAAATAAGTATTATTTAATATATCTGTCCTTATTTATATTGATATCTCTCTGGTCCTTGAGACTCATTATCTAGTAGATGCCTTAAGAAGAGCTCATGGGAACATAAAGAAGTATGGAGATAGACTGATTTAGTGGATCAGTGGTATCACCAAAGGTCAGCTTATTTTTATTTATGTTCCATGCATTAGCTCTTCTTATAGTTAAAAGCAGCAAAAAGTATCACATTCTTAGGTAAATCAATGTCCCAGAGGCTAGAAAGAGGACTATCTATTCTTTGAATCTCTTTATAAGAACAATCCTTTCCCAAATCCTTTCTAGGAGACTTCCCTCATATTCCACGGATCAGAAATTGGGTGACACATTCCTTCTTAAACAATTCCTGGCAAGTATATGGAATTACCACGATTTGGTTAGATTAATCCAGACTCATCCCTGGCCTGGGGCTAGGGCCAAATTTCCCTGAAGCACATAGCTATAGGGAGGATCTTGGATACCTGAATAAAATCCGGTTCAGTTATCAAGGAAGAAGCCTGAATGGCTATTAGATAAATAACCAATATTGCAAGTTTTGATAAATATCATGAAAGGAATTAGAATGGTACTTAGACAGAAAACTGATGGCAGTGATAGGGCAAGGAAATGAGATATACTTAAGATGTGGTGCTCAGAAGGATAATAAGTTGCTGTCCATATGAAGAACCAGGGGAAGGATATTTGAGTACAGAGTTCAGCATATAGAAGGGGAAGCAGGAGAAGGAAATAATGAAGGTACTGAAGAACAGGTAGTATAGCTAGAGAGTAGTGAGCAAGAGGGGGAAGAGTTTGACGGAAGGGATGTCTTTGTAGCACTTATCACTAACAGACATACGATATGTTTATTCATTAATTTTGTATTGCTTGCCTGTCATTCCCACAATGTAGGCTCCCTGAAAGCAGAGTCTTTGTTTTGATTCACTGCTATTCTCAGCAAATAGATTGGCATCTGGCACGTGATTTATTATCAATAAGTATTTGATCAATACATGAATGAAAGGAGAAAAATATTAAAAACTTCAATGAATATCCTTAAAACTAAAAATTGAGTTTGTAAAACAAGTTTAGGAGGCAATGAAGAAATGATACTAGTAGATAAGAAATAGCTCTGGGAAATGAAAAGTCTGATGATCAATATTTTTAAAAATCCAATTGTTGCTTTGGAAAATAAAGTTGAGGACATCTTGCAGAAAATAGAACAAAAAGAGCAAATGATGGAAGATAGAAGAGACAATATTAAAAATGATTAAAGGGCCAATCCAAAAACTTTAATGTGTGACTCATAGAAGTCCCACAAAATAGAGAACAGAGGAAATGAAGAAAATTACCCAGGAAATAATACATGACCATATTCTAGAACAGAAGATCATGTTTCTCTGGATTTATAGAGCCAAATGATTCCTGGACCTCATCCAGAGCTGGGAACAGTTCATGTTTCCATCATTCAAAATAAGAAGACCTTATAATATGTAGGGCATTGTATTGAGTCTTCAGTACTAGTGAGCAGAAATTAGCCCTGCAAGATGGCTTTGGACTTGCTCTAATAATAAATATAAAAACAAACCTTAGAATAATTTAAAAAACAAAATAAAATAAAATGAAAACTTAAAAAAAAAGAACAGAGGTCGATGTTTTTTCCATTTGGAGTGTTTTGATGAGAACGCCGAATGAAGTATTCTTCTATGTTGACCTCTGGATTGGTATCATCTCAGTGTGGGAACTTTTAAGTCGACTAAGGAATAGATGATCACTAAGGAGTCCTTTATTCATCTCAGTGACTCCGTTTTTTGCCTTTTTAAAAAATATTTTATTTATTTGAGAGAGAGCACGAGTACAGTGAGGGACAGAGGGAGAGGGAGAAGCAGACTCCCCATTGAGCAGGGAGCCCACACAGGGCTCTATCCCAGGACCTCAGGATCATGACCTGGGCCCAAGGCAGTCACTTAACTTACTGATCCACCCAGACATCCCTCAGTGACTGTTTAATGCAGTGTGAGTTCTTGTGTTTTCTATAAGGGTTGGTCTATATTTCTAATAAAGGATTTAGCATAGTTGTTTTATTGGAAAAAAAAACAAACCCATTCAACAATGTAAAGTGCACGATACCCAACATCCAGTCAAAAATTACTAGGCATGGGGTGCCTGGGTGGCTCAGTCGGTTGGGCATCTGTCTTTGGCTCAGGTTGTGATACCAGGACCCTGGGATTTGTACTTTGTTGGGCTGTCTGCTCCGCAGGGAGCCAGCTTCTCCCTCTCCCTCTGCCTGCTGCTCCCCTTGCTTGTGCTCTCTCTGTGTCAAATAAATAAATGAAATTAAAAAAAAAATTACCAGGCAAATGAAAGCAGGAAAATATCCATAACTCTAAGGAAAAAAAAACATATCAATAGAAACAGACAGGAATTTCAGACATGATGAAATTAGCAGATAAGGATGTTAAGACAGTTTTTATAAATATGTTCCATATGCTGAAGTAGAAGAAAACATGAACATGATGAGAAAGGAAATAAAAGATATGAAAAATGATACTTATCTCCAGTCTTTAGGAAGGAGCAATATGACTACTGTGTTTTAGGAGTCTGTTGGAACAGCTGTTGGAAAATGTGTCTGTAATATCTGCTACCAACAATCCCTGTCAACCTGGGAAAGGAGAGAGCAGATCTGCATGAGGAGTTGCTAATGTGGGGTTGGGCTGGGCTGGGTCCAGGAGAGAGGAACAGGATCAACTCCAAAATGAAGGGAAATTGTGGATGTTCTTTCAGAAAGGACACTGTTAGTAGTGGGCATGTGCTTCTGGGACTCACACAGGGCAAGTGACAATTCCTATAATTAGTTCAGAAGAATTCAGAATGGCTTTTTCCCCAGTTTGGATCAATAGTGTTTGTTTAAAAAATTATTTCCTATGTACATCACGCTTGAATGAGTTAGGTAGATAGTCCTGAAGAATCGCCGGAGCAAAACAGACACAGGCATGGGGTTGGAATAGAGATAAATTTTATTAGCAATAATAGCAAATGTGTGATATCTGGAGTATAAATATTTAAAATGGTTTCATTGGAAAGGATTTAATCAGTAACATTAATTGAAATATACTGTTTAAACTTAAAGTAAATAAGAATTTTTTTTAATTAATTAATTTTTTAAAAAGATTTTATTTATTTATTTGACAGACAGAGACCACAAGTTGGCAGAGAGGCAGGCAGAGAGAGAGGGAGGGGGAAGCAGGCTCCCTGCTGAGCAGAGAGCCCGATGTGGGGCTCGATCCCAGGACCCTGAGATCATGACCTGAGCCGAAGGCAGAAGCTTTAACCCACTGAGCCACCCAGGTGCCCCAGTAAATAAGAATTTTAAAGCACGACTAAGACCTGTGCCTTTCAACTGGGATATCAGTTCTTAACTAAAAATGAAAACTCCTGGTTGATAATAGTAAAAATAACAGTAAACACTAACTTTTCTTAAGTGTCTACTCAGTGCCAGGCAAGCGAATGTCTCAGAAAAAAAGGTAATGGAATGTCAAATGTTCTTCCAGAAATTCCAGGTTTTGTCCACGAAGCTTTTTCTTCAATGGAAAGGAGTAACAACTCGATGGGCTTAAACAGTGGCCTGTCGACTTTAAATGAGGTAAACCAGTAGTTTACTTCTTGGTAGAAACTGAAACATTTACTAAAGCCTTAATTCCATACATCAATTCTAAATGATTTGACTGTTTTTCAAAGTGAATATTTCCAGTGGATAAGATTATAAATAGCATAGTCCAGAAATTAAAATTCATTTAAATGTTAGCAAAACAGGGACGCCTGAGTGGCTCAGTTGGTTAAACATCTGCCTTTGGCTCAGGTCATGGTCTCCGGGTCCTGGGATGGGCTGGGTTGTGGGGGAGGGGGGGGTCCCTGCTCAGCGGGGAGTCTGCTTCTCCCTCTGCATCCCCCCTCTCAAATAAATAAAATGTAAAAAAAAATGTTGGCAAAACATAGTATGGAATTATAAATAGGTGGACGTGGGAATAATAGGTCACTTATAATTAACTTTATTATTTTTTAAAAAGATTTTATTTATTTATTTGACAGAGAGAGAGGGATCACAAGTAGGCAGAGAGGCAGGCGGAGAGAGAGGGGGAAGCAGGCTCCCCGCTGAGCAGAGAGCCTGACGCGGGGCTCAATCCCAGGACCCTGAGATCATGACCTGAGCCACCCAGGCACCCCATAATTAACTTTAAATAAATGGTACCATAGGCAACTTCTTCATTATAAAAGAGAATATTAAGATTTGGGAAACAAGGCTCAAAAGACTCTTAAATGGAGCTTTTACATTTAAAAAAACAGACACGAGACGCTCCTGAGACCTCGCGGAATCGGAAGCTGGATTCTCTGTCAATTGTCTATCGGTCAGCCGGCTGCCTTTGGTTTCTCGAAGGGGACATGGGGACAGCAGTAACTCCCAGGGAGATGAAAGGCGGTCGGCAATGAAGGCGAGAGAATTCTTGGATTTCCCAATCCTACTATTATGCTACTCAGTTTGCCTTTACTGTCAGTTAGGGTCCCGGGCCTTCCCAGAGTAAATAATTGGCTTTCAGACGCTGCCAAATAATACCTATCTCACACGTTTGTTCTGAGGACTAATTAATGTTTAAAGTGTTTAAACACAAAATGCCTCTACAGAAGCAATGGCATTATAATTTGTTGGGACACTCTAGTATTGTAATTAGTACTAATTAGATTCTTTTCAACAGCTTGTTCAATTTACAAATTACTGCATCTAAGGTATTCTGTATTCATTATGGAAGAGTCAGACACAATGGTTTCAACAGGATCCTTTGAACAACTGTTCTCAAAATTCCACACATACCCCTCCCCGTCAAGCAGGCGAGGACAAGAACAAGACACCTTTCTAGGAACTGTGACCCGGGAGCAGTCCCCGTGGTGTTTGGGAGCCAGCAGACATGACTGGCAAGAGCTGAATCTGGGCCACCCTTCCTTAGAGTTCAGTGACACCATATTGGTAGCTTGAAATTAGCTGTGCTAGGTGGGTCTTTTTTTTTTTTCTTCTTTTATTAAGATCTTATTTATTTGACAGAGAGAGGCAGCGAGAGAGGGAACCCAAGCAGGGGGCAGCTGGAGAGGGAGACACAGGCTTCCCCATGAGTAGGGACCCCCGATGCAGGGCTCCATCCCAGGATACTGGGATCCTGACCTGAGCCAAAGGCAGATGCTTAACGACTGAGACACCCAGGAACCCTTTTTTTTTTTTTTTTTTAAAGACTCATTTTATCAGCGTGTCACTGCCAGTGTCCTCAGTATTTGGAGTCTGGCTGGAGTCATACCCAATTGTCAGGGCCTGAAGCCAGATTTCAGTTATACATTAGTCAGAAGGGGCTTCACTGCCGAAACCAATACTCCCTGAATCTCAGTGGCCTGATGTGATAACGATTTATATTTCAGTCATTACACAATCCAGTGTGATTTCGTGTGGGATAGAGAAGGGGGGTGGGTCGTTCAGGGAGCCATACTTTTTCCATGTAGTGCTTTGTGCCACAGACCTCTTTAGCAGTCTGGTGAAATCTATGGCTCCCGTCTCAGAATAACATTTTTTAAGTAAAAAAAAAAAAAAAAACAGGATGATAAAAGAAACCGATTTTATTAAAATGCAGATATCAAAATATATTAAAAACCAGTAATATAATAACATGAGTCTCTTTATTAATGCGTTCAATGACAAGGTGTCATGGTGGGTCTAATAAAACTGCTGTCGCTCTAAGGAACTGCTGTCCTAACATGTGCAGCCAATGCAATGTGCTGTGAAAACACCCGTGATCTCTAGTGAGGATGAAGTCACAAGCTACCAGAGGGGCGAGGGGTGGGGGATGGGTTAAATAGGCCATGGGGATTGAGGAGGGCACTTGTGATGAGCACGGCGTGATGTACGGATGTGTTGAATTATTATATCGTACACCTGAAACTAATATCACACTGTCCATTAGCTCACTGGAATTGAAGATTTTTTTAAGAAAGAAAAAATAACAGAAGTAAAGCAGAAAAAGAAGGTCA
Organism: Martes martes; assembly: GCF_963455335.1. Classification (NCBI taxonomy): domain Eukaryota; kingdom Metazoa; phylum Chordata; class Mammalia; order Carnivora; family Mustelidae; genus Martes; species Martes martes. The sequence goes on from NC_137903.1 coordinate 47,997,590, forward strand.
TCAGTGTTGGTAAATTCTAATGGTCTATTGCCTCCATTCATAATTGAAGGAAATGCTGAATTTTGACTTGGAAGTTAATAATATTTTCCCCCGTTCAACTTTTAGACCCCCTTGAATTCCATCTGCAGATCCCATAAGGGTCCATAGACCTCAGATTAGAAACCCCCTGATCTAGTGGTTCCATTTTTCCTGGGGCTACAAAGACCTTACTTAACTGGACACCCTGCTTATGTCTGCAGATAAGAGAAGAGTGACAGTGGGGAATTAGGTGTAAACATTTTAAGAACCACTCGAGATGGCGTACATCCTCTCTGTCCAACTTTACAACTTCCACATGACACGGCTTCCGTCTGTAATCTCTCCATTTGGCGATTTCTATCAGAAATCATATCCCTTTTTTGATCACCTCTCCCCTGATATCAGCTCGGTGTATTGACCCTTCTAATGTAATGCATAGCTTTTGTAACTTTAAATTTATTTTCCCTTCAAAGGTAACCTGTATCTTTATTTTTGGGTGAGAAAGTGCAAACCCTCTAAACTTGATTGTTGAGCACTTGAAATGTGGCTAGTCCAACGAAGGTATGACGGAAAAGTAGAACATACATTGACTTTTGAAGACTTAATACAAAGAAAAGAATGTAAAGTATCTCTTTAATATCGTTTAATAGCAATTACATAGCGAAGTGGTAATATCGAAGTCTTATTGGGTTCGTAAAATGTGTCAAATACACATAAAATAAATTAAAATAAACTTAATCTGTTTTAAAAATCTTAATGTGCTACTAGATAAGTTGAAATTACATTAGGCTCATGTGTGTGGCTCACATGATGTTTCTTTTAGACTCTTGCTCTCGAATAAAAATTCATTAAGATTCACAGAACTGCAAGGGACCTTTGGATGGTTCTCTAATCCGACTCCTTTGTGGTAATCTGAGAAACTGAGTGAGTTGCTTCTATCCGCAACAGCTAGAAATAGGACGGGAACTCAGATCTCCATATTCCTGGTACAGAGCCCTCTTCATAATCTATGGTGTTTCAAGCAAATCAAACCAAACCAAACATCTCTAAGCTTTAAGTTTTCAGTCTAAACCAGAATATACTTTAATTTGTAAAAATCCTAAAAATGATAAGTCTTTTTCATCAGATATATTATTCAGCCTTAGCTTTAACACTTAAGTAAAACTTCCCCTTGCCACTGAAGAATTGCAGACTCAGGTGGACAGGGAGACTGGCCAGTACTTGACCCCCTCAAGATCCTAGAAAAAAGAAGCTCTGTGGTCATTCTTATCCCTGGTCTCCGCATTTCTCTCTGTTGAATGTTTAAGCTTATAAAGAAATTCTTATCGCCTCTGTATTTTGTCTTAAAAGGATGGAAACATGTGGAATCCTAGTACACTTAACATGACCACCCCTTTCTTCCAGCCAGGAGACGGCTTAATGGATAGCAATTAAAAGAAATAAACAAAGGGGCTCACTTTTTCTTCCATTTTTTTCTTCTTGGATGCTACTGTGGGTTCTATAGCCAACTTTAAGAAGATATCTGGAATCCTTACTGAACTTTTTCTTCCAGAATATTCCTTTCCTCAAGCTTTTCTTCCTCCCATTCAGTCTCCATTTGTAATGCACCAATTTTCATAGGATCGCATTTGAGCCATTGTATATTTAAATAATATTTAAGGGAGCACCTGGGTGGCTCAGTCGGTTAAGTGCCTGCCTTCAGCTCAGGTCATGATCCCAGGGTCCTGGGATCAAGTCCCGTGTTGGGCTGCCTGCTCGTGGGGAGTCTGTTTCTCCCTCTGCCTGCTGTGCCCCCTGCTTGTGCTTGTGCACTCTCTCTGACAAATGAATAAATAAACTCTTTTAAAAATCATAATACTTAAGAGTTTAGATTTTTTATTCTTAATTAATTTATTTTTATTAACATATGATGTATTATTTGTTTCAGGGGTACAGGTGGTTCATCAGTCTTACACAATTGAGTTTAGATTTTTAAAAAATAACTTTTTTTAAAAAATTTATTTATTTGACAGACAGAGATCACAAGTAGGCAGAGAGGCAGAGAGAGAGAGAGAGAGGGAAGCAGGCTCCCTGCTGAGCAGAGATCCTGATGTGGGGTTCGATCCCAGGACCCTGGGATCATGACCCGAGCCGAAGGCAGAGGCTTTAACCCACTGAGCCACCCAGGCGCCCCCAAAAATAACTTTTGCCTTAAATAATGTATTGCCAATACATCAATTTTCCTCTTAGGAATTTTAAATAATACAAATGCTTTTTGGTTCATATAATGTGCTGAAAATGAAATAATATATTACTTTACTCAGTACTCTGTGAAAAAGATGATATGTTACCTATGCTCTGGGATGTCCCATTGTTCTCTGAACTTGCACTTCCCTACATTTTCTATGGTCTTTAGAATTCTAAGTTCCTAGAAAGGCAATAAGGACGGCATCCTGACCCATGGTAACTTTAGTGACCCTCTTACCTACAGGTGTCATATTTCGACATTTCTTCTCAATATTGTTATTTGGCACTTTCATTAGAAACTCTCAAGGTAATACCATAACTAACTGCTTTGCTTGTTTTGGATCATAACAGGTGTTGACATCAATGGACATCAGAGAGGGAGCGCAAACCCTCACTTTTCTCCGTATGGTTTTTCTGAAACCATATGATGATGTCCTGAGATGAGTTGATAACCTAACTCAGCAGTTCTCCAGAGATTTTTTTTTTTTAAACCTTGCACTGTTAATTAAAAGGAGAAATATATACATAGGATGAATTTTGCAAAGGAGCAGAAGACTAAGATTAGTAATAAAAACTTTAAAAAATGTTTATATATTATATATATTATATATAATACGCATCTGTCTCATTTTCAGAAAAGCAGACAAAATGAAATGAACTTACAGAACAGATAAATCTTCCTAAACCATTCATCATGAAATGCGAACTGTGCTGTTTTCTTGACTCAGTAGAACATTGGCTCTGCAGGCAGACTATTGAAGTTCAAATACTGGTCCCATCACTTGTTGACGGAGCAACCTTCAGCCAGTTATCTGAAATTTGGCGTCTTCCACTGTAAGATAGAGATAATGCTACTACCCAAGGCTGTAAGAGTTCACTGTGCTAGTTCTTTTAAAGTACTTAATATTTTATTAATATTAATTTATTAATACAGTGATAGGGATATGGCTTCTCAACAGCTGTTAAGTGTTTTATCATTTACAATCGTATACCTTATTCATTTTATTTTACTTTATTTTTTAATGACTTTATTTATTTATTTGAGAGAGAAAGAGTGAGTGAGAGAGAGAGCACATGAGCAGGGGCAGAGGGAGAGAGAGAAGCAGACTCCTCTGCTGAGACGTGGGGCTAGATCCCAGGACCATCACGACCTGAGCCGAACACAGATGTTTAATCAACTTAGCCATCCAGATGCCCCTTTACCTTATTCATTTTCAAACCAAAGTAAAATATTTTTGTTTCAAAGTAAAATATTTTAAGTAAACTTTAAATCAAATAGAATCTCTTCCCCCCAGATTGCCAGTCAAGGAGTTGGAACCAGAACTGAACTTCTGTACAGTTTTTTTTTTAATATTTACAGAATCGAGCCTAAAGTCTGCTGCAGTAGAAAGCCTGGGCTTTAGGCACAAGGACAGAAGAACTCATTTGAGTCCTGGTTGTAACACTTACCATGTGACTTTGGGCTTGTCTTTTGGCCTCAGCTTTCTTGTTAGTGAAACAAGCCATTTAATTGATTAAGTCTCTTTGTAGAATTTTATACAGGATGAAATTCTGAACTTCATGGACTACATCTCCTTCTCAGACTGAGGCATTCATCGTGCGTCTTTCCTTCTAGTCATCAAGCAGGATGTGCCCTGTTGTAGGAACTGAGACAAAGCAGACGAGACTGCTCGGAGGGACTTCATCGTGAAGGTGGGGGTGGGGAGAAATACAGTCAAGAGGAAGATGGCAGGTGATAATCAGTATTACGAAGAAACAGAAGGGCACGGATGAAGAAAGAGAGGGATGAGGGCTTCACCTTCCAACCAGAGGTCAGGGATGCCCTCCTCTTTGAATGAAATGGAGTCCCTGGGGGAAGTACATCCCAGAGAGAGGAAACAGCAAATTCACAGCCTCTGCATTTGGAAAGGAGCTCCTCTTGTCTTAGGAAGAGCAGAAAGCCGATGTGATTAGAGAGGAGTGAGCAATGGATCTTATGGGAAGAGGGGGGCCAGGGAGGTAAGTGGGGTCACGTCCCGGAGGGATTGATAGACCACCGTAAGGACGTGGGCTTTTACTTGGAATGAGAAGAGACATCATGGGGAATTTTGAACAGAGGAGTGACACAATCTGATTTCTGTGACCGCTGTGTAGAGGATGGGTTGCAGGAGGAGCAGGAGAGGGAGCAGGAATCTGTTAGGAAGCTAGAGCTCTATAATCCGGGTCAGGGATGGCTTGGGCTATGGGGTAGCTGGACATAGTGGGTAGGGGTTGGGTTACAAATACATTTTGAAGGCAGAGCGCACAGGACTTGCTGTGGGATCTAGGAGGGGAAAAGTGGCTTGAAGGACGACTCCAAGATTTGTAACCGGGGACACAGAAAGAAGAGAATTGCCACTATTGAGACAGGGAAGACCGGAGGAACACCGTTGAGGGGGACATGCTAAATTTGAGATCCAAGTGGAGATATCAAATAAGCAGATGGATGAATAATCACAATCCAAACTGCTACTTGTTAAATGAGGCCAGCCATTTAAGAACTTCATATACGCTACCTCATTTAAATCCACACAGTAATTTCTGAGCTGGGTGCTGTTATCATGCTCATTTTGCAGATGGCAAGACTGAGGCTCTGGGAGATTAAGTCTGTGCTTAGGCCAAATGTCTAACATTTAGTGGCTGGAGATCTCCCCGAAGCCAGAGTCCTGCGGTTCCAGTGTCACCATAGAACTGCGGGAGGAGGAGGAGGCTGGGCTTCAGAATGACCCAGCTGAGTTCCTGCCCCCAAAGGGAGTCTGCTTCGGGCTTTCCGTCAGTTGCCTCCACCTCTTTTTGTCCTCATTCCCATGGACACCTTGAAGGTAGTTAAACTCACGTCAGAAGTATCATTTATTTTTTAAGAGCAGAAAGATGCTGGTGACGTATATTTACAATGTATTTTACTTCTGAGGATGACATATAATTTTTAGTGCCAAATACTATCATTTCAGGAGAGCAGTAAGAGGTGTCATCTGATGAAGTTATTGTTTTCAGAGGAAATGAACGTGGATGCTGATCCTATGGCCATGATTGTCCTCTTTTATAGCCGAATGAGGCATTTGGCCATGAATTTTCATTTCTAGCATATCCTCATCGGAAACCAGCTTCTTATTTGTGATGCTCCCACACCAGGGAAATTTTTTGCATCTGTATATCATGATAGCCTTTAGATGAGCAAGCAGAAGTATAATCATGATGTTCTCATTTGCATAAGCATCTCCCTGACAGGTCATCAGATATCTTTATTGTTCTTGGGTACATTTCATGGGCTGCTGAAGGCATGCATAATCATCTCTAGCAATTCATCTTCTTACCTAGTTTAATGGCCCCTATTACATTGCAGGAGAATGATGGAGTGAAAAGGCAGTGTGTCCAGGGCCTGCCTGCTTAAGAATGTGGAGTAAATTACAGTGGGGAATAAATTACACGAGCTCTTTCTCATTATTCAGCTACCTTGTGCAAATTTCATCTCACTCGGCTAAACAATCCTGGATGGCTTGCAAAAAACAATTGTGCACCTTGTCACCAACACGCTCAGATTCCTTATTCAGCGTCAACATAAAACCATGAATTCTATATTAACAAAGACACCTCTGCACTAGTGAATCGGGCTAATACAGTCATGTGAGTTGGGGTGAGTGGCGTCCTTATCTTTATAACCCTTGATTTTTTAAAACTAACTATATATATAGTTACAGCTGTATATAGCTATATACATAATAGTATATGACTACTGGGAGATAAATTAGATTAAAAAATCATTATCTTGATTGAGTTGTTTTAAAGAAACGGTCCATTGAATTATCTCTTTTTTGCTTCTTCCTTGGTCTCCCTTCGACAATGCTGAGGGCAGTACAGACGGTGATGACTGCTCTCGGCTCAGTGGTGCGAGAGCCTGATTTATGGCGGGTCTGCAGCAGAGAGGGACCCAGACCCAGTTCTCCATAATTTTCTATATTGTCATCCTCAATTTCCACATTACAAACCAAGACTTAAATGCTAGCTTGTGATTGATTTTACACGGGAATATATACAATGCATGCTCCTTAACATCGTCCTAGTTCAGTTTTGATAGTTACTCCGAAGGAAGGCATTATCACAAGATTAATCACTGCTTTTTCTTGAGAGGGAAGTGCAGTGTGCTGGGGCCTTGGGTCGCATTTTGTGTGCAGATCTATACACGGCTCCTCCGCATTGGATCACAAACAGCTCCTTTATCACTACATATTCTTCTAAAGCGTAAGTTTTATTGGCTTTGGAGGCCACTCGGTTCCATATATCCTATAATTTACTTGACCATTCTTTTATTGGACTTGCGGGTCATTTTCAAATTTTTGTTACTATAAATAATACTTTAATGAGCATTCTAATGCATAAATATTTGTGTGCAGCTCTGATTATTTTCTTGGAAGTTCTTCTTAGGTGTCAAAGAGTTTGAACAACTTGAACAATTATACCTTTAAAGTGAAAGGCATCATGTAGGCGCAGTGTATCAGCCACACTGAATTTCTGAACCTCCTGGGACACGGTAACTCATCTGACCTCTCAAGAACAGAAATTTTATCTTCCATCTTTTCCTACCACCTTTGTATTCCATGATATTTGTCCTCAATACTTGTTTGCAGAATGAATGAATGAATGAATGAATGACTAAATATTTGCTTTGGACTGGAGTTAATCGAATCTAGACCTCTTTCAGACAGGAATATGTCTGAATTAGCCCATTCTAAGCCCATTCCCACACCTAGGAATCTCTTGAAAAAAAATCCACAAGCATTTTTTTTTTTAAGATTTTATTTATTTATTTGACAGACAGAGATCACAAGTAGGCAGAGAGGCAGGCAGAGAGAGAGGAGGAAGCAGGATCCCTGCTGAGCAGAGAGCCCAATGTGGGACTCGATCCCAGGACCCTGGGATCATGACCTGAGCCGAAAGCAGAGGCTTTAACCCACTGAGCCACCCAGGTGCCCAAAAAATCCACAAGCAATTTTAATAATGATTATTGTATCTGACAATTTTTATTCCTAAGGATCTTTTCTTCTTGCTACATATTCTTGAGTATTCTGATTGTGCTTATCCAGGAGTAGGTTGAATAACTAAATAATCTGAGAGTACTTTTTCCATTCCCATTATTTTTCTACTTTACCACTAGTTAGGGGCACTACTGTGTATGTCTCATAGTTTCAGGAGATTATGATAAAGGAGTAAATATCATCTGCCTACCCTTTGGAAGGGAATTTAAAGGTCATCAAAAGTCATTGTATGCTTGAATATTCTTCTTCTTTTTTTTTTTTTTTTTAAAGATTTTAAGCAGGCAGAGAGGCAGGCAGAAGTGCGGGGCGGGGGGCGGGGGCGGGAAGCAGGCTCCCTGCTGAGCAGAGAGCCCGATGTGGGGCTCCATCCCAGGACCTGGGGACCATGACCTGAGCTGAAGGCAGAGGCTTTAACCTACTGAGCCACCCAGGCGCCCCTGCTTGAATATTCTTAAAGAATCTGGTGAGCAGTTTTCAATACCTCTAGGAGCAGGAAACTCATTCTCCTAAAGCCAATCTATCCATATTTGGACTGTTATTTCGTTAGTGAGCTGTGCCAGGACTGAATTCTTCCTAGTTTCTATGCCTGCCTCTTGGCTCACACTTAGCTCCTGGACCAGGCCCTCTGCCCAACCCCCCTTCTGACCCATCTCCCACCAACCTTCCCTGGTCTCGGGCCCTTGGTCCGCACCCAGCCTCCTGTGTGTATAAAAAGGGAGTTTAATCAATAAAAATCTAGGTTCAAACACAGATCTCTCCGGTCAAGGCCTCTTTTAGTTTTTTTTTTTATTATGGCAAAATATACACAAAGTAATGTTTATCTTTTTAGCCATTTATGAACATACAATTCAATGCCATTAAATGCATTCACAATGTTATGTAACTATCACCACCATCTATATCCAGAACTCTTCATCATCTCCAACAAAAACTCTGTACCCATTAATAATAACCTCCTTTTTACTTTCTGTCTATGAAGTTACCTATTCTAAGTCCCTCTTATAAATGGAATCATATAATATTTGTCCTTCCATATCTAAAGCCAGACATTTTTTACTACAGTACTTTACCTTCATAGCATCGTGTTCCATCATAACTGCCTTTTGTCTACTTAAACTTCTGAAACCCACTCAGTTCCAAAACCTGTCACACTTTTACAAATATCTCAAAGGCTTTCACTGCATGTCAGTTGCCTCAATAGAAATCAAGTCAGGAGGAACAATGCATTTCTTTGTCTTGAACTCTAAACTCTTCTATAGACAATTGCTCCTTCCTGTTGTGCCAGATCTCCTTCTATGAAAATATGAAGAGTGGGGAAGATCCCCTCCCCGATCCCCAATAGCAATCATTCTGATTTTGATCCACTTTTTAAAAGAAACGCCTCTAGGCAGGCCTGGCTGCTCAGTCAGTGGAGTGGGGGACTCTTGATCTCAGGGTTGTGAGCTCGAGTCCCATGTTGGACATAGAGATGACTTGAGAATAAAATTTTTTTTTTTAAATTTTTTTATTTGACAGAGAGAGAGATCACAAGTAGGCAGAGAGGCAGACAGAGAGAGGGGAGGAAGCAGGCTCTCTGCTGAGCAGGGAGCCCGATGTGGGGCTCGATCCCAGGACCCTGAGATCATGACCTGAGCCGAAGGCAGAGGCTTAACCCACTGAGCCACCCAGGCACCCCGAGAATAAAATTTTTAAAAAATTAAAAAAAAAACCCAAATGCCTCTATTGTTTCTCTAATAAATTTGATGGTTGCTTTTGGTTTGATACTATTTATGATTTTTTGATTTTAGAATTTCAAGCTATCCTGTTAATATCAATTGTATAATCTTCCTGATACAATAGCAAAGCTCAAAGCTTTTATGATTTTTTGATTTTGGAATTTCAAGCTATCCTGTTAATATCAATTGTATAATCTTCCTGATACAATAGCAAAGCTCAAAGCTCAAAGGCTCAAAATCTGACTTTCTGGCAGTCACATCGAAATGTGTTCATCTAATTCTTCTAGTACCACTATTGGTCACTTTAACACTCTAATCTGTGAGTTTTCTCAGTGCCCTGGATTGTAGTTTTTTTTTTTTTACAGTGTCCTATTGCTCACTTTAAATCTCTTTTCTGATCTTGGCCTTTTCGTTTTCTCATACCATATTAGGTCTTCTATTTCAAGTCCCAAATCATTCTTCTTGGAAAAGAAGACAAGGACAAAAATCACAGCAGAGTACTTCTTCTTTCTCTTTGTTATTGCAGCAGCATCATGTCCGTGGTGCTAAACTTCGGACTTACCTCTTTCTGGTATTCCTTTTTTTTTTTTTTAAATTTTTTTTTTTTAAGATTGTATTTATTTATTTGAGAGAGAATGAGTGAGAGAGAGCACAAGAGAGGAGAAGGTCAGAGGGAGAAGCAGACTCCCCAAGGAGCTGGGAGCCCGATGCAGGACTCGATCCCGGGACTCCGGGATCATGACCTGAGCCGAAGGCAGTCGCTCAACCAACTGAGCCACCCAGGCACCCCTCTGGTGTTCCTTTTGTTCTTAACAAATTATAGGTCTCAATCTATCTGTCACCATTTTCAGAGCACATTTCTTACCTTTGTTCTTGGGATGCTCTTCTATTTTCTAGTCGAGCCCTATTGGAATCAGAGGCTATGATAGAACTATGTAGGAACCCCCATCATTTCTCCCTTGCTGGGTTCCCAGTCTAGGGTTATGAAGATAGAATTACAGACTGTGTGGACAGAGAGGTGTTACTCACCTTCTTCAGAGTCTCTTGCCCCAGAGTCATGGCTCTGTTTCTGTTGACCACCCCCCTTTTTTAAAGTAAGCTCTGGGGATGCCTGGGAGGCTCAGTTGGTTATGCATCTGCCTTCGGCTCAGGTGGTGATCCCAGGGTGCTGGGATCAAGTCCCGAGTTGGGCTCCTTACCCAGAGGGAAGCCTGCTTCCCCCTCTGCCTGCCACTCCCCCTGCTTGCACTCTCTCTCTTACAAATAAATAAATAAAATCTTAAAAAAAAAAAAAAAAAGCTCTGTGCTCAGCGTGGGATTTAAACGCATGACCACGAGATCAAGAGTCACATGCTATACCTACTGAGCCAACCACTTGCCCCTCTGCTGCCCCTTTTGAAGTCTGCCTTCCTGAAGTCAGGTTTTGTCATCATTTCAACCACCTCCTGTCTGGCTATCAGAAATGCCAGGGTAGAAGTCCTTTATCTCTTGCTGTTGGAATGGAGTTGGATATTAAAAGACAGCTAAAGAGGGCACCTGGGTGGCTCAGTGGGTTAAAGCCTCTGCCTTCGGCTCGGGTCATGATCTCAGGGTCCTGGGATCGAGCCCCACATCGGGCTCTCTGCTCAGAGGGGAGCCTGCTTCCTCCTCTCTCTCTGCCTGCCTCTCTGCCAACTTGTGGTCTCTGTCTGTCAAATGAATAAATAAAATCTTTAAAAAAAGAAAAAAAGACAGCTAAAGTAGTAAATCATAAAAAGACACATGCATCTTGAACGTTTAATTTTATTTTAAAATATATTAACTATATATTTATATATTATGATATATATTTATCTACTGATTCACCAGTCTTTTGGTGTAGGGCAAAGATCTTTTAATTGACTAGACTTCCACCTTATCATATTTGTATCATCTGTCATTTTTAGTTTTTATTTCCTTTAAGTTGGGAAAGAGATTGTAAAAGAATCTGATCACAGAACCCATCTAGATCTATGTTTTTTGTGGTTTTGAAGTTCTCAAACAAGGTTTGCTATTGAATTGTTTACATCTAATATAACAATTCTTAGTAGAACTCTTTATCAAGATTTTCCAAAATTTTTAGAATGGTTAACAGTTCTTTTTTTTTTTTTTTTGCACTAATATTTAGTCAGTTTATATAGTATTTACCTTAAATTACTTATCCACAATATCCAATACAACTGGGAGGGATAGGTCTGGAATATTTGATAAGCACACAACACGGCAGGCAAAGCAGAGGTACTGGAGAACATATCGAACTTGAGCCCTGGGTCTCTGTGCGTCAGTATGTGTGTTTCACAAAAATTGTGACAGCCTTGGATGAGTGGAGGATGGATTAGAAGGCTTTGTCATATGCTATAACAATCTCATTGTTTCCACCCAAGTTTCATTAAAGGCAGACCTCAGGGATAATGTGGATTCAGGGCTAGGCCACTGCAATACAGCAAATATTGCCAAAAAGCAAGGCCAATGAATTTTTTGGTTTCTCAGTCCATATAAAAGATGCGTGTACACCGTACTGTAGTTTATTAAGTCTGCAATAATATAATGGCAAAAAACCCCAAAGTACGTATCTTAATTTAAAAATACTTAATTGCTGGGACGCCTGGGTGGCTCAGTTGGTTAAGCGGCTGCCTTCAGCTCAGGTCATGATCCCAGCGTCCTGGGATCGAGTCCCACATCAGGCTCCTTGCTCCGCAGGGAGCCTGCTTCTCCCTCTGCCACTCTGTCTGCCTGTGCTCACTCTCTCTCTCTCTCTCTCTGGCAAATAAATAAATAAAATCTTAAAAAAAAATACTTAATTGCTAAAAAAATGCTAACTATCATCTAAGGTTTCTATGAGTCGTAATTTTTTTTGCTGGTGGAGGGTCTGGCCTTGGTGTTGATAGCTGCTGACTGAACAGGGTGGTGGCTGCTGAAGGCTGGGGTGGCTCTGGCAATTTCTTAAAATAAGACAATAGTGAAGTTTGCCAAATTGATCGGCTCCTCCTTTCATGAATGATTTCTCTCTAGCATGTGAGGTTGTTTGATAGCATTTTACCTGCAGTGGAATTTCTTTCCACATTCTAGTCCATCCTCTTAAACCTTGCCCCTGCTTTATCAACTCGGTTTATGGAATATTCTAAATCCTTTGTAGTCATTTCAACATAGTTCACAGCATCTTTACTAAGAGTAGATTCCATCTCAAGAAATCGTTTTCTTTGTTCATCCATAAGAAGCAATTCCTCATTTGTTAAAAATCCTGTCATGAGATGGCAGCAAGTCAGTCACGTGTTCAGGCTCCGCTTCCAATTCTAGTTCTCTTGCTATTTCTATGACATCCACAGTCACTCCTTCACCGAAGTTTTGAACCCCTCAAAGTCATCAATGAAATTTAGAATCAACTTCTTCCAAACTTCTATTCGTGTTGATATTCTGACCTCTTCCCATGAATCATGAATGCTCTTAATGGCATCTTGATGATGAGGCCCTTCCAGGAGGTTTTCAACTTAATTTGCCCAGATCCATCAGAGGAATTACTATCTATGGCAGCTATAGCTTTATGAAACGTATTTCTTGAATAATAACACTTGAAAGTTGAAATTACTCTTTGATCCATGGGCTGCAGAACGGGTGTTGTGTTAGCCAGTATGAAAACAACATTAATCTTGTTGTTGATCTCCATCAGAGTTCTTGAATGATCAGGTGCATTGTCAATGAGCAGTGATTTTTTGAAAGGAATCTTTATTTCTGAGCAGGAGATCTCAACAGTGGGCTTAAAATATTCAGTAAACCATGTTGGAAACAGATGTGGTTTGTTGTTCTACTTCTAGAGCATGGGCAGAGTAGATTTAGCATGATTCTTAAGAGTCCTGGGATTTGGGGGATGGTAAGTGAACATGGGCTTCAATTCAAAGTCACCGGTGGCATTGGGCCCTGACAAGAGAGTCCGTCTCTCCTTTGAAGCTTCAAAGCCAGGCATTGACTTCTCTGTAGCTCTGAAAGTCTGAGATGGCATCTGCTTCCAACATAAGGTTGTTCCATCTATATTGAAAATCTGTTGTTTAGTATAACCACCTTCCAGAATAATCTAAGCTAGGTCTTCTGGATAGCTTGCAGTAGCTTCTATATCAGCATCTGCGACTTCCCCTTGCACTTCTATGTTACGGAGATGGCTTCTTTCCTTAAGCCTCATGAACCAACTTCTGCTAGCTTCAGACTTTTCTTCTGCAGCTTTCCCGGCTCTCTGTCATCATAGAATTGAACAGATTTAGGGCCTGGCTCTGGGTTGGGCTTTGGCTTAAGGGAATGTTATCGCTGTTTGATCTTCTGTCTAGACCATTAAAACTTTCTCCAGCTGTTTTGCTTTCTTCTAATTTGTGTGCTCACTGAAGTAGCATTTTTAATTTTCTTCAGGAACTTACCCTTTGCATTCATAACTTGGCTAACGGTTGGGTGCAAGAAGCTTAGCTTTCAGCCTATCTTAGCTTTTTGACAAAGCTTATTTCTAGCTTTTGATTTAAAGTGAGAGACATATGACACTTCCTTTCACTTGAACACTTAGAGGTCACTGTCAGGTTATTAATTGGCCTATTTCAATATTATTGTGTCTCAGAGAATAGGGAGGCCTGAGAAGAAGAGAGAGGAAGGAACGGCCATCAGTGGGATAGTCAGACCACATACACATCAGTCAAGTTGGCCATCTTATATGGGCACGGTTCATGGTGCTGCAAAACAATCACAATAATAATATCAAAGATCCCTGGTCACAGATCACCATGACAAAATAATAGTAATAATGAAAAAGTTTGAAATGTTGGGGGAATAACCAAAATGTGACACAGAGACATGGGCTGAGCACATGCTGTTGGAAAAATGGTGCCAATAGACTTGCTTGATGCAGGATTGTCACAGACCTTCTATTTGAAAAAACACAGTGTATCTATGAAGCATGAGAGCCAAGTGTGGTCAAAGGAGGCATGCCCGTATTTCACTTTACTAGCTGATATCTTCCTTATTTAGAATTAGATCTAAGTAGCAGTTCCCTGGTTATTTCCTCCATCTATAAAGAAAGAAAGTCACTCTCCAGGCCAGACAGTAACTTGTCAGACTTTCTGTTTTTAGTTAAGAGCTTCCACTCAAATGTTTGGGTGGTTCAAGTTTCCCATCACAACTATTTCATGCCTCTTGCCAGCATTGTAAGCTAAATTAGGAACATATCATCCATTTCTTCCATTTGGCCTGATAGTTTATTGATAACAGTTTCCTCAACAAAGCAGTATCTTGCCCTCTCATCTAATCCTGATTCGAATGTCTCCTCATCATCCTTTACCACCTTTACCATCCTTTCACACAGATGGTAAGTGATAGTTCTTTACCTCCCCTTCTTGCAGAAATCTCTTTGGAGTACTGCCACCTCCCAGTAATTAGTATGAGATTGCATGCACCATTTTGTTCTCAAATTTGCATGCATTGTATGTACTTCCCATACAGCTATGAGACACTTGAGAATATCGTTTTGGGAAATTCTTCCCAATTGTTTCCTTCTAGGAGTCTCGTGGCTCCTCCTGAACTATTCTTTTTCCCATGACATGACTGAAGACCTTTCTGGTAACTGGTTTCATGTTTTTACATGAGCGTTGCCTTTTTTCCCCTTCCATATTCAATTTAAAGACTATCTGGTGGTCTCAAAGACTTTCTTCCCTGTCCTCGTGAGACGTACTCCAGCCCTACCCAAAGGCCATCTCTGTGGCACATAAAGGCATCAAACAGAACAGGACATCCCGTTCACTAGTCATCTCTTAAGGGTAGGCTGTTCACTTCCCCGGTATTCTCACTTTTCCAAAGTCCTAACCACGGAGGGGAAGAGGTATAAGAACCATGTTTGTTATCCGCGATCTCCCTGATATGAGGAAGTGGAGATGCATCGTGGGGGGTTGGGGGGGGTAGGAAAAGAATAAATGAAACAAGATGGGATCGGGAGGGAGACAAACCATAAGAGACTCAATCTCACAAAACAAACTGAGGGTTGCTGGGGGGAGGGGGGTAGGGAGAGTGTGGTTGGGTTATGGACATTGGGGAAGGTATGTGCTATGGCGAGTGCTGTGAAGTGTGTAAACCTGGCGATTCGCAGACCTGTACCCCTGGGGCTAATAATACATTATATGTTAATTTAAATTAAAAAAAAAACAACCAACCATGTTTGTGTCCCTGGTCTTTTAGTCTTCAGCCTGTGACTTCTTAGGTGCAAATGATGCTCCTTTTGTCTTCTAGCAATGTGACTCATTCCTGAGAAGATCCAAGGACTGAATCGTAGGTTAGTGGGAATTAGTATGTTCTGTAGACTATTATTTCCAGAACTAGTCACCAGAAAGATGGACAGCAAGCATGACTGACCATATCTTACGTGCACAGGACCCTAAATACCCAAAACAAGAGTGGTAACCATCACCCACCCTTTTCCTCCCAAGACAGGAGCAGCTTTCTTTATTCTAGTGCTTGGGTATCTTCTGGATATAACTCTTTGATGCTCCATATATGTAAAGATAGCAACTGGCAGTGTGCAGAGAAGTAACTGTGTAGTGGTTTCTGTACAAAGTGTCAAGGATAAACGTAGGTCATAATTTTTCCATATTCCTTTTTGGAAGATCATCCTACCCACCCCACCTCAATTTTTGTAATAAGCTTCAAGTCCTGAGCTTTCTTTTTTCCCCTTGGGTCATTTTCTTCCACAGTGAACTCTACTCTTATATATCACCCATAGTGTCTATAGCATAGTGCTCTAAAAAAGTTGGCACTTGATAAAGATCTTTCAACTTAATTAATTCATATAAGATCCTGAGAACTATATGAGCAAAGATTTTTTGCATAGCAATTTGCAGTTGCTGTATTGGTTGTGACTTGCTACACTACATTTCCTTAGCAAATTGCAAATATACACCCAGTGAGATACGCGGTTGAGTTCTAAACAGGACGGTTGTTTTTTTCTGTGTCCTTCAGCATTAACCTTTCCTGGCTTCGTTAATAAACCCCAAATCCAACTTCTGTGTTGCTATTAAGAAAATAAAAATTTCTCCCTAAGAAATGGCAATGTGTTGGTATATTAAAGTTGCAGTGATCAGGAACCTATATTAATTTCAAAGAACCACCATTTTGAAAATTGAATTTAAGTCTGAACCAAAACAATAAAGTTTAGATGTAATCTCCTCTATTCCTTTACTCTTTCAGGACAAGCCCCACTGTTTTTCTGTGTGTTGGCCAATGTAGACTTCCCACAGAACACATTCTGATCTAACTTTGTAACTGAAAATATTAGGCTTGCTGGCTGCAGAAAGATTCCTCACTGACATCTAAATCAAAATGACTTGGGGTCGGGGAATTGGAATTGGCAGAAGTTTGTGTCTGTATATATTTTCTGGAATCCCAAGCTTTCAGCATATTATTAAAGGGGCTTATGACCCAAACAGCAGAGCTATTTTTTTTTTCTAGATAGATTGCAAGAAAAAGTCTCACTTTCTATCCAAAATAAGCAAACCACATAGTTCACATTCTCATTGATGTTCTTGTCACGGCAGGTTTCTTTTTCCTGTTCTGGGTTGAGGATTTTTCTGAAGCATCATTGATTTTGAAGTCACATGGAGGTGCCTTTCCCATATTTGATGGGACACATCATGGGGCTGGCTGTATTGTTGGTACACAGGGTTACAGGGTTTGAGTGTGAAAGACTGCTCCCACCAGTCATTACCATGGTTCTAAATGTGGGCAGTCAGGCATATCAGTAACAGCATCCAGGAGAAATGTTTCTTTTAAAAATGGCAGCTGTTAGCATATTTTTACTGCACATATGTCGAATACTGAAGTTAACCCATTAAATATATTTATAAAGATTTCCCCAGACAGGTGATGAAATTCAAGGCTTCAGTCTGTTTCATGTGCATTCCTCCTGCTGTGCTACAGATTTGCTCCAAAGATGCGTGTTTTTGTATTTTGCAACCTGCAAAAAAATGCATCTCATGTTTTCAACTGAAAACAGCTAAATGGACTAAAGAAAGTATTACTTAAATGCCACAGGAAGTGGAAAGATGCAGTAATTACTATGTTCTCTTTCTGATAGTTTATTATTATATTTTGTGGCCTACACAGCTTTCGTTATGAACTCTATTGGCTCCCAAGAAATAGTTCTACAGGTCACTCATTTTCGTGTATTTGAGTCAATGGTAACTTAGGAACTTCAGGAAACTAAGTTGTACCACTTAATTTGTTTTTTTAAACTGCGGGCTCTATTATGTGCTAGGCATTGTCTTTTTTTTTTTTTTTAAGATTTTATTTATTCATTCGAAAGGGAGAGAGGGGGGCGCCTGGGTGGCTCAGTGGGTTGAGCCTCTGCCTTCAGCTCAGGTCATGATCTCAGGGTCCTGGGATCAAGCCTCGTGTCGGGCTCTCTGCTCAGTGGGGAGCCTGCTTCCCCCTCTCTCTCTGCCTGCCTCTCTGCCTACTTGTGATCTCTCTCTCTGTCAAATACATGGGTAAAATCTTTAAAAAAAAAAAAAGGGAGAGAGACAGACAGAAAGAGCACAAGCAGGGGGAGAGGCAGAGGGAGAGAGAGAAGCAGACTCCCTGCTGAGCTGGGAGCCCAACAAGGGGCTCGATTCCAGAACCTGGAGATCATGGCCTGAGCCAAAGCCAAGACTCTTAACCATCCGAGCCACCCAGGCACCCCAAGGCGTTCTTCATACAGTTTCTGTCATTGGGCTGTGAGCTGTGGGAAGATGAGTCAAGGTCAGTTCTCTGCCTTAACATCCTATCTTTGAGCTGTCTTCATATCCTCCTTTATGGTTGAAAACTTCCCTCTTTTCCTGAGAACTGCGAACACCCTTCTTATGGGAGACTCACCTGCCCTCTGCACTTCCCTGTGAGAGTAACTAACCCCGTCAACCCAGCCACAACCTCGAACACTTCACTTACAGACTTGGCCATCATCACTGACACTTTTTGCACATCTTTCCAGGTCCTACAGACACAATTCACAGTGGGACTGACATCTTCTTGCAACTCATTTCTTCAACAGAGTTGGGGAGACCAGACCCAAATTCAGTGTGAGGAAGTCAGAGAGCTGTAAAGGGGGAAGAATTTGCTGCAGAGTAGAGCAATCATGATCTCCGTCACCTCCCAGTGGCTGGCCTGTTGCTCAGGTGCAGTTATAGCTGCATCTCTGAGGATGCTGCGGAAACACAGCCACAGACACCAGGCTGTGCTGTCCTCTAGCATGAGACACAGGGAAGCCTTTCTAGTTGGTTTTTAGGAACCAGAAAAAAGCAACTGGTAGTGTAAGATAGATCTGCTATGCCCTCCCTCCCCATCTGAGTTCAGGAGGTCCGTGGACTCTCCCTCAGATTCTTTAAATAAAAGTGTTGACATTTTAGGTGTTTACCTTTCCTAATTTAGAACAAGACGTATTGGACTTGAGAGGGAAAAGTCCGCCAAAGGGTTTCAATTGGCTTTAGTTGACTTGCCTCAGTTCCTTGTCTCCTTTCTTTCTTCTTCTATTTGCCAACTCCAGTCATTTGTGTATTGTTCTAAGTGACGTCCAGAGGCAATATAATGTCTATGAAGTTTTCCCACAACGCGAACCAGAAAATGATTGGGACTTAAGAAATGGTAGATGGAAGTGGGCCCTTTTCTGCTGTATCCATGTTTGCAGCGTATTTTTCCTTTTTTACTGGCTAGATGTAGGAAGTCAACTCAGGCAACCCATCTCAAGCAGAACGAGTGACACGTTTATGTTTTTTCTGTATCTTTCCCATCCAGAAAGTGCCTTCTCACATTTTTACAAATACTACCCATTTTGTCTATTAACTGAATATGGAAAGTGCCTAACTAAGCAGTTTACTCACAGAACTAATGAGAACAAGGTGGTTTTTTTTAATTATACAGAAGTTAGTTCAAATTTCTTCCCAAATGCTTTCTTTAATAAGCAAATTAATATGAGTCTTGTTGTTGTTAGAAAGTTTCTGGACAATGGTAGTTCTCTCCCTAGCCCCCAAATAAAATAAATTGGAAATTTACGCTAATTAAGATCCTATATACTTACCAATGCTTTCATTGGAAAACTATTTAAATACAATAAATTTATTTCCTGGATTTTTAAACCACTTGCTCCTGCGTGGTGTGGGTGGAGTTTGTGATATTACATGACTTGAAGAATTTTAAAAGGTCCAAGTCACTGCCAGGCCTACAAACGTCATTTGGGGGCAATGTTTTCACTGTAATGTTTCCTTGTCTTCATTCATTTCTTCTCTGCCTTCCACCTCTCGATACCACTATTGGGTCCATAACTCTCAGGTCTTCACATTAATGTAAATAATTTCCATCTGAGCACTGATTTTTGAATCACCATATGCTTATTGGATATTTTCTCCTGAAGATCTTCTCAGAGACACTCTCAGAACCAGACACTGGCCACTGAAAATTTTAATTTACTCAGCATTTTCCAAATGCTCTGCTAGAATCTGGAGATACGAAGATGAATAGGATATATCCCTACCCATCGGAGGTTTAGAGTCTGGTGTGGGAGAGGTCTAAGTATGCCATAATAACAGCAGCCAGCACTTTTGTCTTGACCTTGGTCGATTTGGTGCTAAGCCTTTGACATAATTTACCCCCTAACCAGTCCTGTAGGTGTGTAGATGTGCAATCAAAGCACAGAAAAATCAAGCAGCTTGCTCAAAGTCCTTTGGATGTCAAGAAGCAAAAGTAAGGGACTTAAATCCAGGAGGTCATTCTTAAATAATATGTGAAATATGCATTTAAAAATGTACCTGGGGGTGTCTGGGTGGCTCACTTGGTTCACCATCCAGCTCTTGATTTCTGCTGGGGTCGTGATCTCTGATCCTGAGATCTAGCCCTGCCTCTGGCTTGCTGGGCGTGGAGCCTGCTTGGGATTCTCTCCTTCTGCATTTGTCCACCCCATCCCCCATCAGTGTGCGTGCAGGTGCGCTCTCACACTGGTTCTCTCTCTCTCAAAAAAAGGAGGGGGGGCTGGAGGGGTTTTGTGAGTTACAAGAAGGAAACTTTAAATCCTACCTAAAAAGGTCAGAGAGGGCTTCCTAGAGGAAGTAACATTAGAATTGAGACCAGCAGAAGGAGAAAAAAGGGAGGAAGGCGTTTTAGGCGAAGGAGCCTCTGTAAGGAGTGGGTTCTGATGGGGCAACGGTTGGGGAGCGGGTAAGACGAAGGGAGAAGGCTTGAGCTTATCACTTTCTGCTTTTTTGTTTATGTGGTTCTCTCTGCCTGAGATTTTTTTCTACCTTCATCTCTGCCATCAGTTATTTCCCTTGGAAGTGTAACTCTCCTCTGCACTCTGGGAGTCTTGTCACGGCTTTATGTGGTGCCCAGTGCACCCGTCCTTCAACTGGACATGTCATATCTCACCTCTGCCTCAGCACCACGTTATGTTCTTTATAATTCTGTGGCTTCTCGTGGGGTTGCGTTTAATGGCAACTCAATACACATTCACTGATTATCGAAGGAATGTTGATCAGGGCAAGAGAAGTAAAATTATTGGAAGAGTTGAGCAAAAATAATCCATAATCCTTGCCAGATGGAATAGTGGTCAATTATTTTTTTTTTAAGATTATGGGTATTAAGGAGGGCACGTATCGCAATGAGCACTGGGTGTTATATGCAAACAATGAATCATGGAACACTACATCAAAAACTAATGAAGGGGAACCTGGGTGGCTCAGTGGGTTAAAGCCTCTGCTTTCGGCTCAGGTCATGATCCCAGGGTCCTGGGATCGAGTCCCGCATCGGGCTCTCTGCTCAGCAGGGAGCCTGCTTCCTCCTCCTTCTCTGCCTGCCTCTCTGCCTACTTGTGATCTCTGTCTGTCAAATAAATAAGTAAAATCTTAAAAAAAAAACAAAAACTAATGAGGTACTGTATGGTGACTAACATAACATAGTAAAAAAAAGATTTTATTTATTTATTTGAGAAAGAGAGAGTGCACACGAGTGCAGGAGGAGTGCAGGAATGAGGGAAGGGCACAAAGGGACAAGCAGACTCCCTTGCGGAGTGTGGAGTTTGACACAGAATCCATGAGATTGTGACCTGAGCCAAAGTCAGACGCTT
Source organism: Martes martes (assembly GCF_963455335.1). Lineage (NCBI taxonomy): Eukaryota > Metazoa > Chordata > Mammalia > Carnivora > Mustelidae > Martes > Martes martes. The sequence goes on from NC_137903.1 coordinate 48,018,724, forward strand.
AATTCACTGAGCCCGGGGGATGGTAGTCAATTTACTTCAGGAGTCGATAAGCCAGTAGATGTTTGATAATGTCATCTACTCTAAAGAAATTGATTTGGTTGCTGCAGGTAACTTTTAAAGATACAGTTTATCTGCGCACCTGTGTGGCTCAGTTGTTTAATGTCTTCTTTTGGTAAGGTCATGATCCCAGCGTCCTGGGATCGAGTCCCACATGGGGCTCCTTGCTCAGTGGGGAACCTGTTTCTCCCTCTGCCTGCTTCTACGTCTGCTTGTGCTGTCTGTCTCTCTCTCTGACAAATACATAGTTAAAATCTTAAAAAAAAAAAAAAGATACAGTTTATCCACTGGCCATGGGATGGTGGTCTTGATCACTGAGGTGAACCCTAAAATTCTCCTTTTACAATTTCATTTCTATTTGGCATCTGGAGCCTCTCAACACTCCTGTCATTTCTTATTAGTGAGAAGAATGCTGTAACTTAAGAACTCCGCCAGAATCATTACATTTTTTCAAGAGAAAGCTTAACAGGATTTAAAAATACATTTATAGTGGCTTTGTGCTGTCAAAACAACCACTTGAAAGCTGAAAAATATGTTCAACATACTTTTGTATTTATATCCCAGCTTGAATTTCTGTTTTGGTTCAAAAAGAAAGATTTTATTGGATTTCATTAAAAAGAAAGAAAACAGAGAAAGAGAGATGGAGGGAAAGAGGGAAGGAAGAAGAGAAGGAAGGAAGAAAGGAACAGATTCTCTTGATATCGCACAGATGTAACTGGGGAATTTTGGAATCATGCTGGTGTGCTTATTCTCCATTACCTCCCCACTATATAGTAAATTCTAACTCCAAAACGTGTCCAATAGTCCTCTTCTCTTGTCCTCTTCTATGTCAATGTTGGACTTCAAGGCTTTATGAATTTTTCCAGGATCCTTACAGCAAGTCGTAACCGATCTCCCTAACCTTTGTTTTTGTGTGGATCCCAAACCATCTTTGACCTGTTTGTATAAATCTGAGCATGTCACTTCCCTATTAGAAGGTCACCAAAGGCTTCCTGTTAACCTGATGTCTGACCCCTGCCCACCTGTCTAGCCTCATTTTATGACCTTCCTTTCAATTACCTTGAGCTTTTAGCTTTTGCTTGAACTGACCTGACAAACCGTTACGTGCCTGTCAAGTTCCAGTTCAAGACTTACTCTTTGTCAAGCTTTCCCAATTCCTTCGGGGCGGCTTGGGTCCTGCGTGCCCCCCCCCCCATGTGCCATGGGCTTCCCATATATTATACTATTTAGTTCTCACAAAGCTGTTTAAAGTGGGTGGTCTTTGTCCCTTTTTCACAGGTAAGAAAAGTGAGGCTCAAAGAGCTTAAGTAATTTGCCTGAGGTCACACAGTAAGACACTAAGTGGCAAGCTGGGATTTGAACCCGGTTCTTTCTGTTTCAAGAGCCTGAGCTCTTTCTGCTGTACCACCCCTTCCTCCCCCCTTTTTAAAAATATTTTATTTATTTATTTGACACAGAGAGAGAGAGCACAAGCAGGGGGAGCGGCAGGCAGTGGGAGAAGCAGACTCTCTGCTGAGCAGGGAGCCCAGTGTGGGATCATGATTTGAGCCAAAGGCAGATGCTTAACTGACTGAGCCACCCAGACGTCCTGCCCTGGTGTTGACTTTCATTATGGCATTCGTCGCATGTATTTCTGCTGCACTGACTGGGGACACCAGCCTTTCCTCTTTGTATCTCCAGGGATTAGTGCAGTATCTGGCTCATAATAGGTAGCTATTTACTGAGGTAATGAATGAACCAAACAACATACAAACAATATACAAACTCCAACGTTCTGGGAGGGACTAAGGTCCCTTGATCTTTTCTGGGTGGTGGTAGAGAGAAGCCGAAGAAGGGGAGACCCTTCCTGAAGTAGAAGGATTGTTATAGGACAACCGTGAGGCCGTCCCAAACCTCCAGAACCATTTTAGGAAGGAGCTTTAAATCTGCCGCTGAAACAAGTCAGGAATGAAGACCTAGAGAGTTTTATTAGATTTTTGAATGCTTGTAGTGCCTAACATTTATTGCCTCCTTAGATGAACTAAGAATGAATCCTTACAAAAATGTGCCTGTGCAAGTAACAAAGGAGGAACAGGAAGAGGATGGAGGAACCATGCGGTACGGCTTCCTACGAGACCCTGAGTTTCTTTATTTGAAAGTATTTTTATGTTAACAGTTTACGTTAACAGAAACTATTTTTATATTAAGAGTGGGCTTTTGTGAGCATGGCTCAGTAGACTGAAGAATGTCCCTAATCCTGACACCTGTAAATGTTCATTTACTTAGAATAAGGGTCTTTGCAGATGTGATTAAGTTAAGGTTCTTGAGAGGTGATTAAATGCAATCACACGTGTTCTTAGAAGAGTGAGGCGGAGGGAGGCATGCGCTTGCGCACACGCACACAATACACATGTGCATATACACATACACACACTCATGAGAAGTGTGGTCCTTCCAGAGGGAGGGTGGGCCTGCTGACACCTTCCTTTCATCCCAGTGACAATAGCCGTAGACTTCTGGCCCCCATGATTGTGAGAGAACACTTGCTGTTATTTTACATTGGTGGTAATTTGTTACAAAAACCACAGGAAACTGGTACATATTGGGAGGCAGTGCTCTGGGAATATGGTAAATATGAGACCCCACAAACAGTGCTCCTTGGGGTGGCTCTTCATGCCACTTGCCCTGGAAAGCATTTTACTTGCATGTTCCAGGGGATCAAAAATACTGCCTGCCTCTAGAACTATACTTCCAAATCTGGGAGCAATCCGGTAGCTTTCCTCTCCGGTGATCCTCTGATCCCAGGATCTGCCACGGTTCAGGCAGGGCGCGCAGCATTCCTTCTGGGTGCAAATGGCTATCCCTCCCTGGTGATCCGGGAGCACAGCTATATTTGGATGAGGCCGGTTATAAGTGGGCAAGCTCACGTTATTTAATTAGTTTAGTGTAAGTGTAAACCTTTAAATAGTCTCAACTTTCCCCTGGTCTTGTGTCTACCACAAGAGTAGGTTTGATGAGATAATAGTTACGAATCCTTCCAACTCTGAAAACCCATCTCTCTCTCTAGTCTGCATTTGCTTTCAACTATGACCCGTAGGCCTTTCTCGCTGTATAGCTTTTTCGACCTCTTGATACAAGTTGAGCTCTTTCTCAGCTGCATTAGCCCTAGAGAAGGAGGAACCTGGATTCCAGGCCCTGGTCAAAGCTGGGAAAAACAAAAGCAAAAACAAAGACCAATAATTTAGTTCTTGACAAATCTGGGGTCCCTGGATTCAGACTTTGGAATTTACCCACCTAGGCTTTCTTTGGTCCCAAGTACCTACATTTCACCCACCATCTGTGAACAGAACTTGATCAGTCCAGTCTGAATCCTTGCAAACTTCTATTCTCTTTTTCCTATTTTTTCTTTTAATATGTTATCAGCATGTTGCTTACTTTAGGCGTCAATCTCAATCAGGTAGGCACAGATCGCTTACCCTTTCATGAACCAGTGAGTTCCCATGCACATTCTGAGGTCCTTTAGAGCTCTCATCTTTTCTCTCTTCCTGACATACCATAATGGTCCCCATTTCTCATGTCCCCATTTCTCATGATATCAGGGAGGAGGCTGTTCTCTGCATCATTATGAACCAGCACTGGCTGGCCTTCACCAGAATACTTGGAACACAGTTTTTTTGTTTTTGTTTCATTTTGTTTTGTGAACACATTTTTTAAAAAGATTTTATTTATTTATTTTGGAAAGAGAGAGAGAGAATGAGGGAGAGAGAGCATGAGAGGGGGGAGGGTCAGAGGGAGAAGCAGACTCCCTAGGGAACAGGGAGCCTGATGTGGGACTAGTTCCTAGGACTCCAGGATCATGACCTGAGCTGAAGGCAGTTACTTAACCAACTGAGCTACCCAGGTACCCTGTGAACACATTTTAAGCACCCATTATAAGCCAGATATTTCATAGGGTTGGTGTCCCAACTTTATTTTAGAATAAGATTCAATTCTTATTAAAACAAGAATAAATAAAAACAAGAAACACAAAATAAATAAAAAAGAATAAATAAAAATGAGAAATTATTATAATCAAGAAGGTAAGATGATTGCATAAATAATAAGATCAAGAGAATGCTGCTGAAAAATTATGCAAAGAGCCCTGGGTACAGAAGCCAATAGATCTTGGTTCTGATGCATAATAGGCCATTCACCATGAATGTGTATTTACGAGCATTGGTTTTCCCATGAGCCTGGTGGGTCTGTGGAGACTCTACTTAGTGAAGTTCTTGTATGGATTACATAATGTAAATGTATTCGAAAGTGTCCAGTAATATCTCTGGTATAGGGTAGGAGATCAGTAAGAGATTGTTAAGTTGAAATAATACAAGAGAAGTGGATTTATAGGAAGGAGAGGTCATAGGGGGTTGAGTGGATCTATGGGACTTTGGGGAAGATGTGGCATAAAAGTTAGGTCAGATGGGTAGCTCCTCGGGGCAGAGAACCTTTCAAATTACTTTTTTATCCTTATTCCACACATAGACTGTGCTTAATATACTTTGAAGGCTGGGTAGGATTCTAAAAGATTGCAATGGACTTGGAGAAAGGGCACTCCAGGTAGAGGGACATGGGAAGGTGCTGGTCATCCTGGCAGAACAGTAGTCTAGTTTGACAGGAGTGTGAGGAAGTAGTAGAAGTAAGAATAAAATGTAAGCTGGGAATATAACATGGGTATTGAAAGGGTTTGGGACAGTTTGTATTTAATTCAGTCTAGTTACTTTTTTTTTTTTAGGTAGGCTCCACCCCCAATGTGGGGTTCAAACTCATGACCCTGAGATCAAGAGTCGCATGCCCTACCAACTGAGCCAGCCAGGTGCCCCCAGTCTACTTTTCAGAATTCCTGTTTCCAGTCAAATTTTAGAGAAGGGACTTTTTTTTGTCATGCTTTCTGGGTTATTGAGAGTTTACTATTACAATTACCATCTGATGTGTTACTACTTTTTTTTGGAAGGGTTTGGGCAACCCTTGGTGTAGATAAAGAGATGCTTTTTCTATATGCTAAAGAAAACAGATATAAAGAGACTGGTACTCAGAAGGAATAGAGACGGAGATAAGTTTTTCTTTGATTATGCCCAAGCTTTGTCTTTCTTAAATCCTATGCTAAACATTAATAGCTTTCAAGATTTTTGAAAAAAAAAATAATAAAATTCAAGTCAAAGGAGCTACCTATTCAAAAGGGGAGAATTCATGATTTTTGAATGAAATTGGTGCTCCCTGGTCACCAATAAAGTAGCCAAATGTTTTGAACCCATGATTTTCCATATGCTGGATTATTTGAAGGAATAAAGCAAAAACAGTTCTCCATATTTCATTTTATAATTAGATATTATATTTTAAATATTAGTATCCCTGAGAGAGGTAATACTAAGAGGCAGAAACAACTGGGGAATGTATTGGGCTACCTAGAGAGGAGGACGCTGAAGACGGACTTGACTGTGGTATTTCATTGATCTGCTTGTGACTTCAATTATAAGTGCGCCACTGTTTTATGTACCATTAAGAAAAAAAAAAGTTCTGCCCATTACATTAACAGTCATCCTGCACTAACCCTGAGTCGGCTGTGCTGGCTTATCATCGCTTTGGCATTTCTTGCATCTCTTTGGAGGTATTTGGCCCTATGGCCTGCTTTCACTTGTATTGTGTGGCATGAGGCAGACCGTCCTTGTCTTTTCTTTTTTTAAAAAAAGATTTTATTTATTTATTTGACAGAAAGAGATCACAAGCAGGCAGAGAGGCAGGCAGAGAGAGAGGGGGAAGCAGGCTTCCTGCTGAGCAGAGAGCCCGATGCGGGGCTTGATCCCAGGACCCTGAGATCATGACCTGAGCCGAAGGCAGAGGCTCAACCCACTGAGCCATCCAGGCGCCCCCAGACTGTCCTTTTCATGGATCTCTGTCACAAAATGCAACTCAACATCTTCTAGCTCTTGTTTAGATCCCATAAGACAATTAACTATTGCTTTGCCATCCAAGGATTGTGGTCATTTTTCCCAAGATAAATATTTATTCTGCTAATATTAAGTGTGTCCTACAACTTCATTCCTCTGCCTTTCTAATTACACAGTAACTTTTCATTCTGATATCAAATCAGTATAATCTTCTAAAGACATGTAAAAATGACAGTGACATCCAACGCTAGCTCTGAACAACGCTCAGTTAAAGTGACTGCAACGTGGACAGCTGTCGCCAAGTTTGTGTGCGTGCAACCAGGTCATAATAGCAACTTCCACAGGCAGACAATTCTGGCTCCACTGATTATAAGACACACTCCCGAGGTAGAGCTGTTAAAATGTGAAGAAAATGTGCATTTTCGGAGCAGTGGAGCACGTTTATTTTAAAACATGGCCAGAGACCCTCCTACTTCTTGCTGAAATATTGCTTCTATCGCTAAAGACTAAATTAGTCGAGCCACATCCCCTTGTGGTTCCGGTTTCTTGCTGTGCACTAACGTGTGTCCTGAAACCATCATGCACATTTGGTGACCACATTCATCTGACCAAACAGCTCTGCCAGAGGGGAGGTTGAAGCACAGAGCATCCAGACTCTTGAACTTTGTTTCCCAGGTTGGCAGTTGTGCGTATATAGGCAGAAGCATCACACATTTCTACGCCTTTGTTCCACTCCACCCATACTATGTACCAGTTAGGAGTTTACTCAGAGGATGATTTTGTGCTTTTCTCATTGGATGGACTTCTTGCTGGTTCTTATTTGGTAAAGCTTATCTTTTCGTAGACACACAGGAAAACCTATGTGGAAATCACACAACTTAACCCTCCGTGAGTCGGTGTCACTCTTATCACCGTGAGCACGCTCAGGTCAGGCATTCTGGTTCTGCAGAGCGTGCCCCACAGATAGAGAGGAGGGAAACCTGCCGAGAGAAATCAAACTGTCAGTCCTTTTATCTTCCAGGCGGAAGGTTGACCGATACATCGCTATTTTGGCCGCCTTCGCTCTGAGTTGAATGAAGGCCAAACTTTCCTCTCAGCAGTCTACCTAGAGTTTCATCTCGGAAGACTCTGATTTCATAGCCGATTATTCGAAACATGGATAGATTTGAGTGTTACCCTACCTCTTTTTTCTCTAGTCACTTACCGGTAAAATAAAGTTTAAAAAACAAGCAAACAAACAAACACCGTGCAGGATGTTGTCCTAGAGGATAAAGAAAGACGCAGCAGACTGGCTGGATAGTCCCGAAGGGTCTGCGGGAGGGGATGGGTAAGGGAGATAGAACAGTGGTTTTGGTCATTGGAGCATGAAGAGGAAAATGTCAGTAGGGAGCTGGGTGTACTCATCCTGGGGACGTCCTTCGGGCTTCTCTTGGGGTGGAAGGTTCTTGATCTTGTCTTTTTTTTTTTTTTTTAAGATTTTATTTATTTATTTGACAGACAGAGATCACAAGCAGGCAGAGAGGCAGGCAGAGAGAGGAAGGGAAGCAGGCTCCCTGCCAAGCAGAGAGCCCGATGCAGGGCTTGATCCCAGGACCCTGAGATCATGACCTGAGCTGAAGGCAGAGGCTTTAACCCACTGAGCCACCCAGGCGCCCCGTTGATTCTTGTTTTTGATCTTATTGCTACCTCTGGAGGTTTGCTTCTGCTCTAACCTGCTGGGTGTAATCTCACAACTGGCTAGATGATGAAATGTGATGCTGTTTAAAGATTTATTTATTTATTTATTTGACAGACAGAGATCACAAGTAGACAGAGAGGCAGGCAGAGAGAGGAAGGGAAGCAGGCTCCCCGCTGAGCAGAGAGTCCAACGTGGGGCTCGATCCCAGGACCCTGGGATCATGACCTGAGCCAAAAGCAGAGGCTTTAACCCACTAAGTCACTGAGGCGCCCGGAAATGTGATGATGTTTAAAGCACCAAACACAATGTTCAGTGCAAGTTAGACAAATCTTCCTATTAGCATTTCCTGATAATCTAATCTAGAAGATACACTCCTTAACAGTTTTGACTAAGCATTAATGGAGCGGACACAATTGACCAGCATTTGTTTTATTATTATATTCAGCAAACAAAACAAAACAAAGCAGAATAAAACCCAAATTTAAATTTAAGTGTACAATCTATTTGGTGGGGAAAAATTTCAGAGGGAAATTCTTACACAAGTGAGTTTATTCCTTAAAAACTAAACGAGTGCCTTGAAACAGATTTCTTCTTTTCTTGACGTTAGAAGTATTCTTCTAGGAAGTTGGTGTTCACAGAAAATAAGTGGCATAGACGTCTTTTCCAAACTTTTAGAAACCAGGCTTACTAAATCTCACTTAGTCAAAGGACAACACTATTTGGAAACATTTTAAATGTTATGATTTTAGGGTACTTGAATTTTTAAAGGAGAGTAAAAGTAATTGTTTGTTAGATAACATGAATTGTTCTTATTTTAATTGTGTTTTTGGGGTGATAAAAATATACCATGATCATGTGGTAATTATACAATAGAAACATTTGTCAAAACTCATTGAACTGTACTCTTAAAGTTAGCGAATTTTATTATCTGTAAATTATGCTACAATAATGCTGACCAAAAAAGTAAAGTAGTCTGGGATTTAGAAAAGGGCTCAGTAGAATTCCAAGGAAGGGAGTTTCTGTGAACAACCCATGATACCAAGGTCATAGATGGGAACGGAAATTATTATTTTAACCAGAAGCCAAATGTAATGAATTTTTAAGACAAATGATTTTATTTAATTGTACTTTACATGCCTATTTTTAAAAAGATTTATTTGTTTATTTGAGAGAGAGAGAGAAAGAGCACAAGCAGGAGAGGCAGAGGGAGAGGGAGAGAGACTCTCAAGCGGACTCTGCACTGAGCGCAGAGCCCAGCGCGAGACTCAGTCACGTGACCCAGAGATTACTGGGTGAGGGGAAACCAGGGGTCAGACTCTTCACCAGCTGTGCCTCGCAGGCACCCCTATCCTACTTTACATACCTGTCATACTCCCTAGTGTGTTTGAGATAGTTCCACAGTGACAGTCACTTGTTTGTGTGGAGATGGAGTGGGACAGCAGTGAGGGGGCCGGGGTCACTGTGCCTCATACGAAAATGAAGGTCGTGAAGAAGGTAACCGGTGCGCATGGAGAGTGGGGGGAATTATCCCTTCTGCTTTGACCTGCATGAATTCATTTCCTATGATTATGGGCACATGATAAACATTTACTATATTTGACAGAATCATGTATTAAAATCATAATTATAGAAGCAAAAAATGAGAAAGGAAACACTCAAGCCCAAATGGGTATTTTTATATAATTACTGGTTCTTTAAAACTGGGGCTACATGCATAAAATAACCCAAGCACAGAATTATGGTTGAGCTAAATCAATTGCTTATTTCAACTGACTGAATGTTCTTGAAAATGATGGCAGAATTGATGCTTTTGCAGGGATTACTATTAATTGTTACTATTCTTAAAATATTGGCTTGATTATGCCATGCTCTGTCAGTTAATGGGGGCACTCTTTTGCCTTGAGTTTAAATACTAGTTTAATAATACGGAATGGTTTTATTTGTGCAATTGTGTGCTCTCTACCCAGGGTTTTCAGACCTTTACTAAGCAGGCTATTATTTTGTCTGTACTGTTTCTCTGGAGAAAGTTTCTCTTTTCCCCATTCAAAAATAAAATATGTCTACAAAGCATAGTCCTTCATAAAAATAGAAGGGAAAAAATTCATCCATGGGCCTATTACTCAAAGATAAAAACTGTTATTGTATTAATATAGTTCCTTCCAGGCTTTTTTTCTCTGTCCAGTTGGTTTTGTTTCTTTTACTTCTTTGTGATCTCCCTCTCTATAAAAGTCTGTGTTCATTTTTTTCTTGGTGTTGCTTTCTTTTCTGATGTGCATTTTTACATGTTAGTTTCCTTTTACAAATACATTTTAATGTTTGCATTCAATTAAAATATATAAAACTTTATTTCCCTGATCTTAGATCAGGAATTATGTTACTTTTTTATGGAAGAAAAATTTTATTTGCATCAACTTTTATATAACTTTAAAGCAGCAGATAAACTACCACATTTTATAATAATTACTATATCTAAGGTCAAGCTACTAGATTTTAAATAATCCCAGATGGTTATATAATCAAAAGAGAGATGTTCTTATTTCACATTTAAGATGTTTCACTGAGATTTTTAAAAAAGATTTTATTTATTTATTTGTCAGGGAGAGAGAGAGCACAAGCAGGGGGAGCAGCAGGCAGAGGCAGAAGCAGGCTCCCTGCTGATCAAGGAGCTGATTTGGGGCTTAATCCTAGGACCTCCGGATAATGACCAGAGCGAAGGCAGACGCTTAACCAACTCAGCCACCCAAGTGTCCCTTCCTTGAGATTTTTGAATGATTATTAAATCATATATTTTGATTTCCATATATTTTGATGGGAAATTTAAAAGGTCTTTTTTTTTTAAAATTTTTAAAAAAGATTTTACTTATTTATTAGAGAGAGAATGAATGAGAGAGAGCATGAGAGAGGAGAAGGTCAGCGGGAAAGCAGATTCCCCAAGGAGCTGGGAGCCCGATGCGGGACTCGATCCATGAAGTCCGGGATCATGACCTGAGCTGAAGGCAGCCGCTCAACCAACTGAGCCACCCAGGCGCCCCTAAAAGGTCTTATATACAACTTCTTTTTGGTCTCTCTTGAATATCTTCTTACGTCTCTTTAAATAGCCACAAAAGACTAATTGGTTGGGTTATGCATCTTTGTGATAATCTAGTCATGGACTCTGAGTCTCTCTCTTAAGATAAAGCCCTTGATTTTCCATTTTTACACATCTGTGGGTTTCCTACTCCTCCATCCTCTCTTGTTGACGGCTCAAAACCACTTCCTCTTTCAAGCTTGCCTTATTTCCTGTCCATTCATTTCCCTGGCTTTGGTCGGCAGGTCTTATTTATTTAAAACCATAACAACTGAGATATAGATATATACACATATATATTATATATATACACAAACATATACACATATATAAAAATATATACACACATATCTTACATGTATATATCTTTTTTTTTTTTAAGATTTTTTATTTATTTATTTGAGAGAGAATGAGTGAGAGAGAGCATGAGAGAGGAGAAGGTCAGAGGGAGAAGCAGACTCCCCAAGGAGCTGGGAGCCCGGTGAGGGACTCGATCCTGGAAGTCCAGGATCATGATCTGAGCCGAAGGCAGCTGCTCAACCAACTGAGCCATCCAGGCGCCCCTTACATGTATATATCTTATATGCATATATACATATATGTATATATCTTATGTGTATACATACACACATGTGTGTATATATACCATGTATATACACACATAAAACACACACATAATATAAATAAGATCCATATATGGTATATATAAAATATTTGTGATACATATAAAAATATGTATATTTTTTTTCTTTCTTTCTAGTCCTTTGTAACTGAGTGAGACAAAACTTTTCATCTTTCCCTCCTAAGGGAGTTTGCTTCAATCTGGAGATTATTTTTGAGTATGTGTGGTTTAAAAATTGTGTTTTGGTTATGGTTTAGCGCTTGCTCTGCTTATTTGTTTATCTAGAGATTATGAAAGAGCCTGTGACTCACAGAAGGTATTGTGTATTCACATGTATTTTATACTCATTACCTAGGATGTTTACAGCACTTCCCCTCCCCCAGGAAGTGAATATGAAGCTGCTTTGTCTGCCTCACCTGCTGCCATTACCCAAATATAGACACGTCCAAAGCCCCACAGATACCCTTCACAGAAAACAGGAAAACAGAGGACAAATATCTCACTTCTTTTCTCTTTAATGTTCTTTCTTTTAAAATTATTTCCAGCATAAATTTGGAACTGTTTTGTTTTTCTAATAAGTAGCAAATTTCTGAGATTCTGTTTAAATTTCTGAGATTCAGACTGTTTAAATTTGATTCTTTTCCCTTTCATGCAGAGTTGCGTTAAATCAACCAAGTAATTTTGTGGCACGTAAGCATGGTCTTAATCTAAATGTTTACCTTACAACTTTCTTTGTAAACGTGTAGTTTTGATGATTTGCTCCCAGTGGAACAGTAAAGTTCAGGTCATATTTGGAGAAAAGGAAGGAAGTGCTCCTGCTGTATATCCCAGGTTGCTGTGAGCAGGTCAGCCTGATTCACCAACGGATCAGGACAGCCCAGTTTGTACCAGATATCTAGACACTTAAGATTACTTATTTTTATTTTATTTTATTTTACTTTATTTTTGCAATTTGTCTCAAACTTAATCAGTATATGTACTGATATGCTAAACATATTCTTTAGGATGAGTCGTTCTGACAAATCATTATTTAAAGCCTTTCTGGTTCCCTAATGAAAGAAAAATAAACCCACAATGTGAAAGAAACAGTTTTGGAGTGGAGTTTTTTAAAAAGAATTATAAAGGTACTAACAGGTTTATTTATCTATTTTTTCTAAGATTTTATTTATTTATTTGACAGAGAGAGAGCACAAGCAGGGGGAGCAGCAGAGGGAGAGGGAGAAGCAGGCTCCCTCTGAGCAGGGAGCCTGATGTAGGGCTCGATCCCAGGACTCTGGGATCATGACCAGAGCTGAAGGCACACGCCCAACTGACCGAAGCACCCAGGCATCCCCTAACAGATATAAGTGTTGGTATAAATGTTCCATTCGTTTGGCAAACTAATTTTTCATTTGTTTTTTCCCCTTAGTCCCCTGGTGGGTAGAGGTTGAGAAGATAGGTAGGGGAAATGCTGTACTATTCAGTATAAAACTAACATTACTAATATTATCAATATCAATCCAACAAATATTTGTTAAAGCATACCACGTACCTATTACTGGCTTTCTAGGCTCTCAGGAGTCAAGGCTGAGAAATGCACTTTTGGTGAGCTGTGGGTTATTTGCAGGAGACAGTAGCAAACATATGACAGTGGAGGAGAGGTTCGGATGATAGACACGCATGTGGGAGTCATCAGGGCATATAGTCTGTGCGGTGGGATTGTGTTTAAGGGGGAAAGTGGCTGATTAAGAAGTAAATAGGAGGTGATGAGTCTGGAAACAGTGGGTTTGGGATACTGTTCAAGAGGTTTGATGAAAGGAAAAACAGTTGCTTGAGAGGTAGATGCGTTTGTTTTGTTTTTGTTTTCCTGTAGAACTTGAGTACATGTTTGGGCTTGGGGGTGAAAGGAAGTGAAAAGAAAGATAATGACAATCCAAGAAAAGGGACATAATTGATGGGGTAAGCGTTTAGAGGAAGAAGATTGGGATGTCTTCCTTTTGAGAGAGGCAGGGAAGAGGAAAGTATAGTGGTTGAGGAGAAGAACTTTAAAGTGGATAGGAGAGAATTGAGACTTTGTTTTCTGGAAAGGGGAAGTCTTCTGGGAGTAAAGAGGGAGTGGGGAAGGGAGCCTGAGGACATTGATGAAGATAGAACAGCTGCTGGGGAGAGTGGACGAACGAGGCAGTCACCCAGGATGAGAAAAGGCTTGCTGGAGTGATGGGTCCAGCTCAGGCTGGATGGAGCTCATTTGTTTGCAGTGGAGCCAAACACACAGCTTCGCTATGTCTTCTGCAAGGCTGGGACACCTGCGGGAATGCTATTCCATACCAAACTGTCCCAATCACAAGAATCAACTGGAAGAATATGTAGAGAATACAGGATTCCCAGCCTGTCTTGGGTCCATTCTGATTCAGTGGGTCTGAGGTAGGGAATAGAATAAATAGAATTTTCTATTTTTCTAGATCTCTTAATTTTCAAAAAGAATACATTGTAATGGTTACACAATTTGTTTTAAAAGGAAGACTTTTTTTCAAAAAGATTTATTTGAGAGAGACAGAGAGAGAGAGAGAGAGCACAAGCAGGGGGGAGCAGCAGGCAGACGGAGAAGGAGAGGGAAGCTCCCCGCTGAGCAGGGAGCCCGATATGGGGCCCAGTCCCAGGACCCCGAGATCACAACCTGAGCCAAAGATAGAAGCTTTACTGACTGAGCCACCCAGATGCCCCTTAAAGGAAGACTTTTGATAAAATGTGCAGGAACTCAAGGTGAACCACACTGATTTAATGAGTCCTTAATGAAATACAAATCTTGATTTTTTTAAATTTAATAATGGACTAATTATAGTTGGGGGCAAAAATGGCAAACAAAATCAATTTATTCTACCTGTATATTTTCCAGATCTGTTGATTAGGGACCTAAAACCTTTTTCTAAACTGAAATAACCCATTTGATTTAATTCCCAAATCGTTTAAAAATGTACCTTCATGTTGGGACTTGATAGACTCTAGAACATCAACTGTGTGTGAAGTGTGAATGAGGAGTTTTAAACGTTGTTGCAGAAGATATGATTGAGTACATGGAAAATCCAAGATAATTTAAAGACAAATTCATTTACAGATTTTTTTTTTTTTTTAAGTTTCAGGGCATAAGGCAAACACATAAAAGTTAAAAGCCAATCAGAAAATGGACAGGAAAAAAGATTCCATTTAGAAGAGCAAGACAAAACCGTATGAAATTGGGATTTAGGAATAAATCTAACAAATGTGTGCAAAAATCTTCATGAATAAAAGTGACAAAATGTTATCAAAGAGCATTAACGAAGACTTGGATGAATGAAGAGATAGGCTATGCTAATGAATGAGAACAGAGCTGCTGTCTACAGTTGTTCAAGATGTTCATAGCCTAAGTGTCCTAACTAAGCAGGGGCAAACAGCGGCTAAAATCCAGCCTGTGTCGCATTTTCCACTCATGCAAAGCTGGCTGCATCTGGGCTGAGGAAAGGTAGATTTTCCTAGTTTGCACATTAGTGCCGTATGGGCTAGCAGCAATTTTGATGGAAGGATTACATCATAAAGTGATCAGCTTCTTACCAATCACAAATTCACTGTCTTTCCAATCAAAATCCTGACACTGTTTTCCTATGGGACTTGACATAATTCACCCTAGGTTTATATGGGAGAGCACTGGCTAGGGACTATCTAAGACAATTTGAAGAAGAACCAAGTGGGAAGAGTTTACTATCCTGAGATCAGAAGTTCTTGTAACACTAGAATAATTAAGAGAGTATGGTACTAAGAGCACAGGGATAGACAATAGACCAATGGAATAGTATAGAGATCTCAAAAGCAACTCATTCAAATATGGAAACTTGGAATATATCAGAAATGAGCACATGTTGGGAGAAATGTGGACTATGCAATAAATGGCTTTGGAATAATCAGTTATCTGTATGGTAAGGTACGGATTCCTAAATCATAGTCTACACAGTCATTAATTCTAGTTTGTAAAAAGCCTTGTGCTAAAGTCCTTTTATTTTTAATTTTATCTTTTTTAGACAGAGAAAGGGGGAGCTGGTGGGGAGGGTCAGAGAGCGAGGAGAGAGAGAATGAATCTTAAGCAGGCTCTACGCTCAGTGCAGAGCCTGACGCGGGGCTTGATCTCATGATGCTGAGATCAAGACTTGTGCTGAAATCAAGAGTCAGAAGTTTATCCGACTGAGCCATCCAGATATTTCTAAAGTCCTTTTATTTATTTATTTATTTAGATTTTATTTATTTATTTGACAGGGAGAGACACAGTGAGAGAGGGAACACAAGCAGGGGGAGTGGGAGAGGGAGAAGCAAGCTTCCTGCTGAACAGGGAGCCTGATGTGGGGCTCCATCCCAGGACCCTGGGATCATGACCTGAGCCAAAGGCAGATGCCTAATGACTGAGCCACCCAGGCGCCCCCCAAAGTCCTTTTATAAGAAAATGTGGGAAAACATCCTTATAAAGAAAATAGCAAGGAAGGATTTCCTAAACCAGACATTAAAAACACAAACCAGAGAGAATAGGATATTACATCTGATTCCGTTAAACTTTAAAATGGTTGTTCAACACTATAAGCCAATGGAAAAGATAAGTAAGCCACAGATAGGGAAAAGACAAGTGAATGTTTGTATCTGAGAAGGATTCATACCTAAAATTGACAAATAATGCCTGCATGTCAGTAAGAAGAAGAAGTAGGGGAGAGGATATGAATTCACAAAATAAGAAATCTGAATGGGCAATAAATATATGGAAAAATGCTCAGCTCACTAGTAAGCTGATAAATGTAAATTAAGGCATCATTTTTCACCTGCATCAACATACACAAAAATGTGTAAGTAGGACAATCCCTAGAGTTTCTAAGGATATGGGAGGAAGGAAACTCTCATACTCTGCTGGTGGGATGTGAGTGACATGGCTCCTTAGGAGAGAAATTTGGCAATATCAAGTGCAGATGACAATGTTGACACTTAGCCCCAGTATTCTAGACACACACTCTGGAGAAACTCTCACATCTCTGCACCATATATGTCCACATCAGCCTTGGTTATAAGATCAAAAAGAGAGGAAACAAGTGAGAGGCCCTTAAACAAGGAGATAAATAAATTGTAGTATGTGTTAGAAGTATAGATACCAGTTAAAACGAATAAACTAGAAATAAACTAGAAATAAATATCATATATATATATATACACATGATATATATATATATATACACACGATATATATATACACACATATATACACACACACACACACACACATGATATATGAGATCTATCTATCTGCCGTAAGCAAGCTGCAGAATGACTGGTAGAATTAAGTTAGAAAATGTGCATAACAATGCTATTAGTTATATATGGGTACATATATATGTTAGAAGAATGCAAAATGACTTACAGGAATAAATATAACTTTGAATATAGTGGTGCCTAATAGTTTGGTGGGACAGGGTAGAAGAGGGCTACAAAAGTAGCTATAGTGTTTTGTTTAAGAAAATTTTGAGCAAATAGGGCATAATATTAAGACATTTTTAGCCAGACAGTAGGAATATATGTTATGTGTTTGATGTTTGAAATAGTTCATAATTAAAAAAAACACAGACATAGACAAAACCCTGTTATTAGTGCTATATCATCCACTACCTCTCCTTTATTGACTTATATAAAGTAGGCTACAGAGAAGAGAGCAGAAAAACTTTGTTGAAGACATTTCAAATATCATGTGAATGATGGGCCTGGTCCATAGCAGTACTTTTTAACCTTGATTTGGTACAAAACACATTCTTAATCAGTAAATAAGAAAATCTACTTAATTAGTGAATTTCCCAGGGAGCCTTATGATACTAGCCAGCGAAGAGTGTAGCTTTATTTAAGACAGTGATGCCACTTAATTGGAACACCTGAGTAAGATTAAGGGGTACTCAGATACGGTCAGCTTGTTTCCCTCACGCCCAGAGCTTTGCTGGGTCTCTGCCTCCTTGCTGGCAACTTTGGCCAGTTGGGATGAAGCTGAGCCAAATGCTTTTACTGTCCTTCATAAATCACTTAATGGAATGTTTTAAATACAGATTCCATGTATTTCAGAATGTGTTTTGAAAGACATTGAAGCACTAGACATTTGCATTGCTTTTATTTTGTTACTGACCCAATTGCTTAATATGTATAGATTAAATGAAATAATCTATATTATTGTGTTGAGACTCAATAATGTAATTTGGGTGTTTTTTTTTTGGGAAAGATTTTATTTATTTATTTCACAGAGAGATCACAAGTAGGCAGAGAGGCAGGCAGAGAGAGAGAGGGAAGCAGGCTCCCTGCTGAGCAGAGAGCCCGATGCAGGGCTCGATCCCAAGACCCTGAGATCATGACCTAGGCCAAAGGCAGAGGCTTAACCCACTGAGCCACCCAGGGGCCCCAAGATTCAATAATGTATTTTGATTGGTTATATCTGTATTGTCGTGGTTCTCCAGAGAAACAGAACCAACAGGAGAAAGAGAGAGAGAGATTTTTTGAAATAAGGAATTGGACAAATAAATAAAGTAAAACACAATAAAATAAAATAAAAACAAAATAAGGAATCAGGTCATGCAGTTATGGAGGCTGTTGAGTCCCAAGATCTGAGGTCAGTAAGCCAGAGACCCAGAAGAGCTGATGGCATAGTTCCACTCTGAGAGTCAGCAGGCTTAGAGACCCAGGAAGAGCCAATGTTTCAGTTCAAGTCAAAAGGCCAGAAAGACCAAGGTCCCAGCTCAAGGAAGTCAGGAAGAAGGAAATTCCCTCTTACTCATTCTTTTAGTTCGGGCCTTCAACTGATCGGATGAAGCCCACCCACACTGGGAAGGTCAGTCTTCATTATTTAATTTATCTATTCAAGTACTAACCTCATCCAGAAACAGCTTCACAGACACATTCAGAATATCTGGCATCCCATAGCCCAGTAAAGTTGACAGGTAAAATCGACCATAACAACATCTTTCTACCCCAATTTAAGATCATTTCACAAGACTTCTTGACAATACGGTTTTTATTACCAAAGAGTACTTACATTCCTCCACTAATAAAAAAGAAGTGCTTGAATTCTTCCACATAAATTAATGTAGTATTCATAGAGAGACAACTCTGTTAAAAACATTGACACTGATTTAAAAAATTTTTTTCATAGATGTTCTATTACTGACTAATTTTATGACCATGGGCCAGTTAATTTCTTGATCTGAACAGAGGAAGACCTTGACATTTATTATTATGATCCCATTCAGCTCTAGAGGTCTGTAACTTTGATCTTTTCATCAATATATGGAAGTTGCAGTGCGATTGGCATTGGCATGAGTGTGCTACCATCCAAATGAACTCAAGTTGCTTTCTAAGGGTTATTGTGGAAGGCAGTCCTAGTTAGTTACAGCTCTCCTTTATATTTAATTTCCGTGGTGCATATAATGACGAGTTTAAAAGAATCTCACCTATGAGGCTCGGACTCCAAGCAAAGCCAAACTTATGAGGTTTCAGCACGTTTGTTAAGTACTGTGTGAACTTAACTTTATAGAAGAGCAATTTCCATAGAAAAAAATGGCGGTTCCATAGAGCTTGATACTATCTAAACATTTGGCACTATTAGAGGGTTTGTGGGTCTTTTTCTGTCTCTCTTTTTAGAGTATCACATAGAATAGCTTTGAATAATTTTTCACTAATGTACATTACTCAAGAATATCATAATTTATGGGGACCTAGGTGGCTCAGTGGGTTATGCATCTGCCTTTGGCTCAGGTCATGATCCCAGGGTCCTGGGTTCAAGCCCCACATTGGGCTCCCTGCTCAGTAGGGGGTCTGCTTCTTTTCTGCCCTTCCCCCAATCATACTCTCTCTCTCTTTCTCCAAAATAAATAAACAAGAAAAATCTTTTAAAAAAGGGATATTTTAATTTAGTGATTAACTGTTCCACTGACTGACAACCTTTAGATTGTCAAAAAAACAAAATCAGACTATGTGATGAGCTGTATTTTAGGCTGTGCTAGATTCAGATTTATTATTGGAGATATTTGGATTGTTAACAGAACACTGTATTCCAAGGACACGGTGCTTGACCGAATGAAGCAGACAGGAATTAGAACCATTTTGGCAGTTCTTAAATTCTTGTGGGGATAAGTTAGAGCATGCTAAAATAATTTTCACTAATGAGTACTTTATCTGCCTTGTAAATAGTTTCAAAAAGTTAGCTGGCCTGCAGAAATGTTGACTAGTTTATGAAGTTCTTCCTGGACCCTCCCAAGCCTACCTAGCATTATCATCTTTCATTTTGCTAGCCAAGTCACTCCTACTTGTTTGTTACCCATATCCCCAGACTAACAAAACAATGCATATCTGGGCTCCAAACACAGATCTATAAAAATGCACTTTTTTTTAACGCTAATAGCATGTATTCTTGAGAGAGAAGTAGAAACTGTAACAGAAAGCATTTCAAACAGATATACTTCTGTGTGGGGAAAAGAAAAGTGGAATGAAGAAAACAGAAGGAATATCATTAGGAAAATAAAAGAGAAACCTTAAAGAGACACCAGAACCTATTGTGTTGAAAGGGAAAGAACTTAGTAAAATTCCTAGGCTTGTTGCCTGGTTTATTTTAAGTCTAGTTGATTTCTTTTAATGTGCATATTGTGTTCATTTACATGGTTGCAATCTGAAAGCAAAGAATATTTTCAGGATTCTGGAATAATCTAAGTCTCCAATAAAATATGTGCAGAAAAATTTTAATAACTATAATTAGACTCAAAAACAGCAAAGGAAATCTCATTATTTCTTTCTGAATTTTAGTTATATATTTTCTTCAAAACCAAAAAAGTTTGTCTATTGGGCAACCAGGAGTCCTTCTGAATTCATAATTCTTGTGATGCTTTCTGAGAAAGTAGCGGTGTCGGATTGGTTTAATTTTCTCTTTCACATGTTTTCCTCTCATTTTAATGAAGAAAAAGACAGCCAATCTGCAGCTTCCTTTGGGGACATTAGACAGCTTAGAGTAGTGGCAAAATAAACAAGATTTATTCTCATCAGATGTGTCAGGGGAAAATTGGAGGCATTCTGTGAGGTAATGGCAAAATAATCTTGAAAACTTCCAAGCACTTTTTCCAAATAAAATGGAAGAAATTTAAAGTTAGCTTCTGCCTAATTATGGCTAAAGAAAAATGTGTACTTAAAAATATGGGCATATACCATCCCCCTCCCAAAATGGGCATATATATATCTTCCAAAAATACTATTATAGTTTCTTCCTCTAAAAAAAGAGGAGGGCAGACTTAAGGTCTTACAGTTCTAGGAAGCTGATCTCTGGAATAGCTGACCACAGGGGTTTTTAATTTTTCCATAGAATAAAGTAGTGGGAATTGCAAGGTATAATATGGTAGTGTTTTTTCCCTTTCTTAGTGTCTCCTCTGTTTCTCTTCTATTAATCTGTGAAGGTATTTTCTACTAAATACCTAGTGCAGACGAGCACCTTAATTTATTTCAGTGCCTCGGTCATTTGTTGAAAACATTGTTTTTGTTTCTGCTGTTAACCTTAAAACCGCCCTTTATTCTACCAGCGAAAGATGGGTTTATTCAGGAGTAGCAGAGAATTACAATTGGGGACAAGCAATCTACAGCAAAACCAAAGCAAATCCACATGGAACAAAGGAGAGGAATGCTCTTTTACAGAGGAAAGGGGAAAGTTAAGACTTCCATATTATAAATGAAAACTCCATTGGAGTAAACTGGGCATTCAAAGTATGGTGGTTCTTCATTGGCTGAATTGTGACTTCCTATCATTGGCTGGGCTATTGTCGGGGAAGGATAGGCTTTCTTCCTCTTGCTGGGGTGGTAAAGTTGTAGCCACCAGCAAGGTTCATCTCTTCCTGTGGGATTTACAATTGATGGAGAATGGTAGGGCATGAGAGCTCCCCTTGTGGAACTTCCTGACTCCATTTCAGTTAGGTTTTCATTTATGATTTTTCACACTGTTCACCCACTGGAGTTGGTGTCTGGCCCCTTACGTAGCATCTGTAAGTACATGGGGATTCACTGAATGTCCTTAACAGGCCAAACTTTGTGGCCATGGTAAAGATAGGGCCCTGCTTTTAGAACAGGGATTGCAAAAAAAAAAAAAAAAAAAAAAAAAAACACGGAAGGTCTTTAACAGCCCAAGGACAAGTTATATTGCAAGCCCAACTCAGAGTTGGATCTCTGTGAGTGTGAGTTTTTGAAATGAGGAAACCATTCTTTGTTTATTCCCAAGCCTGTCTGTCTTCTATCCAGATGCTTTCGGAATCTAGAGAAGGTCCTGGCATGACTTTGAAATATTTAATATAAGCTCTTGGGAGTGTTTGTTATGTTTCTTTTCTGTGGACTAATATCTGAAGTAAATCACAGAGAACGTAAGTGGTTTATATGTCTCTTTTTTTTTTAGCACAAAGGAGAGTTTCTGCCAGGTAAGCTTTGGGAAGTTGATGGGATTAAGGCTCCCCTTGAAGAATTTTTGACTTTTCCTATAGAACCTGTTCAAAAACTTATCACTCAAGCACCAATAATAAATGTGCTTAAACACACACACACACACATACCATTTAGTTCAATTATGGAGAATCCAATTTATCCCCATTCTCTAAGGCATTTACTAGAAGAGAGAGAGTCCTTGGGCATTATTCTGTGTAATTAGATTTTTGCACCTTTGTATTGTGAATTGGGATTTCTGAATTCCCCACCCTAAGGTGCGAAGTGATGATGCTCAGAAGCCTGAGACTGAAGCTGATGTTATAATTCATCAGGACTTTTAAACTTTTTATAATTTGAGAAACTCGGGGGAAAGTAAACAATAGTGGATATTATACTCTATTTTATAAATATTAAATATTTTATTTTTTAGAGCTACTTCTCTTGTTTCCCCAAATTAATCTTCACCAGAAACCTCAACAGTTCTTAAGAAAATGTGTCAAAGGCTTAGTTAATCCTTTTCTCAGATGTGGATTTGGCTGTTTTTGGGAAATAGCCACTTTGTTAAAATAAATTCTTTTTTTTTTTAAGATTTTTTATTTATTTATTTGACAGAGAGAGATTACAAGTAGTCAAAGAGGCAGGCAGGGAGAGAGGAGGAAGCAGGCTCCCTGCTGAGCAGAGAGCCCAAGTCGGGGCTCGATCCCAGGACCCTGAGACCACGACCTGAGCCGAAGGCAGAGGCTTTACCCCACTGAGCCACCCAGGCGCCCCAAAATAAATTCATTTTTTAAAAAAAACTTGTATTTGGGGTGCCCGGGTGGCTCAGTTAGTCAAGCATCTGCCTTCTGCTTAGTTCATGATCCTAAAGCCCTGGGATCCAACCTTGCGTTGGGCTCCAGGTTCAGGAGGGAGTCTACTTCTCCTTCTTCCTCTGCCTCACAATCCCACTTGTTCTGTCTCTCTCTCACAAATAAATAAATAGAACCTTAAAAAAAATTTTTTTTGGTATTTTTCTTCTTCATAGTAACAATAAAAATGCAATTTTTGGAAATAGTGATTTGGGGAGGTAATATCATAGGAAAAAACCAATAATGAATGTTAAATAAATGAAACTGGATACAAAATATAATATTCTCAAGTATTAAAAATATAAAAAAAGATTACATGGAAATATAGCAAAATATGTTTGGATTTTTTATATCTTTCTGTACTTATGACTTGTTTTTCTATAAGTATTTGAAGCAGGGAGGAATCTATGTATTTCAGAGAAGACTTTAGAATGTATTATATTGACACTGCAAATGATGGGAAAGCTAGAAATAACCCACTATAGATTGTATCTTTCAAGAAAGAAAACTAATGACAAAGACTAGATCGGAGTTGAATTACTACAGAACTGGAAGGTTAACAAAGAAACTTCTAGGATAAAAAAGATACAAATCTTTTAGGTTGTTCAGACTTCATATAAGATTTACCTCATGTAAGACTTCATATACTTCCCAGGATTACACACTGGTCAAGAAAAACAAACAAATAAACTAAGGAAGGTTTTTGTTTGTAAATAATTCCCCACATATAATTACATGGACAAGTTCATATAAAAACTTAAAAAGAACTAATCAGTAGGTCTGTTTTTTTTTTTAAAAACAAATGAGTCAAGCTTTGAGAGTATTTTTTTTTTTTAAGGTTTTATTTATTTATTTGACAGAGAGAGATCACAAGCAGGCAGAGAGGCAGGCAGAGAGAGGGGGAAGCAGGCTTCCCGTTGAGCAAAGAGCCCGATGCAGTGCTCAATCCCGGGGACTCTGAGATCATGACCTGAGCCAAAGGCAGAGGCTTTAACCCACTGAGCCACCCAGGCACCCCGAGAGTGTATATTTTTAATAATAAGTAGTTGAAGGGCATCTGGGTGGCTCAGTCAGTTAAGTGTCTGACTCTTGGTTTTGGCTCAGGTCATAATCTCATAGGTTGTGGGGTTGTGAGATCAAGCCCAGTAGTCAGGCTCTGCACTCAGCGGGGAGTCTGCTTGAAAATTCTCTCCCTCTGCCCCTCCCCCACTCGCTCACACTCTCTCTCTTTCAAAAAAAAAATTAAAAAATAAGTAAGTCTCAAAAGAAAAATATTCGAGCTGAGAACTGTGCTTTTCTCCTTTCTGGGGACATTGGTATGTGTTTCAAGATTATGAAGCATTGTACTTTGCTTTACTGTACTGTACTTTACTCTTAAATATTTACTCAGGGAATCTTTCATTAATTCAACAAATATTTGCTGGGTACATAAATACAGTATACCCTTGGAGGAGAGATAAGGTATATTTAAACAGCTGTAGCAAAGTGGAGCACAGTTTTGGAAGAACACAAAAGAAGGTGAGATTGTTTCCAACTGGGGAAAACCAACTTCTTTTTGGGTTGGAGTCACCATCTGAGCTTAAAGGTTCTGAAAGTGGCTGGCAGGGCATTTAAGGGGGAGAAACAAGGGGTGAAGGCATGAGCATGTACAGGGGACAAGGAAAATTAGTTTGAGTAGGAAAGGTAGGGAATCAGAACCACTGGGGCCAGATCACAGGGTCTTTGGCCCTGGGCTAAGTGGTTACTACTCTGGGCAACAGGGAACTGTTGAAGGTTTTATGAAGGTAGTGACATGATCTTGTAGCAACCTGTCAAACGAAACTTGTCAGGTCAGGACCCAGAGGAGTGTACCTCCATGACCATTAGGTTTTCAAGAGAGTTCCTTGGGAGCATTAGGGGCAAGACTTGGCTCTGAAGGACAATTTCCCACTCTAACATCTGGGCCTTAATAACTTGTGCCCCTTTCTCGTGAGTGGGTCCATGGTGGCCATCTTGGGCTCAGCGTTTCATGTTCTGTTCCATCAGCCCTGGACTTACTCTGGGCAATCCCCAGGACTTGCCTCTGCCATACTGACCAAGCTTTGGCTTGTTTCCCATGATCCCCCAGGATCTGTGTATCGGCACTGACATTCCCTACCTCCCGCTCTGGTTTTGACTTTTCTTTGTTCCTCTTTTAGAGCTGAGAGCTAGTACTTTTGTTTGTTTATGTTCCATCCTCCCCAGCCCCCCACTGTGATGCTGAGGGCAGATTAAGAGACCTCTACAGTGTGAAAGGTGTGCTGGTTGGGATGGGGCCAAGGGGATGGGATAAGAAATATTGTGGCAATAGAAGGGACAAGATCCGATGATTGCTGATGACTGAATATGGGCACGAAGGAGAAGGAATCCAAGGACAGTGCTGAGTTTTTGAGGCTGTACAAATTTGAACGGCTTTAAAGGGGCTGGAAGACGCTTTTTTGACTTTTACAAAATCAAACGAACCTAAGTGTCGTAGACAGGGCTATTGAAGAATCTTCTTTCAGCTTTGGTACTGATTAGCCCAAAGGGTGTCACGAGCAGCTTGGTCGACTTAGTTGCACCAACGCATCGCCCTGCACAGGCTGCAGTTATTGGGTGGGATTGGAGGAAATATGCCTGTGCCAGAAATGCTGCTGTAGGAAGCGTGGAAGAAGCCCTCCTTGGTTCTCGTCTTTCTATTATTGATTAGCTTCTTTTTAGTGAAAAACGGTACTGTGTTTTACAATTTAGGAAAAAGAATGTGATACTAAATCAGAGCAGGAGTTGCGAGGGGGAAGGATGAAGGCAGTTGGATACTCAGGAATCTTGAAGACTGTGGGAAACAAGTTGCTTTTGGCTGAGGATATTTTATGTGGTGTCTGTGGACTGATCCACCTATTGGGATGTTTTCATAGTGGAATATTAAATAATAGTAATTATTATTAGTATTATTACTTTCTTGTAATATTACAAAATATTATTAGTATTATTAGTAATAGCAATAGTAATAATAGTCAAAATTCATTGAGCAACTAGTGTCAGACACTACTCGAGACACTTTTTTTTAACCTACAGAATATCTCAGTTAATCCTCACAAAACCTGTGAAAATGGGCAATTTACCTGTTTTACAGGTGAGAGAATTGAGGCTCGGGGAGAGAGACGCTCAATGTAACACAGTAACTAACTCGTGCTTTTCACTCTGGTTCATTAATACCAATGTTTTACTTAGTTGGTTTTCATTCAGGGATGCATTGAGAGTCCCTTCTGTGCTGAGAAGTGTTCCTGAAACAGCTGTGAAAATGTAGGTTATGTTTGTTTCCAGCCTGCAGTGAGTGGGAGGGCTGTTCTGTATGCAGCTGGGCAGGATGGCTCCAGCTGAAGAGTTACACAAGACAACCTGCTTTTGTCTTTGCCCTGATTCCTTAGTTCAGCTTAAGGACCTTCCCCTGGCGGTTGGCTTGGGTGCTCCCCACCTTCATCATCAATGATTTAATTACGAATTATCATGATCATTGAGCACTTTCTATGTGCCAGCTACCGTACTGAGCAGCTTACTGCATTAATCTGTGAATAACTACAGTGACACTATGAAAATGCTCCTCTTGTCTTCATTTTATACGAGGGGAATTAACTTGCACAAGGTCCCACTGCTGGTCAGCAGCAGAGATGGCACTCAACCCATGTGTGTCTGGCTCCGGAGTCCATCCTCCTAACCACAGTGTACTTTGCCCCAGGACCAGACTTTTCTCTAAATGTCAAGATCTCCTTCGGTGTTCCTATATTTGGGTTTAGATAGGCTTAATCTAAAATCTAGATACATTTTGAGAATCCCTTTGGGTTCTTATGAACTTATGCTATAGTGAGCTGTTTCATTCACATTTTGAACCAGTCATTAGGTTAATTACCAAAGGAAGCTGTAATATCTCTCTCTCTCTCTTTTTTTTTTTAATAAATGCTGCCTGGTGGAAGGTGTGTTGGTGCTCAAATCACAGAAGCATTTTTCTCATAGGGTCGAGGGAGTGGTGGCATCATAACACCTCAGTAGAAGCAGGGCATCCTTGAGTAAGGCTTTGTGATGTGGCAGGAAATCCAGTTTCAAAGCTTTGTAGAACTTATCATAAAATGGCATCCACCTTCTTTCATTTAAATCCAAGTGCTTGCAAGAATGCAAAAATTAGTATCATAAATTAGCAGGCTGCTCTTCTGTTAGACAAAATAGTGGTCACTTGGTCCCAAAGGGCAAATTTTGTTAATTGTTTATGTGTTTCGTTGAGGTGAGACTCATTCTTATTGTGGGAATTCTTAAAGATATCCTACTCCTATGTAAGAAAATTATAGACAAGGAAGGAGAATTTTATTTCTTATGCACTATATAAAAGCTAATAAAATATTAACCAATTAGATAATTATAAAGCCTGAGTATATTAAAGTATTATGCAAATACTGATTAATAGTCATACCATGGACTCACAGAGCAAGCAAAAGCATGCCTGATTCAAATTATAGGAGCTTTTATTTGCATTTCTACAGAACCTATTATTAATGGGTCTCAAAGCACCTTTCAAGTAATAGTTATTAAAGCCCATAAATATAACCAAAAAATGTCATTTTATGGAGGGAATAAGCAAGAATTCCCCTTTACTTCATACATAGTATGAGATCTAAATGGCTGAGCTAAAGGAGGATTCTCCATATGCAAAGATTACTCATATACTATGGGTGTTTGGACCTATGATTCCATAGGTATAGAAATTGGCAGCTATGAATTCAAAGTTCTCATACTGAATATCTCAATCTATGGAGTTAGGACTCTTCACTTATTTTTGAAATTCTACATGCACAATAGCTCTAAACATATCTTCTTGGTATGGTATATTTTGATATTTCTCTGTGACTATATCAAATTTGAAAACAAAAATTATGCCAAGTTCACATGAAAGTATTTTAAAATATTTTGGAATGTCATATCAGGTTTATTTTTTTCTCAAGATGTTATCTTATTCCAAGGACTAAGAGCTTGTAAGCACAGTCAGTGGGGCTTATGTTTATTTCTCAACTTTGTAGCAAGTCCTTCAAAGGTTGTGAGGATTTCTAATCTGTCCCAGAATATTCCTTTGCCCTTCCTCCCCAATTTCTTTTTCCCCTTTCCCTCTTTTGCAATTTCCCTACTTCTACAACTAAGCCCAGGTTGGAAAAGCTCAAGAATATTCCTAGTGCCTGACTCCCCCTCTTCTTCTGTCTCGAGTCTTCTAACAACCCCCTTTCCCTCTGTGATTGACCCGAAGCTTTATTTTCTTCTGGTGTGGAGAGCTCATGTTGCAATTGCTGGTCACTATTGTAAGGCAGCTCTACTCATGGTTGTACTTCAATGTCACAGAGTTTCCAAGTAAAGTATGGAATAGTGAGCACCTGCCTTTATAGTTAGGGACACTGGAGCCCAGAGAGAACGAGGGACTCGACTGAGGTCATCCAGCTGGTTTCTGTCTCCCTGGAACTGGGACCACAGCTCAGGTCTCTACACTGTTAAACCACAGCTTTTCCCTCTGCTTCATAGTAATTATATAGGGCTTTGAGTCACACACAGAATTTACCCAGAAACATAGGGGCAGAACTAGAAGAAAGAGTTTGTTGCTTTTATCCAGGGCTGTGGGTCAGCAAGATGAATTAAAGCCTCAGGGAGCTGAAGAAAAACAGAATGATGTGTGTGTGGAGTTGGAATGGTGACCCCTGGGATGACTGTATAGGAGCTGGATGACTGGAGGAAGGGGGAGATGAAGAACAAGTTGAGGTGGAGAACCGGGTGAGGTAGAATGGTAGCTGTAGAAAGATGTAGAGGATGGCTAAGTTTATGGCCTTGGCAAGGCATTGTTGACGTAAGATGGAGACAGTTTCTATCAGTTGCTGGATGGATGGTCCTTAGGGAAAGCAGAGTCTCTCAGGATGATGTCAGGGAGAGGGAGAGATAAAGGCACGTATGGCATGTTACAAAGTTCTCAGGGAATGTGAACTCATAACAAATCCCTGGGAAACAGTGTCTTAGAGGGGCAGATATGTGCCTATTCTAATTTTTCATTTTCATATTTTTCTAGGGAAAACTGAGGCTACTATCAAAAACTTCAGTCCCTACTATAGTCGCCAGTACTCTGTGGCTTTCTGCAATCATGTGCGCAGTGAAGTAGAACAGCAAAGAGATTTAACATCACAGTTTTTGAAGACCAAGGTAACCCATGGATGTTTGGTTGACAATGTCTCCCACTGAACAATGCTTTATAACTCGTAACGTTTCTGAAATAAGCAGTAATTTAAATGGCAGTTAAAAAAAAATCTCTTCTCAAATCATGTCATGGTCAAAAAACTGAAAAAAATCGAACAAACAACTCTGTCTGCCTAGAAGAGTGTATGGTTTCTTGTTGATGGTGTAATCCGTATTAGAAAATTAGTGTGATCCAATTTTATTGTTTTCCCCACATTGATACTTTAATATCAGGAAATCTGATCTGCTATAGTGAAGTTCATTTTTAAGAAAAGTCATCTTTTTAGTGCCTTATATTATGGGCATTTTTGTTTTGGTCATTGATCAAATATGATTTTTTTTTTCAAATCTCCTCATTTATTCTTTCTCATTTGCTCCATGATAATAATTACCCACAACCTCAGCACATATTCATTGACACCTACTATGTGTCAGGCCCTATTCCAAGAATTGGGGATCAAGACAAATTCTGCTTTCCTGTATATATTCAAAAATAGGAGACAGACAGTAAACAAATAAAGAAACATATACCAGGTGGTATCAGGTCATAACAAATGCTCATAGAAAAATGAAGCAGGAGTCTTATTTTAGAGAAAATGATCAGAGAAGGCCTCTATGAAGACGAAATTTGAGCAGGAACTGGAGTGAAATAAGAGTAGGCTGTGCGAGTATCTGCAGGATATGGAACAGTAAGTGCAAAGGCCCTGTAGCAGTCATAAGCACATCAAGAAGACTATGTCCTGTGAACAGCATGAGCAAGGGAGAAAGGGTGATAAATGATTATGGAGTGAAAGGGAAGGACCAGACCATGGAGGAGCTGTAGATCATGATAAGGGTCTTTATTTGTAAATGTGAAGAGAAGTTATTGGAGGATATCAAATATAGAGTAACTTGCAATTTTCAGCGATCTCTCTGGGCTCTCTGTAGTGAATAGACCATGATGAGG
The DNA here is from genome assembly GCF_963455335.1 of Martes martes. NCBI lineage: Eukaryota > Metazoa > Chordata > Mammalia > Carnivora > Mustelidae > Martes > Martes martes. Next base: position 48,048,561 of record NC_137903.1, read on the forward strand.
GATAAGAGGGGAGCTTGTAGACTGGTGAGGAGGACACTGTAGCAATGTAAGAAAAGATCGGTGAAGGCAAGTGGGATTAGGGTGGTGATAGTAGCAATTGTGAGGAAAGGCCCAAGTCAAGATGGACTTGAGATAGAGCTGATGGAACTTGCTGATGGACTGGACAGGACATTATAGAAGAAGAGAGAAAATCAGGGATGATGTCTTGGTTTTTAGCCTGAGCAAATAAGTACAAGGAGTTGCCTTTTACTCGAAGGAAGAGTCAGAGGTGGGTGGGAATCATGAGTTCCCTTTTGGCCACGTAAGTTTGAGATGCATATTTGACATACACCTGTGGGAATATTGAATAGATAATTAGTCGACACTTGGAGACCAAGAAAAGGAGAAGGATCCAACATGATGGATTGGTAGGAAATAGCCTTGCAGGAGGAGAAAAATCAGGAAAGAGGAATGTGCCAAAAGGCAAATAAAGAAGGGCTTCCAAGAAGGAGGGAGATATAAATGGGTCAGACACTGCTCACATGTTAAGTTGACCAATAGGTTTAGCAGCATGGATGTGTAGGGATAACTGAGTGTCATTCGCAAAAAACGGTGAGTCTCACAGTGTAGGGAGCTTGTTAAAAATGCAAAGTTTGGCCCATACCCCCAGAGATTCTGATATAGTAAGTTTAGGGTAAGGCTGCATTTTTAACAAGCCTAACAGTTGATTTGAGTGGCCCAAGTTAAAAAAAAAATGCACATAAAACTATAAAATCAACCTATATGGGTTCAGTCTCAGTTAGAGGGAAGATTGAGATCCTCCCTTACCTGTTAATGAGTCCAGATAGGAAACTGCCTCTTCTTTATCTGTCAGGACAGAATTAATTCAGAAGGCAGTCTAGTTCATCCCTCAGCCAATTCTTAAAAAGATTAGCGTATCTGTCTTCTCCCTATGGTTTATGCAAATTTTACTTGAAGGTGGAGAGATAGGTTTCCAAAAGCCCTTTGATTTTTAAATAAAGGGAAAAGAGATGTAAATTCAGTGACACGTGAAAGACAGGAAGCCCATTCCTGTATTTTGAGATAATACAGGGATTTTACTATGAGAAAGGATGGGAGTTATTCCTCACACAGTTAGCCCAAAGGGAGACCTAACTAAGAAACTGGCAGAGACTTCCCTATAGCACATATATCACCAGGGTTAACGAGGAATCATTCAAGTTTTACTTGAGAAAGGTAGAAAGGAGAAAGGTAGAACTGGAATTTGCTGGCTAGCCTGCTCATTCTCCAACCAGAGGGCAAACAGGGTCTCCTTGAAGAGCACGTAGATGGGGCAAGTGTTTACAGACTGTGTCCCCAGGGCTTTTGGATCTGAAAAGACCACTGACCCTCGAGGCTATACCTGAAGGTATGGTGGATAAGGGAGCAGCCTATTAATTCTCCTGTTTTCAGGCATATTCAAGGTGTTGGGGGTATACAGCCACAACTGACACTTAACTACCTCTTCCAGAGTTTATCATTAAGTGACATGTATGCAAGGGCACAACCTTCTTACTACAATCCCTTCTACCATCTGCTTCTTTTGCAGCACAATGGAGGGAAATGGAAATCACAAACATATCAATAAGACAAATATTTGCATTTGGTCAGAGGGAGCAGGGAGCAGAAGTATGGAGGGAGGTGGGAGAAGCAACAATGTCCCCAGGATCTCAGCACAAGATAGTTTCCTAAAACATTCCTTGAACTCCCGTGGATAGAGTTGGTGACAGCATGCTATGTTATCTTTCGTTGTTATGATGAATGGTATTTACCTTCTTTAAAGCCACCACTGGAGCTTGGAACTGTTCTGTATGAAGCAGAGCTATCACAGTTTGCTGAAGACATAAAGAAATGGAAGGAGCGGTACATCGTGGTTAAAAATGATTTTGCTGTGGAGAGCTATGAGAACAAAGAGGTAAGATGTTTCCTTGTTTGCGCTGGTCCTTACAACATTCTTCAGCATTGGCTGGGTTGATGGACATGCCTTCTCCTTCGAGACTGATTCCTTCAATAAGCACTCACTCATGCAGCTACTTACTTTTGTTAACATGTTTACTGAATGCCTATTATATGCCAAGTGTTAGAGAAGGTTCTGAGCCTCTAACAGCAGGTGAAACAGATGCTTGTAGTCCAATGGGCAAGGCAGACTTGGAACAAGTAATTGCAAGTGAGTGTGAAAATAGGTTACACCAAGTGACCAGTGCAGGAGCCTTTCCTAGGATCATTCAGCTCCAGGGTCTTTTTTTTTTTTTGCTTCAGGGTCTTTCTGTCACGGCCCTGATATGTCTCCCTCTCTGCTCAATGTCTCCATGTCTTGCTACCGGTAAGCCTCCTATGGGACAAGCAGCTGAGGAGTTAATAAGACTATGACTGCATTTGCATGGGTTCCCAGGAAGTCAGGCATTTTAAGACTTTATTCCACTTGTACTTAATGGATTTTTTTTTCATTTAACTTTTTCCTGGTTATCATATGATTTTTCTGTAAAATCATTAGATGACTAATATAAGATGCCTGCAAGCTATGGAGAAAATGAGGTCATGTATAACGTGCCTAGCGCCTGAGAGGACTTCCGGTTTTGTTGGTTCCCACTTCTCTCCCCACGTGGGGAGGTCATTTGGTTCTAGAGGAGAGAACCCTGGGCAGTGAATTGGGAAAATGAAAGTTTAGGTTGGGCCTCAAGTTACGTCAGAGAGTCAGCCTGAATGATCCCACTGGTTCCTTCCAGATCTTGCACTGTGCCCATTTTTGGTCCACATAGATCCTCAAGCTCCCTTTGGAGTGTATAGTTACTGTTTATCAGTTAAAGGTGGTACCAGGTTTAAAACTCTGCTTTCTTGACTCCAAGTTTGAGAGAAGTCAGGGTGACCTCCATGGATACTTTCAATAATACCTCAGATGCCAAAGCTTTAGGAAGAAACTTAAGATTGGCAAGTCAGTGTGTTTCCTTTCCATTTCTGATGGGAAATAGAAGCAAAATACAGTTTGAACTTATTCCACAGGCTACTAGGCAATGTTCAAGTGCTCTCCTGGGTAGTCTTATTCTTTTCAACATTCATTAAGCAAATATCTTCTCTGCTTCTCTATATTAGGACTTTATTCAGCACTTGATTTGCTCTCAGAAGCAAATGATCAATGCACTACATACAATAATGATAATAATAAATCACCTCAGGGGTGCTTGGGTGACTCAGTCAGTTAAGTGTCTCACTTCTGCTCAGATCACGATCCTGGGGTTCTGGGATCAAGTCGCGCGTTGGGCTCCCTCTCCCATGTGTGCTCCCCCCCTCTCTCAAATGAATAAATAAAATATTAAAAAAATAAAAGAAATCACCTCATATTTTATATGGCACATTACAGTGTTCGTTCCAGGAAGCTTGAGAAGAGGCAGTAGAGCATAATGGTTAATATAATGTGCTTTGAATCACACCTTTGCCAGTTACTGGATAGGTGTCCTTGTGTAAGTTATAAATCTCTCTGAGCCTCTGTTTTCTCATCTGTAAAATGGTGACCGTGTTGTTGTAAGGATTAAATAAACAAACATATTGAAGCACTTAGCGTATGGTCAACCACTGGCGGAGCCCAGCGTGGGGCCGTCATGGTGTGATTGCTACTAACTGAGAGGAAACACTCATGGAGCTTGCTCTTGGACTTGTTAAGGTTTTTAGCACATTTGGGGCTACCTGAACTTTTAATTTTGAATCAGGTTTTGGGACTTTTTCCTTCTTCTCTTCATTTTTTTCTAGCTTGCTCCTTCAAGTTGCAATTTATGGACTATCTTGCTTTCTTTGCTTTGCTCATCATTTTTAAGTAAACGTGTTCAGGGGCGCCTGGATGGCTCAGTCGTTAAGCATCTGCCTTTGGCTAGGCTCGTGACCCCAGCGTCCTGGGATCGAGCCCCACATGGGGCTCCCTACTCAGCGGGGAGCCTGCTTCTCCCTCTCCCACCTCCTCTGCTTGTGCTCCCTCTCTCGCTGTGTCTCTCTCTGTCCAAAACAAAATAAAACAAAAACCTTTAAATAAACTTGTTCAGGTTGTTAAGATATGGTCACTGAATTTGGTAAAAGCTATATATTTTTTTTTAAAACTTGGAAGTTTTACAGGAGCATCTGGTGGGGCAACTCAGGGGCACTTCAGTCGGTTAAAAACTTGGGAATTTTATTTTATTTATTTATTTTTTAAAGATTTTATTTATTTATTTGACAGAGATCACAGGTAGGCAGAGAGGCAGGCAGAGAGAGAGGAAGGGAAACAGGCTCCCTGCTGAGCAGAGAGCCCAATACGGGGCTTGATCCCAGGACCCTGGGATCACAACCTGAGCTGAAGGCAGAGGCTTTAACCCACTGAGCCACCCAGGTGTCCCCAAAAATTGGAAATTTAAAAAAATGCTCATGCAGTTTGCCATAATTCCCCGAAGTTTTAATAATATCCTGGTTTTTTTTTTAATTTATAGAAAGGCATTTTTTTATTACACCAAAGAGTTACATATTAAGTACCCATAAATTACCTATTATTTCATTGAGAGTCCAGTTTTGGCAGGTAATTAAGCAGGAAAAAACTGAAATGTTCTCATTCAGGATTCATGCCCTACTTCCTGTACACTTTATGTACAGACCCGGATGTGAACCCCAGATTTTCATCAGCTCACTACCGGGCCATTGATATGTTCTTTGAGCTAGAATTTTCTCATTTATAAAATGGAGGAAGAAACTAATTCTTTTAATTTTTTATTTTTAAATAAACATATAATGTATTATTAGCTCCAGGGGTACAGGTCTGTGAATCGCCAGGTTTACACACTTTACAGCGCTCATCATAGCACATACCCTCCCCAATGTCCATAACCCAATCACCCTCTCCCTACTCCCCTCCCCCCGCCCCCCTCAGTTAGTTTTGTGAGATTAAGAGTCTCTTGTGGTTTGTCTCCCTCCCGAGCCCATCTTGTTCCATTTATTCTTTTCCTACCCCCAAACCCCCAACGTTGCCTCTCCACTTCCTCATATCAGGGAGATCATATGATAGTTGTCTTTCTCCGATTGACTTATTTCGCTAAGCAGAATACCCTCTAGTTCCATCCACGTCATCGCAAACGGCAGGATTTCATTTCTTTTGATGGCTGCATAGTATTCCATTGTGTATATATCCCACATCTTCTTTATCCATTCATCTGTTGATGGACATCTAGGTTCTTTCCGTAGTTTGGCTATTGTGGACATTGCTGCTATAAACATTCGGGTGCACGTGCCCCTTTGGATCACTACGTTTGTATCTTCAGGGTAAAAATACCCAGTAGTGCAATTGCTGGGTCATAGGGTAGCTCTATTTGCAACTTTTTGAGGAATCTCCATGCTGTTTTCCAGAGTTGTTGCACCAGCTTGCATTCCCACCAACAGTGTAGGAGGGTTCCCCTTTCTCTGCATCCTCGCCAGCATCTGTCATTTCCTCACTTGTTAATCTTAGCCATTCTGACTGGTGAGAGATGGTATCTCATTGTGGTTTTGATTTGTATTTGCCTGATGCCGAGTGATGTGGAGCATTTTTTCACGTGTCTGTTGGCCATCTGGATGTCTTCTTTGCAGAAATGTCTGTTCATGTCCTCTGCTCATTTCTTGATTGGATTATTTGTTCTTTGGGTGTTGAGTTTGCTAAACTGGAAGAAACTAATTCTTAGTGCTGTTTTGAGTATTAAATAACATAATGTTTATAAAAGTCCAGATTGGGGCCTGTTAGAACAAATAATGCAATTCAGTCTTAAGGCCAGTCTGAGCTGAACTGCTCCTAGGCATTCTCAAAGTCACAACTCTAGATTCTTCTCGGTTGTGCCCTCGGTCCCTGATGTGCCTATGAAGTTGAGTAGTGCTTCTTACAAATGGGAAATGACCGGGGCACCTGGGCACCTTGGTTGGTTGAGCATCTGCCTTCGGCTCAGGTCATGTTCCCAGGGTCCCCCCACCAGGCTCCCTGCTCCACGGGGAGTCTGCTTCTCCCTTTCCCTCTGCTCTGCCCCCCTCCATACTCTCTCTCAGATAAATAAATAAGATCTTTAAAAATAAATTTAAAAAGAGAAGAATTTGTTTTGTTTGGGACTCCTCACTTACCATCTTATTGATGGTAAGCGACCAAGGTGCCCCTCTCTGCCCCTCTTCTACATTTCCCAATTTGTTCTGATGTCATGATGTTGCATTTCCATCCCAGATCATTTTACTGCAAAACAGTGTCACGTGGTGTCATGTCTTATCATGGCAACACTTTTCTGTTTTGGGTGAAAATCCATGGCAACCATCATTGCAATTATATGTCCCCCATGTCATTTGTCATCGGTGCCCAAGCCTTTTGTGCAGTAAGTGTCTGTATGTGTCATCACCCTTGTGGTTATGTGAATGATTCAGGTGCTAGCGTCTGAAATGGTAGGTGTGGTGCAGGATTTCTGGAAGTTACTGAGGTGATGTTTTCCCCACTACAGAAACATACCTAGAGTGAATTTCTTGAGATTAAGGACTCTGATTTACCATGTTGCGACCATCACTAAAGTACCTTGCAAGTCACAGGTACACAAAACATACTTTTTAAATATGTGGCTCTTCTTCAGAGACATAGTGTAGGAATTGTTATCTCTGAGTGTGTGTGCCTGTGTCTCCTTCTGATATTCCTGGTATTTTCCAAAAATCCAAATGGGGAAAAAAAAAATCACCTATTTATGCCTTTTTCTCCCCAGGCCTATCAGAAAGGAGCGACTCCTAAAAGCCGAATTCTTCCAGCTGGGGGCAAGGTGTTAACCTCAGAAGATGAATATAATTTGTTATCTGATCGGTTCTTCCCAGACCCTATTGGTGAGTCACTGAGCATTCTTTCTCGAGGCAAAATTCCTACCCTGGCTTTGTCTTGCTGGAGGAGTGGTTCTCAGTGGGGGAAGGGATTTCACTCTGCGGGGATATTTGGCAGAGTCTGGAGACAATTTTGGTCGTTATGTCTTTTTTTTTTTTTTTAAGATTTTATTTATTTATTTGACAGACAGAGATCACAAGTAGGCAGAGAGGCAGGCAGAGAGAGAGGAGGAAGCAGGCTCCCCACTGAGCAGAGAGCCCCATGCGGGGCTCAATCCCAGGACCCTGAGATCATGACCAGAGCTGAAGGCAGAGGCTTAACCCACTGAGCCACCCAGGTGCCCCATGGTCGTTACATCTTGGGAGGCTGGTGCTATAAGCATTTAGTGGGTAGAGGGCAGCAGGCTCTCCTGCATAGGACAGCCCCTGACAACGAAGTATCTGTCAGAAGACGTTCACTGTCGAATAGTTGCTGAGGTTGAGAAACTCTGGGCTAGCCACTTGTTCTTTGTAGACAAATGGAAGATGCAAGTTCTCTAATTTGGGTAAACGTTTTACCACTTCTGCTATTGTAAATCACATTCAGTAATACACAAGTCAGGTACAAGTCCGGTTCTAGCCCGTGGAAAATGTACCATTCAGTTGTCAGACAGCCTGACTTTAATCACATCGCGTGGGGCAGAAACAAATAGGTAGGGCCCTATTTCTGTGAAGTACGCAATCCCACCTTTAAGCAAGCAGGTCCAGACCTGTTAGGGAATATTATTTTTATAATTTTAGGATGATATGCAATAAAGTATCCTGAACTGACAAAATGCTTTAAACAAGCATTACAGTCGCTCATAACTCCTGTATAAAAATAGCATTGCATTAATCTGGAAGTAATAACTGGAAGTAATAACTGCTGTCATGGAAAGAGTATTGAACTATAAATTTAGAAGCTGGATTTTTATCTAGTTCTGCAACACTTATCAGTGTTTTCCCCAGCCAGTGTTGAGCTTCTCCGCTTTCTGATTCTCCCATTCCAGGCCCTTGAACTTAAAAACGTAGAAAGAGGTCTTTCCAGCTCTAACATTCTCGGATTCTCATTTATTCCACTTTTTGCACGTAGAGAAAGGGATGGATGATATAGAGACCAAATAGCGCGTTTCATAGAGATTCATGAACTGTGGATAATAACTCCATCTGGCTTTGTGTAAATCATACCACACAGTAATTACTTGGTTTCTTGAAGAGCGCCCTGGTTCTTATTAATGGGCATAATCATATCATTAGAATTTATGGAGAAAAATATAATCATTCTATCAATTGTCATTTTGGTGTAGAATGCTTAGCATAGTGTTTTTAATAGGACTATTATAGGATTAGTACATGGGCCATAAACCTAGATTAACAAACTATTACTAAGTAATTCAGGCTAAAACAATACTTTATGTGCTCTATACATATTATTATATTTTCTTTCAACATCTACTTGTATGTCATCTTGGCTCTGGAGCTGCTGCTAGAAATGGGAATGCCAACTTGATGACTCTCGGGAATTTCTCCAGTAGAACTTTTCAACGCAATCCATCAGAACGGACAATACATTTATTGATTTATTGGTGAAATCATATCAGAGGGCATGAATAGGAGTAAACAACACTAGGCCTGTGTGACTAAAGCCATTTGACCCAAGGCTTCGGATTGGGGTATTTCAAGGATTTTTTTTTTTTTAATTGTATGGCGTGGCCATCTGAATTTTAAAAATAGAATATTCTACAGTAGATCATTTGTGGTATCTTTGGTACTCAACTCAGAAAAAATGCAGATTGATGGCATCTGGAAAATTGTTGTAAAATGTTAAATGAGAGATAACTAGAGGCTAAGAAGAGTGAATTTTATGGGACGTGAAGCTTTTAAAGAGTCAGTGCTGCTTTTGAGTTGTTTGCACAAAACTGTGACATCTTAGGAAGGGCGAGGGGAATTGTACCATAAAACCATGTTGATCAGGAAGATACACCGTGTGATCCTAATTCAACAGGAAAGCATAAAGACACAATAAAGATAGACGGCATTAACCTCACTTGAGAAAAAGCACTAGAGGTTATGAATAAATATTTCTTTACACAGTATTCTACTAAGAGGATGTAGCAAAAATGCCTTCATATTTTGCTGAAGTGATTCACGTATGTGACATTCCGTTAGTTAGAATCTAGTTTGCTGCAAACAACAAAAGACTCAAATATGTAAGGCTTTATTTCTTGCTAAAGATATTTTGGGTATATTAAGTCCAGGGCTGGTATGGCAGTTCCGTAAATGACAGGGACTCTTTCTGCCTTGTCTCTCTGTAGCTCTAGGCTGTGGCCCTTACTGATACAGTCTAAGGGGGCTGTTGGAGCGTCAGGGATGTTTTTCTTGTTCCAGAAAGCAGGCAGGAGAAAAGAGAAGGAGGTGGAGCCTTCCCTCTCTGTAAGGATCCTTCCAGGAAGTTTCATGGCCATTTCAGTTTCTGTCCCATTCACCTGAACTTAGTGGCTGGGGCCTACCAAATTGCAATGGAAGCTGGAAATGTAGTCTTTATCTTTTTTTTTTTTTTTAAGATTTTATTTTTTTATTTGACAGAGAGAGAGAGAGAGAGAGAGATCACAAGTAGGCAGAGAGGCAGGCAGGGGTGGGGGTGGTGGGGGGTGGCAAGCAGGTTCCCCACTGAGTGGAGACCCCTCCCATGTGGGGCTCCATCCCAGGACCCTGAGACCATGACCTGAGCCGAAGGCAGAGGCCTCAACCCACTGAGCCACCCAGGTGCCCCTGGAAATGTAGTCTTTATCTTACACAGTCACTTTCTCAACTGAAAATTAGGGATTTTATAACCAAGAAAGAAGGGGAAAACACATAAGGCTATAGTTTTGGAATGTTGGTGAGGTCCGGAGCCAAAGACCAAGAAAGAATTCTAGAGACCTGTTTGGTGCAACAAGGCGATTTTATTAAAGCCTGGGGGTGGCCCTGTGGGCAGAAAGAGCTGCTGCACTGGGGTTTTGAGGAATGGCTGATGATATACTTGGGAGTTGGGGGACTTTAAGGACAAGGGGAGGTGTCTGAAAGGACTTTCATATGCTAAAGAAGACGGCAGGATATTGGAGGCTTGTTTTTCCTTCTAGTAGTAAGGCATTAACCTTAAGACAGTTGGGAGCTTCCTGAAGGAATGTTATGCTCTGCCTGTCTCAGATCCTTGTCCTAGGGCTGCAGGTCATAAAGAAATTTAATTTTGTTCACGTTCCCTTCTGCCTCAGTTTCCCACATCACTCATGGAAGAGAGGGTGATGTTAGGGTGAGTTATGGGTCTCTGAAGTTTGGCTATTGATAAGAATGCTTTTTCCTGGGGCACCTGGGGGGCTCAGGGGTTAAAGCCTCTGCCTTTCGCTCAGGTCATGATCTCAGGGTCCTGGGATGGAGCCCTGTGTCGGGCTCTCTGCTCAGCGGGGAGCCTGCTTCCCTCTTACTCTCTGCCTGCCTCTCTGCCTACTTGTGATCTTTGTCTGTCAAATAAATAAATTTTTTAAAACATTTAAAAAAGAAGAATGCTTTTTTCTTGTAAATCACTAAGATCTTGGTAACTGATGGAGACCATGTCCTTGCAGGACTGTGATCTCTGTCAGTTAACCGTCTGTTTTTCCTTTCCCTTGCCGGGACTGCTTGAGGAATGTCACACATGTCCCATCTGGGACCTGGGGGCGGTGTGGGGGGGTGGGGGGCAGTTTGCTTTGTCCTCAGCTTGCTTTCTGCTTCCTCATCAGACAATGTGTTACAACTACAGGTTTGTGCTACTGAATTTAATTATCAGTTCTTTCATTTGTTCATTCGTACATGATTCATTCTTATATTATGTGCCAAGTAGTTTGTGAGGTACTGGTGTGCCCAAGTTTGTGCTTCTAGAGAATTCTACTTTGTTCCCTTCAGATTTCAGGACATTGAACCAGAGTCCCCATAAATGCCCCTGGAAATCTATTTTTTATTTACCCAATCTTGATGTATTGATTTGCCAAGAGCAAGACTCTGTTCTGGAGTCCCCCATGTGGCTCTGATTCATTGTTAGGTATGCCTGGTGCTTTCAGTGGCCTCTCAGAGGGCCCTTTGGTCCTTCCCTTCCTTGAGGTTGGTGCCCATTTTATGTAGGTCGAGAGTGTCAGCTAATAAGCTGGGGGTTGTTTAACCAAGAGTAATATCACATAACTGCAATGCATGGAAGGGAGTAAAATTTAGGCAGGGATCTGAATAGTAGCATGGTTTAATATGAGTTTCTTAGAATCGATTTTGAGTAAGTGGTAAAAATCCATCGTTTAAAGCTTCTAAGATTTTCTAGGACAACATAGCATGTTTAATCAACAAACTGTAGTTGAATATCCCCTCGGTTCCACGGCTTTGCTAAGGGCTAAGCGTCCAAAGGTACGTAAGGTGTGGTTTCCATCCTCTTAGAGTTCCAGGGCACTGGTACTGCTTCCCGGGGTGGGGAACTGTATGAAAACCAGTGGGGGAGCTCCTGTCACTCTGTGCCCTCCACCCTGCGTGTCAGTGACAGACATGAAAACAGAACTGTACAATATTTAGTAAGAACAAGGTAGGGAGCACTCAACCCTCAACCCTGCGTCTCTAGGGGCGCGGGGAGGTGCCCACAGAGGCACCCAGAAGAGCAGCTTTTGAACTGACTTTTTTTTTAATTTTTAAAAAAATTATTATTATTTTTTGAACCGACTTTTGAAGGATGAATGAGAATCTTCTAGGAGAAGGCATTGTGGAAAGGGTCGAGGGAAAGGAAATAGGACCTGCAGAAACAACATTCCATATCACGGAATGGGGGACCGCGCCAAAGGAGAGCAGAGACTGGTCAAAATGGAGTGAAACCAGGACAGAGCAGGGCGAACACCAACACTTCACAGGGGGATGGAGAGAAGGGGCAGAGGGAACCAATAAAGCGGACCAGTTTTTAAAAATCACGAGGGACACCGGGGGAGAGGTGATCCTTGCGCAGGGACTGTGCTAATCTTCTCTGTATCGTTCCAGTTTTAGTATATGTGCTACTGAGGCAAGCACTGGGAGAGAGGTGATCCTGCAAGTCAAGGGGAGAGAATGTGTTTGAAAGAAGGGACAGATAGCAGCAACAGATACTTCAGATGAGGTTAAAAGTCTTAGATCATGAGGAAAAATACAAAGGCTTAGGTAATGAGGAAGAAGCCACAGGTTGGCAGTTGGGACAACGTCAGTGACCTCAGCCATGGGGTTTTGGGACTGGTGGGGCAGGAACCAGACTGAGGCAGGAAGAAGCAAGTGTTGGGTTGGCAGCGACGGGGAGGAGCCAGGGAGCACAGGGCAGAGGGCAGCCTGTGGGGAAGGCGGAAGGGGAGCCTGTGGGGACTGGAGGGTGAGTGACGGTGCAGGCCCGTGAGCCTGAAGAGGGCCAGCGGGGACACCCAGACTCTGTCTGCGGATCCTTGATATGAGGAAGTTGAGAAAGACGATGTCTGGTGGCCTTGGCTGTCCCTGTCAGGGAGGGGGTGAGGCCACTGGCTAGAATGAGACAGTTGCCTGTGCAGGGAGCGAGAAGAGCCTGAACGGCCATCTCCCGCCATCTTGGGAAGACATCTCATACCACCTTCTGTCCCACGGCCTGCCCCAAAGAGCTTCCTTCAGGACCCAAAATAAGTATTTTAAATAAAAGACACACGTTTTAAAATGTCTTTGTGTTGGGGCGCCTGGGTGGCTCAGATGGTTAAGCATCTGCCTTCGGCTCAGGTCATGATCCCAGGGTCCTGGGATTGAACCCCATGTCAGTCTCCCTGTTCGGCAAGGTGTCTGCTTCTGCCTGCAGCTCTACCTGCTTGTACACTCTCCTCTCTCTCTGTTAAATTAAGAAATTAAATTAAAAATTTAAAAAAATGGGCGCCTGGGTGGCTCAGTGGGTTAAAGCCTCTGCCTTCGGCTCAGGTCATGATCTCAGGGTCCTAGGATCGAGCCCCCCATCGGGGTCTCTGCCCAGCAGGAAGCCTGCTTCCTCCTCCTCTCTCTCCACCTGCATCTCTGCCTATTTGTGATCTCTCTCTGTCAAATAAATAAATAAAATCTTTAAAAATATATATAAATAAATAAATAAAAATAAAAAAAAATGTCTTTGTGTTTTCCACATTGCCTCAGCCTCCAGTGAGAAGGACAACGCCCAGCCCTTCGTGGTCTTGCCCAAGGAATTCCCGGTGTACCTGTGGCAGCCGTTCCTCAGACACGGCTACTTCTGCTTCCACGAGGCCGTGGACCAGAAGAAGTTCAGCGCTGTCCTCAGTGACTGCATCAGACATCTGAATCACGGTAGGACACGGTGCCCTCCCATCCCCCACGGGGCTGCTTTGGCTCAGGGGGCCTGGTCAGTCGCCTCAAGGACAGTTCCTAGAGAGTGCTGCCCCCCGGAAGGAGGGGAAGTCGAGTGAAGCCGGAGTCTGTACATGGGAGCACGGTCACTTTGCTGGTTGGTTAGTTAGCTCTGGGAAGCCTCCATGAAACAGAATGTGGGGCATTACCCCATGGCACGTGTGAGCCACACTCGTGCATATGATTTTGTGTATAATTCATCCTCTTCCTTTTTCTTCATGTTCCTCACTGAAATGACAGCAAGAATGTGCCAGCTGTCCCTGGAGAATTTAGTCCTTACGGCATTTCTTGTTTTTTTCCTTATCTTTATTTCTAAATAACCTGTGCAAAACTTTATGGTACCTGCAATCACGGGGCGAACGTCTTGAACACTGATTTTTGGGGGACTCCCCCCTCGGATATCTAATTCACTGGCTTTCTGGTGGAGCCCCGGTTTTGCTTTTCTAGCAAGCTGCCCGAGTGATGCAGAGCTTGCTGGTCCCGGGCCACACCTGGAGTGATGTTGCTTCACTTGGCCTCTAGGCACGGACTTAAGTACCATCACATCTATAACGGAAAAGACTTTTCCTTGCAATATGGGATGTTTTGATGCATTGTTGGGAATGCTGGTTTTTCTGGAATCCACAAAGTCTTCGGTTACAGATGATTAAGCTCTTTGTTCTTTGGCAGCTGGAAAGGCAGTCGTTAGATATCACTGAAGGCTTACTCTGTGCCAGCCTCGGTGGGTACTAGGAACAGAGGAATGAACCAGGCAAAATCCCTGTCTCTGGGTCTGTATTCAAATAGGCACGAGGGACAACACAAGATAACCTGATAGTTCTCAAACGTAATGTGTCTTGGGGTAACTCAAAGCGACTGTGTGGTGAAGAATGGAGTTCAGGGGCACCTAGGTGGCCCAGTGGGTTAAAGCCTCTGCCTTCGGCTCAGGTCATGATCTCAGGGTCCTGGGATTGAGGCCCGCATCGGGCTCTCTGCTCACTGGGGAGCCTGCTTCCCTTCCTCTCTTTCTGCCTACTTGTGATCTCTGTCTGTCAAATAAATAAATAAAAATCTAAAAAAAAAAAAATGGAGTTCAGTATTTTAGGTTTGTCAGAGGAGACCTCTTTGAACAGGTGACGTGTGAGGTGAGTCACCTTCCCCATCGGTGCCCTTTTTTTTTTCCCAATAAGGCTAATGTCATTGTATCTTTAAAGTTCTGAGGTTTCCCTGAGGTTGTCAGTCCCAAAGAGCAGGAGTCACTGAATGATGTGTGTTGGTCTGTTCTTGATTTCAACTTGTGTATTGATAGGAAGCTAATCGGAAAATATACCGTCACTCTATTTTGCTATAGCAACTCTGAGTAACGTGGGTCATACTATTGGCTCATAACTAGTCAGGGACTTTATAAAAACGACACCCTTATTAATATCTTGCCTTGTGGTTTGGATGTTCCAGAGACAAAGAATTGCCCAGCATTGTCTGTTCCGTCTAGCTCACTTTTCAACACACTTACACCTCTGTGTGCAGGGCCTGGGTCTAGTATGAACATGCCGTTGGCACTAAACACAAGAACCATGAAGTTTCCCTAAGCGGAGAATGTTCTCTGCCTAGCCAGATGGGACTTGCTTCATTCCCCTTCCATGTACATAATAGGAAATTCCCTGAGGAATTTCTGGATGTTACGTAGCCTGCATTCAGATTCCATTTATGGAAGATTTCAGTCCATTCAAAATCTCACTCCGCTCTCCAGTGTTATCAAAAGCACCAAGATAATGAGGTCTGGTCATGTTGCTTTCATTTTCCGTCACATTCCTCTGTCCAGAAACCACTTTTCCTCACCGTGGCTTTATGCCGACTTGATGGGATATGGCATAACTTCCAGTAGCTCTAGGCAGAGCCAGAGACCATCAAAACATTGTAAAGAACAGTCCTTAGTCCTTCCCTTCCCGCCTGTCTTTCTGAGTGTGTGTGTGTGTTTCAAAGATTTAATTTATTTATTTGACAGACAGAGATCACAAGTAGGCAGAAAGGCAGGGAGAGAGAGAGGAAGGGAAGCAGGCTCCCCGCTGAGCAGAGAGCCCGATGCGGGGCTCGATCCCAGGACCCTGGGATCATGACCTGAGTCAAAGGACCCACTGAGCCACCCAGGTGCCCCTCTTTCTGTGTTTTTGACTGCACAATGCACTACTCCCCCATCTCCCCCCAATCCCTAGTCGTCACTGACTCACTTCTGTTGTTTCTATCTCTAATCGGTATTCATTGTATGATCTTGAGTAAACCCATAAGCGAACCATGATTATTTTTTTCCATAATTACCAGAAGAGTCTAGAACCTGATGTAAAATTAGTGTCGGCCCACTCTTGCGGATTAACTGGCCCTCAAGCCACACCACACTTCTGTTGAGAACCAGCATATTCCAGCAGCTGATGCCGGGTCGCTGCGGATCGTGTCTGCTCACAAGGCCTTGGGGCTCTTCTGGTCTATTCAGGTTTACTGAGATGTAATTGTATCAGTTGAAGCTGTGTCGCATGCTAATTTGATGTATGTATATATAGCATACAATGTTCACCACAATAAGTTTAGTTACTGTCCATCACCTGGCAGAATTACAGTATTTTTTTCCCTTGATGAGAACCTTCAAGATTGATTCTCTTAGTGACTTGCAAATATGCAATACAGTATTGTTAACCGTATTGACCATGTTGTACATGACGTCCCAGAATTTATTTATTTTATGACTGGAAGCTTATACCTTTGACCACCTTCACCCCACATCCCCGCTCCCCACCTCCTGCCTCTGGCAGCCACCAATCGGATCCCTGTTTCTATGACTTGGAGGTTTTTAGGTTTTTGGGTTTTGTTTTGTTTTTTTTTTTTTTTTTTGGATTCCAAATGTAAGTGAGATCATACAGTATTTGTCTTTCTCTGGCATGTTTTACTTAACGTGAGGCCCCCCAAGGAATCTTTGAGGGAAGATCATTTCCTTGCCTTTGTGGTAAGTTCCACCAAGGATGTCTGTCACTGGGGGTTCCTAGGAGACCTCTCTTCGTGCTCAAATCTCGCCATAACCCGGCCCACTTGCCCAGAACTTCTGGGTTCAAATTGGTGCAGGTACAGGTATGCTGGTCCATTCATTCTGAATCCAGAACCACGTCTATTCCTCCTTACTGGGTGCCTGTGTTTCCTATTTAACCCCAACAAAGGGCCTGATTGCACTCTGGTCTTGGACTATAAGGCTATGTCCTAGGGCAGGTTAAGGCAAGTGGAGAGCTCTCTGCTCCTTCTTTCTTCAAGAGAGGGAGCTGGTTCTGGGCACCTCAAAGATTACTTACACTCCTAAGGTACATAAAGGTGTGTGTGTGTGTGTTGCTTTGTTTTGTTTTTGGCACCTCTTCTTTGAGCGGGCATAAAAAAATTCCACAATTATTCTTTAGTAGAACATCTTACTCCAAAACACTGGACTAAATGTCAAGCCCATTACACGATATGTGCCGGCAGCAACTGCTGTCCTCTGTTCTTTTGGAATCACACAACAATCCCTTGTCCCCAGTGAGGCAAGGCCAGGGTTCTAAATGTCCAGTGCTGTAAAATGGGAGTTATATAATGCCAAGGTATTTCAAGATAGTCCTGTTGTCCAAAACTCATTCTTGTTCCTTAGAATTTTAGTTTGCAAAATCTGGTCATTGTAGTCACAGTGAAAGGATAGCTGAAACTCTTAACAAATACAGAGTTGTACATAGGGAACATGGAAGAATGATCGTTATCGACAGGAGTCTGTCTTTTCAGCTCAGGGTAATCATTCCTTGGCATAGGAATTTGCAGGATGGGGAGAAAGGGTTTCTGGCAGGAAGAATAGGATATGTGGGGGCCAGGAAGAGAGTCAGAGCTTTGGACCATTAGGGAAACTGAAAGAATTTTGTGTGGCTGGTGCTCAGAGAGGAGAGAGGAGCCAAGTGGGGATGGAGAGATGGGCAGGATCCAGGCTCTAACGGGCTTTGCAATGGATATTAAGGGATTTGCACTTTATTCTAACAGCGACAGGAAACTATTAAAAGGTTTTAAGCAGATAAGTGACTCAGTCCTATATTTGTTTTAGAAAGGTCACACTGGCTGCTGGGTGGGCAGGGGATGGGAGAGTAACATGTTTGGATGTCAGGAGGCCACTTGGGAAGCCGTGGCAGGCACCACGAGGTGGGAGCCTGCACCAGAGAGCGGATAATGGAGATGGTGAGAGGTGGCTGGATAAGAGACATATCCAGGAAGTAGAATGAACAGAACTCGAGGTTAGGTAGTGTGGAGAGTGAGGCAACAGGAGGATTCCCGGCTGCTGCCATTGTCTGAGCGTGTTGAGGAGCAGGTGCCAAGACAACGGGTCAGTGTCGTAGATGTTGAGTTGGAGAAGTCCATGAACACCCAGGGGAGGAAGCCTCATAGACAGACGTCGAGGCCAGGGCTGGAGACAGGAGGACCCTCTGGAGGGGAGACCCAAAGGGGAAGTGAGCAGCCTGGAGCCGTCATTAAGCTGTGGCTGGCTTCGTAGGAAGGCTGGAAGGCTGTCGTTTGCAAGCCCTTCAAAGGCAAATTGTCTTTTTTCCTATGGATCCCCATTCCCAGCAGTTGTCCAAGGGCCTGGGGCCAGGTAAAGGCTCTATAAATCTCTCTATCCTCCATCCTTGGGTCGTTACAAATACACTCATGTGTGAAAAAGCTCAGAACACGTATGTTGGTGCAGCTTAAAGATGTTTGTATATAAAACCTGCAAACATCGAAGGAAAATGGGTCGGCGCTTTTACGTTAGGTAAGAGCTGACTTGTTCACTCACTGCACACTGTGATTTTACTACTGGACCTTGAGGCAGCGTGCTCCTCGGGAATATAAAACCTTGGTGAAATTCAGTGACGGCTAGGCTCTCTGACTCACCCTTTTCGTACAGGTACTTCTTTCATAGCCGGTGTCTCTTCTGTGTTTTCTTTCAAGTTCTCTGTTACCAACCTGCTTCGGGACTCATATAAAAAAACATTCCCAGAGGCTTTTCGTTGATGTTATTTCTTCCAATTACTGCCACCTCCTTCTGCACGTAACAGATAAATCATCCGCAAGCAGAGTTTTTTATTAAAATCCTTCAGTGGGGGGCGCCTGGGTGGCTCAGTGGGTTAAAGCCTCTGCCTTCGGCTCAGTTCATGATCCCAGGGTCCTGGGATTGAGCCCCGCATCGGGCTCTCTGCTCGGCAGGGTGCCTGCTTCCCCCCCTCTCTCTCTGCCTGCCTCTCTGCCTGCTTGTGATCTCTCTGTCAAATAAATAAATAAAATCTTTAAAAAAATAAAATAAAATAAAATCCTTCAGTGGCACCGCTGTCATCACAAAGATGAAACATCTCATTCCAAGGAGACTGGCAGTGCCTGATTTGCTGTGTTCTCAAGCACCAGCCTCCTTTCTCCCCATCTTGCTGTCTTACACCTCCTGCCTTCTTTGAATAGGAGTGTTTTCACCTATTCAAATTCTCTCTTGCTCCTTTAAGAACCAGCTTCAGTCTGGCCCCTGCCGAGAAGACCCCAGGGTTAACCTCCCGAGCACCTGTTACCTGTCCCACTGATTGGAAACTCTCCACAGTCTGCCTTACATTATTCATTTTCATGTCTACCCCATCCGATTTCTCTTCCTTTATTTCAAGTCCCTCAAGGGAAATCATACGTCACACTTTGTGTCCCCCTGTAGCGCTCAGACAAGTCTCTTGTGTTTCATAAAATGGCTCAAGGACCTCCGTGAATTCGTAACTTAACTGCTAAAGGAAAGCTATTTCAGAATTGGAAGTGCAGTTTGAGAGACGACGATTGTTTAAGTGTGGCCTGGCCTACTTCATAAACACACTGGCATGAATGAGTAAGGAGATTTGTCAAGACAGAGCCTAAAGGATTTGAGGAACAAAAGTGTCGGAAGAAGGTGGAGTGCCGGCCACGTTGTGTTGGACGGGCCTGTGCTACCCTGAAGGACAGCCAGGACTGCCACTGAGCAAATGCCATATCCCCATCATCACGAACACTAGGGAGAGGGACAGTAAAATATCTGGGAGGCATGAGGACACCTGGGTCAAAAAGGTAGAACAAAAGGAGAGCCCAGAGGATGCTGGAGAGAAAAAAAAAATTACGTAAAGGCGCTCTGCAGACCTCCGTTTCGAGTTGGGCTGCTCAGTCACTTACGACAATGATGGCATCCAAGGGCGCCCGTGATGGAGTGAGTCAAGCTTAATGTGAAGCTGTCACAGTGATTAAACTTTAGAATTGGCTGCTGTCAGGGCTGTATGCTTTGAGCTCTTCTCCCAGAAATCCCACGTCAAATCAAACGCCTTCATTAGATTTGGTTTTGACACTTACACATTTTAGGTGTTCAATAAATGCTGCCAAATTAAACTGAATTTTAAAACAGAAAAGGATCTTCTGATTCAAGCAGCTACAGCAAACCTTTTATGGTGTGTGTATCTTTGAACGTGATGTGTTATGCTCTCCGGTGCTCACCGGTAGATCTCAGATCTGTTTTCACTACCTTTTACTTGGAGCCGTATCTCCTCAGCCCATCATCACCTGTGAAACACGTTCACGACTTGAAGGACTCGGTGTTCTGATGTGAGGATCAATCCAGTTTAACTGGAAATATACAATGTGTTTTATGTTATTATAACGGAAACACAGACTTATGAATTTGTGGCACGTGCTTATATTTATAGACACACCAGTCTATGAGTCAGAAAATTCTAACTATGCTTGGGCTCTTTTGGATGCTTTATTACAAAAGAATGTTCCACTAGACATACATAAATAAAAGTACAGTTTCTATAAACATCTCTTGGCATGCTTTTACTTCTAAAAGGCATTCTGCAACCTACCTTTGTTGCAATGCTCGAAAACCTCCATGCACTGTAAGGAAAAATGCTTGCCAAATTCTTGTTTAATCAGTCACGAGATACCAGTTTCCAGTTTTCATAGGACTGTCCCAAACAAAATTCTTTACAAAATTGTGTCTGCTTGGAGACTACATTCTCCTTGATTTTTAGTGTGTGCTCTTTGCCTCACACAGTTAATGCTCTACAAGTTGTAAACATTTCTCTCTGTCCCTCTGTGAATATGCCTTTTTCTCTTAAGGAGTTATCTCTTCCCCCTTTCTGATCTTTGCTTACTGTTCATAAAAAGTTAACTTTGGAAGGGACCATTAGTGGTCACCTGTTCCAACCTCTCAGGGTTCATTTATGATAAAGGCTCAAATAGTAACTCACGTGCCCAAGGTCATAGCTGGCTAGCAGTAGAGGACTAGTTGTCCTGACACCTAGTCCTTGTAATTTGTCATCTGTCAGCATTACTTTTTAGAAGACTCATCTCTTGGTCACTTAAAACACAATACTATTAAGTCAGACTACTTTTATGATACATTTGCATGACCCAAAGTGAAGAAAACTCAGTGCTCTTCACTGAAGGTCATCTGAGACCTGGATTATGTCTGGTTTCTTGATAAGCTATACTATCTTGAATTTAGCTTGGCATTTTGCCCACCTGCTAAACATGACTGTATCTTTTAGTCTAGCTACGCTCTGAAGATAAAATATTTGGTAATGTAGCTTGTTTACGGTAAAATGAAAGCTGCATATGGTTTAAATACAGTTGAAATAAAAACTGATTTGTAAAGGAAAATTATGCTGCTTGTGAGGACTTGCGATGGAATAGTCTAAAAATAATAGATCTAAAATTAGCCAGACGGAGAAAGACAAATACCACATGGCATCACTTACATGTGAAATCTGGGAAAAAAAAAAAAAAAAAAAAAAAAAAAAGGTCAAACTCACAGGAACAGTAGAAGAGTAGTTGCCAGGGCTGGGGACCAGGGAAATAGGGAGAAGTTGGTAGAAGTGTACAGACTTTCAGCTGTCAGATGAATAAGGTCTGAGGCTCTAATGTAAAACATGGTGACTATGGTTGACAGCACTGTATCGTATCATTGAAATTTACTAAAGAAAGTAGAATTTTAAGTGTTCTAATCTACCCCTGCCTACCAAAGAGAAATACATGAAGTGAGAGATGTGTTAATTAACTAGATGGGGGAATCTTTTCATTGTGTATGTAATCATTACTTATATATGATTTCATTATAAATATATGATCACCAAGATGTACGTTTTACATGTCTTATAATTTTTTATGTCAGTTGTACCTGAAGAAAGCTGAAGTGAAGAGCCAAAGTAATAGATCTAAACAGGTTTTATTCGTATTATTTATACTTACTTAAGTATAAATTAAATAATTAAATTTAATTTTAATGATAATTTTAATAATTAATAATATTTAAAATGATTTAATAATTAATTAAATAATTAAATGATTAAATGATTAAATTACTCAACACTCTCAAAATGGTCTAAGAGTTGATACTGAAAGAATGAGTCTACATCAGAGACTAGAATCAATAGAAGTTTTCTCTCAGTCATTCAGCATTTACCACCACAGAGTACCTACAAATGTAGCCTTCTGTTCACTTGTTGCCTAAAGCTTTGTGGCCATGAAACTACTGTTGAATACTTCTTTTGGGCCTGTCCAGCACATGTTATCACTTCAGTGAAACCACTGATCCTTGCCCCCCAGCCCCTTCCTACTTCCAGTGAACCAAGTAGTTACTTAGGGATAGAGGTCTAAAAGTTAGGTTCTTGTGGTAGTTAATGGTGACAACTTGGAACAATAATAAAAAAGATTGAACAAGCAGAGAGTTGAAATCAATTCAAGCCAAGTTTTTGTCTGTGTTATTTTGATTCGGTAAATTCCAAAATTACCAGACAGTTTTTGATGTTATTATGACCGACTTTGACGACAGCTTGACTAACTTTCATGGTTTTTGTTTGTGTGTTTGTTTTCTTAGTTGTGGATGGAATATGGCAAGGTTGAAATGATACAATAAATGAGATGGCTGCTTTAATATGTGATTGTGTAGTCAATGTTATGAAAGAACTCCATTGGACATATGTTCCTAGATTTCTTTTAAAAAATCAACATTCAGGAGGGCTTGGGAAAAAGGCTCACCTCTTATCATGGAATGGGGAGCCTCCACCCTCCTTCCCACACTGTGAACAAATTTAGAACATATAAGATGTAAGAGAACCATGCTGGGAGCTGTCTGTTGTTCATTCCATTCCTTGTTTTGAGTTTTTAAAAATTAAATACCGAGTAGCTATAAAAGAATGCTTATGAAGTATGTAGAAGTTTTAAAGTACGTTACTATCACCAAGTTATTTCTTATGTGTCCGTCTCTCATTCTATTGCCTTCCTTTTCCTTTGAGAGAACACCACCCGGATTTTGTACTTTGCTTTTCTTCATAGCTTTATCATGAGTGTTTGATCACTCTGCATCCTGTCTTTCATGACCTCCCTTTGTAATGTTTTACTCCAATGATTCACCACTGTTATTGCTTGTGGCTGTATGTCATTGAATTTCATTGAGTTGCAGAGTATATATTCCATTATATTAATAGACCCTAATTTCCAATATCCATTTTACTATTGATAGGCATTTGGGTTGGTTCCATTATTTTTTCCAGACAGTGTGGCTGTGAACACTTTCTGTTTGTTGCTGGTTTAAAGAAATGTAACTCTGATTTGGTTTGCTAATATCTCAGGGAATGTTCACATCCATGTTGAGTTCATTTGGCTTGTAATTTTGCAATGACAGTTTTAAGTTTTGCCATCAAGGTTGTTCTTGTCTCATGAAATGAATGACGATGGAGTTTTTCCCCCCTCCTCTTTTTCCTTTTCTATAATGTGGAATAGTTTGTGTAACACTGGAACTACTTGTTTTTTTGATATTTGATGGAGTTTGCCTATAAACACACCTTAGCTTGGTACTCTTTTCTTTTCTTTTTTTTTTTTTTTTGCTTGGTACTCTTTTTGAGGGAGAGTTTTAAATTACCGACTTAGATTTTTAAAGATTTTATTTATTTATTTGACACAGAGAGAGAGATCACAAGTAGGCAGAGAGGCAGGCAGAGAGAAAGGGGAAGCAGGCTCCCCGTGGAGCAGAGAGCCCGATGAGGGGCTTGATCCCAGGACTCTGAGACCATGACCTGAGCCGAAGGTAGAGGCTTAACCCACTGAGCCACCCAGAAACCCCAAATTACTGACTTATATTTTTAAACTGTTACAGGATTATTCAGTTTTTATCCATTTCATTTATGTTCTAAAATTCAGTGGCATACAGTTATGCATAATATCCTCTTATTAAGAATATATTCATGATTCCCCCTATATTCTCTGTGGGGTGTGTATTTGTTCCTTTTTTGTTTCTAATACTCTTATTCTTTATCTCCTCTCTTTTTTTCCTTGGTCAATTTCACTGGAAGTTTGTCCATGTTGTCAACTTTTTCAAAAAACCAAACTTGGATTTGGCAGACTATTGTGTATTTGTTTTCTATTATGTGAATTTCTGATGTTATCTTTTTAATTGCCTTAATTCTGTTTCCTCGGGCCTTATTTTGCTGGTTTGTTTTTTCTTCTCCCTCATCTTTTTAGATAGATACTTAGCTCACTGTGATTGTTTCAAAATCTTTGCAAATTCTTTGACACTTTTTCCTTCAAAAAAATGAAATCCAATTTTCCTCCTCTTAAATATGGGCCAGAGTTGGTGACTCACTTCTTACAAATAGAGGGTGGCAGAAGAAATACGTTGAGTTTCAAGAATAGGTCACAAAAAGAATAGTTTCTGCCTGGCTTTTTCTCTTTTGGATCACTCACTTGGGAGGAGCTAGACACCATGTAGTGGGAACACACAGCAGCCTTTTGTGGAGGGCCATGTGGAGAGAAACTGAGGTTGCTTGCCAACAGCCAACACCAACATGCCAACCATATGGATGCTTCTGTTGTAGTGAAGCCTTCAGATGATTGTAGTTTTGGCCAATGATGTGACTGCAACCCTCATGAAACACCTCAAGCCAGAACCACCCAGCCATAGGGCTTTTGAGTTCCTGACCCACAAAAAACTATGAAAAAGGATAAATATGTACCATGGTTGTAAGTCATTGGCTTTTGGAAATAATTTGTTACCATAGCAATAGAAAAACTAATATACTCACTAATCATCAT
This sequence comes from Martes martes, assembly GCF_963455335.1. Taxonomy (NCBI): domain Eukaryota; kingdom Metazoa; phylum Chordata; class Mammalia; order Carnivora; family Mustelidae; genus Martes; species Martes martes. Next base: position 48,072,885 of record NC_137903.1, read on the forward strand.
CCTTTCTTCTCATCTGATATAAGCATAAATGCTTTATTTTTAAAATGATTTTACTTATTTACTTGTCAGAGAGAGCACAAGCAGGTGGAGCGGCAGGCAGAGGGAGAAGCAGGCTCCCTGCTGAGCAAGGAGCCTGATGTGGGACTCGATCCCAGGACCCCAAGATCATGACCTGAGCTGAAGGCAGTCTCTTAACCAACTGAGCCACCCAGGTGCCCCAGGCATTAATGCTTTAAATTTCCCTCTACATATTGTTTTAGCTTAATCCCACAAATTTGGATGGACAGTATTTTTCATGATTATTTTCGCAGTAATTTTCATTATCAGATTTAAATATTTTCTAATTTCCAGTATTATTTTTTCTTTATGAGTTACTCAGAACTGTGTTTCTTTATTTCCAAATACATATTGTGTATTTATTATTGTCTTCTAGCTTAACTGCCTTGTAGACAAAAAAACATGTTCTGTAGGATATCCTTTAAATGTGTTGCACTTTGCTTTATGGCCCTGTATGGGGTCTTCTTGTGGAGAGGACCGGCAGCCTAAAAGCTCCTTGGGTATTTGTATGTGTATGTGTCTATCAGGTGTGTCTTTGTGTCATTCCAGTCTGTTTTTATGTCTACCGATTGATTCTTACTATGCTAAATTTATCCCTTACCAAAGAGGGGTCTGTTAAAATCTGCCACGATGATGGTAGAATTTGTCATTTCTATTAATTATTGAATTATATTTTGTTACGTATCTTATAACATATCCATGTTTCTAGATGGATAATTGTTTAAAATTGTTTTATCTTCCTGTGAATTGAATCGTTTATCATTATGGAATGACCTGTTTTATCTCTATGAATGCTATTTGCCTTCAAGTCTGTTTTGTCTGATTTTAATGTAGCAACACTAATTTTCTTTTTTGGAGGCTTGCACAGATTATCCATTTAATAAAAACATCTGACAGTCTTTTAAATGGAGGATTTAGTTTGCTGACATCTACTATGATGACTCATTTTGGTTTTAAGCCTCTCCTGTTTTGTGTTTTCTGTATATTCCACCTTTTCTGTTTTGTTTTCTCTACATTCGTGCCTTCTTCCAGATTGATTATTACCACTGTGCACTAGAAATGTGTCTATCCTGTTTGTCTTGTTCGCCTGAATAACTTCTCAAAAATTAATCAACATCCTTCACTTTCTTTTTTTTTTTTAAGATTTTATTTATTTTATTTATTTGA